>NW_024066111.1:0-600000 GCF_013036055.1 Alternaria burnsii
AACCCTAACCCTAACCCTAACCCTAACCCTAACCCTAACCCTAACCCTAACCCTAACCCTAACCCTAACCCTAACCCTAACCCTAACCCTGGTGTCGCTCTCTCCTATCGTGTGTCGGATTCATTCTCAACTGCGCACTCACTCTATTGCCCGTAGAGCCAATGACATGCATCCTTCTATACATGTATCACGTTACATGCTCACTAGTCATGATCTAGGACTCCACTATGCGCAAGCTTCGGATTGAACTCCCAAAAAAATGAGCAACGATTTTGTCGAAATAGGTTCGCGGAACATCGGCGGCGGGCTAGACAAAGGAAGGGGTTATCGAACTCGACTGTCTTGACCATACTATCGCTGGGCATGGCCTCACCGCTTGTTCTTGGGGTGCTTCGACTCTTCAAATGCTGGGGACCATGGGCATTTGGTCCTCTGATCCTGCTAGTCTCGTTCTGTCATGTGTTCGTCTACGCCTTCGCCTGTCGGCTTTTGAGGCAGCCGAAATCCCGGAACAGGATCATAGGCATGCACATCAACGACAAAAAGGCAAGGGTAAAGAAGGCTTACGAAACTCTCGAAGACTGCTGGTCCATGTATAATGGGATATCGCCCTGTCCTGAGCGCCTATAGTAGCGATCTGAGTCAAGTAAAGAGCATTGTAGGAAGTGCTTCTTAGACAACGTTCGACGCGAGCAAGGAGACTGGCAGACAGACTTTGGTCGCTTAGACTTTGGTCGCTTGGACTTTGAAGAAACCGTCTCAATATGGGAGCTGAATCATCCGCGACCAATCGAAATTCAAAAGTTGTACGAGGAACGATAGATGTCATTAGTCTACATGATCCTCGGAATACCGCTCATGGTGTGGATGGGCTTCTATGTCACCTGGCCAGAGCCGAAGGCGCTGTATGTCTGCCTGCAATCAACATGACTTCCATCTCAGCCTGTCAGCGACAAACACATACATCTGTGGCAAGTCTGCTCGTGGGTGAGAATCTTCAATAAAACTCTTGGTCGTTTAAGCGTGACGGAAATGTCTCTGCAACCGAGCGATGAATTGCAAGCGCCTTTTGTCCACTCCTCTCTACCGATCATCATACCTATGTCGAAAGCTTCAAGTCTTGAGTATCAACCCAATTCCCATGTAAGCCAGCTCTCAATCGAATAGGCAAATCTACGATTGCCTGCGCTTTCCCGAAGTTTCTCGTGTCTACAATATGGAGTTCACTAGCCATGGTGGCGGCGTTGTTGACAAGAGCAATGACCCACCCGTCACCCTCTGCAGTCATCGAGCCTTTCCTTGCGACAAAGACAGGTTCCTGAACAAAGTGTGTAGGCCCAGGGAAATACTTTTCGATCGCCATGGTCAGGTAGTTCAGGTGGCCTAAAGAGTTGTAAGGAGGATAACCGCCTCCCATCTTTGGCATTGTGTTAGGAAAGTCAGTGCCTAGCGTCGGATCCATGACGTCGAAAAAGGCATGCGAGTGCTTCTTCCCTGCGAATCTATCATCAACGCGTGGAAATTCGCAATCGACGCCACTAATGACTTCGTGCTGTGGAAGATCCAAATCTTTCGAAAGAGGATCAAAAGTGAAACGAACGAGCTGCGCTGCAATCTGCTCGGGATTGGGTGCGTTGCCTTGCGCATCTGGCCACCAGAAGAAAACGTTTTTGTCTGTGAGAGGAAGATCGAAGACGATATTTCCAGAATCATCCTCGTAAGCATTGACTGTGTGTCCGGGGAACGCGTTTGGTGCGCGAAACCACTTGACATTGGATCCAGATGCACCACGGCGAGGTAAGACTCCAAGGTAGAATGGGATATTCGGATTCCACTGCCAGTGTTCGCCGCCCTGCTTCATCCGCTCAAGATCGCAAGTCTGCGGGATGATTGGGAATAAAACCTAATGAAGTCAGATGATACTAGTCCTACAGCAGAGCAATTTCCATACCCAATTTTCTGTAATAGCGAAGTCATGTATCATAGCAACGACAGGCGAGACAAGCCAGACAGTCTCAGTGATGGTACCTGTTGAATCAATCGAGAAGTAGCAGACATCTGGCGTGCCATCGCCTTTTGCTTCATATCCAAACCCCAATAGCTCATTTCCGTCTAGTTTCGGATGAGCCGTAAAAGTCAAAGAAGGTAGTTGGCCATTAAAGTCTTCCAACCGAAGTGTTTCCAGGGTTTCCGGATCTAGAGCATAAGGAGGGGAGTCTTCTTTGCATGCAAGAAGCTGTCCATTGAAATAGAACACGTTGGTATTTGCGGTGCTGCGCACTTTGAACTCAACAGCATCAGTGAATCTGTTGCGATATCTGCCTGCAAATGGTGGTCAGCACAAGTTGCATCATGCGATCAGGATGAAGCGCACCAATCAAGGCTCTCTTCGCCTCGCGCTCTCGTACGAATTTCTCTGTCCGGACATATCTCTGTTTGAAGTGGCAACTGCCATCTTTGATTCTGAAAGCGCTAATATTGCCGTCGCCATTGAACCACTGTTTTCTGAACGTCAGTGGTTTGCCAGTCACTTCGGCGAGTATACGGAAGTCTTGACATACAGGATCGTTGTCGATAAAGGGAGGTAACTGTGGGTCTGGCATGACTCTGTAAAAAGTGCCATCGATCTCTGAAGGTATCTCACCACGGACTGATAAGTTCTGAACTTCCCCTTCGAAGCGACATGGGCTCATAAATCCTGAATGCAAAGGCGTTGGAGGAAAAGCGCGTTTTGGCTGCATTGCAATCGCGTGGCCAGCCATGTTGAAAGGAGGTTGTGCTCAACTCAAAGCTACGTTTTTGTGCAGTTACATATAGTCGATTTGTAGCGCGCATTTGGTCGCCAAAAGAGACGCGTGGAAGACGTCGTACATCGCTGCGAAGATCCCGCATTGTACAAAGATGCCGCTCAACAATGCCAGCGAACATGGGGCGGGGTGAAAGGCCCGACAGGAACATGGGTCTTAACTCCCCGGATGGGCCCCGCTCTGCCAAATTGTGCCGCGCTAACGCAACACGAGGTAAATCAGCTGTGAGCGCAACAGACGCAGACCGAACTTGACTTCGGAATCATGACGACGAAGAGGTATGCAAATCAAGGGTACGTGTGGTGCAGACTGGCTGAGAGGTGGTTTCACGAGATGCCATAAGCCAAACAGCATCTGGTTTCTATGGGTGCCCAGGTAGTTTAACGGCTGCCCATCATGTGCATCGGTTATCGAGATCAAAGTCGGGATGGAAATTGAATTTGCGAACTCAGCATGCTTAGTCCCACGCATTTCTGTTGCAACTAATTCAATCCATCCTATTCAACTCCAATGTCCATCCAATCACGGATGCAAGAAAACGGTCTTCGTCTGCAAAAACTCGTCAAATCCAAACGTTGAACCGAACCTGCCCCATCCACTGTCCTTCCTTCCTCCGTGCGGCAGAGACACTTCATCGTATACAGTGCTCGAGTTCACATGTACTGCACCCGTGTGCAGCGTTTTCGCGAGCTTCAAAGCGCGCATGTGATTGCGACTGAAGATAGCGCCTGAGAGACCATAGGAAGACTCGTTCGCCAGGCTGACAGCCTCTTTTTCGTCGTCGAAAGCTCGAAGACCTAGCAGTGGACCAAACGACTCCTGGCTCCAGAAATCCATTGTCGAAGTGATGCCATCGATGATGGTAGGTGAGGCATCGAACGTGCTCTCAACTGTCTTCGTGGCAGCTCCACCATCTCTCGCGTTCGCCACGAGCGTATCTATTCTCGATGCGCTTTTAGCGTTGATCAACGTTGTTACCTGCTGCTCTTCGTTCGGCAGCTGCTGATATAGGAGTTCCCGGAATCGTCGCTCCACCGACCGGGCTACGAGCACTATATCGGTGGACATGCAGATCTGACCCGACTATTGTTCAAGATGATTAGGATTCGTCTTTCGGTCAATAATTTGGTCAACATACGTTAAGCATTGCTCCGGCAAGCACTTGATGCGCTGCGATCGCGAGATCGGCATCCTCCAACACAATGGCGAAATTCTTGCCTCCGAGCTCCATCGTCACAGGTTTGAGATGGAACGCCGCACGCTGAGCAACGTGACGACCTACCGCGGTCGAACCCGTGAAGTTGCACTTCCGTACTGCTTTGTGCGAGATCATAGCCTCGAAGCAGGTGGATGCATTTTCTGGGCTGTGCTGAATGAAGTTAAGCACCCCCGGGGGAAAGCCTGCTTGTTGAAACAGCTTCGCGATTAGATGATGCGTTCGAGGGCACATCTCAGAGCCCTTCACTGCGTTAGCAGTCGTTTTCGATCAAAGTCTCGACGACAGCCGCTGCATCTCACCTTCAGGATAGCCGTGTTCCCTGCGGCAACAGCTGCAGCGACTGCGCGAAGTCCCAAGATCAGTGGCGCGTTCCATGGCGCGATGGCAAGAATCACGCCATAAGGTTCTTTCAAAACGATCGCTTGCGCATCCGGCGCCCTTACGATAGGTGCTATGCCAGTAAGCACTCCGGAAGTCACTGTGGCAGCAATGTCTTCTGCGATGGCGATAGAGTCTAGGACGTTTATCTCTGCCCATAGGGCTGAGCATGAGATTTCTTGCTGTATCAGTGTCTGGATATGCTCGCTCTCATCACGCATAAGCTATCGAGATGTCAGCTCGGAATCTAAAAGAGCTTATGTACCCGTACCTGTGCGAGTCGATTGAAGAGTCTACGACGCTCAAACGGCTTTGAGTTGCTCCAAGTAGTGAAAGCATCGGCGCACGACTCCACGGCCTGCGTACACAGGGCCTCCGTGGCGCCTACTGCATACACATCTCGATTGGCCTTGTTGTCTGGGTTTGGTCGAAATATTAGACCTGGGCTTTCGGAAGATACATCCGAAGGGGCGAAGTCAACGCCATGGATGATCAGGGGAACAACTGTAGAAGTCATGTTTGTGTTTTCAATTATTCAATAACTGAGCTTATCTACATTTCGAATTCTTTATGAAATCACTGTCCTCAAGTTCGTTTCCCCCGTGCAAATGGTCTATCGGACAGTCAGACCCGCGGAAACCTGTGCCGGGCCGGCATCCGACACATCCGGGAACATGTTCCGATAAGGTATCGCAGAGCGTCTCAAGAAATCATAAAGTCTTGATAGGTCACGGGTCATAGTCGAGTGCATCTTTCCAAACACAAAGTCACAATGCGGGTTGCATGGTCCAGACTAATTCGTTTCGCCGCCACCGACGGCCGCATCCTTCGCGGCGAGCCCATCCTCCCAACTCCAGATTTCGATCTCGGCAAAACAACCACAGAAACCAAGCTACAAGCAAAAGTCATTGTCGGAGACAACATCTACGATGATACAGGCGAAACAAAGGTTTCTGACGAGGTCGTTACGGTCAAGAAGTTACTTGGACCTTTGACGCGAGATGATGTGGATATTCTGCGTTGCGTAGGCCTTAATTATGCGAGACATAGTATGGGATGCAGACTATCTCTGGGACTTGAACTTTTACTAATTGATCCCAAGTCAAAGAAGCTGGTCGAACTCCGCCGCCATATCCTTTCATCTTCTTCAAGCCCACCACCTGTCTTCACGACCATGACGAGGACGTCGTCATCCCCAAGATTGCTCAAGATGATCAAGCGGATTACGAAGGCGAGCTGGTAATAATTATCGGGAAAGATGCCAAAGACGTACCGCTTGGAGACGCACTAGACTACGTCGCTGCATACACGGGTGGCAACGATGTGTCTGCGAGAAAACTGCAGCGCGACCCGAATCTCGCAGGAGGCATTCCGCAATGGGGATTTTCCAAAGGATTCGATACGTTTGCGCCGATAGGCCCTGCGCTGGTTGCGTCGGAACTGATTGGTGATCCGAAGAAGCTGCTGCTCCAAACGATTGTGGATGGTGAGGTGAGGCAGAACGAGTACGTGAATGACTTGCTGTTCGATTGCGCTTATCTGGTACATTTTTTGTCCCAAGGGACCACGTTGCGTAGAGGATCGGTCATTATGACGGGAACGCCGGGTGGAGTTGGCGCTGGATTGAAGCCGCCGAAATATCTCGTTCCGGGGGCGATCATGGAAGTGTCGATAAGCAAGATTGGCACACTGCGGAATGGTGTCAAATTTGTGTAGAGGCAGCAAGCAATAGATAAAGTCATGGTTGCTCGATCATATTCATCGTCACAATTCATAACGAGCGCGCATCAGGAAGTCCCTGTCTTGTGACGCATGGCTTCACTGAGGAATTTCGTGGATTGTTTCCGTTCTATGCGGGACTGACTGAAACCCCGATCCAATCGCACGCCACGGGAGATGAGCAGAGAGCTCTTCGAATGTACATGATATTTGTTGGACATTGGTCTAGTTACAAACATGCCAAACAGATAGGAGATGCCATTCAATGGGACTGATCATTCCGATACCAGTGACTCCGCATCCTGCCCTTTGTGTCGATAAAAGCCCAAAGCTTTGAGCATAGGCTCGTCATTCACTCGATATAAATACACCGTGTCTGCATCATCTGCATGGTGCTGATACTCATGCCACGAGGGGATGCAGAACGTGTCGCCCTTTCTCCAAGAATATTGTTTACCCGCGATTGTGGAGGTTCCAGAACCCTCAATGACATGAACTACAGACGAGGCTGTCGTCTGAATTGGCGGGCTTGACTTACCGGCGGAAATGCGAGTGGCAGATGCGCCCAAAGTGCGGCTGACTGTTTTCAGTCAGCTTCCGTTCAGACATAGCGCAAATATGACATACTCTCGGATCCGTCAGCCTTCAGGTACGGCTTTGATGTGCTTTCTTCGGTGTCCTCGTCAAGCTGAGCCTTCATGCGGCTCCATGGAAACACGATAGATGATGCCGAGGTGTCAACATTCTGAGCCGGATACCTTGGATCGGCATAGTGCTCTACAAAGTGGACCGGATAATGGACAAAGTTAGGGAGGTCTAAGCCATCTAGCCAGATCATCGGCCCGGATCCATCTTTGCCATGGTCGTGCCAATTCCAGGTCGGAGTTAGGATGACATCGCCGCGCTGCATCTGAATACGCTTCCCGTGCACTGCGGTGAAACCTCCGTTCCCTTCGATGATAAAACGACAAGCAAAAGCGGTATGGCGATGAGCTGGCGCTACCTCGTTGGGCATGACAAGCTGAAGGCCAGCATAGATCGTATCAGTTGTGAACGGCGCTTCTGTACAATGTGTAAGTTCTTCTATGGTTATCGGATTGCAGTTAGCCGTGGTTACCTCGCTTGGGATTCACCAGCATCAGCACACGACGTTCAGCCTGCTTCTCAGTGATGAGTTCTCCAGCTTGCAGCAAGCTCGGTCGGATCTTGTCGTACTTCCACACATGGGGAATGCATTTTGGGTCTGGCAGAGGAGGGTTGAGACGCGCCATCTGCGCCCAAAGAGGCTTGGTGTGTTGCGCTGCAGCATTCTCCAGTAGCTCCCCCGTCGCTTGTTCGCGATCGGGCTGCGGAGAAAGGCCGCTCTGAGAACCCGTGATGGTTGCTGTGAAGCTCATGACAACGATGGGTGAATTTTGAGAGATGATTATAATGATGAAAAGCTTGCTTCTGATCTAAATCTCGATTTGATAAATTTCAGTCCTGGCGCACGCGTGTCAGGGCCAGATATCTATGCGCCCTGATTGCTTTCGCCCGGAACACGAGGACTGTGTTCCCGCTATCATGTTCGCTTTCGAGTCCGATGGCTCAAACGGCTGCGGGGTAGTGCTACACCGTCTGGCACAGGGTTTGGAGAGGCGGAGGTGGCTGCGCCCGTGTCGCGGCGGGGAGATAAGTCGCAGCGCTGTAACGCGTTCTCTTGGCGTGTCCGTGACAACTTGACGCCCATTCCGGCCTCCCCGCCTCGTCTATTGTTCCCTCAACTCGCCCGCCATCACAACATCCGGAACAACACTCCGAAGTGGTGTGAAATCAGCCATCTCCTAACTGGGATCAGTCATCGATGGATGCATCCGAAAACACGCAGACAGGTAGGTCGGACGACCTCGGCACAAATCGGAGGGCAGCGAAGCGGCATAGGATCATGATAGCATGCACGTGTTGCAGACAGCGCAAGTCCCGAGTAAGTGCTTGCTCTGTGGAGTCTGTATTGTAGCCATGCAAGCTAATGTGTTGTTTTCTGAAAGTGCGATGGTGTAAGACCGAAATGCTCAGCATGTGCCAGTCACAATTATGAATGCACATATGCAAACACAACAACTCTGACGAAAAACTCTGCATCTACAAAGTCTGGTATCGCCTAAAGTAAGCTTCACAGATACGAGCTTACCCAAGTCAGATATATCGAAGGGCTTGAGTCACGTTTGACTGTGCTTGAACGATCTCTTGCGGAAGTCTCAGGCAAAGTCTCTCGTATCGAGTCTCTGAGTGCAAATGATAGCCTGCCTCGACAGCAGTCGCCAGAAACTATACACATCACCGACCTTCAAGATGAGGATGGTACAACAGTCGAATCACACGATCCTACCGATGGTATTGGGTCGATTTCTTTCACGAAAGAAGAAGAATCAGGTTACTTTGGTGCGTCGATACTCATTTGGTGCTCAAATAAAACTGTGGCTGACATACTTTAGGGCCCTCATCCAACATAGCTTTTACGCGTCAGATCGTGCGGTCCACAACGGAAGTTCTGAAGTCCATTTCCTCCACAGCAAGTCCAGTTTCTCCTAGCGCGGCAGCGCTTCAAAGTCATGTGCTTCATGTTTCCCGACCAACATCCCCCCCTTCAAGAAACTTCGGCACGGAATCGAATCTAGTCCCTGCTGGCACTGAACCCTTCGTACTCCCGCCAGAGAATGAAACCATGCAGATGATAGAAACCTACTTTAGCACGACCGGTGAGCTGTTTCCGTACATTGACAAGGAGGCCTTTCTGCAGCAATATCACGAGCTCGCTTCATCCAACATTCGTACGGTGCGCAGATCTTGGTTGGGTTTGTTAAATATGATACTAGCGATGTCTACCAGTGCCAGTCACGGCGTCTCTTCGGCAACCGAACGAACGGCTATCTCGGATATTTTCTTTCGGCGAACCATGACTCTCTGCGAGAAGCAGATTCGCCATGGGACGAACTTGGAAGTCGGCGAGTCACAGTCCCTGGGGTTAGTGAAAACACTCTACTGACTATTGATAAGTGCAGCTGTTGCTCCTCATGAGCCAGTATCTACAGGGTTCTGAACGATCTATCGAAACCTGGAACATACACGGGCTTGCCGTCAAGGCTGCATATCAACTCGGCCTCCATTCTTCAGATGCGATGCTGAACCATTCAGCCGTTGAAGCTGAGATCCGCAAGAGAACATGGTTCGGATGCATAATATTGGATCGGTATGCTTGTTATCGTCACACAATCTACAACACCTGACATACGTAGCACCTTGAGTATGACTATGGGTCGTCCAACATCTATCCCCGATAGCTTTGTAAAGTTGAGCCTCCCGTGTTCGTTAAGGAGCATTTGTCCCAGCTCTACTATCCTTGACCAAAGTGAGAACGACGATGATAGTACTGTATTCTATACTGCGACAATGTGAGTTTGCGACTGGGCGCGCTAACCTTTGCTTACAAGAATGCAGAACTCTATACAAGATATTAGGAGAGGTCATTGAGGTCTTGTATGAGAATAACCTGGGCTGTGAGGCCTCCGTGAATCTGTTCGGTATCGCTTCGTCACTGCTGCAATTTGAGCAAAAGTACATAGGCTGGCAGCATTCTTTACCTGCCAGTTTCTCGCTGATCGTACCGGGAGCTCAACTGCTCGATGGAAGAGGCGAGCTCAACCTAAGGTTCCGGCTCATTCTTACGCTGCGCTTCTTGAACGTACGCATCTTGACGCATCGACCAATGCTCTCGAAGTATCTTGAACTTATCGCCAATCCACACTCAGATATGCAGCAAATGGCCATTTTAAAACAGATTGGGGCAAACAGTATGCGCATTTGTATAAATTCAGCAGTCGAAGTGATCAAACTCGTGCGAGAAGTCCTAGCTCCCGAAGAGCCACGTTCCCACCTACTTGGCGCCTGGTGGTTCTCGCTGTACTACAGTATGTATACAGCTCTGTTGACATTTGCTTCCAGCTAATCACTTGACTAGCGTTCAATGCTTCTCTTGTCATTTATTCTGCCCTGCTCATAATACACCAAATGCAGGCTCGCCAGCTTTCCCTCGATCTTGATGACACCGGCATATCGATGGACTCCCTCAACAAAGCCATTGAATGCTTGTCTCTAGTGGACGAAGGGAGCAGGATGACGGAGAAATGCGTCCGATACATCACTGCGCTTGCGAACACGCTTTCTACAATCTGTAGGTCCGCCCTTTGCCCATACTTATTGAGACATTTCGATGGCTGACGGATACGTTAGACGTGCCGGAGAGACCATTGGATGTAGACTCCGATAATCTCGCAACCAACCCGTCTACAGCATTCTCCACGCGCCAAGCACCAATCAATTTCGCTCCGCACGAGATACCCGATTTCTACGATTCGACCGACTTGCACATAGGTATGACCCTAGACGACTTGATTTACACTTCAGAGTTCAACTTGATGCCTACAAATTAGTTTGGGGCCAAGCATGCTCTGTGCAATGAAAACCATATCGCTTACAGGCTTGATGTTGAACTTGTTCCAAATCATTCATGGCAAGATGATATCTTGCATTTGTGGCCTGTATGCTGAGCACTATCTATTCTGCCTGATCAGATCGCTCACAGATTTCGCCCAAGCATCTTCCATCGCCTGTTCCGCATTATACCCATAGGCCCACCACTGCGTGACCGGATCACTCCACTGATTCGCGCTGCTGAGCAAAGGCAACCCAGCAACTTCCGCGGCCATCGATTCATCTCTGGCCCTCTGTTCTGGCCCATCCGCAAAGTGCCATATCGTCCCGTTCACGGTACTAGCGTTCTGCATATCTCCGCTTCTTTTGATACGCTCTTGCTCAAACACGCGCAGCGCAAATGGTACGTCATCTAGAGAAGATACATGATTGAGCGCCACCGCGAGGGCGGCGCCATCTTCGACAGCCATGGCGGCACCCTGCGACATGTATGGCAGCATGGCGTGGGCGGCATCGCCCATGATTATCAGTTTGTTGGATGGTGCGGTCCAGGATCGGAGCTGCTGACCAACTTTCAAGGGCCACTTCAAGCAGTCATCGATGAGAGAGATGATTTTGGTCAATCTGAAAACTTGTTAGTAGAATACGTACTCGTCAATAGAGATACAACGTACCCAGAGTCCCATCCACGGAATTCATGCTGTATATCCTCCTTGGTAAATTTACCTGTCCATGTTGCTGGGTCGGATCGATCGATATGGGACAGTACCATGTTGAATGCCTCGCCGGCGGCGATTGTGTACGTCATGACATGTCTATTTTCGCCAATCCTGCGCAAGTGAATCGTCAGAAGGGCAGCCTCTAAGCGTCACAGACACCACCAAATTTGACCGCGCCTAAACGTACCAGATATTGAGCGATGGCTCTTCGACAATCCAGGCAATCTCTGGATCTGCTTTTATCTTTTGAACATCGACAGTCGCCCGATACGCAGCGAACCCATTAAAAGAAGGTTCATGAATTGTGTCCTTGTAGATAGCTGCCCTTGCTTTTGACTTGATACCTACATACTTAGATTAGCATTATCCGCAAACAGCATCTCCAAGCCTACCGTCCGCGGCAATCACCAAATCTGCCATGATAATGCTGTTATCCGCCAGCTCAACTGAGGCACTTTTCTCAGAGTACTTCACGACCCTAGCATTCAGTTCGACCATAACGCCCAACTGCAGCGCTCGTTGATGCAAGGCATGATGGAAATGCGCACGATGAACAACATAATATGGAACCTCGAAGTTCTCTCGAAAGTTTTCACCAAGCGCCGTGCGCCCGATCTCTCGGCCATCTTCCCAGCGCCTGAAATGAATGGCGTCAGGTTTCACGACCCACTGTTCCAAATGCTCAAAAACACCCCAGTCGTGTAGTAGGCGCCCGGAGTTTGGTGGAATCTGGATTCCGGCGCCGACCTAAAGATTGCGTCAGCATACATATGTCTGAGAGGATGACTGATCGCACCTCTCCGAGTTTCGACGCCTGTTCCAGCACCCGCACTGAATGACCTCGTCGGGCTAGCGCGATGGCGAGGGCGAGTCCACCTAGTCCTGCTCCGACGACGATAATGCTCATTTTGATGCGGGCTTGCTCTGGTAAAGAAACAGGAGGAGTTGATCCATTGCGTTCATTCGCTTTTTCGAGGAAGCGCAATGCCTGGGAGGGATATGAAGTTTTCAGGCTCAGCGGATGATTTGGTGTAGCGAAATCTTCAGTCTTTCTTCGTTTGAATCGTTCAGATGGGTCTGCAACCAATTCTGGACTGTCCTTGATATCTTCGATGATTGCGCGCATCTTCACTGAAGCAAGATCGTTTGGTCTTAGACGTGGATACCGATGCAAAGAGTTGAGTTATTTCAGACTTTAATAAGGATATTTTAGGATCAGATATGACTGTAGATTTAGAATCTGCAAGTCGAAAGAGCGCGGGCCAAGATCGTCCGACTTCGCAAAAGATGGCGGGGAGGAAGGCGCAAAGGCCGTAGCTAATGTGCTAGCCGATGCGGCGCAAACGGATGTAAAACCGCCGCTTTTGCGGGCATGAATCCGAGCGGATGCTTAGATTAGCTGCATCCAAAGACTCGCAACTGTCACGGATGTTGAATTTCTGTGGTGACAACGCCTTGATTATGTTTTCACAGAGTTTGAACGTGACGCATCTTGACGTTGCTATCGCAAATGCACAACACTGAAATTTGATACTACATAATTTCGTACACGTCGATTTTAACATGATTTGGCACCTGCGGCGGAAGTAGATCGCCAACAAAGCAAGTACTGTTCAACCACGCGTGCGGTCCATCGGCAACTTCGAACCTAGGAAACGTTTTCGTGTACCAATCTGCGCCTCCTTCCTTCATCGAAACCTTGGAAGGATCTTCTCCAAAGACACCGTCCATCATTTCCTGACTTGCTCGACCGTACCCTTCGTTCGTGACGTTTATCAGAGTTCCGTCCTCTGCTTGGATGGTGTATTTGGCCAGAACATGAACCACGCCGTCGGGCCTTGCTGCGTTCCAATCGCCACCACCGGGAAGAATTGTTCCCTTTATCTTAGGTCCTTCAAAGCTTCCGCCGGTGATAGGAATAAATCTTCTTTCGCCGGACGCGGTTTTGCCGAAGCATTGTGGCGGAGCGAGGTCGACATGAAGTGTGAACGCGTAGACGAGGCTCGGAGCCATGTTCGGCGCAGATCGTACGTGCACCGGGTCAAAAGACGATAGAGAGATTCCGAAGGCGACTCTTAATCCTTGATGATTGTATCAAGCTTCTCTGAGCATATGATGCGAGGAGGTTGTGGTAGGAGTAATGAAGTGAGAGCCGTCGATCGCTCTCTTACTCGATTCATGCCCCTACGTACGTACGCACCCATTGTATGCAGTAGATACTTGTTGTTCCCATTGAGCACTACAGATAGCTAACCTCGGACCTCGGGTGCCCAAGCAGTGTTGAAGGCAGCTTCGGCCTCTTTGGGCATGAGATCGGCCTCAGCCGGCAACGGCCTTAACTCCCCGTGTCAGAACCCGCTAACCCTCCTGAGGACACATCTGTTCGCTAGGAAGCGTTCCGAGCTGAAACTTTACCAATCTCGCTTTTACTATCCATTCACGCGCTTATTGGGCCGGATAAGTGAGCAAAGCGAGCTGACGCTCGTCTCCACTTCAGAGCCTGTTCGCTCTATCAAGCGTTTCGGCAGTGCTGGACGTCCAGTTACCTCGCGGTGGTCTCCATTGCAGAAATACCCCAGATTTCTGTTGTGCTTTAACCACTTGACACTTAACAATATCTCTGTTGAGATGACTCCACCCGAAAATATTCAACAGGCTGCTGCCAGACATCATGGTCTGCCTTTGCTGCCACGCCCAACCGACGACGAACGAGATCCTTTGCGATGGTCGCGGCGTCTGAAGCTTATGGCACTTGGAGCGACCGCCTTTGTCAACTTCACTGCAAATTTCGCTGGCTCTGGACTGTCTGTCGCCGCTCCGGTGCTTGAGATGCAGTTCCACAAGACTGCAAACCAGATCAACGCTCTCATGACAGTAAGTCATTAATCATATGAGAAATTTACTCCCAGATCTAACCAGTCACCTAGTTCAACTTCCTGTTCCTTGGAGTTGGTAATTACTTCTGGGTCCCATTTGGAGTCAAGTTCGGCAAAAGGGCATCACTCGTGGTTTCCACCTTGATGCTCTTTGCGATTCTTGTCTGGACAGCCAAGACCACAACTTTTAACAGCCTGTTGGCTGCAAGGTGTTTGTCCGGTTTCGCTTCAGCAGCTGGAGAAGTAACAGTCCCGTTCTCTTGAATTGTGTGGAATTGACTGTGTCGCAGAGCATCGTTCCCAATATCGTGTCGGATATTTTCTTTCTCCACGAACGAGCATCCATGATGTCAGCGTAGGTTCAGAGACCCTCTCAAACTCCCAACTGTTGATGAAAGACCAATAGATATACCATACTCGTTTCCAGTGCTACAGCAATTGGCCCACTACTGGCTTCATTCATCATACAGTACAGCCGTGGCGGCTGGGTCGATTACATGTGGGTTTGTGCAGCTCTCGCCGGAGCTAACACCCTGGCAATCTATCTCCTATACCCAGAGTCAACGTTCGAAAGGCCTGAACACCATCTCCCTCCTGCGGGTTCAGCGACAAGTGATTCCGAAAAGCCGGCAATACGGAGAGTAGAGACAAATCCCTGGCACGGCGTCAGTGTGGTACCCAAGTCATGGCGATCGATATGGACATCCTTGTCCAGCATTAATCATGAAGTCAGGGTCACAGAGCTGTTCTTCAGACCGCTGGCCATGTTATTCAAGCCAGCTGTCATGCTGGCAGTCTTCATATATGGCACGAGCCTTGCGTCTCAGGTCATTCTCATGTAGGTAGCCCCCTATCCATCATCGAAATATGGTAACCTAATGACTTGGTAGATTCGCCTTCCCAAACCTGTTGATGGCACCTCCATATCTCTTCACTGGGATCGGTGTTGGACTAATGCAAGTGGCAGCTATCATTGGACTTCTGATCGGCTGCTTCGCAGGTGGCTACATAGCGGACGTCATCACCGCGGTGGTGGTTCGAAAGCAGAAAGGTGTCGTGTATCCAGAGCAGCGACTGATTGCTATGCTTCCCGGGTGCCTTATAGCTCCGATAGGGTGCATCGTGATTGCATTCTCATGCGCTCACAAGCTGCACTGGGTTGCAATCGCATTCGGTTTTGGCATGGGTAAGTCTCTCTAGCAACTTTTAGATTTAGCTGACCCTTGCAGTGTCCTTCGGAACAATCTTCGCGCCCAACATTGCGATCACCTACGTCGTTGAGTGTTTCACCAGGAACGCTTCCGAGGCTCTGGTCGCGATCAATGTCTTCAAAAATCTAGTTGCCTTCTTATTTCTTTATACTGCTGTAGATTGGATTGCATCGAGCGGATGGATCCAGGTGTATATGATCATGTTTATGCTTGTTTCGATGGGTATGATGTTGTGCATTCCATTCTATTTCTTCGGATCGAAGTGGAGGGGCCAAGAGGAGTTAGGGTTAGTCTAAATATGCTATAGTAGAAGTTATGATAGATTAGTTGAGGGTCGATCAGCTATCCTGCTCATAGTGTGTTGGGGCTTTTATGTCACCTTGCCAGCACTAATAGCGCTGTATATCTGTACGCAATCAACATGACCTCAATTTAATCTGCCTCAAACAAACACATACATTTGCGTTGCATGTTCTCGTCTGTAGAACCTCTTTACCAATTCCCTCTAATGCTCTACAGAGGAGAGTAAGATAATAAAGATCTATCTGCAGTTTGCACAACGACATGATTACTTCGATGCGCGCTGGATCAAAGTACGATGTTCGAGCACGTTTACCTTTCAATGGTGGAATTTGAATTTGTTGAAGCTTGTTCTTGTACCTAGATACAATGAATCGTTATAGGCTAATAATGTAATTGGACACGCAGACAAATGAGCAAATCTGGTCGGGTGTAGCCCCTGCTCATCACACATGTTACCTTCAGCCCTCTGATTTCTCTCCTTCGTGGGCATCCGGCTTTCGCGCCATCACCCAAACAAACTCAGACTCGTAATCGGGCTCATGTTCTTCCAGCTTGCCATCACCTGCCTTCACCTTCTCAGCCTCTAACAGTTCGAAGCCTATACTTTCCAAAATTTCGCAATTCTCTTGTATTCCATAGCTGCTCCAAAACATCCCATAACCCATCATCTCGCCATGAATTTCTTCTTCGTCGATGCCTGCAAGGTTGAAAACGAACAGACCTCCAGGCTTGATCCATCTGTAGATCTTTGCGAGTAGATCCTTAAGTTGGGAGCGGGGGAGGTGGAACAAGGTGTAGAAGCTGAGCGCGCCATGGAAGCTCTCAGGTTCGAACGTGAGTGTGGCCATGTTACCAGCGACGAACTTTACATGCGGGCAACGAGCTTTAGCCATTTCAATCTGCTTGGCAGATATGTCGTTTGCTGTGACGTGGGCTCCACGATCGACCAGCATATTCAATACCGGGACACCAGGGCCGCAGCCAAGCTCTAGAACGGATGGTGAGGGCGGTAATCTGTCCATGAGTTTCTTTGTGTATCTTTGGCGTGGTGACATGTCGCTTTCAACCCATTCCAGATACCATTGCGCAATGTGATCATAGGCGTGTTCGACAATGTCTTCGGGTGCTTCAGACATGTCGCTGACTTTTACGAGCAGTCACTTAGGGTAGTTGGTGGAAGTGTGCGCGGTCTTATTGTTGGATGATGTTGTGAGTGGAGTGAATGAAGCGAAGTCTCACATGTCAACAAAAACCTTCGGTACCCTTATCCCTCAAGCCTTACTGGTCTGTTCGACAGTCCCCTGGCAGCTCAAAGAAGAGGTACGCCGAAAAGGAATGGGGTACCCACTCGCCACGATCCTTCAGCTTACGGTCGGCCTATGCCGCCTTGCATTCCTCCCTTTTAAGCTTACTATCAAGACGAAGGATTTAAACTTGCTCACGCTGTACAACAAGTCAAGCATCTGTTGTCATCTCGATTCCTACATCTACACCAGTTGCAGGTCCTGTAATTATCTGCACGTCCAGTCCGATGTTTGTGCAGGCTCCATAACCGCCATACCCTTCTCTTCGCCCACCCGAACCTTTACCTATCGCTTAAGGACAAGCATACCTTGAAGAGGCGGGGTCGACCGGGTACATTGGCATGTACATAAGCATTGACTATCAACTTGGCAGTCGGTCCCCAAGATAGGATGATCTCATTCCTGAAACAGTCAGAGCCGACCTTGAGTGGACCTGAGTTAGACGCAGCTTTGCGGCACAGTCGTTTTCTCTGCTTGTCGCCCACAAACCCCGCACCAGGCAGCCACGCAAGAGTATCTACGAGCGCAACGTCAAAGACATCTATATATGCCTGTGCGCTCTCTATTCCTAAAGAAGAAGACGTCCCACGCATACCAGATACGACATAACCAAGTTGGAAGACACCTACGCCTGCTGCCAACGCTATCTTCCTGCGTGGAGATGGATAATGTGCTAAGCCTAGCGCTAGCAAGGGGGTGGGTGCATTTACCTATCAGCGCTACGAAATCAAGCTTTCTCAAGCTCAAGTAACCTTGCGTCGGCGTGGACGCTTACAACCCTCCCGTCGGTACCGACCTTCAGGCCACCCACCATGCCGTTGTGCCGCCACATATCCGAGGTCATTCCACGAACAGCGCGTAGGCGTTACGTGCACAATGCGATAGTTCCGCAGCATGCAGCCCTTTGATATGGACCCTAGGTGCCAGCGCGAATAACAACCCGGGTTGGATAGGCATTGACCTTTCTGTTCGGGTGCTTGATCAACGTTCCGCACCTGGTCAATGCTCTATGGGCTAGATGCTGAGACATCTCGCGTTGGTTGTGGGGATTTTTCATCCTGATTCCGAATTTTCCATTAGCGAGTCCTCATCCGTTTGCTCCTTCTCTTTGAGAATCTCCAGTTCGGCAATTAACTGTTGTCATAGCCTCTGATCGGCAGAATGAAGGATTCTTGTGCTCTGTTGCCAATTTCCTCCGGCATCCTGTCTACCCACTTTCTTGACACGTAGTCGAAACCATGACTCCAGCAACTCAAATAAGCGCACAGTATCAGAGCGGCAGAAGGAACAGGTTAGACCGAGACATATGGGATACCACTGTGGAATATTCTCAATACGACTCAAGCGGTTCTTGGGTTTGCCAAGATGGCAGGAATGCCGGTGCAGAATCGGACTGGAAGACTTATCCCAGCAATGAATAGCTTTCTGGTTGTTTGTACGTAGGTAAATAACTCATACCAAGGTGACATCACCATACTCTGCGGTTTCTCCAATCTCACCATCCATGATGCCGTCCACGTAGGCTTCGCTGACCACGCTGAATTGGCCCTTGTCCCGAGGTCTAAGTACAAACGGAACCTGGCTTCCTGCAATAATCGCAATCCTATCACCCTGCAATATACGTTCAGAACTCAGGCCGAGATGACCTTTCTGAGTGACGAAAGGAAGTCGTCCCAAGCTCTTTCCCATGATCTCTGATGCCAGCTGGACTTCTTTTCCAATCCTCCCCATGACTTTTCTGTTTCTCGCCTCACCTTTTATCAATTGTTGAGCCACACGTCGGTAGGGCAGTTTTCTGTTTAGGTGGAGCCCATCTTCTAGAAGAATAACAGCATCAGCGAACCAAGCATTTCCGACGCGTTCCAACTCCCCATTTTGGTTAAATCCGACGTCGCCAATCGAAGTTCGTCCGCTGGCGCGTAATCGATTGTGAAATCCCTTGTAATCTTTCCTTCTGCAATAGCTTAGGCGCAAAATCTCCAGTAGCCATTCTACTGGCCATTGGTAAGTTTGCGAAAGCGGTACCTCTTTACTGTTAGTCCGATTGGCAAAATGACCGACCTGATAGATATCATCGTATAGACAAGCTTCCATTGATATGCGCGTTATCACCCCATCCTCGTTGTATATCTTGATTGAATCTTGATGTGTCCAATGTCGTGAAGCACTGAACTCCGGATATGAAGTTATGTGGTCCTCCCGTATATCTTGCAACATGTCAGTCACAGATAGAGACCAGTCCGGAACCCATGACGGGAGATTCGGCGACATTGAGGCTTGACACATTGACAGCATGGATATATGACCCTGTTGTAATAATGCTGCCATCGTAGTAGCATATGTTTGTTCATACGGAACATCATAGTTTGGGACAACGCCAAGATATTCCAACTCCTCTCGATCTGCAGCTAGACCTAGCAGCGCGAAAATTTTGTCCTCTGGTTTTGTGGATTCGAGATTATGAGGTCCATGTCTGTTCGGGTTGATGGTGCCAACGCACGTCGCACGAAGGAGAGCTGCCAACGGGAATCTGTTTCCATGATAGATTCTTGGCATGGAAAGCATGATGGTAGGACGATGATGGAATAGATGCCTGATAATGTCGTGCTGATACAGGCTCAAAGATCCTTGATCCCTCCGACGCCTAGTAGACATGATGATCCACATTGCAGCATACATGTGTATGAAAGCATCGCAGCGGTACCTTGTGACTGTTTGCGCTCCGCAGATCACATGTGTGTCTCTCGAAAGAGTAATCTCCTGCAAGATCCACACCCGTGCCCACCAGGATCTGGTGAAGAACTCCTTCAACTCAGCGATTGGTAGCAAGTCGCTCTGATTGCTCTGGCCGCTAAAAACATCGAATAAGTCTTGGAAGGCCTTTCTGGATACTGTAAATATGGATCCATCTATGTCCTGAAAGACAGGGTCGACCGAGACCAGCCGCCCACTCCCTCCGGGCACACATTCCATGTCCTGCCAGGTTTTGAGGCAATTTTCGAACGCATTTTTCATACGACATTCTTCCACCATCTTTCCGATAGTGTTGATGCAGCGAATCGCTGAATCGCTGCTCTTGTCTGCGGGTCCCAACCAAGCAAAAACTTGATGAGCTCGTTGATAGATCTTTGCCATCAAACCAACCTGGAAGCTCTTCTCCTTGTTGTTTGTCTGATTGATACAAATGGCATCAATCCAGAAGTACAGAGGCTGGCTATGACACTTTATAGAGGACATCGCTCCGACCGATCTTCTGCGATCTTCTCGAAATTGCCACAAAGCATCTTTGAGATTTCGAGTAACAACGATATTTCTTCCATTACAGAATACGGGTACAGTGTCGTTTGGGTCTCCCCACGTGTAAGACAATGCGATGTATGGGGGATGATCGTCGATCCTGTACGTACGGATACCGAGACGAATGGGGTCATCGCCATGGTTCAGCTTAAGATCGAGTAGACGTAGGTGCTGGTCACCCAGACTGTCCAAGTATTGGAAACTCGCCCTTGAGGAAATTGTCAGTTGCAATATGGTATTCTGTGCATGATTTATACAACGAGGACGAAGTGGTTTTTGTAATGATAACGTGTTATGACCAGAAATTAATTGATGTGATTACCCTTTGAGATGTTGACCGGGCGAAGATGAGGTCTCCATAGTGGGCGCTTCGAGGATACAGAAGTTCGATTTCGAATTTCAGTGTGGAGGATGATTGGTCCTGTAAATACTCAGGGCATCGTTCGGATATCGTGCTGGTGATTAAACATCTTGGAGATATGGGATTCAGAAAGTGCCTCAACGCTAGAGTCTCATGTACATGCAGCGAATTAATAGATACCACGCCTCATTGACATCTAGGCAACAGTGTATTCTGAATGCAGATTGGTGAGTGTGCTGTTGAGGGGTAATGGTGGCGTTAGGAACCGGTGAGCTCTGAATAGACAAAGGTTCAGCCAATATAAACGATTCTCATACGTGTTCGACATGCAATGTGTCGCAGGCCAATCGCTACAGTGTTAGTGCACTATCTGATTTATGCTGGCATCCGACCCACCCTAACATAAAGCTGCGATAATAGAGATGAGGCTGTAGAGCTACCCTAAGAAGATATTATCCCGATATTTGACGGCAAGTCCTTCTCTCCCGTCCAAGCCTTGTCTTGAGTCCCCATGCAGTGCAAGTGTGTGCGCGTAGTGTATTCATGTCGGCTGTGCTGTAGCTGTGCGTCTTGCGCTGCAGATCGTCGAGCGGTCGCAAGAGAGGCGCGTCGAGTTCAATCACAGCAATGTGCTGGTCCATGCCTAACAGAACATCAAAATCGTAGCAATAACAGAGGATATCGCCGCGGTTGCTAGAAAATACCTGTGCGCATTCATTAGGGAGTTGGCTGCTGCTCGTTGTCTTAATACCGACGGTAGCATCCCTTTGATGAGATGCTGGCCCTTTCCTCGCTTCTGATTCCGGCCACCGCGGGCTGTCAAGAGGCGTGTGTCGGTCCATAATCTACAACCGAAACTCGGGACAAAAGTTCGGCATAAACTCTACCGAGGAGACTAGCCTTGTCAGGGACCACGGCACGTGCATGTAGGAAATGGGTGGCTTGGACCTAACTCATTTGAGAAAACTAGACCAGTTTGCGGGGCAGAATGATGCCTTTTTGTACATAGCTCTACCGGCTCCACATCTTCCCCATGTTTTTCCCCCACAATATCAAGATGTAGAATCTGTACATGCTAACCCGTAAACAGTTCAAATGATGAAATACACTCCATTGTGACAAGTATATATATTCATACACCATCAACGATGAAATAGTCATTCATCGTATGCGTTCACGTCTCAGATCAACGAACATGTTGGCGTTCACAGCCCTAGGCGCATCTTTTCTTGTATTCTCTTCCACTGTCCTAGCAACCCCAACCACATCGCATCGCGACAACTATGTCAATTGGAGAAACTTCAGAGCCAATGGAGTTAATCTCGGTGGATGGCTTTGCCAGGAAGCCACCATCGATCCATATTTTTGGGGCACATATTGTAACGGTACCGCCGATGAGTGGAATTGCTGTGCCAAACTGGGCGACAGGTGCGCATCGGTCTTTGAGGAGCGCTATGCGACGTACATCACTCGTGATGACATCGATAAGCTTGCTTCGGCCGGAGTGAACCTTCTTCGCATTCCAACCACCTACGCAGCGTGGATCAAGGTTCCAGGTGCGCAGTACCATTCTGGAAACCAGCAATCGTACATCAGGAAAATCGCTTCGCACGCCATCAAGAAGTATGGCATGCATATCGTCCTCGATATCCATGGTCTTCCGGGTGGTATCAATGGTCTGGACATTGGCGAGGTAAATCCTTCCACAAATGAAGTACGTTTCACACACGTTTACTAATTCCATCTAGCGCGTTGGCAAATGGGACTGGTTCAACAACCAAACCAACCTCGACCTCTCCCTCCAAGCAGTCGACCAAGTCCTGAAGTTCATCCAAAAGTCCGGAAGCCCGCAGTCCTACACACTCGCACCCATCAACGAACCAGCCGACAACCCAGACTTTTCCAAATTCGGCACCCCGGCAGCTTTGTCAGATAACGGTGCTGCCTGGGTACAAAAATACATCAACGCCGTGGTCAAGCATACCAAAGCCGTGAACCCAAAGATCCCAATCATGTTCCAGGGCAGTTTCAAAGGCGAGCCATTCTGGTCTGGAAACTTTGCTGCGAGCACAAACATTGTGTTCGATGTGCACAACTACTACTTTGGCCGCCCCAGCGATTCAGACAACGTCACCACTAGCATCTGTGCAGACGCAAAGACACTTGCTGGTGATGGCAAATTCCCTGTCTTTGTGGGCGAGTGGGCCATCCAGACATCGTCGAACAACAGGTTTGCGAATCGCGCGAAGAATTTGAATACCGGGCTCTACGCGTACAACAAGTACACGCAAGGGAATGCGTACTGGACAGCAAAGTTTTTTGGCAATGTTTCGGTCGCGGGTGAAGGCGTGCAGGCCGACTATTGGAATTATCTCAAGTTCATCGACATGGGCATCATCGAACCTAGCATGGGCCAGAGGTACTGCTCATAATTGCTTGACTTGGAAGAGAAGAAAAGAAAAGAAAAAGCAGGTCTTATCTCTCCAGCTGTATCAAAACATCATATCATCGAGCAGTTATGAATCAAAAACCCAAAGAAATCTAAGACCCCTCCCACAGCTCATAATACCGCCCTCTTCTATCGCACAGCTCCTGATGCGTTCCCCTCTCTACAATGCTCCCCTCATGCAACACTAGAATCGAATCCGCATCAACAATCGTACTCAGCCGATGCGCAATAACAATCACAATCCTCCCGTCCTTCAGCTTCTCAAACGCCCTCTTGATGCTACCCTCCGTCACCGTATCAACCGCACTCGTCGCCTCATCTAGCAGCACAATCGGCGCGTCCTTGAGCAGCGCCCTCGCAATCGCCAGTCTCTGCGCCTCGCCACCGGACAGCTTGACGCCACGCTCGCCGACGTGCGTATCGTAACCCTTGGGATAGCGCATGATGGTGTCATGAATCGCGGCTGCGCGACATGCTTCGTGGACGTCTTGGTCGCTCGCGGTGCTGCGTGCGTACCGTACATTCTCCATGATGGACGTGTTGAAGAAGGTGGGTGCCTGAGGAACTACGCTTACGACGTCGCGCAGCGAACTCAGCGTGACGTGCCGGATGTCTTGTTTGAAGATGGTGATCCTGCCGGATGTGACGTCGTGCAGACGTAGGAGTAGCTTTAGAATCGACGATTTGCCAGCGCCGGTTTGGCCTACGAGCGCGACGGTCTGGCCGGGCGAGACGGTGAAGGAGACGTCGCGGAGTGCGTAGCGGCTGGAGTCGTATTGGAAGGATACGTCTTCGAATCGCACTTCGCCGTCGCGCACCGCGAGTGGGTAGGCTTCGGGTGCGTCTGTGACTGACGGCTGGGTCTGTAGAAGGTGCAGAACTCGTTCGGCGTCTACGAAGTCGCGCACCAACCACCGGACATGTTCTGTCAAAAACTTTAGCGGGTAAATGATTGAGTCCCAGTACGTGAGGAAGAAGACAAAGTCTCCTGGTGATGCGGTGCCTGCAGCGATGCGTTGAAGGATGAGGTAGGCTAGAACGAAGAAGGTAGTTGGTACCAGCAGCTCAACGAGAGCCTTGATGAACGCTTGCCGTGCTTCGAAACGTGTCCTTGCCTTCATGTGGTCGTTCACAGCATTGGACAATACGTGGGCCTCCCTCTTGAACTGGTTAAAGTAGGTCACAGTTTGCCAACCTTGAATCGCTTGGTGCATCTTTCGTATCTGGACTCGTTCCGCCTTCGTCACATTCCTCCGGGGGCCGGTTGTGAGTCGCGTTGAGAAAGCTTCGGCTGCCAGGAATAAGATCGATGCACCGAGCAGGACCATCCCCACTGCCGGAGTGAACTTTCGGTAGAAGATGGTACAAGCTACGACGACGTCGATCATGGTTGGCAGGATTTCGATGACTACCGACTCGAGGACGTTGCCCAACGCTTCGCCTTGCTCAACAGCCTTCATGACCTCTGCTGAGTCTTGCGTAGAGTGGAAATCGATTGACTGGGCCATGACATGGCCGAAAGCAGCGTTGGTTAACTGCTTGTACGAGAATTGCTTGATGGGTATTTTAGACAGCTCTTGAATGAAGACCAAGCCTGAATCGCCGTTGAGGTGGTCCAGGACAAGGAAGACGAGCAGTTCTCGAATAGGTATCGATCCATGTGTGACTTTGTCCGCAATTATTCCAAGGACGTACGGGATGGCCACTTGCAGAACGCGCTCTATCGCGATCGTGATGAGACAGATGAGTAGACATATCTGTACTTTGATGTCTCGTTTGGGTAGGACATAAGGCAGGAAAATGGTAAAGTCTTTCAGGTAGCCAAGCCAGCCTCCAGTCTCGCGCAACCGCTCAGCACGAGCCTCTTTCACGTCCTCGTCCTCATCACTATCGTCGTCGCTATCCTCTTCGTCGGTTTTCAGGTAATCGTCGTCGATTTGTGGAGGACATGCTGCCTCGAGCAGTGGATCGGTGTCTTTTGAGCCTTGTCCAGGCGATCTCCAGAATTGGAGTGGCATCGTTTATATTCGAAAAGTTGTTGTGTGGCTTGATCTGTTTACCCACCGACCATCTCTTGTACATATGTCTGGAAGGGCCATCTTGGCAGCGAGATGTGTTTACCACCGGTCAATCGGTGAGTCACGGCAGCCCTTTTCTGTTTTGTGTCTAGATGCGCATAAAACGGACTTCAGTGCACCAACCCAATCGTTCGTCGGTACTATTGGTACGCGCGGCCTGAGATGTAGTGCGCCCTTTTAATTATACGACCTTCGGCACTGCACAGCCACGGCGCCGGTCCACATGCTGGCGTAAAGCCACTCCCGGTGTGATTAGCGTGTGACTTGGGCCGTGGCGCAAATTGAGACTTGAAGTGACGCGATGTCATCCCAAGCCGGCGCATTAAAGCCGGAAGCGGAGCGACCGAAAGCTGCAGAATTCTCAAGATGAATCTGGCGCTCGCTGTATCTGGACTTTGCAAAGCCCGGAACCGCGGAGAACAGTCGTCTAGACAAGGGCGTCGCAAGCGGCGGGACATTTGCTGTGAAGATTAGAACTGAAAGACGAATCACCTTACCTTCGGAACTTACCTCACCAGCTGATTGATCGGGATTGCATTCTCGACCATCGCAAATTCGGCGTGGGTGTTCAACATAAGCACCTAGGCGTCCTTCCGAAGCGCGAGGATCCCGCCGTCTAGAAGCTTGTGTAGTCAGTAGCGCAAGTCCAGTGCCCACAATTCCAAGCACTCGCAACCAGTATCGAAGTTGATTCATCTCTGTCTTCGAATCTTCTTCATGTCGTTCATACATCAGACTGCCTCGGCATATGAACAAGGAACTGTTCAAGAAAAGCGTGCCGTGGAATGCCGCGTTCCATCACCGTGTACGTGGTGCGCGCTATCAGTCGAGGCGCCAAATCATCTCTTCAGATGTGCCAGGAAGGCAGAGTCAGCCACGCACGATAGCTCCTACCATGGGATGATTTGGAGGGCTGCTACATATACCCATCCGACAAGTTTGCTTGCTCAACTCGTGCATTTGTCTTGATTGTGCGGGTACTGCAGTTATAGATTGCTGGTAGTGAGAGGGTTTTAGCGCGTCGCTGACCTTCGCTGCGCTGACGCGTGTGTAGCAGGTTATGCCGGCGCGTCTGCGACGAAAGGACTATCGCTCTTGTTTGACTGCATTAAGCGATCAGAAGCCGGTCCTCAAGCTCGCAGGACGAGCCGTGACGTCACAGGGCTGCACTCAGTCACTTCTCACTTCGCGACCGACATCTCTCTCGACCTGGCCGCCCTGCGCAACGCTCCTCTAAGGACCTTCGCAATGGGACTCTAAACATGTACAAGCCAGCCCTTCAGCTCACCTGCTAGGCTCCACTACGTCATTCGCCAACCCGACTTTACTCCGCACGCGCACCTCTCAACACACCCCTCGCCTCCATCGCCGGCCTCAATGGAGGCTACCATGCGCTGCGCTCTGAGCACCGCCAAGACAACGCCTGAACGCTCGCTCGCATACCCAACAGCCTTCGCGACGATGTTCCTCCCGCCGCTGCCCATTCTCGATCCGCCTCCATCCTTCCCACCCTTCGCAAGTACTTGCAACACGGCCGTGTACGCGTTACTCCACATCACCGTCGCGATGCGCAAGCCAGCCAGCTGTAGCTTGAGCTGCGACTATATGGTTGAGATGGATAGGTTGTATGGCTACAAAGCGCGTCGAAGTTGATGGTGGGTAGGCACTACGCGCGGGCCTTGATTCCCAGCGCATTGTGCTTCTCACGCGCTTCGTTAAGAAGAGTCGTAAGGTTCTTGTCTACCTTGTCGAAGGACTCTTGAATAACGCGGACATGTGTCTCGCTCCGGGGCTCGAAGATGCACGCAAAAGGCTTCGGAGCCGATACAAACCCCGTGGTGAACATACTTTCTTCCACAACGAGTTTCTTCCCACTCGGCGTACGGATATTGAATGCCCACAGCAGGCGCGCAACTACTATGCTTGCTGAGTTGCGCGCGATGTGACGGCCAGGGCAGATTCTGCGACCGTACCCAAAGTTGTTGAATTGCGATTGCGACTTGCCCATCCAGCGTTCGGGCCGGAACTCTGCCGGCTTGTCAAAAAGGTCCTCGTTGTGACGCATCGCGGAAAAGACCGGGATGACAACAGATCCCTTGGGGATAAGGTAGCCCTGATAGTAGTCCTCGTGGGTTGTGGCGTGCGGAATGCCGGCTTGTTGTGGGTGGCGCCAGCGAAAAACCTCTTCCACTACGGCCTGGATGTACGGCAAGTCTCTGAGGTCCCCAAACCCGGGCAGTCGCTCGCCTACGACTTGGTCAATCTCCTTCTGCGCCTTCGCGAGCCATTCAGGATGCGCGACGCATGCGAGGACAAAGATCATAAGGGTAGCGCTCATGGTTTCAACCCCAGCATCGGCGAGGATACCAACGTCCCAGGCGACCTGCTGCTCAGTCATGCTTTGAGCTTCGGCAGCCTTCTCAAAGTCTTTCGCCCAGTTCCAACCCTCGCGTCTGAGCGCCTCGTTGTAGCTCTTGACGTGCAGGTCGTCGAGCTCATGGAACCACTTTGCGGCCTGGCGCTTCCAAGGCGCAATGGCTGCGGGCAGGTGGTTGAGCCACGGCAGCGCATCCACGATCCAAACTCCTGGTTGACCGGCAACGTGGAAGTTCTTCATGCATTCGCGAGTCCGTTCCACCTGCCACTCCTTTCCGGTGTGGATACGCATCCCGAAAGCCATAGAGTACGCCAAGCTCGTTGCAAACACTTCGACGCAATGCGCGATGCTTCCGGATGACTCCAGAAGGCTCTTGAGTAGTTGCTGACTCTCCAGATCTTGAATGGGTGTGTAGCAAGCCGTTGCCCGCGGGCTCAATACCGGCGCCTGAAGCTTCTGGTGTAGAAGGAAATCATTACCAAAAGGTTTGAACACGATCGGATTGCTGTTGCACACTAACTCGTGCCCCATGACCTATCCGCATCGGTCAGTGCTACTTCTTGACACGTCATGGTAAATGTCCTACGAGACGCGGCCTGCTACTATAGATGTTCCTTCGCTTGTCGAGTAGTTCTTTGGCCGTTTCATAATCACCAATTATGATGATGGTACCTCCAAGGTTGACTGAAACAATGTTCCCGTACTGCTTGATCCACTTGGTGAAGGTCAACCACGGTGCACCTTTTGGTGCTTGGTGTAGGTTCCCGAGCAGTGGCAGGCCTCGAGGACCTGGGGGTAGCTTTGCCCGCCGAACGAGATGGGCAACTATATATATCACTAGTATGCCTCCAAGTAGGCTAAAGATGGTTGTAGCCATGGTGTGAGAAGTGCTTGAGGTGTTCGTTCGTTACTCCGCTGAAGTGTAGGACGAAAGCGATGCTGCTAGATCCAGTCTAATCGACCGTCCATGTCGAGGTGCTGGGTGCACTTATACGAACATGATCGACAGGACCGGGCGATTGCTATACACGCAGGTGGGGCTTGTGTGACCAGGGCGGTGTTGATGACCAATCCGTTGCTCGTACATATATTAGCTCTGGTTGCTACCGGCGTGGTGAGATCTCGCCTCGTTTCACGTCCACTAATTGAAGAGGGAGCGATCTCATGATTATTATTGGTGCTTGCAGCACCCACTAGCGTACATCCTATACATGCAAACATTCTGTAGATACAACCCAATGCAATTCAGCTCCAATACTAGCTACTATGATGGGAATACTTGCTACTCTAAGAAGTTGTCTACCTGTGCACAGTGTATACAACGTCCCACCTTACCGCCCTCGCAGCGCTCGCTGTCATGTGGGCCACGGAGGAGCTTGTGACCAAAGGACGGTCGCTCCATCCTCACGCCTGCCCATTTCTTGAGTCTGTACGCAACCCGCTCTACGTACGTTTCCTCGTCCATCTTGAGGCTTCCTAGGCAGTCGCAAGCCTTGCATCGCTGGTTGTATACAATAGCGTTGTAACCATTACGAGAGTATCCATAGATCCAGATTGCCACCACCCCACTGCTCCATCCTTTCTTTTTGCATCGCTTGTTCACACATCGAAATGTTCCCACGATATTCGTTCCGTCTTCGTGTTCAAAGGGAGCCTCTGTGTTGGAATTGAACCACGTTGAAGTTACGGCGGGCGCGATAGCTTCCGCAATGCGTTGGTGCAGTTCGGGAAACATAAAGGAAGTCCTCGTCTCCTCTTGTTGTTCAGCAACCCGTGCTCGACCAATGTTTGGTCGTGCGGTAGTCGTATTAGCACCCGATATAGTGAGGGCCTGCAAAACGTCTTCAAGTGGGATGGAGTCTGAGTCGAATGTCGGACTTGCGTGTGAACTGGTTTCCGTCGCGGTATGGCCGCTGCGCTGGCCATTGTGTGTTGCCGAAGAGACATTGGGAGGTGCTGAGAACGGCAAGGAGACATGTCGACTAGAGGGAGCAGGCGTGACTGACGCAGTGACCGAGTCCCTCCTGGATCTTTGGTGGACTGGGGAATCGTTTCGGTGCTGAGTCAATGCATCCTGGCTGCTAAAAGAGCGATTGCATGCCTTGCAGTCGAAGGGCCCATGCTTTGGTGAGTCCTCTTCATGTTGCCTGAGTGCCTGGCCACTACTGAAAGTGCGGTTGCACGGTACACAGAGGCTCATCGTGTGTCCAGTGAAAGTTGTCCTTTGGCGAAATGCAGCTTACCTGACTGAGATTGCGGATGACCGATGAGCGCAAATGTTGAACGTGTTCAGCTTATAAGACATGAATGAGCGCGAGGCCACTATACTGTTGGATTGCTATGCATATCTCGAACCAATGACACAATGACACATTACGCGCCGTGGCTGCGTCTGCGACTTCGTTTCCTGGAAATGCTCACATGGATCAATACGGAGTGTGGCAACCATAAACAAAACATCGGGAGGCTGAGAGATTGTAACTCGGTCTTGGAAACAGATAGTAGCCTCCATGTTCAGGGGATGAGATCACCTGGGCAGGTGAGTCTGGAATAGATGTAGTCGTAGTCGAACACGTTAAGACCCGACTATGCTATGTCTTTCCTAAGACTTACTCTTTGCATGCGATTTTGATGAATGTGATCCAAGGATGTGGCCTTTGATCGGATTGAGTGTTCATGTGCGGGGTCAAGCGGCCAAGCGGCGTGGTCTGCAGGGTGTCGTGTTTTTGCATATGCAGAGGTCCTACACGAACAACGCGTGAATGATTGGGTGTAACACCATTGGAAAACGCTTATGCGCATGCTGAACACGAGGGCCTCCAGAACCATCATGTATGCAAGATAAAAGGTCCCTCCGTCTGACGACATCACTGATCTAGTTACTTTGTCCTTCCAGAATCCCGAAAGGAGAAATCTACAAATAGTACTACCTGAGTTGCTTCGATTGCAATGGCCAAAAGATGCAAGCGTGCGACGAAAGCCGCCAGTGTTGCAGCCCCTCGACCAGTGACAAGGTGAGGCGATCTTCCTCCGTTCAGGCCAGCACAACATTGCAGAGCTAATTGTCTCAGCCCATACACAAGCCCCACTGTCACCTTGCACTTCGGTCCTACTCTCCAGGAATACTATCTGCCAGATACCCTGCTGCAACAGCTGGAGAAAATCCCCAGTCGTGATCCATGGACAGGCAAGATTCACCTCGCAGATGTGGACGCGAGCATCGGTCACGTCCTGATTCATTTCCTGCACACGGGTGTTTATCAGACTCTGAACGACGAAAGTATCGGAAACACTAAAAACACACAGCAAGATATCGTCCTCAATGAATTTCAAACAGCTCTCCTTACCCTTGAGGTCGCTAAGAAGTACGGTGTGCCTGGTCTCCAGGACTTAGCGCAAGTCGAGCTGGAGCGACGAGGCGAGGATATGTGTTTACGCGATGCTGTGCGCGTTATTCGAGAGGATCTCATCGTGGGCCCTTCTGGAGAACACGCGTGGCTTCGAGACTACGTTTCGATGAAAGTGCGGTCGGCCTTCAAACACGACCCCTCCGCAATATTGGCACCAGACTTCTTCGACAACATCGAAAGCCCTACGTTGACGAAGCTGGTAGCTCAAATCACCGTTGGTCTGTTAAGCGAAGAGATAGACAAGTTGCGCAAAGAAAAGACTGCAACCGGTCGGATCTCAGCACCTGAACACGACGAACTTCAAGGGCCGTGTTCGCCTGACATAGCAGACTTACCTTCAAAGTGTGCCACTCAGGGTCCCAACGCATGGCCCACGTCTGTACAGAAGTTTGGAGCTTTCGATGACTCGTCAGCTGCCTGGGGTCCTCATCGTCTGGCTCAGGACGGGAGTCGCGGTCAGGAGGCTGATGCGCCTGCAGCCTTACCTTCAAGCATCGAGGAAGACAGCCACGCGACCGAGAGAATAGACGCAGAGTCATGGGGATTAGACGAAGACAAAGTTGAGACTCAGCACCTTCGAGTCGAGCAGGCAACCATTGCGCAGTCTCAGGAGGGGGATGATGCCACCGCGAACTCTACCGTTACCAAATACGAAGACGATGGAGCCGAGGTTCAGCCGCTCAGGAGCATCTGGGGTAGTCTTGGAAAGAAAAAAAAGAAGTCTAAGGCCAATATCAGCTATCAGCCCGCTCCTGTGTCACCACCTAACATCCAGGTCGAGGTTGATCCAACACTAGTCGTTTCTGATATCGACACTATTGCTCCAGATGTACCCGGTGCACAAGAACGTCTAGAGACTGAGAGAGATCCTTATGCAGGACTCACTAAGTCACAAGTGAAGAAGTTGAAGGCCAGATTATACCAAGAGGCGAAGTCGAACGAAGAGGAAGAAGAGAAGCGCCAGAGAGAGGAAGAAGTGGCTGCCGAGATCAGACAACAGGGAGAACAAGAGCAAGAAAGGAGACTCCTAGAAGAGGAAGAACAGAGGATCCAGGAAGAGGAAGAAGCTGACTTGAGGAGGATTGAGGAAGAGGAAGCTGCCGCCGCCGCCGCCGAAGCCGAAGCCGAAGCCGAGATTTGCAAGAAGAGGGAAGAGCAGGAAACGCAGCCCAGGGATGCGTTTCCTGCGGCTCCGCTTGAAAAAACGAAGAACAAGAAGATTAAGCGAACAGAACAGATGGGCTTAGAAGATTGGGAAGCCAATACCAAGAAGATCGAGGGGGAGGACGTCACTGCTGCAGATACCAGAGCGGAGACCTGTCCGACGAAGGACGACGATCCTTGGGATGATTGGGGTCCTGCCGCTTCAATTACTGAAAAGAAGAAGAAGTCTAGAAAACCAAAAGACTTGACCCTAGCAGAAGATGAAGAGAACGAGCGAATCCGTCAGGAAGAAGAAAACGCTGCTGTCGCTACTACTACAGCTGATCTGAGCGCCGTCGGCTCGACGGGTGCTACATTTGGTGACGATGACTGTAAACTGCGTGTGGAGCATCTATCACAGAATTGTGGGTGGCAGAACTGCGAACCATGCGTACTTTACATGCGGAAGATTGCTATGAAGCTTCACTCAAAAGGGCTACCGATCGAAGATGGGTTCAATACGATCAATTGATCGAAGTAGATAGGAAAAATTGAGTTTACTACGAAGAAATGTCTTACAAGGCGAAACCGAAGCTCATTACCTACGGTAGATCTGCTTTCTCGATTTAGCCAAAACTCCGAAGACCAACATGTGAGTTCTGATTAGCGAATCGCACAACCAACAAGCATTTGCACAAGCTCAGCCAAGTTCATAGACAGGCGATTCGCAAATGTCTTAATCTCTGCCTCTTTCCAGCCTTAGACCAATGAGGGTCATTCTAGTCTCATGGGTGGCAAAAGGCTCGGCTCCAGGTGTTCAACATCATGATTGTGGCTGACGACCGTAGCCAATCGAACATAGCTGGCATAGTCTAGGCCACCTGCAAGTCACAAGGAGTGCGTGAGGGGCTGAACCGCCTTGTTGCCTTCTTGCGCGCTTGTTAATTCTATAATAGAGCGACAGGGGCCTCCCCCAGAGGAACGAGCGACGACATCCCGCATGTGTGCTTGCTGATCGGTCGACACATCAGCGCTCGACCTCACAACTTCTGAGGTGTCAATCCATAGACCGAGAAGTATGTGAGTTAGACGTCGCATGGTTCCAGCATCATCAATCAAAGCTGTCCTACTCAGCTGAGACGTACAAACCGAACCGTGAACATTATCGATCCTCTGCCCTGTGGATACAGCAGTTTGGGACTCGCTTCATCAAACCGAGAGATGGATACAACGATAGATCCTTTCTATCAACACAGCGTCCTCGAGTCGCAAAGCGGAGTCGGCAAAGCGGAAGTCATGATCAACGAGCTACCGAAGTCGAACGTTGATGGGGATAAGAGTGAAGTGGTGAGAAGAATTGATATCAGAGATACGAAAGAGTCAAGAGACTTGCGTTGGTCGACATGGTGGTTGATAGGTGCTGTGCTCATCGTGATACCTTGGGTGGCAATCGCTGCGTCCGCACCAAAAACAGCGATGGGAGGCATTCGGACGACCGGCTTTCTCATCTGGATCGAGATTCTGTGGACTTCGGTGTGGATTCTCTCGTTTTTCCACTTTTATATTGGCAGAGGCTGGTTTTGGCTGTGCCAATTCGACGCGAGCCTGATGCCGTGGGACACGTTCCTTACCAACATCATGCGGACAAATGTGTGGTTCGCGATGTCTCTTGTGGCATGGGGAAGTTCTTCCGTTATGTGTCGCGTTAGCGGCAGCACCTGCAACGAAAATTGGCTTATGGTTCTGAGAAAAGTGCTCCTTGCCAGTATACCTGCGACTGCTACATTCTGCGCAGAGGATATCCTCATGGAAGTCATTATTACCTTCCAAGCAGCGAGGATGGGCAGGGAAAGACATCTCGAAACAATGGTGCGACGAAGGAATGCTATTTTTTTGATAGCCGCAATCTATCTTAGAGTCAAGGAGAAGGAGGGTACTTCGCAGGAACCGCCGGTCAATTCTGCACCTGCAGGGAGTCAAGGCTCTCGGTGTCGATCTTTCGCTTCACGTCTGCCCTCAAGGACGGGCAAGTTCCTCGGGACTCTCTTCCTTCGCGATCCACCAGACCTGAAAGACGTGCGAGAACAAGGCAAGCGATATGTCCAAGGTAAAGGCAGTGACAAAGAGTTCGATCTTGACGGAAAGCCTTTCCCAGATATATTCGTCGAGCACTACCTTCACGGAGAAAGTATGAGTTTCACCGAGGCGTTTCTGCAGGAGAAAATCAACGAAGAGGCCGGCAAAACGATCAACAACGCGCTAGACTTCACAGCGGCGGAAATTATGAAGATGATGGATAAAGACGACAGTGGCGAGATCACGACAGATGAAGTCGCAGATTTTCTCAAGGAGCTGGTGATGGCCATGCGCGACATCGCAAAGAGTGTAAACGGAATGAAACGTGCAGCAAGAAGTGCGAACGCTGTCGTAAGCTTCCTGTTGCTCTTTGTCGTCGCTATCATATACGGTACGTCTCCAAGCTCCCCAGACTCTTGTGTACTCAGCTCATGACACAAATTGTCAAAGCCGCATTCTTTGTCAAGAACTTAACATCGTACCTGACGCCAATTTGGACAACCGTCACCGGGCTCTCTTTCGCACTGAGCGGCACCGTTACCGAGTTTATAGCAGCATGCCAATTCGTTTTTTCCAAGCAGCCCTACGACGTCGGCGACCGCGTTATCATCGAAGAAAAGGAGCTCATCGTCGAAAAAGTGTGCCTGCTCTACACCGTCTTCCATCGCTGTTCTGATTGCGCTGTGGAACAAATCGCGCACAAGAAGATCTGCGACGCGTGGATTACCAACCTGACACGCTCCAAGGGCCTGTTTATCAAGGAGGTCGCGTCCATCGCGGACAAGACGGATAAGTTCACGTCGGCCCAGCTGGAGGCGCACGAAAAGGGCCTCGTGGCGTTCATCAACGAGGAAACGGTTCGCAGGAGGTATCTCGACGTTGGTGGTGTTAAGGTGTCGTTACACGCTGAGCAGCGGCAGCTGGTCGCCGATATCAAACTCAACGAATTGATGGTGAGACATGAGAAAGTACTCTCGCGGATGAGAGGCCAGATCAGAGATTGGTTGGAAAGGTTGGTTCGCGAAGGAGGTGGGACTTCATCCAGCTCGTAATGCGTCAACGCAATGATATGTTATTAGATCAGAAGGAATCGATCGCAGCGGTATTTCATGTGTCTCACTCTCAACTAATTCTTTCGTGTCTAAGCTAACGATGTGCGCATTGAAGCAATACTGATAGAATAATGCTTGCGGCCCGGTGTCAGGGCTCGTGTCTTGGAGGAGCTGGATGATGAGGTTCCTTGCCATGTTCTAGGTCTGACATGGGTACATCCGCGCCGTGCAAATGAGTCTAAACGACGTCACCAACATGTCTTCGTGAGTCAAAATCGGCAACTAGTGGCTTGGCGTGTCAATCCTGCATGATTCAAGCGATTCATCGTCGCGGCTAAGGTTGACTTGGCCAGTACCTTGCAGGCAACGACCCGCCGCACTTGTGACTGTACAGCTTTGCTTCAACGATACTTTCGCTGCGCCCGTTAAGAATACACCACACCAAGAACTACGCCAGCACACGTCACATTTCCTGAAATTGTAATCATGCCCTGGCCGGACAACAGTACCCAACAGGGCCATGGCACTAGATTCGCGCACGATGTCTCGATCCACCAGGCAGCAGGAAGCGGTGATCTAGCCAAGGTCTCCGATTTGCTAGACGGCGGAGTCGACATCAATGGTCGCGACGAGTCACTCCGAACCGCATTACATTGTGCCATACGTAACGATAGTTCGTCAATGGTTCAATTGTTGCTATCTCGTGGGGCTGATACAAGCTTGCGCGATAACTGGGCCTACGATGAACCTGATAGCTTCATTCCAGTAGAAACGGCCGCACGCTGGAACGCCATCGCTGCAATGCAGGAACTCATTGCTCACGGCGTTGATCTTGAGTCTTCCAAAGCTGTTTTTCTTGCGGCAAGAGAGAACCACATGGACATGCTTCGTCTACTTTTCGAAAAACTCTCGGGCAGCCTGTTAGATACACTACATCGACAGGCGATTGCGGATGCCCTACAGGTATCGGCCAAGAACCAGAATTTGGAGATGGTAAAATTTATATTGCAAAGATTCGATAGTGAGCGCGACACGAATGCGCGTGACGATTATAAGCAATCTGCATTAGACAGTGCCCTTATGTCAGTGTTCGATTGCGACTGTGCAGATGGAGACGGTGGCCTGTCGGACTATATTCGTGATCAACAGTGGAATCACGCGGTCCAAATCATCAACGTCTTGATAGACGCAGGTGCATCTGTCAATACCTATGGCAAAGACCCATTACGACGCACCGTTTTACATGCTGCTCTCACTGAACAAGGACCACCAATGATTCTCATAACTTCCCTATTGGATCATGGCGCTGGTCCGAATCCTCCCGATTCTTCTGGACGCTCGCCATTCTTTGAGCTACTGGGTGATCCTCGCGCGACCGAGGAGCTTGTTAAGGTGTTCACAGACGCTGGCGCAGTAATCGGTTCTCCAGCTGCGGGGGGTCAGACGCCTCTACATCATGTACGCAACCCAAGCATAGCCTCCTGGCTAATCGCTTCAGGTGCGGACGTTGATGCTACGGATTATCAAGGAGAGATCCCTCTACACAAAGCCTGCTCGATAGGGATGCTTGCATTAGTGTCTCTATACCTAGACGCTGGCAGCCCAGTAGATGTCAGGAATAACTTGAGATGGACGCCGTTCATGCAGTCTCGTTCCGCCAGTATCTCTAGAGCGCTGCTCAACCACGGCGCAGATATTCATGCTGCCACAGCTCGAGGTACTACAGCTATTCATAAGGCTGCCGCGTCATGTGATCTGGAGTTGGTCTCCTTCCTCTTAGCAAATGGCGCAAATATTCACGGTCGTGCAACACGGGACGATCCTACGTGTGACTCCAACGGACAGACCACTGTTCTGGTTGAGGACTATACACCGCTTCATCTAGCCATTGCATCTGCTCATGGTGCGTTTGTGGGAGCAACTCTCGAGGTGGTGACTGCGCTGCTTAACCATGGTGCTGAAATCGAAGCTAGAGAGGGTACTGGAAAGACCCCTTTGCTGCTCGCGATTAGTAGAAAGTACAACTCGAACGCTAAGAGCTGTACACACAACGAGAAAGTTGTAAATTATCTGCTGCAACGCGGAGCAGATCCTTATGCTGTTGACGATGCGGGGAAGAATGCGTTTGAGCTGGCCGATGAGAGGAATTATACACTTAGCGAGGTGGGGAAATTCGAAAGGAAGCCCGCTCCTCCAATATCTGTTCACGGGCGGAATACGGGGCCGGGACGAGGTCGAGGAAAAGGAGCTTACGGCAGGGGCGGCTTCCATTCGTAGGTGACATCGAGTTAGCGTCCCCTGTACTTGAAGCTTGCTTCACGTCCATCGACTCAGTGCAGAATATGGGGGATGGGACATTGTCGAACAGGTGGATTCTGTAGATAAACTGGCACTTGCATTGACACATGTGAATATGCATTTACTATCAAGGTCGAAATAGCCGACGACAAACTAACGTCTTATACTCAACCAGCTACTCCACAAGACTATACTGGCCCCTGGATTGCATTCGAAAGACACACCACTACAAACACCAAGACCGATGTGCTACCAACAGAAGTATATTGGCTTCGACACTGCAACAGATTACCCGGAACGGCGAGTGGACGTTTGAAAAAGAACGCAGGCTAAGATGCTTTGTATTCTTGAACGTCATACTCCAGATCATGCCTACCACCTTAACCCATCACGTTCAAGCACTTTCTGCACTGGCGCAAGTGTGACACCATATTGCTTGACTTCCTGTAGATCTACAGCATAGCCTACATCCCTGTGCCATTGCTGTGCTTGGACGGCTCGATATCCCTGAGCTACAAGCTCTGGTACCTCGTCGTCACTTATATAGTGAACGTCGACCATCTTGCCACTTATCGTTCCAAGAACCTTTGCAAGCTCCGTAGCAGTCATTTTCTCACTCGCGAGTGGGATTTCCTGTCCCGAAAATGTTCTCGGCTCTTCGAAGGCTGCAGCAGCAAACTTAGCGATATCTTGGGTGTCGATGAGATCAAGTTGAGTTGAAGGCGTATACGCTACAGACAAACGCTGCTTCTCTGCCAATCCGGAAAACATATGCCCGAATTAAGGGCGGCAGAAGTTCTGAACGAAGAAAGCAGGGCGTAGAATGGTCCAACAAGTGAAATCGGACGTTCTCACTAACCCTTCTATTGTCTGCTTGTTCATCCAGTACCATCCTAGTGGATAGCTGTCCGCATCCCAGCCAGGGAAACTCTCATGCTTTCCGGCGCGAGCTACACTGGAGCACACGATATTCCGTACATTCGAGTTCGAAGCGGCTGCCAGGACGTTCTTCGCAAATAAGATTTCGTTGCGTGGATGGGCGGGAATAGCGAAGAAGAGAGCCTCGGTGCCTTCGAGGGATGCTTCTATAGATTTTATATCCGTAAGATCGCCCTTATGCACTATTGCACCAAGGGACTGCAATTCCTGCGAAACGTCTGACGATGGATTTCGGACCAAGTGTGTACAGTGTAGCCGCGATCACAGAACACCTTGATAGCTGCCTGCCATTGTTTTCTGGTGCCTGGTAGGACCGCGATCGAGTTGACCATAACGTCTGGAGGGAATAGAACGGATATGACAAAAGAATACTGCAGACTTGAGTTGCACCACGCTTCTGAGCTTTATAGTCGCTGATTACAAATACTGCATCAGGTTTAGCGTCGGAGCATCGGAGGGTGCTTCACTCCATCATTTCTAAGCGACTACTCTTTTTTCTACTTCTATACCCATTTGCATAACGAGTCAGTTCATAGATTATCAAGGCACTACAGCTATCTATGATGCCACAGCGTTGTGTGAACCAGAGCGAATGCCCTTCCTCTTAGTAAATGGCGCAAATATCTACGGTCGTGGAATAGGAGCTTACGGCAGGAGCAGCTTCCATTCATAGCGTAGTGAAGTACTTTATGTGTTCTCCATAGGTAACAAGTCCTTGGCGCTGCATCGTATAGTACTTTTAGCTATGAGTTCGTGGGCGTCTATTACTCCCTACTCTAAATGCTTTTACACTATGTCTTACAAGACAAACATTACCGCCGTAACCACACTGACCGCCCATCCTACCGTCCTAGCACTAAAATGAGCCCCAACACTCTCCCAAGGCGTCTCTTGGTCCGGCACACGGCTCCCCTCCACTGTATTGTTCGCAGTCATACACACGAATTCGACGCTTCTTTGCACCAGATTTGATTCTGGGTCAACAAACCGTCCTAGTAGGACGAGTGGAATTGTCTGACGCGTTAGGAGATCATACGTCTCATTCGCACTAACTTTGGCGATCGTATCGGATGCTTGGAGGCCTACGATTGTTCCGAACGTGCTGTAATTGTCGGGGATATTCACCTCGGGCATGTCGGTGTAGGCACACGTGTTATTTGCCACGTCGACGAACTTGGTGTCTGTGTGAAGTTAATAGATAGATACACAAGAGTTACAGGTCCCGGGATTCGAGTCGATAGTATCTGTTCTGTACAGGACATAAGAGGAAAAGAGAAAGATCATTAGGGGATCTTATGCAAGAATGACGGAAGGAACGTACTGTGTGAACCGCCTCTCAACATTGGACACGCCTTGTTGAACGCTTCTGATGTGGACCCAGTGTCGGAGCTAGGACAGTAGTAGGCTACATCGCTTAGTGCATTGGTCAGATGGTCTATGCAGACCGAGCTGATCACACCGCTACAGCTGGTCTCTCCTCCTGACTCCAACGTTGCATTGATGTTGTTGTATTGGTAGCTGCAGTATCCTGTGCCATTGCGCACGTTTCCAGGAGCGGAGATGTAAGCAGTTGCGTCGACGTCGCTCCCATCATTCCATTCGGTTTCTCGAGATCCAATGAGGACAGAGACATACCACGACTCTTCACCAGCGTAGGAGGAGTTCCAAGTGAATCCGTGCTGGCCGGTCGAGTTCACGCTTCTGAATTCCCGGAAATTGCCTCGGCAGGAGGAATTCTGGGCATCGACAAGCGCTGTGGTCAGAAGTCCCGATATTGTAAAGAGCAGTGACTTTTGATCGTTAGACGTCCACATATTGTCGTAGCGTAAGGATGGAGCCTGAAGAAATTATTCGTCTGCACTTGCGAGAATACAACTATTTGTATTCTAGTGTATGTGGCGCCTAGGTAAAGTGTTGGACCAACTCAATAGCCAAGAGCAATGACGTGCACAATAGCTTTAATATGCCAAGTCCCCACGGTCCTGTGGTCGTGATTGACCCGATCGACAGAGTTAGGCATCCCGTATCCGCCCAAAGGAATATTGTGTTACACTAGATCCATACTGCTGTAACGCTGAAGATCTACAGTTAACTGCACTGCGTCGCTGACAATAATGCCTGTAAGCGCTGGGCTTTGACTCCGTGCTGCGCCAGCGGGTAAAATAAACGGCAGTACGGCACACTTCAATGTGACCAAGGGTGCTCTTTCATTGGCTGCAAGCGCAACGAAGGAACGACAGTATCCACCATCCTAAGCGAGGCACCAAATACTTGGCCTTTGTTGGCAGGATCGATCTTCCCTCTAGAACCATTGTGCGTAGGTAACTATGTGTAAGATAGATTCCATTCGACGCATGCGCCGCTTTGGCCGTAAGTTTAAAGAGATTGTTAACTAAATTATCCGGAGGCGCGGATCCCAGTCAAAGCCAACGATTATTGCAAAACGATGGTCCGCCGAACGACGTATGAGGTCATTGCTGTTTTGACGTCCAAGCGGATAGCGATGGTGTAGATGGAAGGAACGATCATGTACGGTACAGCTTCGCCTTCTGTTGAGCTGCATGGCACCTTGATAGGTCTATACAGTGGTTCAAAGCAAGAACATGAGCTACTATGTTAGAGGATTAGCTCTTCCGAAAGAGCTAGGCGAATCCCGCCATAGTCACGCCTACTACAGGAAGCTGCAAAACGGCCCATATTTTTACGCGATTCTGTACAATCCCGGTCCACACCCTGCAGGCCCTAGCAGACATACCAACAAAATGACGTAGACAAGGTGGCTATGAGAACTCAATGCAATGATGCTAATAAGACAAGCTATAAAGTTTTCGGGCTCGCAGCAATCGGACGTCCAGTTACAAGATATAAAGCAGCGCACTTTACTCTGCAAAAAGAGGCACACGGACTTCTTTTCACGCTTTCGTCCATCGATATCAAAGTCAAAGAAGGTCTAAGAATGGCCGGCGCACTCTGCCTAAGTGTGCTATCTAGCGTCGTACTTATCGTCTTTGTACAGTATGCCAATGGCACTATCATCGAGCCGGCAGAAGTAGCACCACCATCAACACTCGTCAATGCGGAAAACATGAAACGTCAGGCCAGTGGAACGACAGGACACCATCTCCAAAAACGGAGCTGCACTCAGGATAGCTGAGAAGGTGGCGAGATTCTTACCAAGCCTGCTGACAACGCTCAAATCGTGATAGACTCGGTGTCTGGACCGGCATCTGTCACAGTGACCAGAGACCGCACTCAAAGTTGGAGCACCTCCATGAGCATTGAAATTGCCGACATACACAGTCTTGGTGTCAGCGCTGACTTCAACGAATCAGTCAACTCTGGCAGCCCAGTGTCTATCACTATCCCCGAAGGTCAGAGTGGAGCACTCGGGTTCACAGCGACATTGTCGTGCAGCACTGGAATGGGCCATTGCGATAGTGGTGAGATGAAGGGCGAAGTTTGCTGTAAGCCGATCTTGTCGTGCCGGATTGAAGCTGTAGTCTAATCAAGTGGCAGGGCCTACGATGAATGGAGACGATGTGGCGGGAACGTACAGCGTTATTGTTGAATCTTAGACCAAGACATCGCAGGCTAGGAATGACTCTGACTAAAAAGTCTTTCAATATCTTCCTGACGCTCAAGAGTGTATCTATGTGTTTAGCAGATCACATCACGTTATGCCAGATATACAGTCAGCGTCTGTCCTTAGTCCGAAGCCTAGTAGCTCTGTTCTACAGTGCCCGTGCGCCAAATGATCACGAACGCCAAATGATCACCCTCAACAACTCAATATATTCGAAAAGATGAGATTGTAGAGCCACCACAAATCGTAATCATGTTGCGCAAAGCTAGGACTATACTATATACAGGCCTGGGAGAGTTTTGCGCTAGTTAAATAGTTTTTTTGTAGGCTGGATTGGTCGTGAACGGCGACTACGCGCTAGGGTAGCTGGTGCAACGCTTGCGACTCCTACCACAGCTGGAGCAACCCTAATACGTTTCTGACGCTTTGGAGCTAGCTTACAATGCTGTGAAGCCCTGCGCCTACCCTTTTGGGATAGTTGTACAAGCTTTTTAGTGTTGTTAATGAGCTCCTGGTGTTTTTTCTTGGCTAGTTTTGCAGCGTCCTCCTTCCTCCTCTCCTCCTGACGTTTCTCCCGCTTAAGACTCTTCGCGGCTTGTTGTTGTTGTGATACCTTATCATCCCGAGCTCGTTTCACGCTTTTGGGAGACCACCAAACAGCTCCTCTATGATACTTAGGATGATCCTCAAGCTGTAGGGTATAGGATTTGGTTTCTCACCTCTTCTTGATGGCTAGGGACTGCCTGAGGCGTCTAACCTCGCCGAGGAGGAGTGTATTTTGAGTTGCAATGTGGTGCAAACTTCTTTGAAGCTTCCTAACGTCCTTACTGCTCTGATCCTTCACCTTACGGCGTACAATTAACTTCAGCTTGAGCCAATCCTCGCTGGAAAGTAGAGAGGTTGAATTGCCTTCTGAATCTGATCCCTCTTTAGCAAACTTTTTGAGTACAACCTCTGAGTTAGGTAAGTGTATACTAGTTGCTTCAAAGGACCTTGTGATGAGGAGAGGTTTCAAAACTTTCGTCCAGGACCTCCAGAAGAGCGGGAAGAAGTCTCCATTGGCTAGATTGAGTATCCCTTGGCTGTCTTGAAGGTACGGAAACTGATCTCCTGGTTCGTGCGATTCAATTTCTGCAATCGCTTTTTGAATTGGGTCCATGGTTGTGGAGTTATGACGCGTTGCAGTTGGGATAGTTCATGAGGTTGCGGGGCTTCGGGTGGCTCGTTGACTGGACTGGCTCGTTGGGTGCGCACGGACTGTAGTGTACCCCACATTACTGATTAACACATTCAAGATCGGATCTCGGAAGTTTCATGAGCCGTGGGGGTTTCACCGTGGAACAGAGCGCAGTGTAGCTCCAAGACCACCAATATAAGTATCTAGGAAATGTGCACTGATTGGATTTTGCAGACCCTCCCATCGTGCGACTGTCACGCAATCTTATCGTGCATACACACATTCGGTGAACCGGAACCTGTCTTCTGGAACATACGCCAACTACAGCCATGACAGACGTGTCTGTTCGCCCACCGTTCGATGTAGGATACAAGAATGGCAGCGGTATGCCTAATCCTAGCCAAACCTTCGACCTTGAAGCTACACGAAGAATGATAATGGCTTTCAATATCAACCTTGAATACATCGCCAAACAGCAACCGGAATACAAACATGTTACCCTCTCTGCATCCGGCGTTAGCGATCTAAGTGATTACGACGTGACTGTATCGATTTGGCAAAGCACGCATGGAACGCGCCGCCCGTGGTCCAGTGGAAGACCGGTTATCTACTATATCCACGGCGGTGGGCAAATAGCTGGAACCCGATTCTTCGGTGTCACAGACGCCATGGCGCACTTCTCGCCAGCGGACGACGTGGTCTTTGCGAGCCCGGAATACAGGCTCGCGCCCGAGCATCCAGCGCCCGCAGCTGCATACGACGTGTATGCAGGGCTACAGTATCTCATTTCACATGCGAAAGAGTTAAATATCGACCCGGCAAGAATCATACTCTATGGGAACTCAGGCGGCGCAGCAATTGCGGCGTCAACCAGCCTCCTCGCGCGTCAACTCAACGGCCACAAAGTAGCCGCGTTAGTACTGAACATTCCGATGCTGGACGATAGACACGAAAATTATGTGAGTGCAAGTCAGTTCCGGACAGAAACAATATGGCCTGGGTGGACGTATGAGTGGGCCTGGAATGCTATCTTGGGGTCGGACAGGAATGATCCCACAGGCGTGAGGGTTGCCGGTCGGGCTGAAGAGCTATCGAATCTACCGCCAACATTCATTGATGTTGGTGCCTGCGAAGTCTTCAGAGACGCGGCGGTCAAGTTTGCGACGAGGATTTGGCAGGTCGGAGGAACCGCTGAACTACATGTGTGGCCGGGGGTGTACCATGGGGCCAGCATGTTTGAGCCGCAGGTTGCCATTGGAAAAGAAATGGTGCGATGTCAACAAGGGTTTCTGCATAGGATACTGGGGATGAGCGGATGAACGATGAGCCGTGAGGGTGTTCATACGGATAGATGAATATCAACCATGGAAGAAGATTAGCGATAAAGTATTGGCAATCCCTGTTGTCTAGGATATCTCAACAAACAAGCATTGCGATGATACCATGCGCGAACAGCAGTAAGGGAGCTCACCGAGGTTGATTTAGAGACAAATGATCGCAATCGAACTTCTCAGGTAGCCTTTCAACTACTAAACTTATCGCGCTCGGCCAGTTGCGTGCTCTCTGATGCGATGCGGATGGCTGACGTGTCTCGTTTGTCTGGGGCGAAGGTCATCTTCAATTTGCCGACTAGCAAGGAGTTGCTCTCAGGCAAGCTGGAATCACCGGTCTGAATCCCGGTATCGATCCAAGGGGTCAGAAAAAGCCAGGCACAACCGAGAAGGAAGAGCTTGGATTACTCTTATGTCGGGTGGTGGGGGTCCAAGTCCCGTTCGCGCACAGGGTCTCCGAGCCGCGAAGGTAGGCTGTGGCTTCCCCGCATCCCCACTCCACTTTGTATGCCCCGGAAGAGACAATATCCAGCCACAGAAAACACGATGCTGCGCGCACACGCAAAACGACTTGCTGTATCCGGCGATAAATCTGAAGTCCGATCAATAGACAAAGTCCAGTGAAGCAACGATATCGCAACACGTTGCACGTCTCGACTCAACTCTTGCTACCCGCCATCATCGAAGCTGATCGGTGACTCGTCTTTGGCCCTCGTGTAGGATCAACACCAAACATGGCACATAAGCTCGATATCCTGATTGTCGGCGCTGGCCTCTCAGGTCTCGCCGCTGCGATACAATGCGCATTGTCAGGGCATTCAGTCACGGTATTGGAAGGCGCAAGGGAGCTAGCTGAGGTATGTGTTCGCGCCCAGGGCACCGAGCCGCTGCACACAGCATTCATACTTATCACGACTCCAGATAGGTGCCGGCCTTCAGTTGACACCTAATGCCACACGTCTGCTCCAGAAGTGGTCTGTATACGACACTATCCGCGGCCAGGTCTGCGAACCCGTCACATTGACTGTACACAACTACCGCGGCAAGATCCTCGCGCACGAAGAGAACTTTGATGCAAACATCCGCCGCAAATACGGCGCGCCATTCTCCGATTGCCATCGCGTGGACCTGCAACAAGCGCTGGTGAAGCGAGCGAAAGAGCTGGGCGTAATTGTTGTATTGAACGCGAAAGTGACGAATGTAGACTTTGGCTCAGCTACTGGCGACAGAGCGCGTGTAAAAACCTCTGAAGGCCAGAAATACGACGCCGATCTCATTGTCGGAGCAGACGGACTGTGGTCTTCGTGTCGATCTACAATGCTAGGACGCAACGACCCTCCGCTACCCACCGGCGATCTGGCATATCGCATCGTGCTCAAGGTTGACCAAATCAGCGATCCGAAGTTGAGAGAGATGGTCCAATCTCCCGCGTGTCGATTCTGGGCAGGTCCAGATGCACACGTTGTAGCGTACAGTATGCGCTGCGGCAACATGTACAACGTGGTTTTGCTCGTGCCTGATGATCTCGAAGAAGGTGTTGCAAGGACAGAGGGCAACTTGGACGAGATGAAAAAGTTGTTTGAGGGATGGGATCCAGTGTAAGATGCTCTACCCGCCTCACCCTATGACCGCACTGTAGATTTAACATTGATTCAGATTAACCCAGCTACTCGGGTGTGTGGACAAAGTGGACAAGTGGAAACTGATGCACCGGGCCGAGATGGAATCCTGGATCAACGCGCAAAACAATCTTGTGCTCATCGGGGATTCATGTCACCCGATGCTTCCCTATCTCGCTCAAGGCGCGAATTCTTCCATCGAAGATGGTGCCGTTCTGGGACTTTTACTTGCCCCGGAGCATCTCAGCTCGAAGGAGAAGCTACCAGATACCCTTCAACTCTTTCAACAACTACGGAAAGCACGAGGCGAGGGCATCGTACGGGAGACATTCAAGCAGCGAAAAGACTTCCACCTCCGCGACGGGCCAGAACAGGAAAGGCGCGATGAACTGATGTTGGGCCAACTTGGCAAGGAACTTCAAGGCGCATTCCCAAGTCGGTGGACATGTCCCGAGGTACAGCCTTGGCTGTACGGATATGACGCGATGGACGAGGTGAAGGCGGCTGTGCGGGCAAAGTCATCGTGATGGCGCAATAGCGTAGGAAAAGAAAGTTTGCGGGACGTTGAGAGAGAGGCACAGAAGCCAGCCTCGGATGTAAGGTAAGAGACATACATCTGATTGGGTCGATGGAAGTAATTGTTAGTAAACGTGCGATTCATGATTGATGTTGCACCAGGGTCATCGTGAAACGGCCCACATGGTGGCTGCCGAGGCCCGTCGCAGGTCGCACCGTCGACATGCATGAGACAGCCCTACGCCATCCTACTTGGTTGCAATCTCTCCACGCCCTGGAGAAGATCATGGGTGGTAATTGAAGGATGACTGGGCCCTTGGCGGAAGATGCCGTCTCGTCCTTTGCCATCGCTGGCAAGTTCCAGACCAAGCGAGGCATTGACGACAGTAAGCCAGCCGGGCTGACATGGCTTGCTAAGAAACAACGACGCAAAGGCTCCATATCGTTGGTAGAGCCTATACACATGTTTGACAGCGGAACCTTTTTGCGTGAACGACTCCGAAAGGCTGTGGTTAGCTCAAGTCAGATACTTTGCTTTGGAGGTATAACGACATACCATCGCATTTCCCCCACGATGCGAGATGTCGCACTGAACATTGGGCACAGTATTCGCAACTCACTCGTGCCAACCCATGACTTGTGCCACTCGTCGAGGTTGATACGACACCCCGGTAGCCCGTCCGCCGCTAATGCAACGGGAATCCTGCTCGATGATCGAAACGGTCACTGGAGTCATGCGCCCGCATTCATCCTTGGTCGTCGAAATAAGAGCTTCACTTGTCCCAACAGCATGCCGAGGCTAACCCAGGCTAAAACACACGACATGCAGAGGTAACCCGACAGATTCAGTGGTCAGGCACGGAAAACATGGGTACACCTCCCTGTACACATCAGCCTGTTCCCGCACAACGGGGCAACGCACCCACAAAAACGTCGCGTTGATGGGAAATGCCTTGGCATTCCTTTCATCACATCTCGCCGCAGAAGCAATGTTTCGAAACCCAACGGCGTAACTCGCTGTAATGGCACTCCGAGGAAGTCAACCACGGGTGCGTGTATAAGATGTAGGCCTCCAACAAAGATTTGATGGGCATCGACTTCGATCCTACTTTCGCTTCAACCTTACCACCTTCGCTTCCAGCGCCAGTGTTGTTCTTCGTTGTGCAGTGCACCTACATTCTTTTCTTCAAACAAACAGTTCTTCACAGACTTTTGAGCATCATACTTTCAAACCAACTGTTCAACAATATCTCAAGATGAAGTACTACGCCGCCCAAGTTTTCGCTCTTGCCAGCATTGCAACCGCATTCCCGCATCCCCAGCTTCCCTCGCTACCATCTTTCTCGCTACCAACCGGAGGACTGGGTTCTGGTCTAGGCTCAGGTCTTGGTGGAGGATTGAGTCTACCAACCAGCCTTCCATCCCTCGGAGGTGGAGGCGGTCTCCCATCACTCGGAGGTGGAAGTGGCCTCCCATCGCTCGGAGGTGGAGGTGGCCTTCCATCACTCGGGGGTGGCCTCCCATCACTTGGAGGCGGAGGTGGAGGCTTCTCTCTCCCCACCAACCTCCCTTCTCTCGGAGGAGGAGGCTTCTCCCTCCCCACCAACCTACCCAGCCTGGGCGGAGGCAGCACCGGTACAAGCGGCTCAGGCTTGAGCAGCTGGCTCAGCGGCCTAGGCGGAGGCCTCGGCGGCCTTGGAGGACTCGGTGGTGGTGCCGCGGGTGGTGGTGCTACGACAACAGCCGATGCCGTTGTGCCCTCACCTTCAAAGACTGGTGCTGCTGCAGCACCCTCAGCGACTGGCGGAGGCAACACTGGCGGTGCCGGCACCATCGGCGCAAACTGCCAAGCTCAGTCTGGATCTTCCAACGCTTTCGGAGGCAGCGAGAACGGCATCGTAGACAAGAACTGCTGCACCGATATGACCGTCGTCTTCGCTCGTGGTACGGGAGAGATGGGCAACGTCGGAAGCGTCTCTGGGCCACCAATGTTCAAGGCTATCCGCGAGAAGCTGGGTAACGACCGTGTTACCGTCCAGGGTGTTGACTACGCTGCTTCCGCTGCTGGTAATGCCAACCTCGGTGGTGATGGTGGTCAGAAGATGGCCGACCTGGTCAAGCAAGCCAAGTCTCAGTGCCCTGACACCAAGGTCATTGTGTCGGGTTACTCTCAGGGTGCCATGGTCGTACACAATGCTTTTAGCAAGGGTCTTTCTGCCACGGATGTTAGCGGTGCTGTCATGTTCGGAGACCCATTGAAGCGCCAGGCCATCAGCGGTCTTTCAGCCGACAAAATCAAGCAATTCTGCGGTACTGCTGATCAGATCTGCGGTGGCGGTGGTGATGGCGGTGCGACTGGAAGCCATCTCAGCTACGGCAGCAGTGCGGATGCGGCGGCTTCTTTCGCTATCCAGGCCGCTGGCCTTGCTTAGGTGGATTGAGGTTGTATGGTGAACTCGCACTGCTGGTCTGTGTGAGCTACGAAATGAGATATGCGCAATTGTTCGGAATGGCGCGATGAGACGCTGGTGTATGTTTTACTGTAGATACTTGACCACTCATTGTCACTCATTGAATTCTTCAAACTATCCTTCACCGCCATACTTCTTGATAAGCTCGTTCATGATACTGACTGCGCCACTCCGATAACCTCCCCCAAACATCGCATAGTGGTTGAGGTGATGGTACAACTCATAGAGCTTTACTCTGTCTTCGTACTCTTCGACCGGTTCCGTCTTCGGACACAGCTTATGGTACTCTTTCAGGAAGGGACCACCGAACCCACCAAACATGTTCATGATGCCTAGTTCAAACTCGCTATGCGCGTAGCATGCCGAAGAGTCGAAGATGACGTCTTCAGGCTCACCCTTTTTGACACCAACGAAGCCTGCGCTGGCATTGCCGCTCCATAAATCACCATGCACAACGACTGGCGTAACTCCCTTGCCGTTGTTAAGATGACTATCACCGATTAAGCGGGGCACGACCTGTGCCGCAGTCTGCTCAACCAGCTTCTTCACGTCGCCATCCTTCCTCCCGTTCTGCTCCGCGCATCGCAGAATGAACCTGAGACGGTTCTCCGCGTAGAAGTCCGCCCAACTCTCCTTGTAGCTGTTATCTTGTGGTGTATCGCCGCAGCACGTCGTCACTGGAAACCCAAATACGGGCTTGTCGTAGCCTTCTGGTATGGGCGCGGGCGTGGTATGTAGCTTAGCGAGCTTGGCTGCCAGCGATGGCGCTTTGGACGATTTCGAGCTCGATCGTCCGGTGAGGTGAAGGAAGTCGGTCACGAGGAAAGATACAGAGGGCTGCGATTCGAATTGTCCGTAACCAAGGGGTTGAGGACATAGCGAGGATACGGCGTCGTTGATGGCTTTAAGAGATGCATACTCGCCTTCATCGCGCTGCCAGTCAATTAGCCAGCCCGGGTGTGCTAGGAATTGAGCCTACCTTGGAACATAACACCCGCCTCTTTTCCGTTTCCAGTCTTCATGAAAAACGTCTTTTCCGTGCCATCGTCAAGCTGCGATGTGATCTTCCACGTCGATGCCGAGCTCGAGCCGCCTCCGCTTGCAGAGGACACTCTCGTTTTCTCGGCGTCTAGGCCGAGGCGATCGACGACTGCTGAATCGAGCTTCATATTGAGTCCTGCCGTAACAGAGCACGCGAGCTTGAACATGAACGTATCATGGTGGTGAAGGCGGCTGATGTGTTTTGAGATGAGTTGATGGTGACGTCAGTTTTAGCATCCGATGTGCTGGAAGCTCCCGAGGTGGAGTCGCGCCGACGCGTCCTCAGCGTTGCTACTACAACCGCTCGCACGCACGATAATAGCTGGCGCTTTAGAACGACAGCTGGGTTTCTGGTTCCGAATGCTTAGTCATGCGCCACCCATTGCGCCTCCGAGCAGCCAGTCCAATGGAGCTTTCACACGTTGCCAATCGTCAGCCTTGTGACTACCTAAACCACAGTCGACCTGAATGTTCGAGACGGCCGTATCGTTTATCGCACTTCAACTCCACTATCGCGTCTTTCATAGCTCGACACTGCCATGCTGGATTACCTTCGAAATCTACGCGCGAGTTGCCGTCGACAGGCAAAGCTCGTAGCTCCTGCCCGACGAGCGACAAGTCGTCCGAACCACGATACTAGTGTACTACCCAACATCACGGAAACCTCGCAAGCAGTCGTACCCCGACCTCCCGAATCACCTTTGCGCTCGAGACCTGAAGAACCGGGTTGCTTGCTTCCAAATCTCAGCGCACATGTGTACGAACCCATTGATTCGGAAAACGGGGAGATTCGTTTAGTCGAGCTACTGCCTGGGTGCTACGACGATGTAATTCAGTTGAACCTCCACATGAAGAACCTTAGCGACAAACCCAGTTACGAAGCCCTGTCATATGCGTGGGGCACCACGCCCAGCTCGAACCGAGCGATCATCAACGGCTGTCTAATACCAGTGCGGGAAAGCCTTGATCAGGGACTCAGACGCCTTCGACTCGGGGATCAGCCTCGGACGCTATGGATAGATGCGCTATGCATCAATCAGAGTGATGTGCGTGAGAGATCGCATCAGGTTCAGCAGATGTGCAGGATTTACAAGTCTGCGCAGCAGGTGGTGGTGTGGCTGGGCGAATGGCCGGATGTCGATACTTGCCTAGACCCCGAGGAATGCCAGAGATTGTGGTTACGAAACCTGGATGACTGGTCACTTCTGTCGACAAGGCGCGTGACCCCATCGAAACAGAAGAGGAAGGCTATTTCGATGCAACTGACACCAGTTTCTGAGCATCTCTGTCAGCATGTTGTGGAGATTAGTAAACTACCCTGGTTCCGGCGCCTTTGGATCATCCAAGAGTTCATTTTGTCCTTCATTCACCCAAAAGTATTACTTGGGAATTACGTCACAAGCTCTGCCAATTTCTTTGCTGCCATTACGAGATGCCTGGAGATCATGTTGCGAATCTCAGCCTCACCCGAATCCGAGCGCAGACAAGTAAAGCAACTATACACACATCTGACCATGCTTCAAGATCTCGCTCAATGCTTCCATGCATATAGTGGAATCAGTTTGTATACGACCTTGATGATGACGCGATACGCTATGGCAACGGACCCGCGAGATAGAATTTACGGTCTGCTTGGGATCATCAAATATCGCGTGGCTGAGCCCATAGTGCCGGATTACTCGAAGGGTTGGCCACAAGTCCTCGCCGAAGCCACCATAGTGATGATCGCAGAAGATGGTCTTTTCCCTTACATGAATGGTGGTTTTGCTTTTCCTCTTGTCGATGGCTCCCAAGAACGTTATCGCACATCTTCGTGGGTACTGGACCTCTCCCAATTAACCCATGATAACGATGAGTTCAGTCGCATGAGCAATCGCATAAACAACGAATCACACAGATTGATTTCAGAGGGGGTTGAGCGCAGACGAAAGTCACTACGTCTGTCGAACGATTCCCGAACTCTTTATAAACATGGATTGTATATTGGAACCATCATAGGAACTTACACTTTTACAGCAAACACTGGCATCTTCGGCCTCTGGTCTGGGGTTACTGCCATAGATCCGGCGGCTGGACTGCACGACTTCTACCATGAGGTCTTGCAGCCAAAAGGTATCACACCAAAGTGTCTACTCGAGGCGCTTGATGCGAAGTTGATCTACCACGGCAGTCTTGCAGAATTTACCTCCTCCCTATCAGGCCACAGAGATGAATTCGTGCCTGTGTTCAGGGCTCATGACTTGGATCGACACAAGTTCGCAGTGTTTCTCACGGACAGAGGAGATGTTGGACTCACATGGCTTCATAACACTGTCGACATTCGAGCAGATGATATACTCGTCGCGCTTTTTGAACGTCAGATGCCTTTCGTCTTACGACCAATCCCAGGACATTTAGGTTTAAAAACCTATCGAATGGTCAATGTGGCTTATATAACAGAACGCAGCCGTGAATATGTCCACTATATGGACGGTCATATGCAAAAGAAGTTCAACGAAGATCCGCACGACTGGGTCTTTGATGCAGCAGAGGGCTGTGCCGAGTATGCTATCGTTTAGGCTTGTCCTGACGCCTGATGGTTCAACAGTGACACCGAAAGCCGATCCTATATGGATAATACTACAGAGACGCGTAATTATCATACCAACATTGGATGGCCCCACATAGAGCTCGGACAAGTTTTGCATTCCGTAGCAAAGTAATTCGGCGGTCTGCCTTCCGTAGCTGAACTCTATGGGAGCCCGGTTCGCTTACGCTTTACACATGATAAATGGGTTTGTGATCCACATAGACCATGCAACCCTTGGAATATATTACAACGCATGGGCTTGGCGAATAGCTATGACCAGCGCAAGCTCCACTTTGAAGTGGGCATGCCGAGGTACAAGAAAGTTAGTATCGCACGAGCCTTCATCGGCCCTTTTCTCAACCAGTATACATAGCTCGGGTACGTGTCAACATCCATCTGAACGTCGACAAAAAGATTGCACCAGTTTTCATGATGGATTCATTCACAGCAGGCGATATCACTCACAAGAATGGCGAAGTCACCCACTACTACGAAGGAGGGTCGAAAGACGGTATACCCCTCATCTTCATCCATGGCTGGCCGGATATCGCGGAGTCGTGGAAGCACCAGCTCACACACTTCGCTTCTGGGGGAAAGTACCGTGTGATCGCGCCCGACATGCGCGGCTACGGCGACTCTACTGCTCCTCGCAAGAAGGAATCCTACGCCCTTGAGGTCCTCATCCCAGAGCTCGTCGAGTTCGCCGAGCAACTTGGCATCAAGAAGGCAGTATGGATCGGTCATGACTGGGGATGCCTCATCAACGCGCTCTCCGCTCACTACCCCGAGCTCTTCATCGCTCAGGCAAACCTCTGTGTACCCTACCGGAGCTTAGAGCTCGGCTTGGACTACATCAAGACCACGATCAACCGCGACATCTACCCTGAGAGCGAGACCGAGTGGGGTCAATGGGAGTACATGAGATACTACGAGTTGCACCCCGAAGAGAGTGTCAAGGCCTTTGATGGCCACCTGGATGTCATCACTAAGATCTTGTACGTAAAGGGTGACCCTAGCAAATGGGGACAGCCATCACCCACGAGCCGGGTCTTGAGAGATGGCGGTTGGTTTGGTGGACACCCGGAGCAGCTTCCCGACATCCCGCTCGAATATACATCGCTCGATGAGTCTCTCTACTCAAGCCTGCTCAGGAGCAAGAAGAAGCATGGCTTTTTTGGTGCGAATGCATACTACTTGAACCACAAAGCGAATGCCGAGTATGCCAAGAGCGAGAAGAATGGTGGTGTGTTGGAGTTTCCATTTCTCTTCATTGACGCGAAGTTGGACTCTGTGTGCTCGCCTAGCACGGCACCAAAGATGGCTGAGATACAGAAGCAGTATGTGAAGAATTTGACGTACAAGACGATTGAGGCGGCGCATTGGGTGCATTTGGAGAAGCCGAAGGAAGTCAACGAGACATTGGAGAACTGGCTGGCTACTCTGTAGAGGGTATAGCTCTCACAGATATTTACATCCGGATCTTACCGCGAGTTACCGGCGTAATGTATTTCCATTTTCAAGGACATATTGTGCGAACAGTGTGCCACGGAGAGGTGATCGACAACTAGAAGCGTCATCTTCGTTTCCACACCATAGCGCCATCAACGACTAACAGTCTCAAACGTGTCGCATTTGTAGGATTACTTGGATCGATCATAATTTGTGTCCCGCGAATCCTACGTAAATTCTGTCAACAGCACTTTGTAAAACGATATCAGTATTACGCCTCGAGATCAACTGCAAGTCTGCTTTAGGGATTTGTGCTATGGATGTCAGCTGTTATAGTGTTGTGCAGCCGACAAGATAGAATGTGCTACACCTGTCTACCACATGAAGTACCAACCACTCGGTGATGGAGAGATTCGTTTGTTATCAATCCGACAGCCACTTGATAGCCTATCAGGAGTTGAATTTCAAACGAGACAAGGTCTTCATCCAGAAAGGCGCGTGAATTCTGAGCTCCTTCATCGCACCTTTCACAACTGTCGCATGTCATCAATCTTCTCTCTTGAGGGCCCGGAAACCGCCTTCGTCACTTTGAGTTATATCTGGGACAGCCAAGATGATCAGGAATCGATCTATGTGAACGGAATCGCGATCAAAGGACGAATGGATCTCAAGAACGCCTTGGAAGCATTGCGAGGGACTGGCGTTGTGAAGAAAGGATGGGTGGCGTAGGCAGATGCAATGTGCATCAACCAAAGAGATCCCAAAGAGAAGAGCAAACTGATCCCTAAAATGGGGGAAATATATCGCAAGAGTTGGTGTGTGGTCAATTGGCTGGGAGATGCTACCGCCGGCAGTGACGAAGCGTTCGATTTCATCAATGAAGTATACGAGGCTCGTGGCCGAGTCTTGACGCGACGATTGAGTTCCTGGAATATATGTCAACTTGTAACGTCTATGTACAGTATGGAAAAGCCTGAAGGACGGTGTATATCGACCGTACTTTCCTCGCCTGTGGATCATGCAGGAACTAGCGATGAGTTGCGGCCGAAGTCTGGTCCTGTGCGGTAGAAGGATTATGACATGGGGACGCATGAAGAAGGTTTACTGATGTCTCATAATACTTGAACGTGACTTAGACGACGAGAAGTTAAAGGACGTCCTCAGAGACGTAGTTTTAGGCCACGACGATGTCAAGAGTGCTTACTAACGCATACTAAACTATCATTAGAAAGTTCCTGACAATTATCATGGTGTTGAGGCAAGGCGTGTAGCAAGGGCAGCAGCTCGATCAATAAGGCAGGAGGTGAAGGCTCGTGGGGCTGCTGATCGAGCCTTGGGACAGGCAGCTCGTGGGGCGCAACAACGACTCCACAAGCTGAAAATAGACTACCCAAAGAGGCAAAAGCAAGATTCCTGAAGTATCTAACAAGACAGTCTCGTAAAAAAGAGTAGCTGCACAGCCTCAAGGTAGTGGTGAGACCTCAGGTGCTGCAGCCGGCCCACCACCATCTCAATCACGACACGGCCGAGCAATCAAGCTCCCGGCCAAACACAGATAGCTATTTATATCAATTGAGACCTATACAGCTCAAAAGTAAGATAGATTGCGATACTGCTGATTGTACGTAGCTCGATAGACTCATGTTGTGGTGTCGATTTTGGTGTTCTGGGCGCGCGTTACGCCGGGCAGCACAGCAAGCATCACACGCCAAAATCGGAAGACGGCACTGACGTATCGACTGGAACAACCACAAACCCCGGATCGCAATCTGACATCCTCGCCACGCGCTAGTCAGATATGCGCACATTCGGATGGAACGGCTACTGACTTCAATCAGGCCACCCACCATCATCACCTATAATAACAACCTGCTTGTCTTCCCCTCTCTGTACGTTACAACTCAAGAACTATGTCTTTAAACGCACCGTATGTAATCGCAAAGCTACTCGAAGGCGCATCCCTAGGATACAGCTTCCATCTTATCCGTGATGTATTCAGATTCGGACGGGATGTCGAGCGTATATCCATGCCTCACAGTCCAAACCTACTACAGGCGCAAAACGGCCTACCACAGACCAACCCTTCCGCCAATCCCAACAACAACACCATGCCCACAACGGTCGAAATTCAAAAGTACATCGCCAACGCTCGCTATTGTCGGTCCGACTGTCACGCGCAAATTGTCTTACAGATGACTGCCTACATCCTAAGGTATTGGGGTCATGATACGTTTACGACTCTGAACAGAATACAGGCGGTCTTGGGCTTGGGTGGTTGTGCAATTATCCTGTATGCTTTGTGGAAGAACGAGAAGAAATTGAGGGGCATGTTGGAAAATGGAGGGGGAAAGGATGTGGAGACGGGGAGGTTAGCTTGGGAGGGGAATGAGGGAAGGGGTAAGGATATAGAGAATGAGAAGGTTGGATTTAGAGATGAAAAAATAGAGCTGCTAGAGGGGAAGGAGGAGAGGGAGAAATAAAAAAGATGCACTTCAGGACCTAGAAGCGAGGCAGATCGATCACTACCAAAGTTGCCTCATCACGCGTTGTCGCATAGCAAAATGCCGACGCCCACAAGACAAGAATCATGGCATGTTGGCCCTCCTTAGAGACGGTCTTGCGTCACAAATCGGTACGAATCACGAACATGACCTTCAGATGGTATATGCAGATTTCACTAGAAAATGGATCGAAAGCACGGATGATTTGAATCTTCGCGGTCGTTGCGATGGGTATGGCAATCATTACCGACATGAAGAAGCGCTGGATTGTTCGTGGGCTGTCAATCTGTCGAAAGAGATCAAGCTGCAGACAAGAAACTACCACTGTCGTGATCGCGCGAACAGAGACATGAAAGCATGCTATGACTCCCAAGATACCGATCTCATCGTACGTGGCGTGATTGTCGACAAGATCGATGGGTTCAGTGGGCGGCGTCATTGGGATGATGACTCCGGTGAACTTGTAGATTTCCTAAGATCAGAGTCCCATAGAAACCCATATGGAGCAGACGCAGACTATGAGAAAGCTATCTGGAGGACTTTGGTAGGTGACCGCAATTATGAGGGCGACCGAGCACCTGGAAAGTATGCTTGCGTACTGGATACCGCTATCCTCGACAAATCATGTTTGTCATCCGATCCCACCGGGAACGGAAACATTGATGATGTTCAATACAATCTTCATCTCTGGTGGGTACGAAACGCAAAGATAAGAATTAAAGGCAAACCACTGGCATCATATCTCAAGAGTCTGGGAATCTTACGAAAGGACCCGAAAACGTATAATGAAGCTGCAGGGCGGGTTGACAGGTTCCTGTGGAACAGACGATTGGTTTCAACCGCTTTGGGTTACATTGGAATAACGCCTCATTTTATCCAGAAAGGCGACACTACAGCAGTCATCGGAGGCTGCGCTGTACCTCTTGTTCTGCGACCACGGTGGCAGCAAAAGCCAAAACATCTCAAATATGAGATACTTGGTGAGTGCTTCGTTTACGGGATCATGGATGGGGAGATTGAACAGAGTGTGAGGGAAGGAAGGCATGCTCTTGATGATATCATGATTTCGTAACCTCCTTGAGTTCTACTGGGGGCGTTCGTGAAACCAGGCTTATAGCCAGCAGATCATTGATTGTGTTACACTGAGACCATCCGGATCACAAACGTGACATGCACAATTGGAGTATAGAGCGCGAATCATGCTCCAAGATGGCGTCTCTGCTGACATAAGTAGTCCTTGTCGCAAATCATGACAATGCTGGGACAGGAAGCACGGTTCTTGGATGTTGTGTTGGACTACTGTCGACGCTGTGCTCCGAATTTCCAGCCTTATGTCTTTCGCACGTCGTCCTCATCGAGATGACGACAGCGATCAAACGAATGACTTACCAAGTTGATCGTAGAGACACACGGGTGCCTAAGGCGTCTTTGATCAAGTTGAAAGAGTGTCTGAACTGTCTGATCAGGCAGATAAAAGCTCCTAAAAATAAGTATTGGTTCAGAGACGTGACAGGGAAGAGCTGGTGAGCCCCGAACCATGGCCAGCTAGGACTGCCTCTGGTTCTCCTTGTTACATCGCTTTAAGTCGTGCCTGCAGGAGCGTGCTAAGGATAAGGCACCATTGGTCTGTGCATATAACGAGTTCTTCCATAAGTCTGAGCGTTGTTAGTACCCCTTCCTTGTGCGTATGTGATGCTCGATATCGATGACCACCACTTTCGAAGGAAGAAATCGATTGTTGTGCAATGAAAGCTCTTGCATCTGAAACACTCGTCTAAAACCGCGGATTGACAATATCCGCGCGACTTCCTCCATCTATCACGCCTGACCCAGCCCGTGTTGTATACGGATATCTAGTGCTGATGTCGCGTCCGCGGATGCAAAGGACTCAATGCAAGTTATGGAGGTGTTTCAGAAACCAGATACGTTCGAAGCACGGCCACAAGTCTTTTCTGTTGACGATCGTTGATGGGATCGATGGCAGGCCATGTTGAGGCAGGTTTGTTATCGACAGGTGCGGGTCACTGCCTCTCTTGTCGCTAGCGCGCTGGCCCCTCCCGTGCCTCTGCCCACTCGGCTCTCGTTCATTTTATCCGAGTCGGCGCCACGCGGCGATCCAAACCTATTGCATGTTGATTCCGTCTTCTAGAGCTTCCTGAAACATGTCGCAACGCCCTCTACACCTGTTGCGTGAACGCCAAACGCACAGATGAATAGTGTGGGGGCGGAAGCGTGGCGCGACAAAGCGTTTGATCGACTCAGCCTCCTGAATTTTGGAATCACTGACGAGTCGTCACTCGAACATCGAAATCTTATCAAGCTTGTAGGCGGGTCCTGTAAAGTATTGAGACTTGCTGATCGTACCATCTCAGAAGAATATGCCGATTGGCAATTGCTATACTTGTGGTTTGTACAAGCACATCAAACTCCCGCACACATTGTTGCCCCATGCCATTTTTTGATTACACAGCTATGACCATGTGTAAGGCTTAGAGGAGTACTGAGCATGGATTTCGCGACAGCAAAATACGACGCGACCTGCAGGGGAATCATTGTGCATATCTTAGCGCAGCCACAATATCAAGACGTGAGTGAACCTGGCTCCTCTGCTGTACGGCAGGAGGATTCATTGGCATATAAGTCCCAATCAGACCCCTCTTGACATGGCGCGACGCTGCAACGGCTATGGAAGGGCTCTCGATCGCGGCGAACGGTATTTTCGATAACCTAATCCATTGTCTTTACTAACAGGTGCTAGGCCTCGCTGTCATATCTGTGGCTTTTCAGCTTACCGAAGCGTGTATCAAACTCTACACGTTCTGGGAGGCAGTCGAAGATGCTCCTCAGGAGATCATCGCGATCAAGGAGGATCTGCGCTACCTGATCTCAGTCTTCAAAGGAGTCGAATCTTACGGCGACCCTCTTGGCGGTTGTTTAGGAGAAGGTGTACAACATTGCCGAGCAAAAGTTGCAGTAAGCGCATTCCATCCGGAGACACAACCTACGGCTGATCGTTTCAGGATCTGATATCCATTGTTGAAAAACTCGATGGTGGTTTCCAATCGCTGTCACGGAGGAAACGAGTACGTACAGCCTTCAAAGCTGCTCTTCACAGCAAACATATTCAACGGTTTCGCGACTCGTTGAACGATACGAAGTCGACACTTACACTTGCTATGGCACACGAAAGGTACTTTGAGATACAATGCATGAAAGAAATCTGATTGCTAATCAGATATGCTAAGCGTGATTCAAGCTCACATCTTCCGTCAAGAGTCAAGAGTCGAAGTGCTTAGAGAGCTCGAGCAACATAGTACGATTAAAGCCATTCAAAAACGCTCACTTCGTTCGTCCAGGATTGAAAACGCGTCTAACTTTACAGCGGTGCAAGATGTCTCCCTGAAATTTGTTGACCAGCGTTCCTTTCACCATATGAGGTCTTCATCCACAGCGAGCCCACTTCAACCTTTGGGCAAAGTACGAATGGAGCAGCGCTCAATCAATTATGGAGTACAAGAGCTCATGTTGCACACTATCGCGCAAACTGCGGTCACCACTTTTCAACCAACATCAATGGAGATATTCGCACAAGACGGTTATACGATCGATGAATGTGGTCAGCTGCGGACCGAAACTTTTGTCTATGCTGAAAACAGGCGGTATCATATGAAACACCATGTTTCAACTTTTCGAACGGCACTAGGGTGTACTTGGCTACGCACAACGACCATTCACCATGGCAACGAATCTTCCAAAAGACACAGGAAGTCACACGTCATCAGGTCGCTCATCCTATACCCTACAAGATGGCAACAATATATGGGCATCCAGAGCGGCCTCGAAGCTGTCGTAGCATCTGGGGGTCGAAGCTGGCTTTTCAATTGTAACATAACAGTAACCCGCCCTGTTTCTGATGATTCACTCATCTTTGAGCTCTGTCGCACGGGTCAAACTCGTGCTGTGGAAGCATTGTTGGAGAAAGGAATGGCAAGCGTGGTAGACACGAGCCCAAAGGGATGGAAGCCACTGCATGTAAGACGTTACTCTTTTGTGGAAGGTCACCTCTACAAAATAACACTGACTCAGCCAGTTTGCTGCCGCAGCAGGTCACGTCGAACTCTGCGCTTTGCTTATTAAAGGAGGCGCAGACAAGTCCGCACTGGCATACGAAGGACCTTCTGACGCGATCCTGTAGGTTCTCAATGCCAAACAATAGAACCTCTGCTAAGAGAAACAGATCACCAATATCGCTTTTCGTAGCATCTTGCACTGATGAGCACGCTGATACCAAGATCGCCATGCTCAGACTGTTTTGTGAATGCATCGACATAGCCGATGCTGATAGCGATGGTTGGTCCGTTCACGACTGGCTCAAGAGAGCATACGCAAAGGAACGAGTTCCAATCTCGCAAAACAGCATCACATGGCTACTTCACTTTACCATGCACGAAGAGTACGTCGGATTCAGCGCACGCAACATCTGGTCCGCCTTGCAACACGCAATGAGATCTATCCTCAACCATGCGCGTCATAGCAACTACCTTCAGCAGATCCTCTGTCTTTCCAAAGACGAGCATTCGAAGGTCAGCAGACGCCACTTAGACGCTGTAGGTTCTTGGCTTGCTCTACGCGTAAGTGGTCGAGTTGTCCTGCCGATGGTAGTGAATGCTGGCTCATTCCTGCAGATGAAGGGCTTTGATTGGATGGAGGACAACTTGACACACAAGCAATTCCTACAAGCACTGCCGAGTATCTACTCAGCTTGGTGTAACGCAGTACTGGATTGTGTCGAGCAAGAGGAAGCCTACATGCGAGAAGAACTTCATGGCTACCTATGCCAGCTTGGCATGACACGAGGGGAATTCGTTGATACACTCATTCAGACGAAGAGTATCTTGCATAGCGCAAATGTTGGAAACCTACCACGGACCGCATGCACATCCTGCAAAGATGACTATGGTCTATTGACTTGTGGACTGGTCGAACCTGCGCGCATAGCTATTACAGAGTGCGTCAGATCTGGACACAACTCGAATTGTGTGTGCGGAAAGATCCCAAAAAGCTCAACAGTGTCGGAAGATATTCCGGAATACACCGGGACATTTCGAACGGACGACAAAGACGATGCTACACATGCAGATGACGAATTCTTCGACGCACAGCCGTACGTTTTCAGTGATGCTGGTTCCCGAACCAATTCCACATCGAGCATGTTCACTGACATAGCGACTTTGCTTTACAGCGCGCAAGGCCGAATCTGGCTCGGTGAACACTCGTTCGGAGAGCGCCTATGCTCAACTTGTTTCTTACTCAAAGAGAAGTACATCGGTGAAGATGGTCTATCTGCTGACTTTCCACCAATACCGAGGAGCTTCGGTGGCCTACGTGTGAAGTAATGAATATCAACAAAGTATCATAGCGTAAAGCCAATGCAAACCGAATCTACCTTTCGCGCGAACCTATGAAACGCATACACATATACGGTCACGCAGTGTATCCAGTCGTGACACCGACAACTCTACAATTTGGAAAACATGGTGATCCCGGTTGCTTCGTTTATAACCTAACCTGCTGGAGCTTAGTGGATTTTCCAAGATGCTCTAGTGCATTTACGCTACCCTGTTTATGGCAACGACGTTCGCCGAGACTCCACAGATCATACGAACGGTCAGCACCCGACAGGACCGGTTTCGTCCTGTCGATCCTGGTATTGACCGCTCGAGCCTGACAACCAGAATCGTACCTTCTGGTTGTACGTTTGGAATCATCCTGCTATGCTTTGTAATCCCGAGTTTACTTATCAGCAGACATAAAGGCACTCTCCACATCCTCGTACAACCCTGAATCTGGTTATAAATCTTGTACGATAGTTGTTGTATAGAGCCAGATTACCATAAAGATAGACCAGTATGCTACCTAGCGATCTTGAAAGTTGTTCACTCATCCATGTTCTGTGTCTTGTGTATATGCAATCCTACAAGCATCTGCTTACCAACATTCCACTGCTCACTGTTGTTACCATGGCCCAAAAGACACTTCTCTTTCTCGGCGCAGGACCAAACGATGGAGATGCGACATTATCGCTGTCCAAAACCAAAGGATACAAGATCGCCACTGTAGCTCGCACGATCAAAACAGATATCGAGGCCAATGCAGACATCTGTCTGACTGCTGATTTCAGCGACCCAGGCTTGATGGGGCAGATCTTCGAGAAAGTCGAGCAGAAACTAGGAGTCCCAAATGTTGTGGTCTACAACCGTAAGTCATGATTTCTATACACATTCAGGATATAAATCGCGTCGTCCAGAGCTTGCCTTTGCCCATATACTTGTATTGAAAGCTCATATTGAAGTAGCCTATTCCTGGTTCATGGGTCCTGATCCTGAGAACCCTGTCTCGGCGCCGCTTCAAGATTTCCAGAAAGACCTTGCGATCAACAGTGTGAGCGCCTACGCTCCTGCGCAGGCTGCAGTAGCAGGTTTTAATAAGCTCCCCAAGGATGTAAAAAGAAAACCTTCATCTACACCGGTAACAATAGCAACACACTGGTAAGTCGTGGCCATGTCTTTGCGAAGATAGCAACGTGCTTACTTCTTCAGGTCACACCCATGTTTCTCATGCTCGGTGTTGGTAAAACGAGTGCGTGGTACATGATCCAGACATTGGCTGCCTCCGCTAGCTTGGCTTCAAAGGGATGCCGTTTCTACTATGTCGACGAGCGTACACCAGGGGGAAAGGCTATGTTCCATGTCTCAGGGCCTGCACACACTGAATACTTTTTGGGATTAGCAGAGAAGGAAGGTCGAAGTAAGACATTGGCGACGTTCGTCAGGGGCAAAGGTTATACGAAATTTCCAAGCAACGAGAGGGCGATCTTGCCCCACGTGTCTGTGCAAGATGCGGCGGATCCGAAGTATGGAGCACCAGGAACTGCAGAAGCGAAATACGGCTACTGAAAGAGCGAGCTCCGCATGAGATCAGATAACTATATATAATGACATGCAAGAATCCCGGGAGATGCGAAGCTGTGTATGTTGTGCCGTGTCGTATAAACTTGGATTTGACATTGTTGGTCATATCTTACCAGACGATAGCTTATAGCGAGATACAACTGGGACTATTTGACCAGACCGTTTCTGGGGGCACAAAACCAATCACTCTTGTCCAACAACTTTAGGCCTTTAGCAAACCTAGAATCATTCCTATCGATTACATGTGCTGCACGCATCCATTGCGCACAATGGGAAGTGAATGCTAGATTTTGAGACTTGCGTTCCGCCACATTGCTCGGAGGGTCCGTCCTATCCTTAGTGTAGTTCATACGAGCTAAAGCCGGATGCATTGTGCAAAGATGAACCCTGTATAGGTAAGCGATGTTCCCGGGCCGGAAATCTATTCGGGCCGACCCGACCTTGTCTTGGCGAATTCACATGCTCAAAAGGGAAAAAATGTAAGCGAAAGTGCAAATCTGGGGAACGGGACTTGTCTTGAAGCTAAACCCAGAAATTCCTGGAATGACCAATCTTCTTGACCGATCTTCTTAACACCGACACTACACCCGCTGTGATCCCGGATTTCTTCCACCACGCACCGTGACTAACGGACATCTGTTCGTCCGACCGCGTGTAAGAGAGATAAGCGCTTCCAGCAATTCTCTAGGTTCTCAGTCGAGACAGGAGTATAAAGAGTTTGTGGCTCCATTCGAAAGATGAATCACAAATCCTCCTCATCACCATCTTCACTACTATCACTTCCTACCCCAAGATCTTTAAGTCATTCTTAAACCACAATGTCTCGTTACGCTGAAGCCCATGCCAATCCCGCTGGTCCAGGAGATGCTCGCCCAACCGCTCTCCAGATCATCGAGGATGAAGGAGTGGAGGGCAAGTTGGCCGGAAAAGTCATAGTGATCACTGGCACTTCTTCTGGAATCGGAATCGAGACTGCCCGCGTCCTCAAGCTCACGGGAGCAAAGCTGTTGTTGACTGCACGAAACCTCGAAAAAGCTAAGACCGCTCTGGACGGAATTCTCGAGCCAGGACGCGTTGATCTCGTTGAGATGGACAACACCTCTCTAGAAAGTGTGCGCCACGCAGCAAAAGATATCCTGGAGAAGTCGAATAACCAAGTCAACATCCTTATCAACAATGCTGGTATCATGGCTATTCAAAATCTCGAAAAGACCAAGGACGGATTTGAAATGCAGTTTGGGGTCAATCACCTCGCACATTTCCTGTTGTTCGAACTTTTGAAGCCAGCTCTCCTTGCTAGTGCCACCCCTGAACTTTCTTCTCGAGTTGTCAATCTCTCTTCTTCAGCCCATCACGTTGCCTCGATCAACAAGTCTGGAAACTACAACTTTGAGAAGACTGAATACAACGACTGGGTTGCTTATGGGCAAGCTAAGACTGCAAACATCTACATGGCCAACGAGATCGAGAGGCAATACGGATTAAAGGGGCTTCACGCAACCAGTGTTCACCCTGGTATGATCGCAACAGGACTTATGCAGTATATGGACCCCAAGATCGTTGAAGGCTTCCAGGGCAACCAGGAGGTGTACAAGATGATGAAGTCGCCGGAGCAGGGCGCCGCAACGACAGTATGGGCCGCGATCGGAAAGGAATGGGAAAACAAAGGCGGAGAGTACCTTGCTGAGTGCGGGAAGACTACCCGCGGTAACGACAAACATGAGATCGCAGGTGTGGGCTTTGCAGGCCATGCTTACGACCCCGAAGCCGAAGCGAGGCTTTGGAAGGACTCATTGGCAATGGTGGGACTCAAAGACGATTAGTAGTTTATCACGAGTGAGCATGTTCGACACTTACATCTGGAATCTCATAGCCGTATAGTAGCGAGGCGAATAAATTGATCACTGATCTCAATCTTATGTTCTTCTTCTGTTGGGTAGTAAGAGCTAACGTTGTGCTTTGTAGAACTTACAAGATCTGGTATCTCAATCGTATCATATCCGCCGTCTAGAACCGAGCAGTAGATTGTAAGATTATCTTGTTCTTGGAGATGGCTCTGTAGGAAGCGCGGGGCTGAATTTGGAAGCGGAAATAGGGGTGCTGAAGGTGCGATAGCATTATTGCTGCATCAATGCATTTGGAAATCATGCCCCGCTTTCTCAGCACTAACATCAACGTTGATCTTTGTCGCACGGTTAGGTGCGGGTATTATGCATAGAACAAGGACGAAAGAAATCATAATTTGTTGTTATTTGTAGCCTTGTAGCGAAGCTTATATGAAGACTATCGCACAGCATTACTAGTAACACGGTGTCTGACTGCGCTTTGTCTACAATTCTAATATACTAGCCTTCTCCCAGAGCGGTGACCATAGCTCTCAAGGGTCTTTCGCTAATCACAGAAACCCAACGACTGATCTCACTTCTCAGATCGAGGGTGCTGGTGTGTTGCCTTACGTCACAGAGTGCTCTGTCTGCAATTCAGATTTGCTAAAGGAACAGGTTGTATACGTGGATCAGCCTCTAATACCTCTGACGCGCTTCAAACGATCTGATCGTACACGCAAGACTAGTAAATCGATCGCCCCTTCACCTCAACGTTGGGCACTTCTAGGCTACTCGGTGACTAGCATCCTCTACGTAGATTGGTAACCATGCTCTCTCGGAGCACTATTACAGGCAATGTTCAAGCGCTTCTCCTTTCTAATGACCAAAAGAAGCATAAATGAACAAATTCGTAGAGCAAGCCTAGCTACTCTATAGTTCTGAGTTATTCAATATGCACAAGGTTATTGGGATTCTGATCCGTGTTCTTTTTGTTCACTGCGGAGATAGGATCAAGTAGCAATTGAGTGAACAGCTTGGTTGTATCCAAGAGCAATACCAGCTTCAGATCTTGTTTCAGTTACTTCAGAATACCCCACGTTGAGCGCACGTAACGGCTTGGCGTCGAAGATTGTGCTACGCTCCCCGTCAGTTTAAGACTTACCCCACGGCCCCAAGACGCGATATCAATCGGCGTGTCGGGCGACTGCGGCGGAAGTCCAGGCAACAGCTCTCCGCTGCTCAGCTAAGCCCAGCAAAGCTGGCCGTCTGTGCTCCCTGGTGCGGGGCGAAGAAAACGTTGGCGTCCTCGGCGTTGTTGACCACAATCATGCCCGCTTCGGAGTCGTTTAGACGGTTCAATCTCGTCGCATCTGCAAATCTGTGGCATCCCTCTTCTAACCTCGCCTGCGTGCCTATATTTATGCAAAAGATCCATAGCGTCAGCGACGCGCCGCGCGCCCGGTAAATGTACTCAATGGCAATCTGCGTCTTTCTATGGCTCGCCGTCCACGCCAGGGCAGCGCCTCGAAGGCCAACTAGCGCTGCGCCACCCGCCAGCCCAGCGCATACCTTATCGATCTTTCCGATGCTAATATGTAGGCATTCAAAGTCTGCTATATCTATTTTGCAGAGTGACATTGCCACAGAAGCCCGACTGCGCTCCAAGACAGCTTTCGCTGGCAATGGCGGCTGGCGGCAGTAAGATGCATTGATCTGCTTGATCTGTAAACTGCAGCTAAAATACAGAGTAGCTGTTAATCGCCTTCTGTAACTGGATACCGTATAATGAGTGGTAGTGATTTGAGATGTTGGAAACCAGGCCTCGTATGCCTGTCGTCAAGACAAGATCATTTTTCCTACATGGCAGGTAAATCTTGAGCCAACCGCGCCATGCTTACGCGGCTGGACTAACCTACCATGAAAACGCATCTACATGCAAATTAAATACAGTCTTCTTGCCTCTCCCCAGGCCGGCCACTAAAGCTCGAGCCTCGTCGCACATCTCTGCAGGACCGCACACGATAACACCCACTTTCTTGTAGCCAACATCGATCTCCTTCTGAAGCAAGCCCTTGATAGCGAAGCGTTGTCCGACAAAAATCTGCTTGTCAGCGACGTTTCCGATAGCCGTCCTCATCTCATCAACTAAAGCTTGATCTGACGCTTTGACACTCCACGCCAACTTGACGTTTGGATGGACGGAGAGCCAACCCAGCAGACCGGTGATACCGATACCACCTCCGAGCAACAACAAATGATCAGCCTCCAGGGCCTCAGTGCTGGCTGAATGTGGATATGGTCCATCCAGCATTGTAAGTAGCTGAGCGTTCTTGTTCAACTTTTTCGTTATGCCGGTCCTCTTCTTGATAATAAAAGACAAGCCTGTCGTAGTTGCTAGATCTTTGACGTTGCGTGTCACAGGAGTCACGGGAGTAACCGATGCTATATCGCTTGGACATTTTCCTTCGGTGTGACTGCTCGCCGATATGCAATCGTCCGAAGACGCTAGTTCTGGAGCATGCGTGTGGCTTCGAAACAATACGGACGAGTTGATGGAGAAAGGGTGGTTCTCCCACGGTCGCAGCGGATGCAGAGTTGGAAACCCAATGTAGCCAACATAGCCTGGCTTCGCCGCCCACCGGACACCAGATACATCAACACGGATGTATTTGTCTCCCACTTCGGTGACATGGGCGTACTGCATGCCATTCTTGAACACGCGTAACACGCGGACAGCCCGATCAAAGAACCACACTGCGATGGCAGCATAGAGCCAGTTGTCGTAGAAGTTGTATCCCCATCTTAGGATGACATGGTACCAGCAGCCCACGATGACGAAGACAGCAAGTATTATGTGAAAGATAAGGAAGATCTCATAGGCGAGGCGGCGGAAATAGAGAACGCTCAAGACCAGCATAGCACATGTCAATACAGTAGCGACGATACCCCACGACCAATATGGCTTAATGGACTCGACTGGATAGCTTCCTGATCCTTGATAACACAACAATAGCGTAATGCTGTGTACGATGGCTTGGACGGCGAAGATGCGAGCGATCCAGCGGTGCAGCAAGAGGTACGTGCCGTATGACCAGTTGGTGATCCAGAGCAAGAAGTTGTTGCGGCTTGAGAACAGAATGACAAGGGGCAGAAGGCCATACCCTATATGTCCAGTGCGATAGCCAATACAAGAGAGGATCTCCTCTCTCTTCGAAAAGCCCCATGGATGCGGCTGCGAACTACCATAGTTCACTGAGCTCAAAATGACATTAAGGGTAAAGAAAAAAAGTATATAAGCAGCTTGCCCGACAGTCGGTGCGTTGCCGATGAGCCAAGGTAGCGGACGAACATGATACGAGCCTATCGTAGACGGGTACACAAGATATGGTTTGAGCTTGTCGAGTAGGCCAGTCGCGAACGGCAGCTTGCGAATGAGTGTGCATAAGATCGGAATGCCAAAGCCTAGGACGACAATGACAATGCTAAACATATATTAGAGAGACCTGTCAACCGATGGTGGTTCCACTTACACATATCGAGCTTGCAGCATTTCGATGTGGTCAAAAAGTCGATTGAACTTAAATTGCGTCTCATAACTGGCGTCGCTAATCACCATGGGCATGGTCATGACCTCGGTCGAGCTTGCATTATAAACCATGGTAGGCGTCGAATTTCCGAGTTCTATGAGCGTCTCGGAGTAAGTCCATTTCGGCACAAGGTCGGCAATGAGTTTAGTCGCCCAGAATTCTTCTCTTTTCCAGACTGGAACGTCTGCGCTACATCTTTTGCTCATACAGTAAGCTATAGTCTCTAAGAATGGTAGATTCTGTGCTTGGCAGCTTGGCGTCGGTGCTCCAGCAGCCATATCCATATCCATACCCATGGAGTGACCATCAGAAGAGTCGGTTTTGGGGCACGAGAGGCTGGCCGATGAGACTGCATTGTAGCAAGAGAAACCACAGTTAGGGCTGTACCAGGAGAACCCGTAGCCCGGGAAGTGGTTGGAAGTCAAATGTGAGCGAGCGACGGGAATCGCTGGAATGATGAAGAGCCAAAGCAACTCCATGGTGGATTTTTGACGTGAGCGTAGGCTACTCGGTGAGCCAAAGAAATTCAAGGTAGAAGTCAGACCAGCCGAAGCTCCAGATTAGATTACCTTTTATTGCTGACCTATGACTGTCTTGACCCCTAGGTAGTGCAGCTATTGAAGCCGCATCACTTGAGCAATCTAATAATCTGATTTGCCAGAGAACAAGTCGCCATAGGCTCTACAGTCACATTTAAGAAATGCTCGTTGACCGCGAATGATGTTCCGATTGTTGGGGTCTAGTGCTCTAGCCTGCATTTGAGCATGTTTGCGCGCATTTTTCCGGGAACATGCAGTTTGAATTACCCGGTAAGATAAAGCCACAGACCAAGCATTGATCATAAATTCTCCTGGGAACTTTCCTCATGGCGCGTTTCCATGGACTTATCTTCCAATTAGTGGTAGGTGCCAAGTGAGTCTCGTGGTGGTAACGCTGCTTGTCACGACACTTTCTGATTACCAAAATCTAGCAGTCCGCATATTGCGTTATGTGGAGGTGTTAAAAGGCATTCAGATATCTCTTTCTCCATACCAGGAAGCAAGTGAGTGACGCTCTCACATTCTAAGGCCAAACGAGATATGATGCAGCAGTGCCCTTGCAAGCATAAACCTCCTTAGCACGCTACTGTAACTTACATACGACAATCTAGAGAGGAATAGCCGATTGATGGACTTGAGACGCTGAAGGTCGCTCAAGAGAGAATCTTCGCGATTGGCTTGAGATAATTTTCTTGGCCTAGCATGAGTGGCTTGCGTAGTTTCCGAGGAACGTCTTACTTGTTCCTCTACATTTGGTCTTTCAGGTCCGCGGAACATGCATCCTACAAGGAGTTTGCTTAGTCAAGTTAGCGCACTGTTATGTGTCACATAATGTTGCTTACTTGAGACGGAAGATTGCGTCCGGAAACAAAAAGAAAACCAGTGTAAAGTACGTTCAGCAACAACATTGCTGATCTCGTTTTTACAATGAAAAGATTGCGAGCCTGAAACTTGATAGTGCGCAAATGCAGATTTCGAATCTCATATATTCCCTGGGTAGCAAGGTTAATAGAATTTGAATCAGATCTTCCTTTCGTGAGATGTAAGACCGAAAGCAGCGTAAATACAATGCTGTCTGCTAGTACTTACGAAGTGACTTGTTCACTATTCACTCAGGAAGTGTTTGCTGTATCATCGAGTATTAAGGCTAAATCCCTGCCTCAGTACAGTATTTCTGGTGTGGTCCATAGACGATGGATGCGGTCTGTCGATATGGAGACGATGATTTACTGAATGGCATAGTCTTTCCATGACCCATGCCGGTCGAGTAATTTCTTGTGTACTTCTTCTGTATTGATTGAGAATGTTTGCGAAGCACCAATTTGGACACCAGTCGATCAGCTGTTTCCCCTGGGGCGCTGCACTGCAGTATCCAAACGATCCTGAGGGGCCAAGGGTGAGAACCATGCTTCGGTCTTCTATCACGCTTACGGGAAGATCTCGATTGACAGAAGCTCCAACACCGCATATATCTGTGAGATGTGACTTATTTCAGCGTCGAGCAGCAATTGGAGAACAGTGATCATACTCGTACACGGGTGCGAAGTGGTTCGCATCTTTCTCGTTAAATATAGCCCATTTGATGAAGCTGCGAACGCCATCTGCCCCAATGACAAGATCAGCGATGCTACTCCCACCATGAGCAAATCTAGTTATCGATCTTTCAGATCCTAATTCTGCATTCACAACCTGGCCATGTAGTACATCTCTCTCTCCGACCTTTCCGTAGGAGCATTTCCAGAGTTCATACCTAGAGCGTGATATCGTGAAATTTTTCGGGGAGCCGTCGCCTCCACTCGAAAGAACAGCTGAAGTATGGCCTCTTGCCGTCCTAGATATGCAGTACTTGCTCACGTAGCCTCTCGATTTGAATAGCTTATATAAATATCCGTCTACGTACTTCAACAGGCGCACACTGTAGTGATTAAGCCCGACACCATTACACACCACAGCTGCAGAGTTGACAAGGTCTTTCAAACGTTACAGCGCGTGGGTTAAGGCTATTCTGGAGCTGTTGCGAATTACATATCAAGATCTCGGTTGTCTCAAAGCCAGGCAGGACCTTTTGTGACTGCAAGTACGTAGCAAGGCCGGGGATCCCTGCAACGGCTACGGCTGTCTTTATTTTCTCAACTAGACCCACAGGTGGTAGGAAGGGATTGTTGTCACAACATGATCTATTGTACACGCTTCCGCGAATTCATGAAGATCAGATCCCACCCATCTTCGAAATCGTCGATTTTCATGTCAACCAACTAAGTTACTTTGATCATTTTTCAAAAATGCAGGAGTGTTCATACCTCATCGATAGACTCTTATACACCGGAAGACTCGAATCCACAGACACACGAGATTACATCTATGTTATCCTCCGTCTCACAAGCTACCCGTCATTGTCTATGTCAATCGAAGAATGGGATGAAGCAAGGAGATCGTCACTCCTCATCCCTGTCGACTATTCGACCACTTGGGACGCTGTTGCCTGGGTTACACTCATGACAGAGGGTCTTGCACTGCTACCCAAGTTCAAGGTACTGGACGCAAAGGAAGAGAACCCTACACTTCTTTCCTGGGCTATAGACTGGCACATCACTACACGATGCTTCCGTAGACGACAAGTGGAAGAGAAAACAGTTTTGGCCATAGATCGGTTTCGTCTCTTGGGTCTTTGGAGATACCGTCTGCTTCTGCAAGCACCCTAAACGTGTCCGTTAGAAACCATAATACGTGTCATACGATGTCTTGGAAAAATATCATCCTTCATGGCATCGTAGACACAAGGTTCTATGTTAGTTACGATCACGTCTGGGAACGAAGGCGACATCTGAAGGATAAGCGCCGGTGGCAAATCTCGTGCGATACCAGTGGTGACCATATCGTGGTTTATATACCAGAAGTCTTGGGTTCCGAAATCGAACAGGAACTACTTGGTCATCGACTTCACGAAGAAAGCGAAGTGTCTTGTGGGTATGCAAGTGGAGGTCTATGGCTCTTGCTTCCAGTTGGAAACAACGAACACAGAATCATCGCCTGCCTGTCTTAGGTCCCGATGCATCGACACGTGTACTACAATCATTGGTAGCGGCATGTAGAAGACGATCGTCATCGCCCACTAACTGTAGATTTGGGTAATCCAGCGATCGATCATTTGATGAAAGCTCCACGAGTTGTGAATTGGAACAAGAGGCAGAAGTTCACCATTGTATAAGAAGCTGGAGTTCTTTCGCTGCTAGATCATATCTCTCTTCACTATGACGTCCTTAGATCTTATGTCCCGTCTTCTTCAACGCGCGTTGGTAGCTCTCGGTCTTTCTACAAGCATCCAACCACTTGTTGACATTCGGATACTCCCTGCCCTTTATTCCAAGCTCCCTCGCAACAATGAACTCGGCTGAGAACTGCATCATGGTGTCCGCGGCGGTGACGTGATCGCCGCAGATAAACTTGCCTGACGAGAGCGACAACTCGGTTTCGAGCCAAGACATGTCGTTCTGCACATTAGCCGACATATTCTTCTCGGTGGCTTCAAGGAGGCCTTCAGGCGCATCTTCGGGGATGTGCCATCGCGCGTAGAGAATGGCGAGGGCGTGGAGTGCGAATGTGGCTTCTGCAGCGTGAGTCCACTGGCGGATCTTGATGCGCTCTTTGGGATCGTGTGGTAGGAGACGACCCTCTTTGTCGTACGTTTCGCATAGGTAGCTATATCTGTATTCAGATGCGAACAACAATATAGTCGCTCTTTACATACTCCGTTATTGCGCCACTTTCACAAACAGTTAGGTCACCATCTTGAAGGGTAGGGAATTTCCCCAGAGGATTGCCCGATGCCAACTTGAAGTCTTCAGGCGCCTTCCCATTCACTCTGTCAGAGAATTTGACATTGTAGTCAAGCCCCAGCTCCTCCAAAAGCCATGCAGTGCGTATGCACCTCGATGCTTGGAGAAACCAGAGTGTGATCGTAGGCATGTTTGAAGAAGAGCAGTGGGTAAGAGGGGTAAAGCTCACGACAGCGGATGGCAAAACCCGGCCTATTTGAGGTGTATAAGCTATCCTGGTTGTGTGGCGTCATATAGGGCGCGTCTTTTGAGCGGAGCTGACACCGGCGGGAAAAGGTGTAGCGGATCTACCGAGCCAATTACTAGTTGCTCTTACATATTAATGGAAACAATCTGCACAAGGTGCCCTTCGCGGGGCGATGTCATCAAGCATAAATACATATCCTTTGTTTGAAACGAGGTTTCAATTGGTCCGATATTCTCGTAGAGTTTAATCACAATACTTGCATCTGTCGCTGCGACCCAGAATGCACAATTCGCAAGGGTTCTCGTCGCCGCGACGTAGAGTTGGCCAAAATCTATGTTGATGTTTCCGGACGAGATGGTCTTCGTCTCTTCCACGTCCGCACTCGGCTATGGGTATCATGCCTGATATCAATGAGCAACGTGACCTCTTCATGTTCACAACAACGGTCGTGATTTATAAGTGTGATATTTTGTCGCATCGTATTTTGGGTAACTCGCACGGCATGGTATTCAGGGTGCTTGGCAGCAGCCAATCAACATGACACTTTCGCATAGCCTTGAGCCTCGCGAAACCACAGTGAGAGAGCAGTGTGTCGGTGCTGGCGTATACAAAAGTTCCGGTGGATCAACGGCACAGTGCTACAGTAATGTGGGTACTACCCAGGTATACGATCCTGACCATAGATTCCTGGCCAATCAGAGACCACACGGTGAATCACTTCGATCGCCCCCCGAATACTGTGCCGAGGCATGGTTCGCACCAGCTGACTCGATCGTTGTCGCAACATCCAATACTGCAACAACTCCGCTAGGTTGTTTCTACGCCTTGCGCCATCGATAGGTCCCCGGTTCGCAGCATCGATCAGGACGAGTTAGACTTGACGTCATTAGGCGGGTTGACAAACTGGAAGACGGCTCGTCCCGCGCTCGTGCTAGATAAACTGCCTCGCACCGATAACACGGAGACATTTCCCATGTCCCTACGAAGTCTCACGGTCTATTCTCAAGATGTCGTCTAATGAGAAGCCAATAGTGTTCCACTACGACGGCTCGATCTTTTCTCACCGAGTGCTATGGTATCTTTGGCTTCGCGGCATACCTTATGACGAATGTGTGGGTGTTATCCACCGAGTTGCGATTGGCCTATTGATGTGACTTCCAGATCCAACCTGCATTCATGCCTCGTCCAGACCTTGGACTCATTGGCGTTGGCTATCGTAAAATCCCTATCATGGCTATTGGAAAGGACGTATATTGCGATTCCCGGCTGATCATCTCCACGCTAGAGTCCTTGTACCCTAACAACACCCTCTCGCCCTCGAGGCCAGCCGACGTTGGTATCGGGAAACTTTTCGAAAGCTGGACTATCAATGGCGGTATATTTACCAATGCTGTCAAGATGATGCCATATTGGCAGGAAGCAAGCTTTCTTTCGAATGAAGCATTCATCGATGATCGTCAGAAGCTCATGGGAACACGATTCACTGCCCAAGGAATGCAGGCTGGGCGACCGGAAGGCGCGCAGCACTTACAGCAAGCTTTCGATTTGCTTGAGACTACTTTCCTCGCCGACGGCCGAGATTGGATCCTAAACACACAGGAGCCGTCGCTAGCAGACATCGATGCTGTCTGGCCGTTCAAATGGTTGATATCAGACCTGAAGATGAAAGACAGCCTTCCCGCGGAGCATTTCAATGCTAAGAAGTATCCGAAGTTGTTTGCGTGGGTGGAAAGATTTGTTACACAGCTGAATGAGAAGAAAGAGACACTGCCAAAGCCGAATGCGCTCGACGGGAAAACAATGGGCAAGCGAATTATTGACACCACTACCGCACAAGAAACCATTCCCTTCGACGATGACAATTCTCACGGGTTTAAGCAAGGCGAAGACGTCGAAATCTCACCCTCAGACTACGGACAAACGGGTAAAACTGCCGGAACGTTGATTGGTCTCACAGTACATGAAGTTGTTATCCGAAATAGCAAAGGCATACATGTGCACTTTCCGCGATGGAATTTTGCCATTTCCAGAGCTGCGTCAAAGTCCAAGATCTAGGTTGCGCAAGCTAAGAGTATCGTAGTTCGCGATTGTAGCAGTCGACATATATTTTGATCTCTTCTGCGAATATACAGTGTTTGCTTATTGTCACCTCGTCCAACCCTGTCGAACAACGAACAATCCAGCAGTGCGAGCATTTGCACTATGAGCACGAAGCCTGCAGCAAGGCTGACAGCTTACGTGGTAGGAAACTGACTGTTTCCAATTTCATTAAATAGATTCGCAATTGCGTCCGGAGCTTCAGTCACAGCAAGCAAAATGCACACATGCTCACGCAGAATTGCAGCAACATACACATTGGGATGCTCGAAAGACATCAGATGAAATAGGTGTGATCATACGGCAAGCATTGTATCTATCGGATTACATTAGCCATGCCCGAGAACGTTCTATGAGATGGCATCCATCGAACACCGAAACAAGACGAAGAGCCCAAAACGTCCATCCAGTCCACCGAAACCCATCCTCTCGTCCTAATCTCTAGGATGCCAATGAGTCGCCGGCGCCGTTTTGCGTGCAGTAGTAGTTCAACTCATCACCACCAATATGGTTCTCCAGCGATTGGCAAAGGTTCAGCTTGCCGACTTCGGTCTACATTGTGTTAGTTTTCAGAGAATATGGTGTTCATCAATCGGCTTCATTACCATCTTGCAGTCAGGGCATTTGTCCCATTGCTTATCTCCGGTGTTTCGGTTCAGGTATGCGTCGCATGCCTTCTTTGTTGCGTCGGCGTTGTACACGTACTGGCCACCAATCTTGTCGATGCAGAGGCCCTCTTTGTGAAGGTCGGCGCTGACGAATGAGCCCATGAGGACGAAGAGAGCGGAGACTGCGACGGAGAAACGCATGATGTTTTAGAATCTGAGAGTAATTGCAAAAAAGAGCGTAAGTAACGACAGAAGCGAGTGTGAATACTGGTGTATATACAAGACTCAAAAGAGCGTGAGTTTGGTGACCTTGAAAATCAAGAGTGCAGAGGCAGGATAAATAGTCAAAAGAAACAGTGATTATAGAACTTGCACCCCCCTTCTCCTACTTTTGTTATCATCACCTGAGCCTGTAACAGCACAGCCAGAATCCTTCGTCCGTTCTCGGTGCAATTGTGGCGAACGTCACTTGCTCGTGAAACGTGGTCGGGCCACCACTGTATTAACGAACCACGCAAGAACACGCCGATAAACCCAACTCCAGTTCCAGTCGGCAAGTGAACCGAACCGCTTTACCCAGCAAAGTGTTCTGTTAAGAGTCAGGAACCCAATACCCCATATTATTGCAGGTGGGTGCCGAGAGCCCGGAACCTGTTTGTACGTCATGCGCTTCGGCCCGAAAAACGAGGCGAGCGTGTTTCTGGTACACATGAATTAATATCGGGCCCCCCCCCTAGCAAGGTCCGCTGCAAGGAACCACTGACTTTGGTATACGTACACATACCGTTGCTAGGCATGAAGGACCTATTCTTGGTTCGAGACAACAAATCACCGGACAACTATGCGGCCAATCAGCCTTGCACATGAATACACTACCTGAATACGAGCACTCCACCACCATTGATCCTTATCAGTCCCTGCCAAGTAATTTGTCTACGTGAATTTTCCTGAAAGAATACTGAACTGTGCAGATCGTGTCTCAGACTCCAAGTAACGATTACTAGTACCGCCGGGACGGACAAAGTGGTGCCACACTGCTAGCATGTCTTGACGATAAGTACTCCTAGTCTTCCGGACGACGAGTGTTCATCTCACCAACCTCACAAGTCGCTCATTCACTCTTTTTGTGACAGAACTCCCACATTCGTTGAATCATAATCTGTATATAAACCCCCGCCACCATGCACTTCACTCCTCTCCTCGCTCTCGCTTCCAGCGCCGCTCTGATTGCGGCTGCTCCCGCACCCGTCAACATCGGCATCGATGACGTTATCCTCCACGGCAACGGCCGCTTCACCGTGATGAAGCGCTCCGACTTTGAAGAGCTGGAAGCCGCGCGCAAGTCCGGCGTGGTACCTCCCAAGCCCGCCTACCTGGACGCGAACCACTACTCTGGCAACGAGACGGGCGTGCCAGCCAAGAAGACGCTCAAGCGCGATACCCAAATCATCATTCCCAACCCCAACTCGCGTTTCCTCGGCTGGGACGTGCAGGTGAGCCAGGTGACCAAGGGAGCACCGACCACCATTGCCGTCGCCTCTGGCTTCTCCATTAGCAACACCATTTCCGTCGGCATGAGCAGCACTTTGACGCTGGTCAAGGACTTCCTCCAGGTCGCCATGTCGGTTGACTACAGCCAGTCGTGGCAGACGACGCAGACGCAGACCTTTACTGCTACGGTGCCCGAGGGCAAGTACGGCGCTTTCGTCACCAACCCGTGGACCGACCGTGCCAGTGGAAATGTCTGGAGCGGTACTATTGGCGGTGATGGAGAGCTGTCTTACTATCAGGCTGACTCGTTCACGTCAAAGCAATATGACAGCATGGAGTGGGTCGATGGTGTTACTAGCCTCTGCGTAGGCGACACAGTTCCTCTCCCAAGGTGCCTGGGTGAGGGTACTTTGTAGATATACGGGGATCGCAGGAAGAAGTATGTAGGGTTGAGAATACAGGAGAAAGTCGCAAATGTCTTTACCGAACCTGCATTATAGCATCGTTCAAGTAGCGCTCTTGTTGTAGATGAGCCATTGCTAGACCTATCGAGCATTGTATTGTATAAACAATTTGCAGACATGCATTCTAGAAAGAACGATTTCTTTCATCGATCTCCGTACCATGATCTACCAAACCACTTCTCTTTGCGAACATGAGACCTGGACGATAACCAACACGCCAACTAACCTGGCCTTGGTAACATCAATGCACCCGCATCACCAAGTAAGAAATATATATGGGATCTCGCAACAACAACAACACTTCAATCCATCCCATCAATCCAAGGCTTCAACGCCGCCAGCCCAATAACAACCGCCTCCTCCGTCCTAATCGTCCTACTCCCCTGCTTCGGCACCAAATTAACCCAAGCATCAAAAAGCTCACTAGCCATCGACTTGTCCAGCCCCTTCTCCGCTAGAACAGGGTCATTAGCCACAGCCGGCTCTATACCCGCTTGGCCACCAAACACAATGAGGAGATGTTTGAAAGAATTGGGAGCCTTTACTGTTGTTGTCGCAGACCTGTCGCTACCGGCGTTGTTGCCATGACCAGAGAAGAGCGAGTAAACCGACTGACCACGTTCCGAGGTTCCAATCGACATGTCGTAGCCATCCGGGTATTCGCAATCGGAAAACACAGCGCTGATGGAGGGGGCGCGTCGGACGGTGTAGCCCCAGTAGTAGCCTCCTTCCTCGCGAGGGAGGCTGGCTGCACACGCAGTAGCATCTAGATTATCGCATTCCAGCTGCGATAAATGGGGCCAGTTGGGCGGTTCCTCAGCGTCTGTAAAGCGGACGGTTGTGCGCATGCCTTGTTCGACAGGGGCTTCCTTGGGTACGGGGACGCGGATTGGGTACGGCAGACCGCACTTGACGTATGCGTACTCTTGATCGTCTGACGACGGCGACTTTTTCGGTTTTTTGCTCTTGGGTGTGGGCGCAGGTGCAGGACCGACAAACACGCCTTCGCGGTACCGACACCACTCGTGACTCCGAAGATGATGCGGCATATCCATACTAGGCAGATTACCAACCCACTTCAGATTCTGATGTTCCTTGAAGATGCTCATTCGAGGATCCTCGGCATCGTACCGGAGATGGGGAGGACATTCGGCATAAGACAACAAGTGGTAGAGGAATTGGTCGGGATTCTGCCAGGCTTCGTCGTGTTCCATGATGGAGTCGAGAACTTGTTGCTTGGTGCGTCCTTTGCGTATGTACTTTGGATCCACGACTCTGGTATCAACGTTACTTGGGTCATCGTCATATACGACGATTTCATCGACGCAGTAAATGGCGGCTGCGCGGGCGATTCGTCCGACTTGGATGGTCTTGTGATCAGGCTTCTTGGCGTTTAGAGTCCAGCTACCGGGCAAGGCAATAGTAACGGTCCAGTCGCGACCTTTGGTAGGATTAAAGATGGCAGTGGGTTTGGAAGTATCAATGTGTTCTATATGTTGTTCTTGGACTTCGCCCTTTCTCTTCTTGGCAGGACTGGCGTTGTCGTAAGAGTTTTGATGAACGACAACAGATGCCGACGCTTTGCGCTTCTATCACAAGGTCAGGACCCAATTTTGCCCAAACCCCAACATGACTTACCTTGCTATGGTCTGCTCTCTCGTCAGACGTTTCCTTCTTCGACCGTGGTTTGGTGCTGACCACAGCATTATCGTTGGAATGTCCCATCTTCTTTATCTTCTCCTTAACAGATGGTCTTCCAATCAGTGACGTCGTAACAGTAATCGCAAGGCAATCTCTTCGGTCAGCTGGCTGATCGCAGGAAGATGTGAACAGGCCGGTGCTACGATGTCGAAGTGGAAGCCGCAGATATCGCCAGCTACTTTTTGTCCTGCATTAGCGCGATTCGCGTGATCCACCCGCGCATGCCTGTCATCATCAGCCCTAACGCAACCTGCCGCAATGCCGCTCAGGCAACACTGCAACGGCGCAACCCGACCACAATACAGACAGACTCTCCCACCATCCCGACACCTCCTCTCCTCCCCCACCACCATCGCAGTCGCATCACCCGCCCTCATCAAACCCCCTTACTTGACCAACCTAAACGCCCCAAAATGGAGGGCCACAAGTAAATGCATCCGCCCCCATCTATCGCATCCACCAATCCGCTAACGACTCTAGATCACCCACCCCTCCTCTCACAACACACACGACATCCACGCTCTTCACCTTCCTCGCTCTCTACCTTACCACCCTCTTCTCTCTCGATACCTGGGCCGCCGCACGGGGCTCACCTTACCGCGCACCAGGCAACACGTCCTCCTTCTACCGGCCGGGCGCCACGCCACCGGCGCCGGATAGTTACCAAGGCGGTATGCATGGGCGGGGGAACGCTGGGCCTGGAACGGGAAGAGGAAGAGGAGGAGGAAGGGCAGGGGGTAGAGATGTCGGGAGGGTTGCACAAGCGAGAGATTCCAGGCCGCCGATTAAAATGGGTGGGAGTGCTGCATGTGGTGCTTGTATGATCTAGAGAAGATGCAGCGGTAACAGGGCGTTTCCCGGTTTGTAAATGTGTTTACAGATGGTGTTTTCCACCACCAAGGCTGACTCTAGATGATTGGTGTGGTTTTTGTGAGTACGTGTATAACTACCTACTACAAGTGCCTTGCCATCACTGGAAACCGCGACGTGATTCACATCAAAATACATTCATTGCTCCCTTTCGCGCCATGCTACTCAGTGATGCGAACGAAACTAACTATGCTCCCCGCCTCACATTTGTACTCATCAGAGTAATCTTCTTTCCCTTCTTCTTCTTCCCGCCAGCCTGCTTCTTCGGCGTCTCTTCGCTTTCACCCAGAGACATGGCCTGTGCTTGGGCAATCATGTCTTCCTCGGCAAGCAGATCCTTCTCCCAGCCCTGTAGCCATCCATCATCGCCGTCGTGATGATCTTGTGGCCCAAGAACGGGGGATGCGCCAGCAACTACCGCGGTACCCCATACTGTCCGTGGCGCTGACGGGCTTGACGAAGGAGATGCCAATGAAGCGAAACCATCGCCACGGCGCGGTGGCCAGGGCGGTGACGTCGAAGGGTTGTCTCCGTCTATTGTCGGATGTGCGTCAGACATGCTTCCTGATGCTAGAGGCTGGAAGTCGTCGGCAGAGAACCTCTCCGTCATGCTCGGGCGCCTCCTGCGCGCGGATGCAAATTCGGCGTATTCGGCCTTTTCTGCACGTTGTCGTGCCTTCTCCTCCTTGGTCTCTTTTTCGGTGTGCTTCTTTCGCCTCTTCTCAATCTCGGGCCTGAAGCGCTCCAACACTTCCGGGGCGACAGTGTCGGTCCAATCGCATTCGAGAAAGCCAACCTCGCAGCCATACGGTAGATGCGCTAAGTACTTTGTGCGCTTCCGCAACTCATCGTCAACTACATGTCCTGTAGACACGTGCTCAACCCGAGGCAGGATCGTTGAAGGAAATGACGCAAAATTGCCGAAAGCCGCTTTCAAGATGCGAATGTCTAATGGAGATAGATAGTAATGCAGTAATGCTTGGTAAAAGAAGTACTCGGATGGCGTCTTGTGGTGCTCGTGTTGTTGTCGATTGCGAAGCTCCGCAAGCGTAAGGGACATCCCATGACTTGCCGCAGAGGAGTGCGATGACATGGACACCGTCCTGTTCTTGCTTTGAGTAACATCAGCCTCGGAGGCGTTCGGTATCGGGGTGAAATCCTGGCCAGACTTGGAAGCGTTCTGTATCGTGTACATCTCTGGTGCGGCACCCTCGTCGAAAACGATGGGTGCTCTCTTCATCTTCGGTTCTGCTGGTTTGACTGGTTCTTCTGGCGGATTTCCGATTCCCTTTAGCTTTTCTTTGGCATCTCGTATATTTTTGATTGCCTTTTTCGTCCACTCCATGCTGTCTTCGGCAAACATGACCTCATCTTCTTTCCCTTGCTGCTCAAGCTTCAGAATCTCCTGATCGAGTTGTTCTAACATGTAGTCCTCCCCGCCTCGCATCACACGGGCGTAGTCGGTAACCTCGGCGGCATGGTACCAGGGAATATCCTCGTCTTTACTCAGAGCATCCGCTCCATCACGAGGCATAGCCAGGGTGCTTCCAGCGGATCTGACAACCAAGCGAAGTACAACGTCGCCTCCCTCTCTGGGGGGCTCACCCTCCTGTCCCGTGTACCAGCGCACTGGTCTAGTTTCGGACGCATATATGGTGTCAAAGCACAGCGGGCACTTCTTTGAACGTGCCCTTTTCTCGGGTGCCTTGCTTTCGTCTTCGGAATGCATGTAGCGGATGAGACATGGGAGACAGAAGATATGGCCACATCTGGCCATCCTCGGGGCTACTGGAGTCCCTAGGCAGATAGGGCAGGAGGCCTCTTGTGAAAGCTCCGATGCCAATATCTGCAGGACGTTGTTCCAGTCCAGGTGGATATCAGCATCGACGCTTTGCGCGCGATAATCGCCGCGCGGGTCTACGATAAAGCGGTAGTTGGCGTGCACATATCTATCCAAGGTTAGCTGAGCCCTCTACAGCGTTCTCGGGCAGCTGGAACTCACCTCGCCTTGTCGACGGCGTGGTAGCCCGAGCCAAGACCCCAGGTCGGGTTGCGCCGATAGTTCCTTGCATAACCATGCGACTGGTGGTTGGTTGGGCGTGGCGGCAGACTAAAGTTCATGAGGTGGGTAATAGACGTCTGCCCCTTGCGATTGTTGAATGGACGCATGGCGAGAGACTCGACAATTGCATCCTCGTCCGTCTGCCTGAATCGCTTCGAGCCTTTGTGCTGCTTCTTCTGCTGCTGCGTGTTCCGGGGAGTGGGTGATGATCGCGCCGGCGCGCCACTACCCCGCGGCTGTGCGAAGAAGCTACTGGTACTGATGGACGGTGTCTGGTTTTGGGCGGGTGAAGCGGGTCCAGAAGGTGCAGAAGCCTTGGACGAGGACACGACGGGTGGGTTGCTAGACATGACTCCCAGCTAAGGGCTCACGATAGCGCGTCGATGACGATGACGACGTCGGCCAGAGTTTCTGTTTTGGCGGGAGTAGCCGGAACTACGACCAGGGTAACAGAGACAGGACTGAGCGTCTCCGACGGCAGGTCAGGGATGCTGTCTGTTCAGCTATTGCCTACGGTGCTGGCGCGCGCAGTGCTGGCTGATGTCCGGCTTGCGTGCGACGCGAGAGGAGATTCAGGGTGCTGATAGAACGAACGTCGATATGGCAAGGATGGAAAAACAGAGGAGGAGAGGGCAATATGGGTGTAGTAGTGTGTTGATGCGAGTGTAGGCGTCCCCAAGAGGGTGACTTGGAGGGGACAAGAATCAGAAGGTGGAGTGGCGATGGACAGCCTAGGTAATGGACATGACGACGTGCAATCACGTGGTTCGTGCGGTTTGCGGTCCAACTCGCCCACCTGCAACGTCTGGAACAGCTGGCCTGCAACAGAGATTGCGTTGAGAAGACGTAGAAATTGAAGACCAGCCAGCCAACTTGAGCTGATGGATTTCAAGACAAACGTTGTGCAGCACAGCGAATGTCGCGGCGGTGCTTGGGGGGTAAACCTTGGGATCCATCTCTGACGACAGGGTCTCCGCACAGACGGTTGCGATTGCCCTTTCGGATCGGCTTGGGACTTTGTCTACAACCTCATCCCAATCCACCCTCTGCACTCTGCACCCCACCCATCTCCTTTCGCGGGCAGCCTCTGCTGCGCTCATGTCATCCTGATACCATGACCCCGCGGTCGTCTATTCGCCCATCCACACCTCAACCCGCCTCGCCTACCGCCGTCGCGCGACCCTGCACCGCATCATCCAAATAATTATCCGCGCATCTCTCTACGCCGCATTGTCGCCCATTGCCATCACGCCGGGCGCATCTCCTTGTCGTTGCAAGACAAGATTGTGCTAGAGGCAGTCGCACTCTCCCCGTTGCCTCACAAGTTGGCTGCTTGGTCTCCCGCCGGCGCCGACTGTCGAGGCAACACCGCGTCTGCCGCTCATGATGCCCGGCCCTTATATGCCTGGTAGGAGGCAGGAGCAGCAGTACTACCACCACCATATCCCGCCCCAGACACACTCGCCCGTCCACCACAACCCCTATGCCGCCCCTTACCACCACCTCCAGCAGTACGGGCCTCCCCACGGCTATGCCCAACACATGCAGCCTATGCAGCAGCAATGGTACCCTTATCAGCAACCACCGCCGCCTCCGCCACAGTATGCCATGCCTCCGCGCCAGTTCCAGCCTCAACCCCATGCCTCGCCTGTCGTAGTCTCTTCGCACCTACACATGGCCCCGCCAGTCAATCGCGCCATGGGTCAAACGCCCCCCATCGTCCATTCGCGCACTCCGCCTGCTCCCCGTATGCCCACTCCCCAGCCGGCGCCGTCCACAGCTTCACTGCAGTCGCACACCCAAGTCACCTCTCCGATCCCGCAGACAAGCACCAGCCTCGACACCTCTCCCCCGGTTGCTGACTCAAAGCCTACTCAGGCAGCCCCGACCACCCCGCAATCCATCGCATTCAAGCCTTTCTATCCGCCTCTACCCTGGCTGTCCGTCCCCGAATCAGAGTTCCCGGCGCGCGCTGCGCGAGGGCGGAGAAGGCGACGGGCCCCCGTGTCTACCGAAGAGCAGGCTTTGGCGCTTCCCTCACGCGAGCAGGCTGTGGATGAGAATGACGCCAACGAATTTGAGCATCACACTGAGGGCGACCTGACTCCAACTGAAGAGCCTGAAGAATCACAGGCTTCGACTATTGCGGGGCCTTCGGACGCTGAAGTCGATACCCCGTCTACCTCACATCCGCCTTCCGAGGCCGATTTGGCGCAATCTATCACACCATCTACTACAACACCATCCGCTGTGCAGTCGCCTGCGCAGCCCTCGGCTACCGTCAAAAAGCATGCCCGCAACACCACGATCCCCGCCGTACCCCGCGTCCCTGTCAAATCCGCAAAAGCACCAAGTGCGGCTTCTACTACACAACAGTCGGTCAAGTCGCCCGTTGCGACCCGCAGGGAGTCGACACAGGCTGAAGACGCAGTGGTGACGACACCGGACGCGAGCGCAAACGCCGAGGAGGTGCCATCAGCATCTCCGCCCAAGCCGGCAGCGCCAAAATCATGGGCAGAGTTGCTTCGAGCAAAGAATGCTCCTGCTACAGCGCAGCCAGCTCCTGTGCCCAACGGCGCTGTTGCTGCTCCCAATGGCCCAGTCGTGCCGAAAAACAACACACTTGCCGATATTCTGGCATCTTTCTCAGTCGATTCAGGAAAAAAAGTTTCCTTCATCGAGCCTCGTGGTCTGGTAAACACGGGTAACCTATGTTATATGAACTCGGTATGTCTTGACGTGTCGTCGCCCTGAGTCCTCTGCTGATATTTGTCCAGATTCTTCAAGTACTTCTATTCTGCGTTCCTTTCTACGACTTCCTCGATCAGGTTGCTAAGCGCGCTGCTCATAGCTTCAAATCTGAGACACCTCTTGTTGACGCTATGATCATGTTTCTACGCGATTTTCGACTCATCGACTCTGCGAACAATGTCGAACAACTCCGACTGCGGCTAAAGGGCAACGAGCTCGAGCAGTACGGCGACCCACTTACGCCCGAGTACGTTTACGACGTTATCAAGCGTTTGCCTCGTTTCGATAACATGAAGAGGGGTCAACAAGAAGACGCTGAGGAGTTTCTGGGGTTCTTGCTTGCTGGGCTGCACGACGAGTGTGTGCACATCATCAAGAGTGGGAAGCAGAGCCAGCCCGCAGAAACCAGTACATTACCCAATGCTGAACGCTCAGGATCCATTGACGGCGGCTGGGAAGAAGTTGGACATAAGCAGAAGACCGCTATCACGCAGAACTCTGGTGTCATTGACATTGAGAGCCCGATCACGAAGATATTTGGTGGTAAGTTGCGCTCGGAATACAAGAGACCCGGTGAGAAGGCTTCCGTTACGTTGGAACCGTACCAACCGCTTCAACTTGACATTGGTGAGCCCAACATCAACAACATCTCTGATGCACTCAAAAACTTGACACGTTTGGAGACATTGGACGGTGCGGCTCGCGGGGCCAAGGCCTCTACAAAGCAAGTGCACATTGAGACTCTCCCACCAGTCTTGATACTACATTTAAAGCGCTTCCACTACGATGAAAAGGGACCGCAAAAGATCTGGAAGAAGATTGGGTACCCCCTAGAGCTAGAGCTTCCTAAAGAGGTCTTCCCGCCACACAAACGAGGCAGCTATCAGATTCAAGGAGGCTTCCCGCGTTACAGGCTCACTGGCGTTGTGTACCACCACGGCAAGAATGCGAGTGGCGGTCACTATACCGTCGACCTTCGACGTCAGGAGGGCAAGGAATGGATTCGTATGGATGACACCATTATCCGTCGTGTCCGTGCAGAAGAAGTCGCAGAAGGCGGTGCCGAAGAGGATCCCAAGGTCCTGGCTGCCGCTCTCGAACAGCACAAAAGCGACGCTGGCAAGAGCAAAAACTTCTTCGCTCAGATCGACATGGAAGAGGAGGAAACCGACAAGGGAGGTTGGAACCAGGTCAACGGGACAGAGAAGCAAAAGGATGGGGCCAAGAAGTGGGCTGTCGCCGTCAACGGTGCGGCGACACCCAACTCAGCGGGTAAGAGGACGCCACTACCCAGGGAGAACGTGCGCGACAACAAGGTGGCATACATCTTGTTCTACCAGCGTATCGAGACTTGAACCAAAACCAAAACATGTAGTGAAATGGTCTAGCTAGGTGGGGCGTATGATGATCCAGCGTTCACATACACACATGAACCATCTTTGACATGTCAACACAAAAGTTTACTGCAGCATCTACGACCTGGGAAGAAAACAAATATGGGTCACGATATTTATGCCAGCGACGCGTGGATTAATCACATGCATCGCGTCCTCACGCGGTATATGGGGGTGGGAAAGAGTTAGGAGTAGTAACGTCACGTTCGCATGAGAGATACCCCTTGTGATGTGTCTGGGGGGGTTTTCTCTAGGATATGACGGAATAATAAAACAATTCAACATTTTCACCATCTTACTTTCCATATCTCTCCCTCGTGATCGGTATGACTGAGCTGCTTGTGATTTGCCTTCATGGTATCTCGATGAATTGCTTGGGAACATTGATGTACGTGAAGATTATTTTTTTTGTTGTAATCTGGTGAAATTAGTGTGCTGGGGAAAGGGAAAAAAAAAGCTAGTTGGGGATCTTGATTCGGTCTTGATTAAAGTTAAAGGGTGGATGATGAGTGCGTGAGGCGGATGGGAGCTGGAGGGTCGAATTAGATATGATTTTCAAGAAAGGATCTCTATGTTGGCTGGATTGAGTTTTGGAGTAGGTTGGGGAGAATGCGTGAGGAAGAGAAGGTAGAGGTGTTTTGTAGCTTTGGATGATACTTGACGGCCGAGTAAGTTTGGATGCGAGAGGAGGGTAGCATTAATTGGAGCAGAGAGAGGATGGGAACTACTACACGGCGAGATAGCTGTTTAATGCTATTAGAAAGAACCACGAGTGGAATGGTAGAAGACAATGGAAGCAGATATGAACGCGCCATGATGTTACAATCAGCAATTTTGTCCATGCAGTCCACGAAATTGAATTACAAGTTCTGAGATTGTGCGTTGAGATAGGTGACAATAGTGGTCGAAGGATACAACCCGGGCCCGTCGAATATGCCCGCATTAGCGTTACGCGGGGAAGATACCGAAGATACCTCGGCTCCAACGCGCGCAAGCCCAACCACCATCCTCCCAGCAGCGAACCATGTAGCATTTCACACCACTCCCGGTCGCCCCAGGCCTCCCTGTACCATTCAACTCCCCCAATCGAAACAGTAACAACAAGCCCCGACGACAGCGACCCTCCTCGACGAAACCTCCATCTCGACGCGCCCCTCTCCCATCTATCCACCATGTCGTCCATCAAACCCCAAACAGCACCACCTCCCACCACGCACGTCCTCCTCTCTTACCCAGCCGACTACGTCCTCCTCGTCACCATCAACCGCGAACGACAGATGAATTCGATTCCCTTCGAGGGCCACCTGGAAATGGGCCTCGTGTTTGACTGGTTCGATCACGAGCCCAATCTACGCGTCGCCATTGTTACAGGAGCCGGAAAGAAGAGTTTCTGCGCAGGCCAGGACCTCATTCAACTTGGCAAGATACGGAGTGGGGAGCTCAAAGCGAGTCCGGGGTTGATGAGGCATCCGTTGAGTGGATTTGGGGGGCTGAGTAGGAGGATGGGGAAGAAGCCGGTTATTGCTGCTGTTAATGGATTTGCGCTGGGTGGAGGGTTTGAGATTGTTTTGGGCTGGTATGTTCTTCGCTTTCCTTGCCTCTCTTTTCCTTCTTTCTTTCTCTAGAGATAAGGAGTGTACTAATTCCTTTCTACAGCGACATGGTAGTAGCAGCACCACACGCAACGTTCGGTCTCCCAGAAGCGCTTCGCGGCATCTTCGCCGGCGCGGGAGGCCCGCCCCGTCTCGTCCGCAACGTCGGACTACCCATTGCATCTGAAATGGCACTGACAGGCCGACCCATCACCGCACAGCGAGCCAAGGAGCTCAACCTCGTGAACCGAATATCGCCATCCCAGGATACCGTCGTGGAAGAGGCATTGAAGCTGGCGAATGAGATTGCGGCCATTTCACCCGATTCGGCAATCGTCACACGGGCAGCGCTAAAGGAAGCTTGGGAAACGGGCAGTGTAGAGCGGGCTACGCAGTTGACGATTGAACAGTATAATCACGGTTTGAATGCGGGTGAGAATGCGCTCGAAGGGCTAAAGGCTTTTGCTGAGAAGCGGAAACCGAATTGGCGGCCTTCTAAGTTGTAGATGTGAGATTGAGAGATATTAGGCCGCTGCATCTATGCTTTAGCAGTAGGTAGCTTACCGTTTTCCACTTGCATTTTTGAAAAAAAAAATGCTTCAGGCGTTCTTGCTGGTTATCAAATGGCTAAGTCATTCGTCGTAAGGACGAAACTTTGTCCGTCATCATGTATAATGACAAAAATTGGCAATGTTTTCCCATACAGGTGCTAAGTAGTCCCGCAGGGGCTAGAATATCTGATAGATATAAGCTTCTTTGTACACTACTTGTCTACCCTCATATACATGAAGCTGATGGCTTCCATAAATCCCAAGGTAGTATCTCAGCGCCAGCCTTCTCGAGCTGAGATTCTACCTCTCCTTCAATAGCCCCCGCGGGCTTGTCACCAATGTCGTAAGTAGAGTGCGCATCCCTCAACAAGACGACGTTGAATCCAGCCGCCAACGCACCTCTGCAAGTCGAAAGCACACAGCATTCGCTCTGTATTCCAAAAGCCACAATCGTCTCTACACCCTCCTTCTTCAGCTGATCCGCAAGTTGCGGGTTGGACTCAAAAGCATCCCCTAAGAGCGTTTGTCAAAAATCAATAGAAATGGCGTCAAACTTCAAAGACTCCGTATCACTCACGGACGTTCTTTGACACCAATGTTTCCCATCTGTCATTGTATCGCGGCTTGAACACGAGCTCCCAGGGTTTGCTCCCTTTCACCAAAGGTCCTTTCTCTGCAACCTCCTCATGTTGCACAAACACAATCTCCAAATCTGGTGTTCGTCCATGCTTGTCAGCCGAGTCGATGGCTTGACGTGCTCTTTGCAGGATCCTAGTTCCGGCTTCTCGAATTCGCTCCGCGTGTGGTATCTCGGTCGTTGCATTTTGCGCCAATTCGACTTGTATGTCGATCACAAAAAGTGCTGTGCGTGCCATGGCGGACTCCGCGCTTTGGAAGTAGTGGTCGCGATCTTTGTGAGAGTCGGGAAGCCTTTGTAAGGTTGTGCATGCCCATTGCAGGGCGTGTGAGTCATTGTATCAGAGGAGCTACGATACTGCGAGCGGAGCGCTGGTAACGTGCACGAGCTGCTTGAGAGATGTCTTGTCGCCAATCTGCTGTTCTCTGCAGAGGTGAAACCCAACTGATATTTAGCAACTGATTTCATTAGTATCTCAATATACTCTTTCAATCCTCGCTTAGAAGCTGGTCTACTTTGGGTTACTATCGCGGGTGTCCTTACAAGGATCTCACGGAATCTTCGCTTGCGCAAAGGATGAGGACAGTCTTGCAAGGCACTGTAGCACCTCATGTTGATCAGCAAACCAGTGGCCGAGTTACCTCTTGCAAGGACGAAACTTCGTCCGTCGTGGCATACGAGGACAAGCTTCGGCAATGCTTTCCCCAGCACCCGACGTCAATCAGCGTCTTGCTGATCTCTCTAACCAATAGTCGTACACCAAGCTTCATGAGGCTGTCTTGCCAAAACCCGATAGGGTTAGCAAAGGATGCGGGAAAGCGTAGTTGTCGCATGCATTCTACCTACCCCATAACCCCACCTTCCCCCGCATTATGGCATCCGGATGCCGCTAGCTCAACATGATGTCCAAAACCCGACTGAGGGAAAGTCCCTCGGTAGGCGCTATCAGAGGCGGATTATAATGGAGCTTTTGTCGCTAGGATAATTAGTATTGACTCGGTTACATTGACATTGTATTGGAATAAATCTGAATCGTCTATCACTGACTTGCGCTGCGCGATTCGAAAAGGAGCTAACAGACTTGCTTTGACATCATACTTGTTCTGCCATGGTGGACCGACGAGCTAGCGACGCAGCTCCTCCACTTCAGACGCCCATTGCCCCCGTTGCAAAGCGGAAACGACGTGCCTCCTGCCTGGGAGAACAGGAGCGACGCGAGAGGAAGAGAGCTATTGACCGCGAAGCCCAGCGCTCACTAAGAGAAAAGACCAAGACGCATATTGCAGAGCTGGAGCGAACAATACAGATACTCCGAGATCAAGATCGTAATGGAGCGACCGCGAGTCTACTGTCAGAGATTGATAGCCTACGAGTGGAGAACGAACGGCTGAAAGATGTAATCGATAGTGTCAAAAGCGTGGTAGGACTGGACTTTGGCGTGTCCGGTAAGACTACTGCGACAGTAGTGTCACGACCACGAGCAGACGATGGTGGCGATGAAGCCACCTCTCCTGCTGCGACCAGTGCCGGTACGCATGACTTTTTATCACTGACTCTTGATCCTGCGATGGCTCACTCTAGATGGTAGGTCATCAGTCACCTAAGCCATGCGCCATCTCGTCTAGCAGTGCGACGAAACCATGTCCCTCAACGCCCATCGATCAAGTAACTACTTTTGTTCCGTCTGCAGTCAAGCGACCGCTCGATCTCGATGGCATGACAGTCATGGCAGACCTGCATCCACCGGCAATGCTAGCAAATCAACGTCAACAAGTTGAAATGGAGCTCGACCTCCAACCAGTTCGAGAAAGCTCAGAAGAAGGGGAGGTAGAAGACTTACCCTGGGGCAATGCACCAGCAACAGCGACCTGGGCACCCATGATGGAAGAAGTACGCTCTTCTGTGTCTATTCGTTGTTTCCCCTGCCGACTAACCCGCTCTTTCTGCAGATCTTCGGTCCAAACTGGCGTTGTCCCTCGCCGACTATCCTCCATATCGGCAATCCAGACAACCCAATCTCGAACTCTTCCTCCATCTGCCCCGTCTGGAAAAAGAGCAACGAGCTCTTCGGCAAAGTCTTCACCTACCATCATCGTTCTCCAGGTGCCACGAGCAGCTCTTCTTCCTCCAACAATAGTCTAGTGCGGTCTGATACTGCAGAAGCAGGACTGCTCTACCTAGGCATAAAACAGGGTTGGGACAACTTGCCCTCACTGGAATGGATGAAGAGTCCAGCGCTCACAATCTTGAAACAGGTTGACGAGCTGCTATTCAAGCATCTGCCCAACGTAGAGAGGTTGGCTGTAGCGTATAAGAGTTTCAAGTTGCTCAAGGTACGTGAAATTCACTTTGAACATTGAAGAGACATGGAAAGCAATGTCGGAAGCCACAAGATGGGAAGCTAATATAGAAACAATTGTGCAGTATTATCTCAACGCGACAAAAGAAGAATTGGATAAAGTGCCGCACTGGCTTCGCCCAAGGTAAACTACCACACCCACCCATCTACCCTGTGTTCCCACTTATCCATCTCCCCAATCGAGCCAAGTTCCCCTAACACCCACGTCTCCAGTTTCTCACAATCATCCACCTCTCACCCCATAGCCCTCGATTTCTTCGCCTGGCCCACCATCCGCTCCCGCTTACTCAACCACCACACCACAATCTTTCAAACCAGCGCAGGTGCCGATCTTTCCAGCTGCTACTCGCGCTTCCTGCGTTTTGACTGGCCGTTTGCCTTTGAAGATGCTTTCTTCCTCGACGAGGATACTGGCATGCATTACCCTAGTCCGCTGTTTGAGCGCTATCACGGAGACTTGAAGTATTGGTCGGTAGACGAGCAGTTCTTCGATACATTTCCAGAGATGAGGGGCGATATTGAGGGCGATCAGAGAAACGCAAGCGCAGGGAAGGTGTAGAGGAGAGCATCCATGTCTTGACTTGATGCGCGATTCCCTGTTTCGCGATCGTGTCTACAGATACAAAAATCTTCAAAGGATACATTGCAAGGGTCTTTCTGGGTCTAAATATATTCTGCTACTAGGACGTTGAGAAAGATGATAACTGTACATATCAAGTGCACGGACGCGGTGGTTATCAGCGGCTATCGTGTCTAGTAATCTGAAGCTGCGCTGCGATGGATGACCAATGCAAACTGACTCAACACTCTTTGAAAGCTTGTAAGCTGATGTCCCTTGGCACACCGACCGTCCATTATCGTTTCCAGGGAAAATAGATCAATATGTCTTTACGACGAAAGTCGTGCAATGCTTGCTTCAAGAGCCGTCGGAAATGCAATCGAGATTACCCCACATGCGCATCCTGTCGGAGGACCAAGAAGGATTGCCATTATGCTTATGCGATAGTTTCCCAACCAGGCCTGCCGGATGATTTAATTTCGACAGAGAGCGAAAATACAGATGGCGATGGCCGCGTGGATACTCTTGTGACAGCCGAGATTGGGGACTTTACAGCTACAGACATGCGACAGCCGGATAATGCTATAACGTCAAGCCAATTCAGCTTTGCCAGTCAGCAATGCAGTCCCGCTATGTTCCCGACGCGGATACCGTCAACATCACCAACATCGAGCATACCGAGTTTCCTCGGCGGTCTTGGTGAGTTGCAGCGCGTGGAGGGCAGCACAGAAAGCTGGCAGTGGGTCATCAACGAGCTGAAACGATGTCCACGCGATTTGGCCATGCGCGGCGAAACACTATTTCTACACAAGAAGCTATATCGTAGCATGATGCCGGCGGCGATCCGAACGGCCTTGGGCCTGTCGGCGACGTATTGCTTGCTCAACGAAAGTAATCGACATGTCATGTTCCAAGCCATCGATGCCGAGGTATTTGACTTACTCCAGACGCCTTCATTGTCAGAAGTAGAAATAGCCAGAGCGAAGAACAGTGGAGTTCATGACGGCATGACTCTGATCGAGGAGCTGGCGCGGCTGCAGGCGCTCATGGTGTATCAGATGATACGTATGTACGACGGAGGGCTCGAGCAGCGCGCTCTCGTTGACCTTCAAAGGGGCATAATGACCACTCGGGCATTACAGCTACTCAGGCGATTGCGAGCAGAGCGTGACAATGACTACGGCTGGCACGCCTGGATCATTGCTGAGAGCATTCGTCGCACTGTCTTAACGGTCTACATGTTCTATGCCGTGTACTCTATAGCGATACATGGTTTCTGTATCGATTTCCCTACGATTGCAAAACTTCCTGTGTCGACGTCACCGGAATTGTGGCACTCTGGGGATGTTCATCCGCCGCAGTGTTGGAGCAATGAGATGGAGCAGACGTTGTCATATGAGAATTATACGGAAGCATGGATAGTGTCGCCACATGTCACGCTACTTCCGTTTGAGAAATTCCTTGTTGTTCCTTGCAAAGGACTCGAAGGCGTTGCAGCGTATAGTGATGCGGCGTTGTAGCCGTTACTCACTATCTTTTTAGTTTCATGTTTCGTATTTCTAACTACTCCATCTCGCCGCCTCTACTTCTGCATTACTGCTACAGCACTCCCTAACAGTTATTACCATCGGCCGTTTTCTTTTCGGTACCCCTGCTGCCTGTAGTAGAAAGCACTGTAAGGCGACAAAAAGCTTCCCTTGTTCACTGAGGGCTACATCATATATGCCATACCTTAGCGACAACGCTGATTCATTGTAATAGATACCCATTAACTCCGTTACTTTCCATCGAAATGCTTAGTCTTTGGGTGACTTTCATATGCTCATCATTAACCAACTACTAACTACCATCAAACACAGTCAGCTTGAGGAACTTAGCGGATGACAAGCGAGTAGACGTACTTAGACTCTCAGACGATGGACAATCTTGTCGCTCAGTGCTATTTCCATTTGTGCAACAAGAATTGGAAGACTGGTACTTGCCAATCGATCATTCATACAACCGGCCCTTGCGAACCCTCGAATATCCCGCTTTCTCGACGCCCTGAGCAGCGATCACCAGATTTCCGACATCGGACTTGCTTTCAGCATCGGCAAAACGGAGCCTCAGATCTTTGAGCAGTCTGAACCGGTCCGAAGCAGGAAGGAATGATCCACCGGCAGGGATTGGTACGTGGGGATTGTTTCTTGTGGCTAGGCTGGAAAAGTTCATCGCTATGTCTGGGCCGTTGGTAAGGAAGTGACGGACAAGAAGTGGAATGAGGCCGAATGCCATGAGCACGAGTGATGTAATGGCAAGCGTGATAGCCCAGGGTTTGTGGGCTTTGATAATGTCGATGTACTCTACTTTGTGGCCTTGTGATGACCACACTTTTGATTTCAGGCCATCAGTTGTCCAATTGTGATTGGACAAGGAGTCAGGATTGGATTCATCTTGGAGTGGCTTGCTGAACGTAATGTTTGTGTCCCAAAAGTAGGAACTGGCGGCATGAATCCCGCCACTTAAAGTGTTAGTACTATACGCGCAAGTCCAGAACGAATTTAACAGATGACCGAATCGATCAGACCAGGCCTCGTCGGAGATCGGCTGTCTTAGGTACAATTTTCTCGAGTCCGTGGGCGTCGCGAGCGCAGGATACCACAAGAATTGTTTAAGGATACTTGTGATTGGGAAACTCGCTCCTTTCTCACCGTAGCCTATACTCCACATCAATCCAGCCAAAAAATCTCCTACCATGGGGTCCATAATCGTAAATGCGGGCGGGAGTTGGGGTAGTCGCGAGCGGCGAACCTTGACAGCCTGACATGGAGAACCGACAGCGCATAGAACTCCAACTTCCACATAACTGTTCTTCACTGAGCATGAAACGCTCGTCGCATACTCCGGAGGTTCTCCACTCTGATTAGTCGAAATGACATAGGAAAAGTTCATTGGTGTTAGTGCCTCAAGCGCATTGTACCATCTATTCGCGACCTCGTCATCGCTTGGATACCAGAAAAGATCATCGTCGCCTTGTATTTCTCCAAGATCCGAAGGGGTGTCCCCGTAAGGCTGTTCGGCGCTTGCTGTGCGGTTGATGGAAGCACATGTCAGCTGAAGATACTCCGTTTGTAAATAAAATTCGTAGTCGGTTGGAATAGTACCACTTTTGACACCCTCAATGGGGATGCCTACGAAAGACGTATAGGTAGCGAAGTCATCATCGCTTAACGTAGTGTTGTACCAATCGCCACTGTCTGGGTTGGCTGTCTTCTCGTAATGCTCGATTTTGGGTATCTTGACATTACCCCATAAATCGACTGGAGAAGAAGTTCTGGCGCTTAATGTAGCAAACATAGCGCTGGTGAGAAGAGTGCTTGCCGTTGGGACCCATAGATCACCGACTAGCCCCATCCCCAAGGGTTTGAGTGGTACAACATATTGAAATGATGCATCACTGCGTTTCACCGCCCCAATAGACATTTGCCGGAGCGATGCTTGGCCGCCAATCGGGGATAGTGCCCACACAAGGACAAGCAATACACTCAAAACACTAATTTGACGAAGCTGAATCTGTGAGATGACTGTGCTTGTGAGTGATGTGCTTGTAGCTAACGTGTCGAGGATGTGGATCCGTTCGCCCTTCTCCAGCCGCCAAATGAGTATTGCGTGAGTTGCTCGTCCAACGACGGAAGCGAAGAGGAGGGGGAAGACAGTGGGACCCTACTCATGATGTTAGTTTCTTGTCAATTCTGACGTCGTGCGCAGATTTATACATATTTAGTGGCTCTCGTTAGAGCGGTAGTAGCCCTTGGATTCTCACTTGTTGGAGCGCCATCATAAGACATGACTACCAGCGAAAAGACGAGGAAGCATGACGAGAATGCGAATAGAGCTATGTCAAAGGCACCGTCTAGCAGTGCTGGGAACAGAGGGTGCTTGATACGGCTTGGCGATGTTGGCCAGCCTTGTGGGGCAAGAGTGGCATCGCTGGATTCCAGAAGAGGTGTCGCTATCGAGGCCGGTTCGTGTTTTGGTTCCGTTTGGACCGATAGCGTGGACTGGCTAGCCTTGCGTTGGAGACTCTGAGTACTCTCCATGATAGTTTTGGAGTGGCCGAGATGTGATGAGAGGAGGAAAGAAGAGAAGGGAGCGAATCCATGGATACTGCGAGACCAACAAAGATAACGGCTTACGACTGCATCTACACAGCCCTGCGCTGACGTTCCATGTCTTTAAAAGCACTGTTGTTCATATTGTGGCTGAACAAGGCTGGCCTATCGCACGAGTTGTATTCGATTCAAGGATGGGAGGACGGGGCATAAACTCCAGACCAGATCATAGTCGCCACCTGGAAGATATATCACGAATGTGATCCGAAAAGGGCTTGATTGCGTCTCAATAGATCGAGAACCTGTTTAGTGATGTTCTCTCTTCAACCTGAACGGCACCCCAGCAAAAGGAATGCTTTATCGCGACCCATGCGTAGCTCGTGCGGCACAGTTGTAGAATCCAGTTATGAAGCGAGCCACTAGGGTACTGGTTACACGAGTGGCTTGTAGACGCGACGAAAGCTGCGCCTGTTTATGCCAAGCGATGACGTTGTTCTATAACAAATTGAGAATGGAAACAGGAAGGGAAGGGCTTTGAACAAGGTCATTTAAAGTAATGCTGGGGTGGGTATCATTACTATAGAAAAACTTGCCAACTCTACGTGCTGCCTCCATGCATATCTCTCTTTGAGGTCGATAGTGAACGTATTAATGTAGAAGCAAATCATGCTCCTGAGATTTTGGACCATGTGCGAAAAGCTTTCGCACAGCATGATCTGTACTGGAACGAATCCCATGACATCTTTTATATTCCCATAACTGTCGCCCATTAAATCACTTCCCCCTCCCCTTCCCACCCCGTTTACCCCCTCTACCCCCAGTCTTGCCCTTCTTCTGCTTCTCACTCAACGACCCATCCAGCAGCGCAGTAAAAGTCTCGCTACGCGTCTTAGGAGCATCATCCGGCGTCGGAACTACAGACTCCTCATCCTGCAAGTTCTGCGTCGAAAGCCTCGTGTTCCTTCTTCTTGTAACGCGCTCCTCGGCTCTCGAGGGCGTTGCTTCAACGTCTGTTTCTTGGGTCGGTGTCGCGACGTCAATGGTGTCCGAGTCTTGTTTAGCTTTTGTTGGTACCTTTTTGTCCTTTTTGGGGGGACGGCCGCGCTTCTTGGGTTGTGGTGTGTCGATTTCTGGTTCGGGTTCTGCTTGCGATCTACCGTCGTCCTCCTTGTTATCGGCGTCGGCTTCGGTGCTCTCCTCCGCGCTCTGTGTTGCCTTCTTCTCAGCCTTCTTGGCTTCTTTCTTCGTCTTTGACTTCTTGGCTTTTGTCCCCTTCTTCTGCTTCTTCGACGTTGTCTGGCTGGACGATGTGGCTTCCGAGTCGATTTCTGTGCCGTCGGCTGAAGTAACGCGGGCTTTCTTGGTTGCCGGCTCTGTCTCCTCCAGACCTTCCATTACCTCATCATCCGAGTACTCTTGCTGGTCGTCGACTTCGTCGACAGCCCTTTTCTTCGGTGTCGCATCCTTGGATTCCATCTCCTTGCCCTCGTCGTCGAATTTCTTGTTGATCTTCTGAGCCTTCAGGTGCGCTCGGGCCTTTTCCTTCGCTATGCGCTCCTGCCTCTCGAGATCGTACTTGTCGTTGCCAGCCAGTCCATGCTTGATGAACCTCTGGGCTGCGCCTACATCCAGTCGCGCCCTGCCTTCAGCACTACCCATTATACCTCTGTCCTTGATGTCCTTGATCTTGCTGTTGTACTGCTTTAAGCGCGCAATCTCCTTGAAGACATCGTGCTCCATCGCATTGACGCCCGACGCCTTGAGCACGGAAAAGAGGATCGCCTCGACGGCATAGGCAGACATGCAGTAGAACTCTGCCTTGTCCAGAAGCGGGAGGGATGACGCGGTCGTGTGCAGCGGCGTTGCTAGTAGAGGCTCGAGTGCTGTGGTGAGCTCGTCGATGTTGACTTCCAGGTCCTCGACGAGGTCGGGAAGGTCTGTTTGCGGATCCATGATGATATGGTGGTGGTCGCGAACACCGAGCTCGTGTCTTGGGAGGTTGCGACAATTCGCGACAAGTGCGGGTGAAGTTGTTGGAGTCGCGGTCTGGAAACACAAGCCAAAGAAAAGTTGCGGGCCGAGCGTAAATCCGCGCTAGCTCCGGCATCCAAACGTTGGATAGCTCATAGCGTCATTCACTCACCTCTGCCGACTCTGAAATCGCCTTCGCCCATTGTAGACTTGGTCGCAAAATACACATGTGAATTGCAAATCATTCAAGCTGTCTTTCTCCTCTGTTTCACAATTCCTCCCCAGGCTTCGGCCTCGGATACCACACATAAAAAGAAGATGCGACTCCGGTAGCAATTGCGCGAGCCGGGTGGCTTCCTATCAGACGAGGGCCTTCATGACGAGCCGGAAGAAGTCAGAAAGCGTGGGCGCACAAAACGAACTGGCAGATGGGTCCGTATTCATGGCGTTACTCGAGAACCACCACGACTTACGAGATGCAGCAAGGATAGACCAGATCAATCCGTCCCCTCACCAGCTTCTCACAACACAGCCGACTTCTACCGCAGACAACCTGTACTCGACCGCCGGATTCATATAATGGGCATTGGAAATGTGGGCAAATTCATTGCGCATGCCCTACGTGGAATACCGAATGCGCCTCCAGTAACGCTGATCTTTGGGGGTTGGGAAAAGTACAACGAATGGAACAATTCGCAACAAAAGCTGACGCTGGTCACCGAAGGTGATGCAGAGATAAGGGATGGTTACGACGCCGAACTCGCAATACCGCGTGTCCGATACCATGGTCAAGAGGTGGGCTTGAATGCTTCCTCTGTAGATGCTCCAGGAGGGCCTCGAATTTTGCCTGGAGAATCAACCGAACCTATAAGCTCGCTGATCATCTGCTCAAAAGCCCCGTTTGTTCTGCAGACCATCTCTTCTGTAAAGCACAGGCTGCACAAAGACTCTGTAGTGTGTTTCCTGCAAAATGGCATGGGGGTAATCGAGGAAGTCAATAGGGAAATTTTCCCAGATCCAGAGACCAGACCACACTATATGCTCGGAATCAACTCGCATGGCATGCACACCTCGCGAGACGGTCGTTTTACTACCGTCCATGCCGGTTTTGGGACGATTTCCTTGGGTATTTTACCCCACGAACGAGACCGCAACCCCAACGAGCCCTATGTGCCCGAGTTGAGATTCACCGCACCAAAAGACAGCAAACCAGTCTATCCCGACGAGCCCGACAAACTCAACCCAGAGTACCCACCCCCGAGCAGCGGCAAATTTCCCTTTACGCCCAACCAACGCTACCTGCTCCGAACCCTCCTCCGCACCCCAGTGCTAAGCGCAGCCTCCTTCTCACCCCCAGACCTTCTCCAGATGCAACTCGATAAGCTAGCCGTAAACTGCATCATCAACCCCCTCACCGCCCTTCTGGACGCGCGAAACGGCGCCGTCTTGAACAACTACGCCCTGACCCGCACAATGCGCCTCCTGTTGTCCGAAATCAGTCTCGTCATCCGCTCCCTTCCAGAGCTCCAGTACATCCCCAATGTATCTCAGCGCTTCGATCCGGGGCGTCTGGAAACCGTTGTCGTGGCAGTGGCACACCGCACCAGGGACAACGTGAGCAGTATGCTAGCGGATACGCGTCAAGGTGCACAAACAGAGATTGATTACATCAACGGATGGGTTGTCAAGAGAGGGGAAGAGCTGGGAATTCGATGTGCGATGAATTATATGATTATGCAGTTGGTCAAGGGGAAGAGGATGGTGGTGCAGCATGAAATGGAGGAAGGGGTTCCACTTGTGGAGGAGAAGAAAGGGGGTAGGGCGGATGCAGACTTGGTGGTGAAGAGGGGTCAGGCGGAAGCTAGTAAGGAAGACGCCCGTGAGAAGGAGAAGTTATAAGGGGATACACGTTTTGAGTCTTGTGGCTACGGTCTTTGTGTAGTTCGGCCACCTAGCTTCTCAAATACTACCAAATACAACAAATGTAGACGAACAGATGGGCAATGCCCATGACTAAAGTAGGTAATCGATGGACAGCGATCTGCGGCCCGCAGAGCAAGATACGCCGTTGACCGCAGTCCTCACTTCAGACACCATACGCCCATACGAAATGACCATGCCCGTCGCTCAAACTCAATTATGGCCCACCCGTCCTCCCATCGTTCGGATGTCCACCCAAGAGCGGGTAGGCGTATATCGCAGAGCATACGCCCCAAGCAAATACACCGACTACGAGCACGAATCCGATTAGATGCGGCACTGTGCGGTGCGCGAGCACCATGCGTCCATGGCCGTTGATATTTGGTGGGAAGATGTAGTAACGTCTGGAAGGTGGATAGCCTCGCTGTAACGGAGTGGTAGGGCTCACTTCGATGCCGGAGTCATGAGCAGAGCCGGGTGAAGCGATGGTCCCGTACACGGCGTCTCGAAAGGAGGGTTTCGGTGGTTCATCGCTTCGTGTTGGGTCCATCTGTGAGGTTGTCAGCAATCGAGTTGAGCGAGCCAGAGTACATGGGCTTGCGTATCTTACCTCATCCGCCATAGTGTAGCATTGTCTTACTGGATGTGTACACGTGGAAAGGTGTCTAACTCGCTGCGGACGCTCGAGCTGGTAGCTATCCCGCGTGAAAAGCAAGGCCAAGCAAAGCCGCAAATGTCCGGTGAGTCTGAAAAGTGCCGCAAGGGTTGCTCAGCCTCGTGTCAAGAACGCCATGTATCCTGGGTAGTACCGAGCATCGGCCGGTACGAACGCGTAGAGGGCGTTCGCGGGACGCTGCATGTTGATCAGTGACTAGGATGGCAGCGAGACGGGCGAGGCGCTTGCACGGCTCAGCTAAGATGCAGGTGGGTGAGTCTTGGTCTAGTTTCGTGATGCGATGCCCCGTCTCCGCAGATCGTCAAAGAGCCCACACAGCGGCCCCGGTCTCCCCGCCCAGGAAACTAGACAAATTGGGCAAAGAGCATGGTGCTAAACTGTGGCATGGCCCATCATCTCTGTGCATCATGCAAGTCCTTCTCGCGAAAACAAAAAAAAAAATATCTCTCGGTGATGGTTGTGCAGGTCATCGGTTTGCATGTACGCCAACGAGATGATTCGCCTAGTCCAGGCCTTGTGCCATAGGAGGCGTGGTCGTACCATGTGCAGAAAGCGGGGCACGCACTTAATGGCTGATGTGGCGGAGGAGGACTGAGGTCCTGCGCAGAGTGCAATACTCAAGTGCATAAGAGTGCAAACAGGTCTCATACGACATTTCGCGTAATTGACGGCCTCCCGATGCGACAGCGCAGAACTCTGCCCGACACATTTCTCTCCCCAAGGAGAAACCTGTGTATTCTGACGACTCGACATAGATTACACAGCTTCCGACGACTCGGCGTAGGTTACACGGCATGTTTGCTATCTAGGACCTGCCGTACCTGGACGTATTCTTGGAACTCCGACTTCATCTTTTCCTTTTCTTCTGGCCGTCTTTGCTCCGTGGCCTCGGCGCTCTTCTGGCGTGAAGATCGAGTCTGTTGACCGTTGTTGCCAGCCATGGCATCAGCCTCTACAGCCTTCTTCGGTTACATCAAAATCGAAGACAGCCCCGAACCAGAGGTACTCGGCGCTGAACCTACCACGCTTCCTGTGAAGCTACCGGCACCTATCAAAACCAGAGATCCGGAAAACTTCCTGAAACGATGCTCAGGTCTTTCCAAGAAGACAAATCACCGATGCGGCGTTGTTATTGGGAAGAAGTCGCAAAAGGACGCTCATCCCACATTTCTGCCTACGTGCAGCTCGCACCGTGATCAGCAAAGCCTTGCTGGATGGTGCCAGTTCATGTGCTCGGATGGAGAGAGGTGCGGGAGGCTTTTCAGATGGCGGCCGTACGTTGCATTCACATGTGAACCGTGCATGGAAGATGTACTGACCACGTATCTCCGTCTATAGGCCATACTTTGAGCTTTGTGATGATCACCGAGGTCATCCAGATACGCCCTGTTACTTCCTCGAGCAGCTGCCACTTGAGCTGCGACACGAAGTCTACCGCTATCTACTGCCTACTGAATCAATCGGCTCTTCAACTGCTGCTGTTCATCGAGAAATTGACGGGGATTCTTTTTCAACCCGCATGCTCAGCTTTCGTACAAATAGCCGCTTTCTGCGGCAATCATCGCCATCCGTGTCTTCGGGTCTGGCACCACCACTCGTAGCTGCATTTCCCATGCGACTCACAGACCTCCTTCTTGTATCCCGTCAAATCCACGACGAAGTAAAAGACCTGCTCTTCAGCATTGTCACCTTCAAGATTGACGTCCGCAAAGACGGTGCGTTCATGTGTGGTCGTCGACTGTTGGAACCAAAACGGGCAGATGGATCTTCGCACATGATGGCGGAAGAGGCCGACAAAGCAAAAAAGAAGTTTCTCACAAGCTTTGCTTGGGCATCGGTAAAGAATTACACTGTGGATATCTTGTTGGAGAATTGGGGTGATGCGTATCCTCGCATCAATCACGGTCTCAACCCTCCTTGGGATGAGGAGGTCGAAATCTACGACATCAGAGGTAGGCAGCTGATTCTTACTCTCGACGTCTCACTAAAGGAAGCAGATTACGTCTCTGTGGTCGTCTCCGGCATTCTGGCCAAATCGAAAAAGCTCTTCAAGCTACAAGTCCGACTTGGGCTAGATGATTTCCAATGGGACGAGTATGAGATTTTGTCAAACGCCAAATTATTATTTAGCCCGTTTGAGCGATTACGAAATGTACGACAGCCGAGCATTGGTGGCGTTTTCGATGGCCGACCGAATAATAACTCGGTGTACTCCGTGATACCGGGCACTTCTCAGATCTATTCTGCGCCAACAGGTCACTACGAGAACTGCTGCTCAGTGCCCTCGATGCCTACCAACAAACCAATGCTAGTAGCCGGTATGCCAGCTTTTGATGCTTATGCCGCCGAATGGAAGCACCAAGTCTCCTCAGAGAGCTCCAACGCCATCACGGAGGAACCGCCTATTCGGAAAATGTTTACCGAATTCCGCAACTTTTACAGTGAACTGGCCAACTACGTACCAGATGTAGCATTTAGGAATGGAAGGCATACTTTCTTGCATCGAGCGAGGGTGGCGCGCGAACAGGAAGACGTCGTAGCATTCCGTGAGATAAGAAATGAGCTGATTCACTATTGGGAGGCTTACAAAGCTGATGAAGAGCGGAAGAAGCGGGAAATGGACAAACGCTTGGGAAAGCTCCTCGAAAGCGACATGTATCCTTCGCACGAATGGGAAGATGCGAGTCCAACACGACCTCAGTCGCCGTTTGGTCAAATCGCGCAATCTCCCGTGCTATTGGACCCTGATAAGATGGCTCAAGAGGGTATCCCTATGACGGGAAACTCTGGCGAAACGAGACCATATACATCGGACCAGCACATACGCATGATGAAAGCCCAGCAACAGCAAAGCAAGATTAAGCCATCAAACTTTGGAAGTCAGCAGCCGCAACAACAACAGCAGCCACAAAACCACACTTCTCCTCTCCCTCCTCCTCCCCCTTTCCCTACCCAACATCAACACACGACCAATGGATCGACGAGCGTCCCAAGAAGAGGCCATCCGACACTCTCAGACTACGCATTCCAACACCAACAGGTCCTTCGAGCCCAGGCGCAAGCCCAACAAGCCCAACAACAAGCCCAACAACAAGCCCAACAACAAGCCCAACAACAAGCCCAACAACAAGCCCAACAACAAGCACATCAGCAGCTCCATCCGCGCCTGACAGGAAAACAGCAATACCAAGCCAAACAATACGCTCTCTTCCAACAATCCCGCGACTGCCTCGCCAGACTGACTAGACTCAAGAACGAAGAAGGCACGATTCGTCAACACGCAAACCAAGTACTATCTTCAATGCGCACGAAGCAGAATCCTGCAGACGTGGCCAAACTCCAGCACAATTACAAGTTACAGGCCCATGGAATGACGCTGGCTGTGCTGGAGGCACAGAGGAAGTACGATGAGGTCGAGAGGGAAAGGAGGATTCTGGAAAACTGGTTATCGAGGACGACAATGGCGGCGGGAGCGCAGATGCATACCATGTTGGAGGTGGGTGCGAGGAAAGATCAAGTACTACTGGATACAAGTGAATTTTTCAAGGAAAAGACGGATAAAGACTCGTCGGGGTCAAAAGAAGAGGACAAGGGAGATGAAGAGGACAGCTCAAATGTTGTGTTTGAAAACGAGGATCTGTACTCTGATCCGTTCCACAATGACATTTCTGCACGGCGGACAAAAGAGGAGGAGGAGGGCGCAGAGCGTGAGAAGAGGGGGCGCGAGTGCGATTCTGCGGGTACTTCTATTACTACTACCGTCGACACCACGACTCGAACCCCCGATTCCTACATGGGAGATAAAAGGCCAAGCAGCCCGGGCATGTCTGAAGAGGATCTCGACGGAGCGCAAGTGAGTGTAGAAGTGGGAGTGGGTGTGCCAGGTCCGTCCGTGACCAAGAGACGGAGGATCGACTCAGGGTTCTATGAGACAATGGAGTGTAACATACACTCGAGCTCGGATGACGAGCGGAGACGAGAATCGGAAGATGGGTTGAGGGTGTCGCAATTGCGGATCCAGTGTGAGTGGAACGGCCCGTCCTACATGGGGAAAGGGAAGGGGAGGATGCAAGGTAATGGCGATGTTGAGATTGCGTCTAGCCGGGATTGAACATGTTGTTGGGTGAGGAACATAGAATGCAGGTAAAGGGGACTTCAAAAGTGGGTGCGCGCAAGGATGGAAGCGGGCTTCTTAAAAGCGCGGAAGCAGGTAATTGGATGGGACATGTTGACTTGAGGAATTTCTCAAATCGGAACTTTGGAACATACAACACAGGTATGAAACGAAAAACTGTACGGGCAAAACACTTTGGTTGAATGAGAGAGAAAGAGCATTTTCTCTGCAGAGGCAATATGCGTGTAACCGAAGTGGGGTGGTTTGATTCCCAATATGAACGACTATGCCAAACACCGCCGCCGTCTCAGGATATATGCCGTGTTCGCTATCTATGCATCACAAATACAGTCCCTGCATCTTCCTCTACACATCTCCCTCCTTCAAATTTATACAATTGGCGTCTCCTTTATTCCCAATCTCGCGTGTCTTTTGCAACTAGTACTGACCGGCCGCCGCCTGGCAGGCCTTGAGCTGGTCCAAGTACCAGCCACAGATAGTCAGACTACCCTGGTTCTCGTCCATGCACTTGCGGAAGCTCTGGACATCGTTTGCGCAAGGACCCGACTGCGCCATCTGAGCAGACGCCGCGTTAGCGGGCTGGTGCTGAGCGGAGAATTCAGTGTTTTGAGGCGAGGCTTCGGCGGGGGCCGAGGAGCCGCCTCCAAACCAGCCGCCGACTGCGTGGCCGATGGAGGATCCTACTGCGACACCGCTGTGAAAAAAGCGCGTTAGTCAAATGCATATTGCGTAGTTTGTGGCCCGAGTCTTCTTTGCAATGTTTCTTCGCATGACTACGTCATGGCAATGGGGTGGCGCGACATGGGTTCGTGATGGGAAAATGGAGTGCTGCCTAGGGGTCCTACTTACGCAGCGGTGCTAGCCATTTGTCCGAATAGGCCGGGTCCCTGAGGCGTAGGGGCCTGAGCCTGCTGTTGAGGAGGCGCATGAGCGCTGGCTGGTGCGCGAGGGGGAGCAGCGGCGGTCGAGTGCGGGCGCGAGGAAGCGGGCGCAGGTGCAGTGGTTGCTTGCTTTGCAGCCGGGACCTGCGGGCGGCGAGGGGGAGCGGTTCCAGAGCGCTGGCGAGGCATGTTTGATGGATTCGGTGGTGGTGGTGGTGGTGGTGATGTCGGGATGAGTTGAATTGCGTGTTACAGCGGTTCGTGAGAGCAAATGCGTCAAGATGGCGAATTCAGATGTTTTGAGCTCCGAGGTTCGAGAAGCATCGGTGTTAGCGCAGTTTAGAGGGCTTGGCGTGCGTGCATATCGCCGGCGTCCTCATTGGCCCGTTTCCCTACAAGTCCCAGTTGTGTCAGATCACACGAAAAGACTGAACACTACTACGTAGTAAACTAACAGATCGCCATGATGCCATATAGCCAGTCTTGGTAATCCTTCCAACTGCTTGCTAGACAGATTTGTGCCGCCCGAAGTTAGTGTATAGTCCTCATTGAACTATCCAATCCGCAATCGCCCTACCTTTCCCTACAGCTAGACGCCTAGAGTCGATTATCAAACGGAGACGCAGTAGTAGTTGATGTTCATCCAAATAACCATACTGTACAACTGTTTTGTCTGAGCCAAGTACTACGTATAGGCTTTGCCACGGAGAAGGACCTCTAGCTTTTTACAGGTTGAACGTCCGTCAGCTTAGCAAACATCTTCCACCTCCATGTCACCCCCGCTCCTCGGCCCCAGATCACTTCGGAGCGTCCGATTGAAAAGCTCCTTGAGCATCTCAAAGCAAATCCCCGACAACGCAGCATCATACCGACCCTTGCTAAGTTCGTCACGGATGAAAGCATCTACAACATGTTAGTGCGCATTCTCTATACCGATTTTGAAACCAGACTTACGTTGTGCCCAAGCCGGTTCGTAGAATGAAAACGTCACTCCAGCCTCATGAAGCGTCTTCCTAATCAGATCCCTGCCCTCGGGTGGAACATGGGTATCCATTTTACCAAAGATCATGACAAGCTCCCCCTTGATATCCTTGGTGCGGGCAAGCGAGTCGTCCTTCTTGCCTTTGCCTAATGTAGAACTGTGAATGTCCGTCGCGAAGTAGCAGATTGCGCTGGATATGCGCGGATCGAGAGCGCAGCGGTAGGCTAGGTGGCCACCCAGGCACATACCTATTCATGGTTAAGCTGAATTGAAGGACAAGCTGGAGTGGAAGGCGGATAAGTGGGGACAGCAAACATGACGCGGGATGGGAATAGAATACGAGGGAGCGGTAACTTACCAGTAGCGCCAACCCGTCCGTTACACGTTGGCAGTTCAAGCAGTGTGTCAATAGATAGTGTGGCATCTTCGTCATATGCTTCAACTGTCTTGGTGATTTTCCATTCATTTCCGGCATCCGTACCCGGACCGTCGTAGGCAAGAGGTTCTGGACCTGTGAACTCGTGATAGGATGAAGGAGCTGCAACAATATAGCCTTGCGACGCTATTTGGCGGGCGAAGCGGGCTACAGGTCCAGTGACTATTCGGAGCTCAGTCAGTAGGTGTGACAGATGGAGTGGATGACATTATGCAGCTGAATAGGTGATTTCAGCAAATAAGAATACAAATGACGGAGTTTCTACAGCCAGAGAAGGAGATTCAAAGACTTTGAGATATAGGACTTGGTGGCCACATCTACTCTTGGATCAACTACATCAACTTTGCAATATGAATAGGAACAAAATAGTACTAGTTAGGAAGACCACACATATTGGAAACAAATCTCAAAACATGTTGAGACGACGCAACGTACCTTGGTATATCTCGGAGAACACAACGACACCCGGAAACTTGGCTTTGGGGTAATTGGGGACAGTGGGATGGAAGATGAAGATCCCTGGGTGACGAGCGTACAAATCAGCTTCAGTGTAACCAAATGACATTTTTAGCAGCAACGTACTCATGTCACCGCCTGCCTTGGTCGGCACATCCTTATGTGTCTCTGTGATGAGCATTGTGTGTTTCTTGTCTTGTTCGACCTGGGTGTTTGTTTGGCTGTTGGTGAGCCTATGCGTTTGCGAAGGTGATGTTTGAGGTGGGGTGGTGGGGTAATGTTATCAGCACGGTCCAAGTTGCTGCAAGACTCGACAGTACGAAGCAGATGCGACGATGGCAGGGCTGGCGTCTCCCACAGTTTGCGTTTGAAACCCATTAGAATGGCAGACCAAAGTCATGATTTTGGATCGAATTCATGTTAGTATTGCAGATACCACTCTGTACGTAGCAAGGTCAACAGTGCATACACACAAGCTCCTACGCATACTCATACGACAATTATTCTGTAATTGTATAGGACACTCTGGCACATGTTCGCTACGAGTGCCACAGCAGAGTACTTTTAGCGAAAGATCTGAGTAGGACGTAAATACGTGCCTTGTTAATGCTTAAAAGTGGCCTTTGCCAAGTGTATTTTGGCCTAGGCTATGTTTGGATAGTATTTGGTTAATGGAACTCGGTTCAGGGTCTAAGAAGGGAACAGCCCAGGAGGAAGCCATCCAGCCTATGTGACAATATGCAGCCCTGGAAAGGTCACACTCCGGATCTGATAACATCTTCATCGGAGTCGCGGGAATCCATAAAAGCTTGTCCTAGCACTATGAGTGCCCAGTGGGGTCAATTGGGTAGCGTCAGTGGAGCCTTTCCGGATGACACATGCGCGATGATGTCATCTTTTAGCTACTTGTCGCCAGTGGTGGTAACGAACGACAGAAAAATATTGTAACAATATCATCCGACAAGTACGGTTGCAGCGGCACACGGGGCACGGAGACGTGCCGGCTTGGTATTACGAACCAAGATGTGACGAAATAGTCGCATGGCTTTTGAGGCCTCACCGCTAATGGCGCCATTTCGGCGGCGATCTTCTCACTGTCGAGAAGTAAGTGCGAAAGCACAGCAACTGGTCGAACCCCGGATGCAAGTTGTGCGCTGCTCCTAGGGTAGACATAACAGGCCGGAAACATCGCTGTGCACAATGTTTCGGTAGTTGCGCACCCCTGTCATTGTAAGCGTTGAGGCTGCGCGGGATCAAGCGATGTCGCCTCAGATACGATTCGAGATAGGACCAGCTGCGTGGCTCGCTTGCTCGGTTAATTATGGCGGTGAACAGCGAACAAAGCCGAAGCATACGGCATGGTGTAACGACTGTGATAAGGCTTCTGGGATGTTGGTAAATGGTTAGGGACGTTTGCTGCAATTTGTGTGGGTTGCAGCGGCTGTGTGTATGCAAACAGAAAAGACAGCCGATAGGCCGAAGAATTCATGGAGTACATGGTGCAAATCTGGTGACTTTGAATGACCCAAGACATGGCATGCGCATCGTGAGATGTTGGTGGTATGGTGTTGTAGGCCAGGGTGGGGTATGGTGTTGAGGGGCCAGGTGCAGGGATATTGCGCCTGTCATATAACTGGCAAGTGGGGTTGCAGTCGACCCAAGGATCTCAGCCTCCAGAAACGTGGCTTGAGCCGCAGGATGACGAGCCCGAATTGTGTATGAGTGTGAGATGTGCTCTTCTCTGGTGCTTGGAGCCCAAACCCACCCAATAGTTCTGTGCTCGCTGAGTCGTAATACCGCCGGTCGCATGTCATCTCGCAGCAAAATGCTGATGCCATTAAACGGGCCCACAAGGATCCTTGCTCACTTTCTTGGTCTGTGCACGACCGCTATGCAAGAGAGTGTCTTGTATGGTTCCGCTAAGCGGAGAAAGAGTGGAGGGTCTGGCGCTACCATGGTGTTCGATACCGAAGTCTTGTACTACCCGCAGTTCGTGGTCGAACACCCGGGATAACCGCAGCCTTTGGCGAGTGTCAGGTGAGCATTGTGGCATGCCTGCTTCTGGCAGTTTCCAACAGATCAACAGTAAGCCGGAAGGTTTTGCGTTGAGCACCTGAGAAACATCAAGTACGGTAAACACGTTAGGTTGGGATCAGGGTCCAGCAAGTCGGCGTGGTGTGGCACGGTCGTCTGTACATGCTTGGCCCCTCATGTGACGGCTCTGACGCGACGTGTGACAGGCATGCGCATCGCCCGCTGCTGTGTCAGGCAGATGATATGACGGGCAAGGTGAGCAAAAGTTATTGTGATGCAACCTTAGGACATTGCAATTGGCCCAAGTAACAAGCGTCGGATCTCATGCCAGCTAGCTCCTGCAGGCAGTGCTCGGCAAAAACACGACTTTGCAAAACACGGCAGCCGTCTATCACGACATTCCTTCAGAGTCAGGGTCTGTAGTCGTTATCAGCGGGTGGTTGATGAGGGGTAAGCGTAGACGACAAGGTGGAGGAGGATTAGAGTAATGGAGACAGCCTCCTCGACAGTTGGGTCTGAGCAAGGCCGGATAGGTCTGGACGAGTGCCTCCCCGATGAGGTGGTCGACCAGCGATGTGCACCCTGCCTATCTATTTCTTCGAGTGTGATATTCAGAGCAGGATGAGGGTGAGGGTGAGGGTGCAGGGAAGGCGCGTTTACTAGCGCTATCTCCGTGTGAGCCAATCAGGCGCTGCAGGGGTCCTGCCCCAAGTTGGATTTACAACCTGGGAGCCAGCTTTTGATGCCCTCTCAATGCCCTTGGGCTGCGTGCCATCGCACCTCTTTCAAACAAGGTCCCTCCCCGCGACATCATTCACCGTTGCCCCTATCTTCTGCTTCTTCCCGCAGAGACTCACCACCGACGGCATTGTCAAAGCCTTGTCTACCAGGCCCCTCCAGATCACCGGGCGTTCCAAGGCGGCAAGCCGTGTTCGGGAAGCCATCTAATTTCTCAGGTGCTCGTCCGCCCTCCCCACCCAAGCCCATTCACTGTTGTGTTTGTCCACAACGGCCCCTGCGCGAATCAGCGCTGGTTTTTATTTTTCCCCCAGCTGCACCTCGAACCAGCGTGCGCCTCGGGTCGTCTTTTTTTTCCTGGCCAGTATCTGCATCCCGGGCCTCCGCTGCAGTCGCTGCAGTCGCTGCTGCACCTCTCTTTGGCTCACATCTAGAACACGCCGCTTGGCCTCCAGCTCTGTGCTACGGCCGGCCGCCCGTCGACTGCTCTCCTTGCGCCGCTGCGTATTCTTCTGCCCGTCCGACTGCCCAAATCCTCCTGTATGTCGAGTCCATTCCCCCACCGCCAAGACTTTCTTCGCCAGCACCGTCGACTGTGACTATCTGTCCCGTCACTCTCCTGTGTGTTCTTTACTGACTGGCTCAGTCCCTAGGTCGCCGCGTCCCCCAGCGGAGGTACCTTGCCTACTCGTAGCTCACGGCCCTCGTACCGCGCCTTCCCTCTCGGACAACATCGTCTTTTGCTACGACAGCCGCGGCGCCCTATATGCAGTCGTTGTCTGCGGCTCTTTCATCATGGATACCGAGGATGGTCACATCTTCATAAGGGTGCGATTCTCAGTGACTGGCTCTGCACGAGACGCGCGTTGACACGCTTCTAGAATTTGGCCTACTTTGTACGAACACACGAAAAGGCCCTGGCCAACGCCCTACAACTGCAGCGGCAGAACCCCAAGAATGGCCAGGCCATCACTTCTCCTTCGTCGCCCAATAGCCCTGCCAGCCCGCCCTCTTCCTCATCCTCGAGCGTCTGGGCAGCAGCCCTGTCTTTGCCGTCCCTGACCTTTACCTCACAGTCCATCAAGCCAGCTAAGCTTACACTGACACCCCACCATCTCTTCTACATTCTCTCTCGCTTCGAGGAGCTTGGTATACCTGTTGGCCCTATGAATGTGCGGCTGGAGAATATCCACACGGATGCTTCGCCTGCCAACTATGTCTCGTTCCTCGGCAGCGCCCAGCGCAACAAGACCAAGCCGTCCGATCGCGACTCAATACATTCCGTGTCCAGCGTCCGCAGCGTGATGTCAGGCATGTCCTCGCTTTGGTCTTCCCTCCGTATTGGTTCAAACAGTGAAGCCAAGGCAGAGAAACAGAAAGCCCAGCTCCAGGAAGACCTGCGATATCTGTATTCTGCCTTTACCAAGATTCCATGCCTGAGGCTATCTCCTGACCACAAAGCTCGCCTTATTGCTGGTTACGAAGAGTTTCCATTCGACACCGCGGTCCCTCTGTTCGCTTTCAAGAATGTTACTGCGCTTGAGATTCACGATGTAGACTTTCGACAGTTCTATGGCTGGGATCGCCTGGCCGAAAATCTTCGCAGCCTTACTGTCAAGCGAGCTGGTGTTGACGATCCCGCTGACCTTCTAATCAATGTTGTCCTGGACGACATGGACAAGCGCCGCAGACGCTCAGCAAAGACCAATGCATCTTCTGCACCATGGTCTACCGCAAGCCCATCCGCTAAAGTTAGTCAGTTGGCGCGATCAGAGTCTCCGCCACTCTCTCCTACCACTGCAAGCAAGCAGAGCACAAGTCCGAGAGGCGCTGCGGTAGCGCGAGACAATTCTTCCAAGGCTAGTCAGCGACAGCGTAGTACTTCTCCAACGCGTCCCCCAAGCTCCCGCCATGGTTCAACTCATGTCTATGGCCGAAGCACTACAAATGCCCCAAACATCCGCCGGTCATCTGGTAGCTCTAGTTCTAGTGTACGCTCCACTACTCCGAGGGGTAGTTCTTCTAACCTACTCTCCCTGGGCTGGTTCCCCGCAACGAAATGGCGCTTCCTGCGACATTTGAGTTTGGCTGACAATGCTCTCACCAACATATCAGTTGCCAGTCTTGCTCCTTTGGCCAACACACTACAGTCTCTTGATCTCTCTGCCAATCTGTTTGCTGAGATTCCGGACAGCCTTGCCAGCCTGACCTGTTTACGCGCGCTAAACCTTTCCAACTGCATGATCGATGGTCTGCACTCACTAGGTCGCAACCCACTGCCAGCCATCACAACGCTCAACCTTCGCTCCAATCGCTTGACATCTTTGGCAGGTGTCGAGCGGTTGCTGTCTTTGGAGCGAGTGGACTTCCGTGACAACAGGTTGACTGATCCTACAGAAGTCGCCCGACTTACTGGTGTTCCTGACATAACCGACATCTACGTCAATCGCAATCCGTTCTGCAAGACCCATACCACCTACAGGGTCACCATTTTCAATCTGTTCCGTAAGACACCAGGCTACACAGAAGATATCGTCATCGATTCCACGGGACCCAGTAATGCTGAGAAGAAGCAACTTGTTGATCGAGTTCCTGAAAAGCATGGTGTCCCCATTGTTAAGCCGCCACCCGAGGACGATGTGCAGCCCTTGCGACATGTACCCCCAAAGGTCGTAAAAGCTATTGATGCCCCGTCCGACGTGCCTGGGGTACTTCAGCGTACCGGGTCTCTACAACGTACCAAGAGTGGACGCAATGCACAAGGATCTCAGAAGAAAAAGAAGGGCCCCAAGAGAAGGATAGTCGAGCTTTCCCAGAATGAGCCCCTGCAATCATCGTCGCAGTCGAGTCTGACAGGCTTGGCATATGAGGACACCGCGATTGGGCAGGCTCCCAAAATCGCCAAAGGTGCCAGCAATACGTTGGTTGCAGACACGCCTCGGCTCGCAGAGCCACCTAGGGGACAAGTATCAGGAGACCCTATGAAGAAGACTGCATCAGATGAACGCACTGTTGCGGATGAAACCCACACAAGTCATCAACAGCTGCCACCCATCGATACCACCAACTCATCCAAATCTCCGGAGCCAGAAGCTGCAGAGTTTGACGTCAACGAGGACATGTACAAGAAGAAGATCGAGGCTCTCAGGCAAGACTTCGGTAATACGTGGCTGAGCGCGCTAGGGGACGAGAATTGGGACAACACGTCCGTCACTAGCTTTCCTTCCGATCGCGGATACAGCTCCCCTACCATTCGACCAACACTGCCCCGCACACCAAGCCAAAGCATTGTCTCTGGTCGCACACTTGGCTAACATAATTCTCTCTGATCTATGCACTTGCGATACCCAAAAGAATATTTCAATTCGTCAGACTCCTATTTCAGCCCATGGAGGCTGTCACATTTCTCTCTACAGTTTGTTCATCCTCTAGTTTGTCAACATTTGGGCAAGGCGTTGGATGGATATTAGTCGGACTGAGCGTCGCGATTTGTCACGCTCGTTGTATCGATAAAGTCTATCTCCCATGGCTGTCTCGACTTGTTTGTGGTATGTATCCCTCTCTGATCAAAAGGCGGCAGTGTTGCATTTCTGCGTATTCCTTTGTTCGGGGGCATAACGACCATGTTCTTGTCGAAATGGGTTCTGTATGATATTTCCATGTCGGCGCATTGTGGGTCGATTGCTCACTCTCGTGGGCAAGGCATGCATGGTTTCTTTTTCCTTGTTTCTGCTGCTTGTTAGCGTCGTTCGAGTTCTGGTGCGGAAGCAGGATGAGGGCGTTGTATGGTTGGTCTATTGCATAATGAAGCGTGCGTTACGGATGAAGGCTCGCATAAATACAAAGATGATGTTGATTGAACGGCGGACGACGTGCGTGAGTGGAGCGTACGTGACACGTGAGGTGTTGAGATCAGCACTCTGCGTCTCTGAACTGATGGCTGGTTTCTAGGGGAGCACGAGAAGGCCGAATCTTCTACCACTTGCTACATGTTCAATCACATTCAATCAATTTGGAAAACTCGGCCTGTGTCGATGCAATTTGTTCCAGACTTGGGCGGCGGGAGTTTATACATGGATCAAGCAGCTGAAGGGGTGTGGCGATAGAAGACTAGATATGGCTGGGCGGCAGTTGCACTCGGTCATGTGCAGTGTGCAAAGATGGCACGCCCCGGTACCTGTGCCGCAACCGTGGTATATTATGTGTTTGCTAGATAGCCGAATTGCCATCCGCTTGCCTTTTGCATGCATGCGGGAATCGAGGCCTTTTATAAATCTCTCGACGCGCGTCTGTGCCCTCGTGCCAAGCCAGCCCTAGACTAACTGAAACGGAGGCTGCCCTACCTCTGCAAAACTACTCAGGCGCCGCGATCTTCTCACCACCGCAACCCAACCCGGCCTACAAGTCAGTGTACAGCAACAGTTCTCACGCTTCCTCCTAGGTCTCTTGTGCATAGCAGTTCGCACATCATCAGCCGCCAGTCTCTTTCTCGTCACGCCTGTCGTCCGCTTGTTACAGGCGGTGAAGTCACTCTCAGCATCCCACTCGACAGGCTCCGGCCATAACAACGCCTCAGCGCCCTCCCCCGCTCCCACCGCGCTCGCCTGCCCACAACGTAGCAGCAGCCCACACAGGTATCATCGCCTCCACGAGCACAATTGACCAGCGCACATCGCAGCCGCCCCACCCGTCGCGTGATCCCAGCTCTGCCGCCAGGCACTTTTGAGGGGCTTTGAGCCATACTCCACCAGCACATAAGCGTCCACCAACTGCAACCCCACCCGGCCGACTTGTTGAGACCAGAGGTACGTCGGCACCTGGACTGCAGCCCGTTGTTGACCCGTGGAGCGCTACTAACGCACAGGGTGCAGGAGAATTATCGCCAGTGCTACGCGCAACCCTTCCCCACCCACCCGCGCGAGGTCTTCCCGTGCATCTTCAGCCACCTACACCAGCGCCAGTAGCAAGCCACAGCTATGGCCGAAAACGAGGTGGACTTGGACTCCATCATAGACCGTCTGCTTGAGGTCCGCGGCAGCAGGCCCGGCAAGCAGGTCCAGCTGCTCGAGACGGAGATCCGCTATCTGTGCACCAAGGCGCGCGAAATCTTCATCTCACAGCCCATTCTGCTCGAGCTCGAGGCACCGATAAAGGTCAGTCACAACACGTAGTGCTGCGAAGCCCACGATGCGGCTTCTGAGCACCTACTGACTTGTTTTGCCCATCAGATTTGCGGAGATATCCACGGCCAGTACTACGACCTTCTGCGGCTCTTCGAGTATGGCGGCTTCCCCCCAGAGGCCAACTACCTCTTCCTAGGCGACTACGTCGACCGTGGTAAACAGTCTCTCGAGACGATATGCCTTTTGCTTGCATACAAGATCAAGTACCCCGAGAACTTCTTCGTTCTCCGCGGCAACCACGAGTGCGCCTCCATCAACCGCATCTACGGCTTCTACGATGAGTGCAAACGAAGATATAACATCAAGCTGTGGAAGACTTTTACCGACTGCTTCAACTGCCTGCCCATTGCCGCCATCATCGACGAGAAGATCTTCACCATGCACGGCGGTCTCAGCCCAGATCTCAACTCCATGGAGCAGATTAGGCGCGTCATGCGACCCACCGATGTGAGTCAGGTCCATGTCACAGTCGACATGTGAGTCTCGGTAGAGTACACAGGCTAACCATGATAGATTCCCGACTGCGGTCTTCTCTGCGATCTCCTTTGGTCCGACCCAGACAAGGACATTACTGGATGGAGCGAGAACGATCGAGGTGTCAGCTTTACCTTTGGTCCAGATGTAGTTTCGCGCTTCCTGCAAAAGCACGACATGGACCTCATCTGTCGTGCGCATCAAGTTGTAGAAGACGGTTACGAATTCTTCTCTAAGCGCCAACTCGTAACACTGTTCAGTGCACCCAACTACTGCGGTGAATTTGACAATGCAGGTGCCATGATGAGCGTCGACGAGAGTCTGTTGTGTTCTTTCCAGGTAGGTTTTCCAGTACGACATGACAGCAAACCCCTACTGACAGCCTGTGCAGATTCTCAAGCCCGCAGAGAAGAAACAAAAGTACGTCCCCAGCCTTGGTAGCGGCAGACCAGCGTCTTCTCGCACCAAGAAACCCTAGAAGTAGCCACCACTACACTCATTCAGAATCAATACGAACTTCTCTTGTAGCAGGTTTGGGCGTCGTTAGACGACGACAATCGTCAGCCCTCCCCGAGTCCCGATGTCGAACGAACCGAAAGACGCGCCATGTCGATTCCGTCACCCACTTTTCGGCTACAGCTACCCAAACGGCCTTTTACATTTGTAAAGCAGTCCTGTCCTTGATTTTGTGTCATTCCAGTACCGTTGCGCACGCACCATGACAAAGGGCACCCCGGTCGACTCTTGGACGATTCGATGATGATGGGCTTGATGTTTTGCACTTTGGCGGTAACACAAGATGGCAGATATCAGAGCATTGATCATGTCGGCAACATGGGCAGCAGCAGCATTTCAGAAAACATGCAAAAACCAAGGAAAGGAAGGAACATGATACATGGCCTTTTTTCGTGAGTTATCTGGGTAGCATAAGGGTGGGAAGCGTGTGGGCAATTCATCGCTGGCCTTTGTTGGGGCTTGTGTAGGCTTATTACTCCATTTTCCATCGGGCTCCTGAGGCTTGTCATGTCGGGGTGCGAGGCTTACATGCGATAATGTCAGTCTTTTTTTTCTTTTCCTTTCTTTTCCTTTTTGTCGCGTTCAACAAGCAACCTTTTTAGGGATGAAGGATGTAAGCTAGTGGTCTCGAGAATGGAGTATGCGTATCCCCCTTGCACCATCATTGAAGTTTGCTCGGTGAAACATGCAGTTCGTGCGCAAACGTCTATATAGCATGGCCGTGGCAGCATTGTGATTTTGGAGGGTTCTGCTTCGGTGTGCCACTAGGTGTATTGCGAGATTGTTTGAGTAATCAATTTACGTTGTGTCAGTGTTGGGTAAGCGAGATGCGTGTGCTATCAATGGCTATTTCCACGATCAAATGCGACAGCTGTCAAGCCTTTGGTCCTGTCTGTGTCAAGTTCGTACCTGATACGAGACATGATACGAGGACGACCAAAAAAAGTAATTGACACCTCCCAACACGAACACGAATATTGATCAAAGATTGTTTTTCTCGACTGTTTGTAACAGATGAGAGAGAGAGAGAGAGAGAGAGAGAGACAGGCCCTGGCAGTTCTCCGTGCTGATCAGCTAGACAAGGGATGGGTTGGGACGGGCAAGGCTTGGCTTGTGTGCGCGATGATGTCAACGGGTAGCCAACAAGCCGTTCTCGGATATTTAAGATGCATGCACGTGGCAGAGACGAGAAGAGCAAGGCAGAGAAGAAAGCAGTAAAATATGCGAAAGCATCATGTGTCACATGGTTCAAGGAACGAGAGCAGAGCGAACAGGTCTAGGCACGGTACTTGGGGTGTGGCAGTGCAGGCGGCGCGCGCAGCGCAGCGCAGCGCAGGAAGAACTATTGAAAGGAAAAGGAAAACGGGCCAGGGAGAGGGACCCTCGTTGGGCTGTCGTCGTCATGTCCGGTGTTTGATTGGCGACGGCGGGGCTTAGAAGACGATCTGAGCGTAAGCGCCCGAGCCGACCGTGGTTCCGGTGCAGCGCAATCGCTGTCGTAACTGCACTGTGCCACCACCTGCCCGTTTCTATGTAGTCATTCTCTCTCTAACGTTATCGATTTCCGTGCACCTTGGTTCTCTGTTGTTGTGTTTTTGCCTGGTCATTACCTGCGGTTGTTGAGGGATGAATGCATGTGTGTGTAGCGTGTAAACACTGGATACTCCCCGACGCTGTCCACGCCTAGCCTTGTCGTCGCACGCTTCGCCTCGTCGCTCCGCTCCGCTTCGTCACTTCGCTCTCCGCGACTGTCGTCACGTCACTCCTTTGCCTTCCCACTCGGCCTGCCGCGCCTTCCTGCCACCCGCCTTTGATCTTGTAATGCTTTGGAGGATATAGTAGATTGTCTGCGTCGCCCGATACCATGGCCGAGTACGCGTAAGTCAACGCTGGACGAGTGAGGCGCTGGCCGGGCACTGCTAATCTACTTTCACTCAGCAGCTTCATAGCCCATTCGGCCCCCTGGGTCCACGGCTCAGGCACCATGACCCCCTCGCGCCTTCGCTCCTTGTCGCCCATGCCCAAGAATCACGTTACCCGATCCATATCCACGCCACAGCTCGCCAAAACTGCCCGCTCGCAGTCGCAGTCGGAGTCGGAAAGCGATGGCATGAATACTATCCCCGACCCGCGATCAGCCACCCCGCAGCCCCCTCTTTCACGCCACGACTCGACAGACTCTCACCCAGACCTCAGCCAGGAAGTTTCCACACTCAGCACCAAGCTCATCAACGCCATCAACCACTCCACTATGCTCGACGATTCACTGCAGCAAACGAGGCACGAGCTGGAAGCCGCAAGAGAGAAGCTGGCGCAGTTGGAGGCCCAGGTCAGGGAGCATGAGGAGAAGGTATCAAAAGGGCTGCTAATGGACAAGATTGTCTATGATAAGATGGAGAAGCAGTTGTCCAGTGAACTGCACGAGGAGCGCAAGCGACGGGCTCAGGCAGAAGCTGCAAAGCGAAAGACTGACAGCGAGGTCGAGGCTCTGACAGCTGCGCTCTTCGAAGAGGCTAATGTCATGGTCGCGGCTGCTCGCAAGGAGACCGAGGCTTCCGAGAAACGTGGCGAGCAACTCAAGCAACAGCTGGGCGATGCCGAAGTGCTCCAACACTCCCTCCAAGACCAACTACAGGATCTCAAAGGCGTCGTGGAGAAGATGAGCTCCCATGGCGACGACAACGAAAGCCACATTCTCACAACAAACACCGCTCCTTCAACACCAGGCATCACCCCGGCGGACAAGATGAGCAAGTTGTTCGAGGCCATGAATCTCACGCCTAGTACCCCGGGAACCGATGAGATCACCCCTGATCACCCACTCCATTTTTCGCATCTAATTCATCCCGTCCTACGGTCTGACCTTACCGCTTTCAAGGAATTCCAAGACATGCTCAAGACCAGCGCGCGGTCCTCGGCTCCGGCAAGTCGTGCTTCGAGCGGGAACTACAGCAGTTTGAGTGTACTCGGACTTGGCTCACTGACCAACAGCTCCACCACATCTCTACCGTCCAAGTCGTCTGCCTCCGTCACCAACTCACCTCGTGAATCTGTAGCCACTGCTGGTATGCCCAACCTCAAGGACGAAAAGTTCTACAAACGCGCTCTAGTCGAGGACATTGAGCCTACATTGCGTCTGGATATCGCTCCCGGTCTCTCCTGGATGGCACGCCGTACCGTGCTCAACAGTATCACTTCTGGTTCTCTAGTTGTAGAGCCAAACCCTGCTCCGTCATCCAGGTTCCGAGTCCCAGTCTTTCCATGCTCGTTATGTGGAGAAGCAAGAAATGGCGACCAGTACGCTCGGAAGTTCCGATTCAAGCCCTCGGACACGGAGGATTCGCAGCGCTATCCCCTCTGTGACTGGTGTCTGGGTCGTGTCAGGGCAACATGCGATTACATTGGTTTCTTGCGCATGGTAGCAGCAGGACATTGGCGAGCCGAGACGGAAGAAGAGAAGAAATCCACTTGGGAAGAGAGCGTGCGACTTCGTGAGCGCATGTTCTGGACCAGAGTCGGTGGAGGCGTGGTCCCTTCTTTTGTTCCTTTGCGAGACGGCAGCCCACACAGTCCTACATTTACAAGCGACGATATCAAGCAGCAGCGCGAGGAACGGATGAGTGAGGAGGAGAGTATCATCTCGTTTGAACCTAGAGATATCACGGCGAGTGGCTCGGCGGCGTCAACAATGGGAAACGAGTCTCCCCGGAAGAGCGAGGACGATCCTTTTCAAAGTAAGAGTGGGGACAAGGCTAAGAGGATTTCCATTGGCAATACTGTCATCTCGAGCGACAATGCTGCCCCGGAACTCGGATCTACTACTCCACCACCCGCCGAGCAAGAAGGTGGTGAAGCAGCCAAGGGGAACGACGACCAAAAGATTGAGTCCCCCTTGCCAATACCTTCGTTGACAATAGAGGAAGAGAAGAAGATTGAACAAGATGCTGAAGCTCAGCTTCAGGACGAAGTGAAAAAATCGCTGGAGAAGCCTGCGTTGCAGCGTCAACGCTCATCTTCTAATCCGCCGCCTGTTGCTGCTACTTTAAGGAAGAAGGAAGAGAGCAGTAATCGACTCAGTTTGAGGATTCCGGGCTCTATGGGTGCGGGTATGAGTATGCCTGGAGCTTTTGATTGAGGGGTGAAAGAGAGAGAGAGAGAGAAAGAGACGGGAGAGGTGTTTTGTTGGCGTAAACAAGGAGGAATCATGATTTGGGCCAAGGTTCTCACTACTAATACCGCAAAGTGTGTTTCTTTATTTTCCATATTGGAGGGCCAGGAGGGAAGGTTTATTCGACCCTTGAATTGAAGAGCCTTGCTGAGGTTGGGCTGGGGTCGCGCTGCTTTGCGACAAGCTCGATGTTTGGAGCTTTCAACATACAACATTTGGTTATTGTCTCTTTTTTTTTTTTTCTCAATCTGTTCGAAGCATTGTATAAGGCGCGGCTTTTTCTTTTCTTCTCTGGACAACAAAAAAGGGGGTTTGAATGGTTATGCTTCTAGTATACATAACATACAAACGCTTTTTTCTTCGTTTGGCTTGGGTTGTACCTCGGCTTGAGTTGGGGGGAAGGACGGGGTTTGAGAGGAGTAATATATACCAGGAGTTTCTGGTCTCTTTTTTTTTATACATATCACTATGTGGACTTTGGAAAGAGAGGGACTTTGGAAGAAGGGGAAAGGCTGGGTCTTCTGACTTGAAATCGGTCAAGACATGATGTGTGTCTGCCTAATGTACTATATCTATACCAGGGATGGTGGGAGTGGGAGTGGGAGTAAGGTGGAGAGGAGGAGAAGAAGGACGTCGACGATCCGAGGTCTTGTGTTGTAACCCAGGGCATGGTTGAGTGATAATACATGTATTCGCGAACAGTAATTGTGTATACCTCTCTTGCTTATTCTGTTTCTTTTCCCTTTTATTGTTTGTGATTTGTGAAGTTATGTTGTCTGGATTCCAACTAACATCGCCCTATCGAATGATCGCATAGGTAGCACACACAGAGGCGGATGACTTTACAAATGCGGTGCTGACATTTGACGGATCCACTTTTGACCGCAGTACCCACTGAACTCCTGTACCACGCACTGCGGACTCTGGCGCCAAGATGCCGCATCACCGCTACAACATCAGGCGATCTTTGTCATCTCGTTGGAGAACAGTGGCTTTGTAATGAAATTGCACGGTAAATTCACGTAGGCGTCATGTTCACAAATCAGCCTCGCCGTTATATCTCGCGTAGCATGCCTGGAGCATATATTTAATGACATCGCTTTTGATCAACATGTGTTAAACTCACCACAAGAGAAAAGAACATTACCAGCAAAACAAATTGTCACTTCAGAAATCAATACCGTACTTGGACATACCATCCATACAACAGGTCCCGTCATCTATACTCAGCATGTCCAAGATCGTCACGGTCATCGGAGCCACTGGTATCCAGGGTGGCTCAGTCATCAGAGCGATTCTCAAGAACCCCAGTTATACCATCCGAGCTCTCACCCGCAACGTGGAAAGCTCTGCCGCTCTAGCCCTGAGAGCTCTTGGTGTCGAGGTTATTCAAGGTGATATCAACGACATCGACTCCCTCCGTGTAGCCTTTGACGGCAGCTACGCCATCTTCGCCGTAACCAACTTCTTCGAGAATATCCCCACACTGAGCATCAAAGAAGCCATGGAGAAAGAGACACGCCTAGGCATCAACCTAGCAGAAGCGGCCGCCTCGACAAAATCTCTAGTCCACTACGTATGGTCGACTTTACCCAACTCACGTAAGAATACCAGCGGTACCGTCGTAGTCCCCTTCTTCGAGAGCAAAAACGCCGTCGACGAATACATCAAGACGAAGCAACCGGAGCTGCTGGCCAAAACTACCTTTCTCCGCTTAGGCTGGTACGCAAGTAACATGGCATACCCGTGGTTCAAGCCCAGCAAAATACACACTACAGATAGCAGTAAAGTCCATCTCCAGGTCATCAGCATGCCACCCTCAGTCACTATACCGCTCCTCGGTTGCGAAAAGGTAAATGTAGGCCTCTTCGCAAAGGCTATCCTCGATCAACCGGAGAAGACGCTGCCAGCCGGGACCGTGGCGGGTTTTGCTGAGAAGATGTCGTGGAAGCAGATGGTACATTTTTATGCAAAGGCGCATGGCATCGAGGTCAGATGCGCACGCATCTCCAGAGAGGACTACCGAGCACTTTGGCCAGTGTGGGGTGAGTTGATGGGTGCGGCGAATGAATACTACGAGGTTATGGGGCCTGGGGGCATGCTGGGTCGCGACGAAGAGGAAAATGTACTGGGGAGCGAGGAGCTGGGTGTGCAAGGGCTGGTGGGGGTTGCTGATGCATTTGCTAGGATGAAGAGTCTCGATTGATATGTATGTATATTCAGGAAGTGGTGATGGATATACTGGTTGCGAAAATGGAAAGGCTAGAAGATCAAATACAATGGTTCTTGTTTGCTTAGGTACCGCCGCGAACTTGGGATTTGTTATGAATACAGCATCTTCTACAGTATTAAAGATAATCTTCTAACAAGACATACGAAGACCATGTAATGGTATGCCTACCACAAAGACTCCATGAGTCAATTTTATCCCAATGTGCATTGTAGGCCACAACAGCAAGAGACCGTCTGCCGAACTAGCGCAGATCCTTCAGGACGCCAGTTGCACTCCAAAATGTAGATACGAGGAGAAATGCAGTTGTGAGCGCAACCGCAGCTCCCTGAAGATCATCCGGATGCTTCCATTGCCACCAAATCCACACACCAAAGGAAATGCAAAGAATAGCAACGTGGAGCGCAATCACACGAACACCAGACACAACATATCTCGCTCTTATACCCCAAACGTGCTCGTCTCCTTGGGCGCGCTGTTCCAAAAGCTTCTTGTACTTTGGAATCTTATCGACGATATCAACAGCGGAATCTTCCACTGTGCGGCACTTGTGTGGCATGAGCAGAGATGACAGCCAGCAGGGATCCAAGCAAAGTCGTACATAGACTTCAAATTCGTGCTTGGTGATGCCAGGCTTATCTCTTGTCGCGAGCGGCGGCCTCGGATCATATTCGTAGTCGCTAGATGTGGGCAGATCTGCTTCAAGATCGATGGTCTGAGGGGGAAGTAATGGCAGTCTTTTGAAGCGGAGAAATTCCCAGTAGCTTATGATGCGGAACGAGAAGTAGTGTCGAAACCAACCCCTTATCTCGCGGTGTCTTCTTCCAAGGTTTCGTAGGAAGGCAGCATCGCTCACCAAGTGGAGACCGCCAAGTTGATCTAGCTCCGTTGAGGTCCATGAGCCATCCACCCCAAAATTAACCCACAGCTGCTTGTTGTACGCCGAGTTGTTTACCAAGGAGCTTTGCGTGGTCTGAGCATTAGCGGATGTAGGCTGCATAGGTATATTTCCTCCTGCTTGCGAAGTAGCACTAGCTGCACTACTTCCGGGTGATGACTGCATCGCCTGAGTTCCGAGTGATGGGGCAGCTCCGCTGGAAGGTGCAGAACCGTGAGCACCAGAGGTGACATCTCGATTTGGTTGGCTGGCTGGATTTTGAGAACCACCAACGACCCAGATGAAGCAGGCTGTAATTAGAGTCTGCAAACAGGAAGTATTCTTTTTATCTCGGAGTAAAGCACAAAGTGGTCGAGGATGATTGTCAGCAGAAGACTCGTTGAGAATCTCGTCTAAAATCTCTTGTTGCTCCAGTCTCAATTCTCTCCATCGGTGCATTCCACAAAACTATCCAGTTAGCATCGAGCTTTGCGTAGAAGTGATAGACTTACACACTCCCAATAAACACGCGTTTCACTGGGTTTCAGTGGTCTCATTCTAGGCGATAGTGGCCACCAATCCCATTCCAATGCGGTGATCTCCTCGAGAAATCCCTGAACTTTTGACAGAAGACTAACTTCGGTTGTTGTTACATATGTGATTTTGTTTCTTGGTATTGGTAACAGCTCTTTCAAAAGTCCAGGTGGTAAGAGAAGCTCTTTGAAGCTGGCCAACATATCTTGGAAAGGTTGTCCTTCCACAAGCTTCTGAACAACAAGGTCTAACCTCGGATACTGGGCAAAATCAGATATGTTTTCTTCCCCATCTGACTCGGAATCACTGTCGTCATCACTCTCATACTCTTTACTTGTGTCTGCTGAGTGGACCGCCTGAGTATCGATAATGGTAGAGGAGACGATGGTTCTATCAAGCCAACGTTCCACGTTTGTATAAGCTTGCTTCTCCTGATCACGTAAATTGGCAAGCTCTTCCTCATTCCAAGAGCTTTGCGGAGCTACGTGTCGGGCTATGATCATCCTGGCAATCCTACTTTGGCGTTGCTTAGACCTCAAAAGTTTTGCAAGCTGACGTGTGACATTTGAATTGTCGGATGCTACGAGATTCCCATGGAAAGCCTTCAGTAAACGTCTGAAGTTGTTGATAAATCGTTCTTCTGGCATAAGTTGCAGCGCCTTTGAGTACAATGGAGAAAGGACGGAGCTCTTAGCAAAAACACCAATCATTATAAGTTCCGTCTCGCTAGCCCACGATGGCAAAGGCATTGACGCGCTGGAAGCCGTGTCGCCTTCTTCGGAAACGAGCGACTGAACATCGACGTCTTCGAACTTCTGTTGCTGAACCTGAGTATCGAGAACTCGATGGGATCCTCCTAAATTGACTTTTGTCATGTCATCCCATTCTTCTCGATCACTAGTCGAGTTGACGTATGTATGACTGTTCTTTGTAGAGCTGATGCTGTCATCAGCCGAGGTAACCTGAGATCCATCGACGTTCTTTCTTCCGAGAACATGAGAATTGTCGCCTGCTTCAGGTAGTAGCTCTCGAAGATCTGCATGACGAAGGATGTTGTTGTAATCATCCCCGCTTCTATCAACTTTGGTGAATCTTTCGAGCAACAGCTTTACTGTTTGCCTGTGACCATTCCTCACAGCGGCAACGAGCGCATCGCACGACTCTTCGTTGCGAAAGTCCACGTCTGCGCCCACCTCGAAGAGCAACTGCACGATCGCTGTATCGAGATTCACTATGGGCTCCCATAAGAGACTCTCAGGACCAAAACTATGCCCGATAACGTGGACATTATTTCGGTGCATGATAGTCTCTAGAGTGGTAGTATGACCTTCTTTGATGGCCCACCTACAAACTGTGTCGACCAGTGAAGGCAAGTTCTTGTAGAACTCCGACAAATCCCACTCAGGGAAGAGACATGTAGATTCCCAGCCGTCGTCGATCCTTAGTAAAGCCGCAACAGTGTCTTGGATAACCTCTGCTAGAGACTTTGTATAGTCTGGATGTATCGCTTGGGTATGTTCGTCTCGACAGAGACCAAGTAATGCATAGATCCTATCCCTGGGGTCGGCCGCCTGACCCCCCTTGAACTTCAGTAGGATTGTACTGAAATCTGGGTCCTTTGCCCACCAGGAGTACTTCCGTCCAGGTCCTGGCATGATATCCATGATTGCTTGACAGTAAGAATCGGGTGTCACACCTAGCAGAGATGGCGTGACCACAAATATGGGAGATGATACTGTCTTCAGGCCGCACGCCACTTCAGCAGACCGTGCGTTGACGACTTCTGGAATAATCCATACTCTTTTGAACCAGGGTCGAGACAGGACGTTCTCCAAGCCCTTGCGTTGTTGCAAGAGAAGATCTGTGTGCGCATTTCCAACAATAGACCACATCTCAAACCACCTTCTGTCTAAGGATTCCCAGCTCTTGTATGGATATCTCTGTACCCATTTCTCCAGACGTTGCATTGAATGAAACAACACGTCAGTCTCAGGTGTCTGTTCACCCAACCAGATGATTACTCTCATGGCTCTTCGGAATATAGTTCCCATTTGTTGTACTTGGTGAGCTCGCTCTCGTACGTTGTTAACATCGACGGAGATTGCGTCTATCCATAGGAATCGGTCTATGGTTTCAGAACGTAGACTTAGTAGCGCTATATGTAGATTCCATCCAACTTTGAAGTGCTGTCCGTCCACATATACAGTGTGTCTTGTATCCTGATGCCCCCATGTGTACGATAAGGCCTCATACGGAATGCAGTCATTTTCATCAAGATTTGTGTGAATAAGGTCAATTCGAATAGGGCTATCCTTGCCTGAAATAAGACGAACCAAGCGAATGGTCGCATTGCTTCCATCTAATGGTTCATATTGAAATGTCATCATAGATGACATGAGACAGGTTGGACGTTCGATCCGTAGAATCGATTCGAGAGGATACGTGCGGGATGTATACAGGATATAGCGATAGCGCTATAACATCTTAGCACCGACCCTTGACAAAATTCCAGCGCAGCAGTCAGCTCACCAGGAACTCCAGCTGTAGACACGATACTCAAAGGCTTTGCAGGTCGAGTAAAGGTTGTTGTGTACTGTCGGAATCAGGAGAGCAGGCTGTGGCTGTGCTGGAAGATCAGCCGAGGCCAAAAGAGGCGCCTGTCCAAGTAGGTACGATAGGTACCACTTGTGATTAAAAGAGAAGATTCGAAGCTGAAGCGTAAAAGTTGCGAAAGGAGCCCATGAAGTTCCTCTAGAAGTTGTTCGAATGAGCAATAGACGACTGAAAGCTTCCCGAAAAAGAAGGGAGGAATTGGGACGGCTCAAAAGTCCAGCAGGCTGAGGACAAAAGCAGGCTATGCACATGCAGCTCAGCCTTCAACCCCTCAGTGCTTGGCACAAACGCCACACATGGCGATGCCTAATGCATGGAATCTTCCAGCCACTTGCATCTCGTAAAGAAAGTATCATAACCCTTATGAACAGTAGGCTGTGATGAGGGAGAAAACGGGGTACTGGATTAGGCGGCAACACTAGTGTGGAATGTTGAGCAAGCCCCACATGTACAGGGTAAGACCGATGAACCGAATGCATGAGCGAGCGATGTAGAACACATTGTAATATATGCCATTGTAAACTCCAGATTCTTTCTTCATTCATTAGATGGGCTGGTAACTCAGTGGTAGAGTGCAGGACTGCAGCTCACCAACGGACGAACGCAGCAATTACATTTCGGTTTATTCCGATAGAAGCCTAGGCAGCGGCAAGTTAGTATACACAAGAAGAAAAAGGAAGAAAGTAGGAAACGTGTGCTTTTTCAGTGATTCTGCATTATTCTAAACAATCAGTATGGTATCATCCGGCCATAAACCCCCCTCGTCTAGCCCGGCTAAACATCCGCGTCCCTCAACCCCCTCTTAAACCTGTCCAACGCCCTAGCCTTCGTCTCCTTCCAATCCACATGCGGTTTCGGGTATCCCAACTTCTCGAATTCGCTCTTCGATAACCTCGCATAGGGAGCAAAAACCGCCTTGCCCTGGACATCTTTGAGTTCCGGCACCCATTTCCGAATGTAATCGCCATCAGGATCGTTCCTCTCGGCCTGAGAAACAGGGTTGAAGACGGTGTATGAAGGCTCCCAGCCTTGAGTGTTGTTGGAAAGGTCCCAATCGATGAGTGTTTCGGCAAAGTATCGTTCGCCGCGGCGGTAGTCGAGGAGGAGGTTGCAGTAAAGGTAGGAAGAGACATTCATACGTAGCCGGTTGTGCATGTATGCTTCGGCGTTGAGTTGGCGCATTCCGGCGTCGATGAAAGGTTCGCCTGTTTCGCCTTTGTACCATTTTTCCCAGCCTTCTTCGTCGTCTTCCCATTCTACTGCGTCGAACTTGAGATTTTGCGGCAAATTCATCGAGGTATGGGGTGTCGTCAGGGTAGTCTGTCTGTACAATTCTCTAAAGACGATTTCTCGGACCCAGCCGTACACGCCGTTGGATGCTTTGGCTTCGGTGAAGTCGGTACTGCCGCGGTTGTAATCCACAACCTTCTGCAATGCTTCGCGCACCGAAAACATACCCGCGCTGAAGTAGGCGGACATACGAGATGTGCTGTTGGCGGCAGGATTGGAGCGTGTGGCGGCGTAGTGATCAATCTGCTTGAGGAATGCATCCATGCGTTTTGCTCCCGCAGCATGACCGGCAGGCCACAATTTTCGTATCCTCTTCTTGTCTTCTTCCGACTCGAATAGCTTGTCTTTTGCTGGTTCTGGTGCAGGTGTATCGAACAAATCCTTGAGTTCCTTCTTTGCAGACGATGGATTCGCGGCAGGCGGAGGGTTGGTATCAAGCAGCTCTGGCTCGTCCTTCAGCTTCTCAAGCCAGGCTTTGAAGAATGGCGTAAAGACCTTCATCGGTGTCCCGGTGCCTGTGAGCATTGTGCCCGGTTCGACAACTGTCTGGTCATGGTACAACGAGACTTGGATACCGTCGCCAGCTGTTTTGCATAGCTTCAGATCTCTCCGCATCTCGTCAATCTCATATTCGAAGTTGCCAAACACATGTGAAACCTCCTGCTTCTTCAACCACTCCACTGCTGTTTCCACAATCTTCTTTCTGTCCTTGCATTCCAGGAAGACTAGCGGTATGTTCAATTCCTTCAGCTCTTTCTGCATGATGCGCAACCCCTCACACATAAAGTCCACTCTTGCAGGGCTGGTCCCATGCCATGATTCGTCCGCAGCGCAGTTGATGTAGAAACATACTAAAGGTTTCTTCGCGCTTTGGGCAAGCTCGGAAGCATGATGCAGCGCGGTATTGTCTTGAATGCGAAGGTCTTTGGGACGGAACCAATGCGCTACTTTACTCACGTCCTTGAGCTCATCTTGCGCGCCGAGAGCTTCCTGAACTTGATCGTATGGCAGATCCTCTGGGGTACGGAATCAACGTATGTCTCACCTGCATTTTGTTCAACCATAACTTACCGTCTACCTGTTTTGCGCGCTTGAGAGTCGTATGTCCGAGTTCGGAGCGTTCGTATGATGTTCTCTTGGACATTTTCGTAGGCGACTGCGATTTGTTCGGCTTCGCGGAATTCTTCGGCGATGCTCTACCTAGGAAAGGTGTCGCGTGTCGAAACGTGCGGATCGGTAGCTGTACTTCGACACTACCACGTCCAAGTCGAGTACCTGACGGCCCACAGAGAGTTTGCGATAAAAAGACGCGTTTGGAGTAAAACATTAAAGATGCGCTATGCGCCTAGCGGTGTCTATGTACCTGATCATCAATAAACCTTAGATCAAAGGGTAAGTGGTGACGTCGGCGGACCACCCAACTAGAGCCGATCAAGGCGTTACCCTGATGGACACCTGGCGTCGAACACCAATCGAAGGCATGTCTATCGTCGTTTCGGACGCGAGATCTGGGAAAGATCCTTGGTTCCCGCTGCGTGTCGCGATCTATAGCCGCTTTCTGGGGTTTCTGTGCTTTCCATAGGGCTGCATTTGGTCCGTAGCATGCCTGGGCAGGGGTTTCCGAACGGCGACTGTGGGTGTGAGCACGCGACAAGCTACATTGCTGTTGCGCAATGTCAATGCGACCGAGGTGGTTCCGCTCGGATGCGCTCGATAGATAAGGAATGGACGAAGCTGTCAATTTGGAGTTTTGCTGGTTTGACAGGATGACGGCGGGCGAACCATGCCAGCTGGGCACGGTGCTCGATTGCTGGCACGTGACGCCGGACCTGACTTGACCTTGGAATTGTGGTCGAACCATCCCATGGCTGTCTTCCTCAACCTCACCGGCACCATATCTGTTGACAAGCAAGGCTAGCAAAGCTTTTTCGAGTCGTGTCGCCGGCCGTCACTCTTATGGCGAATAAGATTACGCCGTGCGGAGCACACAGCGTGCATCGAAATTCCCGGCCGCTCCCAATACCCCATTGCCAAGGAGAAATCTACGGAGAAACCGACTTTGGATCCCACGAAAGAACCATTACACAGCGAATCAGACTACAGCTGTCCGGAACGTGATGCCAAGTGAGACCAAGCCACGCCAAGCCCTCATCCTCCAGCCCTCCAACAATTGGTAGAAACGTGCATGTCTACCCCAATCCGGCAGCTCGTTAAGATCCTTAATGATGACAGTGGCTCATGGCGCGGACCAAGCCAGCGGAATGCGGACTGGGTCCAGGTAGCTGGAGTCGTCTTCTCGAGCAGTAAGAGCGCTGCGTTATCGCACGAGGGACGGGTAAACGCACCTTAACGCGCTTTGTACTGCATAGGAAGACATGCCGCTGGCATTACATGTGGATCCTAGTAGCCTGATATGCGGGATATAGTATTATTTACCTGGTTGCATGTATGCAGGTCCGGGGAGCTCTGCATGCTTATAAAGGTTGGGAGAACAGCTTCCCAAGATGCTGGTTCATCGCACTTTTGAGAGCCTTGCCCAATTACCGAACTCTCAATCGCGTTCGTTATGAAGTGTACTTGCTCAGCTGTCGTGGCTGCGGCCCTTTTGGTGGGATCTGTCTCCGCGCAGACATTCCGCCGTCTGGGAGCTTGCCCAACGCTTGGTTGCGTTTTCCCTCCTGACCAGTAAGCATGCAAATTGTATGAGGTTAGGATACACAATTGCTAAACAATAATTCAGGGCCGACTTTCTCGCTGGCCAGTACTTTGATATCCGTCTGGAGGTTCACCAGCCCAGAAATGGATCCGAGTTCATCGGTCTACCTCTGGACGAGCAATTTACTTTCACTCTTGGAAAGAAGGGCGAAGAGGCCAAACCAGTGACAGAGTTCTTCAACCTCGAAGAACCAAAACTGGAGAAGTGGAACTTCACATGGTACGAAGACCTGTTCGCTCGCGACGCGAAGAAGCCGTCCCTCGTCAATGTCGCAGCCAAGGCGTACCGTCGCATTGCTATTTACGAGCCTGGCGAGTACACTGCTACTCTCAGCTACAACAACGGCAGCAAGACGGAAGCCACCTGGCTCGTTCGTGATCTGGCTGAGGAACGCAAGGCGAAGAACATTGTTCTCTTCATTGGTGACGGAATGACTACGAACATGATTACTGGTTCGTCGCCCGTATATGCTTTTACTCGTGAATACAACAAGCGTTCTAACCTACATGTTCACAGCTGCTCGTTTGATCGGCCACAAGCAGATCAATGGCAAATACCAATCCACCATGGCCATGGACAAGTTCCCTGTCGTTGGTCACCAGATGACCCACTCGATCGACAGCTTCATTACTGATTCCGCCAACTCCGCTGCTGCGCTCAACACCGGTCACAAGTCAACGGTCAACTGTTTGAACGTCTACGCGGTACGTGTTGCAGAATCCTTCTGATCTGACAATGCGCTAGCATTTTACTGACAGATGGTATAGGACAGCAGCAAAGATCCATTCGACGACCCAAAGGTTGAGAGCATCGCTGAGATCTTCCACCGTCTTACAGGAGGTCACGTGGGTATCGTATCGACTGCCTACATTGCCGATGCTACTCCTGCTGCTTTGGTGTCGCACACCCGTCTTCGTAGCCAGTACGGTGCTATTGTTGATACTTACCTGAATGGTGTCCAGAACTACACCTGGACCAAGGTTCCTCTTGATGTCATCTTCGGTGGTGGCGCCGAGCAGTTTTACCCGTCTGAGCTTGGAGGCGTTACCTACCAGGACAAGAACTACTACGATGAGTTCGCCGCGCAGGATTACCAGATCATCCAAAACCGCACTGCTCTCCTGTCTGCCAGTAATGAAGACAAGGCTCTCGGTATTTTCACCACCTCCAACATGGCCAAGTGGCTCGACCGCAACGTTTACCGTGACAACCTCAACCAGTCGCTCTCCCCCACCGGAGACGAGACACCCGCTCTTGACCAGCCCGGTCTCAAGGAGATGACTCTCAAGGCCATTGATATCCTCGAGGCCCGCTCTGGAGACAAAGGATGGTTCCTCATGTCCGAAGCCGCCAGCATCGACAAGATGATGCACGCCCTCGACTACGACCGTGCGCTTGGTGAACTTCTCGAACTCGACGACACGGTAAAGGCCACTATTGCCCACCTCAACTCCACAGACTGCCTCAAGGAAACCTTGATCCTCGTCACAGCCGACCACGGCCACGGTTTCGACGTCATGGGTTCAGTCGACACCCACTACCTAGCAGCGCAAAACGTCGACCGCAAGAAGCGCGACGCAGTCGGCACCTACGAGCAATCCGGTGAATCCCAATACATCAACACCGGCAACCTGACCTACACGGACTGTAAGCATCGCCCCTTCGAACTGCATGCGAGACACGTACTGACTTTTCTAGCCAACTTCCCGTCCAACTGGGACCCGCGCTACACGCTCTTCCAAGGCCTAATGGCCGACCCCGATCGCCGCGAGAACTGGTCCGTCCGCAAAGATGGACCCCGCACTCCCGCCGTGGAGCTTGAAGAAGACAGCGGCGACAACTACGCAAACCCCGAAGATGGCGAGGGCGGTATCCTACTCAACGGTACTCTGCCCATTGAGAACGACCAGGGTGTGCATTCTTTGACTGATGTGGTAAGTATCTCTGTACCAACCGCACGTGAGACATACACTGACTTTATATACCCGTATCTAGCCTGTATATGCCATGGGCCCTTGCAAGGAGTTGTTCCAAGGGACGTACAACAGCATTGACATCTTTTACAATATGGCTGAATGCTTTGGATTGGGAAGGGGCGAGCCGAGTGCTGAGAAGTAGGGAGAAGTTTGAGGTGCATTGACGACGGGATGAATGATATTGTAGTAGTAGTAGTAGTAGAACGTATGACTACACTTAGTGTAGCTATAATGAATGTTTAATCATGGACCGAGCATCTGAGAAGAGTATTATGCACTCCTGAGCAGGCTGGACTTGTCCTAAACTACTGCAATAAACTAAGTAGGTGCGCTACAATGAAAAGCGAATGGCTTTTAATTTTTATGATTGTCAGATTTGCATACTTATCTTCCTTCGGCAGCTGTTGGCTACAACGAAGTGGCTAACTTATCTTCTCTGTGCTTGTTAGACCTTTTTGCCATGGAGGGTAGTTCAGACATTGAATCTTGCTAATGGCTTTTATCAAGGTTTCACAATTTGATATTGAGAGTGATACACTTCGTAGCATCACAAGATGCACGGCTACAACTCTAAGTTTCACGTGATTACCGAGAGTACCAGAACACGACTACTCCGCCAGATGTACACATTCGAAGGGAAACACAGACACATGAAGCATGGGTGGATCGCGATCATAACATCATTATGGATATATTAAACAAGTCGTAGCTTTCATGCGTATCACGTTCGTTTTCATCATACCGCGCAAAAGTGTATTATTTGCTTGGATCGCATGCCATTGGGACCTTTCGCACCATGCTTCATCATGGCCAACCTAGAAGATTTCCCCGTGCATACTAAGGTTTCCACGGGTATCTGTAACGTCCGTCTGGCCCGTAACGAACATAAGGCTCGGTTTCACTTGAATGCGATCATTAGCGCCATACGGTGGAATCTATGTCACTGCGTCGATGGCGGTGTGCTCTCACAACTCCCGCCTATCTTTAGCCAGCTCAGCCTGCTGGCGCAGATTCGGCGCTGTCGTAGTGCCTTCGCCGCTCTGGACGCCCTGCTCCATATCGGCAGCCCACAAGGCAGCGCCAACAGTGTTTGTGAAGGAGAAGAAGATACCGGCAATGGGGATAAGCTCGAGGAGGACAGCGGGGATACCAAAACTATGAAAGGTCAGCGAGTTGGCTTTCAAGTAGACATGAGTGGGCTAACCTGGCATACGCAGCCTTGCGCTGCTCAATGAAGCGCTCCTTTTCTTGCTTCTTCATCTGCTTGAGCTGAAAGTAACGAGCATGCGCCGTCGGGCCAAACTTGCGTCCCTGGAGAATGACAAAAAGTACGGTACCGACAATCGGGATGAAGTTGAGCGGAAGGTACATGAAGTATCGGATGATGGCGCTGGGTGCGAACTTTGCAAACGGCTTGGTGACCAGCTTTCCCAGCTTGGCAACAGGGTCGTTTCCTGACTTTACCTGACGTTCTTTCGAAACCAACGTAGTCTGGTTGCGGCTGACCAAGGTCGAGTCAAACGTGTCAATCAGCGCTTCATCGATGAGAAAGTTCTTGCTCAAGACGGAGAATATAGTAGAGGATTCGCTGAGTACGAGCAGAACGGTGGTGAAGACTGCGAGTGGTCCGTTGAATAGGGTGAGAAGTGCAACTTGGGGAATGTAGGTGACGGCGAACATCAGCACGGTGACACCGAGACCGAGTGAGACCGTGGGGACGAGTTTTGCAGCGAGAGGCTTCCATAGCGCACGATGTGTGAAGAAGTAAACAATACCCTTTGGTCATGTTAGTGTTGTTTTCAGATGCTATTGCGTGCTCTGCTCGAGATAGCTCAAGAGCACTTCATGGTCTCTTGGGATGGTAGCACATTGCTCGGTGACTTTCGCAAAGGAAGCTCACTGTCGCGTCATCACATGAGCGGAGCCAGCAAGACATTGTAGACGACAAGATTTTAGACGCGTACCTTGAAAGGGTAGAGATATGCGGCCGAACGGACAGCTTCTGAAGCGAGCTGTCTGGCCTGGTTGAAGTCTTCCTTGGCGACTTCCTTGACCTTGTCAGGCACTCTCATCCTGGACTCGGACATGGTTGCAGCGGATAGATCGGAACGTTTGAGGAGATTAGGAATTGAGAAACCCGTGTTGTGCCGTGATGGAAGAGAAGTGGTGATCCCGTCCCTCACCCACTTGTCGGTGGGGTGAAGCTCTCGAAATCTGGGAAACTACGTCATAATCGCGTATTTGGTCCAAGCTCCAATCGACCAACGCGGACCTCAATCCTGCGTGCCTGCAACGTGTTTGCAGCACATAACTTGGTATTTTCGAGGACTGCAAACTATGATGTTGGTAGACTTTGGTTAGATTGAGATCGTCAATAGGAGATGCTGTGAGTGTAGCTGATCAGTACATAGTACGTCACATTGAGCTGGTTTTACGCGTTCGCTTTGGAGTGCAGGGAATCCTAGGGAGTCGCAATGTCAGAGCAATCTGCTGTCCCGTCGATGCTGCAATAGTCCACCTATGGGCGACAAATTAAGAACGCGTTTCCAAGGCATCAGGCTAGCAAGGAGTGCAGGTCGGATTCCAACGCTTCTAGGCCCTTAACGAGGTATCCACTATGGCTGTTGTGCCTTGCTTAACAGGTAACTGTGGCGGTGTCACCAAGGTTTTACCACAGGAGATCTGCTACCAACACGCGTCAAGTACCAGAAATTTGATCCAAGGCAGTGTAAATCAGGAATTGAAGACGTGGCTAAGCTTTCCAACTTCCCCACCTTTTCATGCACCGGATCGCGAAATGACGCAGCGCCGGGCGCGTGCTAGTCCCCACCACAACCGAACGGGATATCTGCTAGCTGCATCCGTTGCAAAGCCCCTCATTGAGGGTCCAGCTCTCCAGTGGCTGATGTAATTAGCCAAATCCTGTAGCAGTCGCAGACAACAAGGCACGCCACAGCAGGAATAAGCTGAAGTATACAGGGAAAGAGAACCGAACCATTGCCGATTGGGGATTGAATTGGTCACGTTTGACGGAAACATCCAAGTTTCTTATGACGCGCGAGACAAGCCGGAGCGGGTATCCACCTGTGGCGGTGCTGGGAGACGGTATCCAGGAAGGCGGAGGTAGGGATGATGGAACATGATTGACCTTTGTACAATGTCTGCTGATGATGCTAGACATGACGTAGGACCATGGGTCTCTCACTCTTTCCATCACCTGTACTGTATATAAGAGACCATCAGCACTTGCTTTTGTTCAGCATCTAAACAACAACCACTCCAACAACCCAATACAACACTTCAATCAACTCCAATCCAACCAAACCAACCACACTTATACCAATACAACCTTTACACCACAAGCAAGCATGTCAGGAGTAATGGACAAAGTCAAGGCCAAGGTCGACCAGGTGATGCACAAGGACAAGACCCATGGTAAGCTCAGTGGGATACCTTCAGTATGAACAATTGCTTACACAACGCTAGATGATCCTACTGGCCCTCACAGCTCGCACACTGCCAACACTGCCGACCCCACAGTACACAACACCTCCAGCGCTACCACTGGCACTGGTGGCTTTGCTGGCGACCATCACAGCTCAGGTGTAAGCAGCGGTCTTGGTACTTCAGGTACCCACGGCCAGCACACTTCCACCCACACCGGTACCTCAAACCCCCTTGACCGCAACAACGACGGCAAGGTCGGAGCTAGCGATCTTACTGGCAGCCACTCCAACACCACCCACGGCACCACTGGTCTTGGTTCATCAACCACTCACGGTACCTCGAACCCCCTTGACCGTAACAACGACGGCAGGGTAGGAGCTGGCGACCTGACTGGCAGCCACTCCACCACCCACGGCTCTACTGGCCTTGGTTCATCAACCACACACGGCACCACTGGTCTCGGTTCGTCAACAACACATGGCACTACCGGTCTTGGTTCCTCCAACACTGGAGCTTACGGCTCTACCTCCCACAACGACCCCACTGGACCTCACGGTTCTCACATGATGAACAAGGCCGACCCAAGGGTCGACTCTGACCGCCTTGGAACCGCTGGCAACACTGCTGGTGCAGGTGGTTACGGTGCTGGACAGTACACTGAGGGTACTCACGGCACCCACGGCACCACTGGCAGCGGTCTTACTGGCCACTCAACCACCGGCACTGGTCTCGGCCACACTGGTGGCCACGGTACCGCCGACTTCAACGACCACAACAACTCTGGCCTTCACAACACACGCATCGCCAACCAGGTTGACCCTCACGTTGGCGGTGTCGGCAGCACTGGAACTGGCGCATACAACACCACTGGCTCAGGTCTGACTGGCCACAACACTGCCGGATCTGGACTCACTGGTCACGGCACCACCGGTACGCACAACCCCCTCGACCGCAACAACGACGGCAGGGTCGGTGCTGGCGACCTGACTGGTAGCCACTCCAACACCCACACCGCTGGCGGCATTGGCAGCACAGGCGGTCTCGGCCACTCCAACACTACCCACACTGGTACCTCAAACCCCCTTGACCGCAACAACGACGGCCGTGTCGGAGCCGGCGACTTGACCGGCAGCCACTCCAACACCCACGGCTCTACTGGACTTGGTTCAGGTGGCCTCGGCCACGGTGGCAACACCCACACCACAGGTGAGCACACCAAGACCGTTCCTGGTGAGGTTGGCGGATCAGGCCGGGATAACTTGGCACACCGTAACAACGAGACGGGTGACCTGCCCAAGGCCCTTGTCGAGCCTGTTTCTGTCGCCGAGCCCCACTCTTCTCTGCAGAATGACCAACACCACTCAGGTCATGGCACTCACGGTACCCACGGTACCAGCGACGTCCACGGCAAGCCCTCTATGATGGACAAGCTGAGTAAGTTTACCCACGCGATTTGATTCGGTCGGAGCAGATATACTAACGATGGCTGTAGACCCCAAGAAGGACGCTGATCACGACGGCAAGGCTGGCATCATGGACTAGATTCCTTCTGCTCTTCTTACCGGCCTTCTCCCTCGAGACGCTGGGAGTTGGCTTGTGATATAATGATTCTCACGGCACGATCTTAACAGATACCCAAGTAGCTTAATAGCTGTATGAATAGTAATCCCTCGATTAAACTTTTGCTCCCTGATGCTATCCAACGTGTCGTTTACTGTTTGATTTCATTTTCAAGGCTAGGCATTACAATGTAAAGCAACACATCATTACCACAGCAATATTGCGCACGGCACCAAAACCTAACAAGCAAGTAGCAAGTTTCGACCCAGAAGCTAATTTGCATCTCCCTCTCTCCCTAACCCACACCATCACGAATCCTCGCTGTTCGCCATCTCCGCCATCCCCCTTCTATCCTCCGCACTCAACGAATTACTCTTAGCCGCTTCCTTCCACGCTTCCACTTTGCCAAACTGCTCGTCGCCCAACGCTCCCTTGAGCAACTTCAACAACTTGGGCGCAAACTTGCCCGTCGCATACACGACGCCGTCGTTCTGCTTCGCATAGAGCACGCTGACCAATGTCAAGAAAAGCACAGGCCCGTCTGAAGCTTTCTGCTTCTGCAGCCGGCGCAACATGTCAGCCAACATGCTTTGTTTGGCAGCAGCGAGAGAATCTGGTGACGGCGAGGCGATGCTTTGTTTCTTGTTGAACTTGTCTAGTGCGGAGGATAGGTACGTGGTGTCTGCACTCTTTGTGGCGTCTACTATGCTTGATAGTCGAGCGAGATTTTTCCGAGTCTTGCGGCTGAGGACGAGGCCTTGTGCTCGTGCTTTGGCCGTGGTGTCTGGAATCAGGTCTTTGTGTGCGTATGTAGCGAGGAGATCTCCGAGCTGGTCGTAAAGCTTTTGGTCGGTGATTGAGGCTAAGCCGGTGTTATAGACGGCCCAGCGGGTGAGAAGACGGTCTGTCCAGTACATGGCAAAGTCCTCTTCGTTAGGTGTTTCAAAGGCAGATATGGTGGACCAGAAGTGTTCTTCCAACGTCTTCTCCACGGGTCTTTGGTCGAGGAGAAGGCGCTGAACGAGGCCTGTTGGAGGAATCATGGCTTTGACTCTGTCCCGAGCGAATTTGATGTCTTCCGCTCGGGTGGGGTCGTCTTGTAGCCCTCGCCACTGTGCTTCTGCGTCCTCCTTTGCATAGCCAGAAAGTTCGTCTAGTGCTCCATCTCGTCGTGTCTCCGTGAGGATCAGGGGACCGACTCGCACTATCCTTGGCCCTTCGCTGTGTTGTGAGAAGCTGGCGATGATGGCGTCTTTGGCTTTGGCTGCTATGGTGTCTATTGTGCTTGGTGGAAGACGTGAGCCTATCACCTCGGTGACGTCAAGGGTACAACCTTCCTGCTCGAGGATGCGGATACAATCTTGCTCTACCTTTGAGACCCAGCTTTGTGATATGGCGAATGACCCTACCACGTCGATGTCCGAGAGCTGCTGAAAGTGAGACGATACGTCTTGGTAGGTTGGAAATAGCTCAGAGAACTCGAATGCAAACTTATGCAAGTCGAGATAGGCAAGTGCACCAGACTGCAAGTCTTGTACCGTAGTATCACGTTTGGTTTCTAGATATTGCTTAGGTGTGCATGTTACGCTATCGGCGTTTTCTTGGACATTGATTTTGGAGGCAAGGTCTTCGAACTGCATAGCTTTCTCAACAGTGTGAAGAATGAACCATTTAGGAGGGTTGTTATGCAGGTTTTCTGGTTTGATGACAACAGCTCTGCGGTGTGTTAGTGTCTGATGCACTGGAAGTGATGCTTGTACTTACTGAACATCGTTCAGCGCCTTTCTGACCATGCCCTTGACGGTTTCCATGATCTGATCAGCATAGCCTTTGGTGTAGAAATAGCCATCAGTTTCCAGAACTTGATCGTTTTGGTCGGACAAGAGGTAGTGAAGACTCTTGGGGGAGACATCGTGTCGCACAACGAAGTCGGCCTTGGACACAAGCCCTTCTGACAGCAAATCAACAGCTTCTTTCCCTATAGCGTCCCGCTCATCTATGGGAACAATGTTTTCTTCATCCGCGCTAAATATGCATAGTTTAGGATGATTCCTGACAAGTTGACGGACAAGCAACTGATCTATGTCAAGATCACTGGCCAGTGCAGAGAGCGAGATACGTTGCGTTTCTAGGACATAGCTTAGCGAACGCAACGGAAAGTGACTGGAAGAACCTACCCTTTGTTACGTGACTTCTGAACTGAGCTTGAACGAATTGAAGAGTAACAAATCCATGTCGACTAGAAGATAGCGCAAGTCGTGGAACAAAATCGGAAGTTTGCTGTGGGGGGAAGAGAGCAAAGATATCCTTCACATCGTTTTCCGCGAACATGTTACTCTCCTCTTCCTTGCGTGCTCTTGGCGGGGTAAAGTCCTCAATGCACGTTTGGCTTTCACGAGATGGATGGGGGAGAGTCGGAGGCAGGATGGCGCTGATTGGTGGCGAGCGGGGAGGGCGCGGCAGAACATCGGGATTTGAACAACCTCATCGATAATCATCGAGTGCTTCAAAACCCAGCAGCTCATTCCGCCATCCGCCATCATGTCTCAATTCCGCGCGGCCAAGCTCGACATTGGATGCTTCGCGAAGATCCGCAATATCCGCGACCACACAAAGCGGAAGGTGTACTCTGAGAATGAGCCCGAACGGTATGCGCCTCTGCGTCCTCATGTCGCGCAAGAACTGACGATGATACAGGCAAGCCCTCCGGTACATTATTCGCAATACCACCCTCCCGCAGCGAGTCCGCGCGCAAGCCCAGCTTCAACTCTCACAGATGCACTGCTACACACGCTACACACAGATCAAGAACAGGTGTATAATGGGAGGCAAGGGCCGTGGTGTCTTTAGCGACTTTAGGATGGGAAGAGTATGGGATGACATGTTCTTTGAGAAATACGGAGCTGACCATCTCACAGTACCAATTCCGAGTAAACGCCCTCGCTGGAAACCTACCGGGTGTGAAGAAAGCAAGCTGGTAGACTTACCCTGCTGAACAATCGATGGGTTACATGTACAATACGATGAGGCAGACATTTGGCATCGGGCGGCGTAATTGCGAGGAATATACATGGATCATGACACCTTTACCGTCTATCACCGTGCCTTCCGCTTCTAGCATTGTTTGCTCTCACCACGTGCTGCACGTACAAACGACGGCAGCGGCAACCTACGCCAGCAATAAAATTCTGACCCAACTAACCACCGCAACTACAACTTCCGTTGCAACGACGTTCCCAGGTTGCATTACTGGAGCGCCTGCTGCCAAGATTACTAACGTCCTACAATAACCCCAGCGCCTATACCACTATGTTCCGCCGTAAAGAGAATGCCCTGGAGCCAGACCCGTCTTTCCCAGCAAATCTCAAGGAACTCGGCTTCTTTATCAACAGCTCAGGCGATATCCGCATGATCAATGCGCCTGAAAAGCCCTACGTCTACCACGCCACAAATAATGACCGAGTCAATGAGGTCCGCCGTGAAGCCATGCAGAGCAAGTTCCAACTCTCACTGAGGCGACTCCAGCTAACTTATCAAAGCCTGTCAACGCAAGGAAGTGGAACAGCGTCTGTCTTACCTTGGCCTCAATTGTATCCACCTTCCCGACTTCGCCATGACCAAGCCCAACGGCCCGCATGTACCTATCCTTGCGCCGCTACCCGAGGTTCTCAAGACGCGTAAGCGCATCATCGTGCTGGTTAATGACACCATGCAGGATCTGGGCATCCTCGCATATCGGCAGCTGCAGCGAGAACTTGGTATCAACGGCGGTTCGGTTGTGAATTTTGTCAAAGAGATGATCAAACGCTCGTCTGCTGACAACGATGCCGAAAAGGACGCAAGCATCTTCAGAGACGGCTATGTGCTCGAAGACAAGGCTACTACCCCCGCCTTGATCGTATTGAATACGGGCCAGTTGCTCTACTCACACAAGTACGATCAGGCCATGACTTTGCGTAGTTGGTCTGCCATGCCACGCAAGTCAGTCGCTCACGACATGATTCGCATTCACGACGAGGAAAACCGTGTTCCAGGCCATAGAGATGCAAAGGAGCATGTCAAGACAGTCTTCGACCAAGTCATCTGCAATCCTGATCGTGTATCGGCCGATGCAGAAGTCTATGTCATCGCCATTGAGGATGGAACTGAGAGTGTTTTTAAGCTGCTGACCGACAACTGTAAGTACAACAAGTTCGTTTTCTATGATTTGGTACCCCAAGCCTCACAGCCTGCCCTCAAGGTATATATTGTTGCTGTCCCTTCAGAGTCGCAACGTCAGCCGCAATGTAGACCTTCATGGTACTGTTATGTTGACTGGACATGGCGCGCTAAAACTCGGAAATTTTGAACACAACAATACTGGGGACATCTGAAAGACAGAAGCTAACAAGCTATTGTAGTCGACAAGTACGGCACCCGTATCACCGCCATGGCATTGGTCCATTCCCTAGTTGACGATTCGCAAGTCAAGGACCGACGAGTCCGCGACTTCCTCCATCAGCGCGCCCGCCAGTGGAAATTCAGCGACCTCACATCAGATCCCCAGCACTGTACAGATCTACCCAACTCCTACGACCAACATGCTGACCAATGTGTCTCACCTAAAGACACTCCATCTATCATGCACTCAACCAAGCACATATCCTGGCACGAATCCATCTCCACAGGTGCCGTTCCAGTCCTAACAAAAGCCCTCAATCGTCTCGCCGTTAGCATCATCCCCTCCGCCCACAGCACCACCAGAAAAGAAGAAAATGAAGAGAAGATTGCAGAATGGTCCTCCGGTCAAGCAGTCATTTGCCCCACCTTCGCGGGCGGCAACAACTCGGTCAGCGAATGCATCTTCACATATCCCCCCGTCCAACACGCCATCCTCTCCTTCTTCCAAGACGTCGCCCAAGATCCATACCATTACCGCAACCCACCCGGCCTAAAAACCTACACTGCAGCTCCACAACCCAGTCCTGATCATCCCCTTGCGCTTTCCCCTATTAACAACAACGGTGACGACGACGACGAAATAGGAATAAATTTCGGCGCCCCAACCCTACAGATGACTCCCGAACAAGCTGAGCTAGAGGAAGCGCGTGAACGACTCGCCGGACTACGCGTAGCATTCACTGCGTGTCCAGACGGAATTTCAGAATTAGTTCAAGGTCGCGCGAAGCTAGGGAAGAAGATCAAGGTCATGGAAACTCGGGTTGAAGATCTAGAAAACAAGACCAATAAGGCGCTGCTGCTCGGTGGTGGTGGTGGTGGCGGTGGTGACCCTGGTGGCTTGATTGTTCCTGGGGGGGAAAGACAAGAGAAGGACCAGAAGAAGGGCGGTCATTGGAAGATTCAGGTTGAAGGGCCAAAGGTGCCATTTGCGGGGACGACGGTGGATAGCGAGTTGTTGAAGGCGGCGGGGTTGGTAGAGAGTGCGGAGGAGGGGTTGGGCTGGAGTGCTGATGCTGGTGCTGTTCAAGGTCAGCATGCTAGGGGTGGGCATGGAGATGAAGAAAAGGCCTTTGTCTGAATGGTAGCATTGGTGATGGTATATTGGCGGAGATGAAAGAAAAACGCTCGGCAGTCCCAACAGAAGACTAAAAAGCGCTTCTTTTCATTTTCAATCCTTCGTCCTTCCCACGCACACACAGGTTCACGAATAAAGGAACTCGTGTCTTAATCATGGAATGAAACATCTTGACAGATGTTTCCGTCAATCCCTCTAAATCACCCATCAAGATCGATCGAAGCAACCCACTCGACTTCCTCAATCGAAGTCCCTGATAGGAAAGAGAAAAAAAAACCCCCCCATAACAAGCATAATCTTACAGAACCCCCGCTATCACCCCTTTCCGCCATTCCCCTCCGCACTTTACAACATGTTGCCCACCAACGTCCAGACCTTTCCCAAGTGTGAAACCCACAACAACAACAACAACAACAACAACAACAGCCCATCAATCCCTCTTATCGTTATCTTCTGGCCTAGGCTCCGTACTCAACTGATTCCCATTATAAAACTGCTGTGGCTCTCTCCCACGCTGATCAGCCAGCGTCCTCACTCTCATGGTGTTTCCAGTGCCTGTGCCGGCTGAAGGCGGTTGCGGTTGTGGTTGCGGTTGCAGTTGATCGAGGATAGGATCATGCGTAGGTTCCTGGGTAGGTCTACTACCCACTGTTCTCCCACCAGCACCATTACTACTACCGGCACCGGCACCACCACTCCCACCCTCTTGTTGCGCCCCAAAGCCCATGACGGAACCAATCGTACTCCCCACCAACCCCACCGTACTCGACAAGAGACCAAATGCCCCACCCACAATCCCCGTCGCAGCCCCCGTTAACCCACCACCACCACCGCCAGAATACGCATCCGTATACCCCTTGACAGGAACCAGCACCAACGTCGCACTAGGCGCTAAATCAATCTCACCCAGCTCGACACTCTCGTCGCCAGCAGAGAGCTCGCGACTCGGCGCTGGAGCGAGGATATGGCGGAAAAAGTACGGGGGCAGTTTATTATTATGACCACCGCTAAGATTCTCGTCGTCTTGAGCCATTTTGCTAAATTCGGCGTCGATCCAAGAGCGGACGGTGGATTGTAGCGTAGCGGTGCGGGGGAATGTGGAGCGGATGGTACGGCCATCGAAGAGGCGGACGTTGAGGGCGACGGTTGCCGAATTCGAGCCTCGTGATGACGAGGATTTTATCGCTGTGGCTGGCGGCGACGACGGTGACATTGCATGGGAGGCTTGTGTCGCGTTTCTGTTCTTTTCCTTCTCGCGCTCTGCTTTGCGTAACGAGGCTTCTACTTTGCGCGCTGCTTTGTCGGCTTCGATTCGTGCTTTGATTCGGGCGAGTTCTTCGGCGTCTTCTCTCTTCTTCTTTCGTAGCGCGTCGCGGGCTTCCTGTTGAGCTTTGCTCGCGGATGCAGATGGAGCTGTGGGGTTCGGTTCTGGAGCTCTTTGCTTGCCTTTTGCTTTGGTCGACGACGGTGTGGGGGCTGGTACTGGTGCAGAGCGTGTAGCTATCGAGGGTACGGATGGGCCATAGAGATCGTCCTCCGCTTCTGCGTTTGTTGGGTTATCGCTCGGTTCCTGTGTGCTTGTGGGTGGTAGTGAGGACGATGCCGCGCTGGAGCCTGGTATCGGATTCGCTCCCAGTACCTGTCTTATCGAATTGATGAAGTCTTCCTTTGTCGCATCGCTCTTGAGTTGAACTTGTAGCTGCCCATTCTGGATGACGACGAAAGTTGGCACACTCGAAATGTCGGAGAAGGCAGCCAGAAAGCCTGCTTCGGTGGAGCCTGCCTCAAGTCGCAGGACGACGGCTTTTTGGGCGAGCAGATTCGATAGCTACATATTGAATCTTAGCGCATGCCTCGGGCGGGATTCCAAAGAGCTGCGTACCCATCCACTCTTCAGCCACTCTTCTTCCCACTCGTTGCTCGTTGCACCATCATCTATGCAGTTTATCAGTCGTGTCTCTCTCCACATTCCGACAAAGCACCTCGACGTACCTCGTACAAAGCAGGCAACGAGCTTCTGTTCCTGAATTGCAACCGTAATTCCGCTCTGCAAGGTGCCTTGGTGGAACATGGCTGTGGGTGGTTGTGCAGGGTGGGTGGGCCGAGTGGTGATTGTTCGCGGGGTGAAGCTTGGGGACGCGTTGGAGCTAGGATGGTGCCTGAAGCTCCATCTCCGCACTACCGCGGGGAATTAATCTACTTCTGCGGGTAGCACCCGAGGCCAAATGGGGCACGAGCATCATGGCCAGCTCCATTCACGTCTGATGCGCGCTGGGTGTGGGCCTCGGAAAGGGAAAAGATGCAATAAACAGTTCTATCGGTAATGCTAATCCTGTGATTCCTCCACGCCGAAGAAGAGTAATGTCGCAATAAACCAATGCTAGACTCGCCCCATATCCAACCGCACCAAGCCAGAAGATACTGCAGTGCATATGTTATTCCATGTAGATGGTGCGTATGCTGTATGCATCTTCTGCTCGCCTGTGACCTGGGAAGACGCCACATTCATTCCGCTATTCGTGCTGGCTTCCCATTGATGCCGTCCTCATACCATGTCCCAGATTAACTCGCATATTCAAGCTTTTGGTCCTTCCTCGATTACACCAAAACTTTGTCTCATATTCAGTCCTCTCTGCTTATAGGATAGTGCACTTCTTCTTGTTCTTCGTCGCCGACTGCTGAGGACGGGGGCTCAGGACAGCGCTGGGTAGTGTTAGCGCAGACATACAATGGGGCTTTTCTCGCCACATACCGAATCGCTTCATCAAAGACACTCTTCAGGTTGCGCTGTGTGAGCGCAGAGCACTCTAGGTACTTTTGTGCCTTGATCTCCTTTGCGACCATGACGGCCTGCTCGTATTGGATGGGCGCCATCTTCTTCTGCCTCAACGACTCCTTGGTCGCCTCGTCGTCCCTCAGATCGAGTTTTGTGCCGACGAGGATGATGGGCACGCCGGGCGCGTGGTGGTCGATCTCGGGGTACCACTGGTCTCTGGTCAGCGCGTGCCAAACACTCTTCCGTGGCTTGTCTTACCTTTGCTTTGACGTTGTCAAACGACGGGGGGCTGACAATGGAGAAGCAGATGAGGAACACGTCCGTCTGGGGGTACGAGAGCGGCCGCAGTCGGTCGTAGTCCTCTTGTCCGGCAGTATCCCACAGTCCCAAGCTTATTGGCTTTCCATCTACCATGACATTTGCGGAGTAGTTGTCGAAGCTGGGCCTGTTAGCTCAAGCTGGGGGACGCGAAGAGGGGAGGGAGACGCACACGGTAGGAATGTACTCTCCTGGGAAGGCGTTGGTCGTGTACGAGATGAGCAGACATGTCTGCGAGGTTAGCAGGTACGGACGCGGCCGTGGGAACGCGGTGTCTTACTTTGCCTACAGCACCGTCGCCGGTGACGACGCACTGGTGAACGGGTTAGCTTCCAAGTCGAGATGAGAGTACTCAGTCGCAGTCGCGCACCTTTAGGGATTGGGTCGCAGGAGCAGCCATGGTGCGATGTGTGTCGTCGGATTAGGGTGGCTTTGGGGGACCCTGTTCGGCTTCAGGATGGGGCTTCGGGGCAGCGTGAAGCGATTCGCCGAATGTTGAGACCCTGCACGGTGATGGAGTCAGACGCAGAACAGAATGCAGTGAGGTGGCGCTGGCGAGGTGAAGGACGCACCGTGGAGACTGCTCAACAACTTCCGGGTAGCTTCTGTGAAGGCGCGGGAGCTATCTGCAGCGTAGGGGGGCGTTTTATCGCTTGGCAGGCGGCGGGTCAAGAAGCGAGCTCGAAAGCTGGATGATATGCAGCATGCGCGAGTCGACACAGCGCGGGCCACTGGGTCTGGCGGGGTCTGAGTCGCGGATTTTAGATGAGTGCAGCGTGGGTGAGGTCGTCGAGATGATGATGATGATGATGATGATGATGATGGTGATGGGAAGAGACAGACATCCGTCAGTCAAGTAGCTTCGCTAGCCATCTGCCAGCAGGCGCGTACCGTCTTGAAACCAATTTGCAACACGCTTCTACCACGCCTGATAGGTACGGTGCACGGGTGGAACCATTTGCTGCCGCTCTAACAAGCCTCAAGTCAAGAACCCTCGGGACCAACGATATCTGGTGCCTGTCCGTGTCACGTCGCATAGCCCGGCGCCCCTCTGCGAATCGCGTCTGTCCAGACAGACACTGTAAATGTTTGGCAACCGCGTCTATCGTGCCGTCGCATCATGCAGACGACTAATGATTATTCGCTGCCTTCTAGCGTCGTGATTCGCCTGTAGCTGCATAATTCTGCTCGCCAGTGAGACCGTGCGGCCATGTGATTAGCCGTGCTAACTCCAACAACACGTGAATCCTACTTGATTATTTGATTAACTACACGCTAAATCGGGTATCTTTGTCGCTCTCTTCCAACGTCTTTTGTACCATCAATAGAAAAGGAACAATCCGTCGCCACCTTGCTTATCTTCCCCAACAAGCTCTTTCCTCAGAAGTAGCTTGATCACAGCCTCGTGCAAGTCTTTCATGTCAAGAATCCCGCGTTTCTTCTGGTCAATGTAGGAAACGTCAATCACGACTCGTTTCAGGTTTGCCGTTGATAGCGCTCCGTCTTCGAGAAGTGCGATCAACCGATCAGGTGTACCGACTCCATAATCGATTCTGCATCGCAATCAGCGTTGATAACCAGGTCGCAAGACGCACAACTTACTTGGTTTTCTTCAAATGCGCTACCTGATCTGGAAGCTTTAGATGCTTCGCAAACAATTTAGCGACATTAGGATTCTTGATACCCTGTTTAGGCAGACCAGACTTGAGGGATCGGCACACATCTGCGGCTCGGATCCCAGAAACGGTGACCACGAGCGTGTGCGGAGCTCCGGGTGGCTTGGATGGTGTCGGCTCCAATGTACTGGACTGCTTGTTGAGAAAAGCAGATAGATTGTCCGTAGTTCGTGGCTCGGTCCAGCTGGTACCATCTTGCACGGTCCGAGCTATTTGACGTCAGCATTTGCAACACGTCTAGGACAAGCTCAGGCTTACCAGATATGAATTTGTCTTCGAGCTCCACACTGCTCAACTCCTTGCCGTAGAGTCGTGTTCGCGCGTTGACATAGTCGGCAAGGAGCTGACCATCCATGCGCTCAAAAGAGTGATTGACCCCCAACGTCTGATCCAGATCATCTTCGTCAATCTCCTTCGCCTTCTGCTTCTTCTTCTCTTTCCGCTTCGCCTTCTTGGCTGCCTTCTTGCTGTCCTTGCTTGCTTCAGGCTCGGCTTCTCTTTTCCTTTTCTTCGACGAAGCGTCAACGTCAAACTGAGCCTCAATCAGGGGGACGCCTCCTTCTGAATCAGAGTCCGACATGGTGTGACTAGTGTTTTGTGTGAAGGAGAAAGGGCCACATGAGTTCGCGACAAAAAAAGTAGCAGAAAGTAGAAGGTTATCGATAAGCGCTAGCTTAGCTGATTCGCGTTAGTCTGGCTGCATGCTGGGGAAGTTCGCGTCCAGCGACGCGTTTCCCTGACGTCTATCAACACATCCACTGCGCTCTTCGGATGTGTATCTCGTAATGGCCGAGTCTGCGCGCAAAAGGCAGCGTCTCCCCCCAGAGCGTGACTTTCAGCAAACACCTACCAGCAATGCGTCTCTCCAACCCACAACGCCGTTCCGCCGTGCCATAAGTTCGGGCCCCACTCCAGGAAGCAAAAGGACGCCCATTGCTCGCACACCAGGAACGGGCGTGACTCCTCGGGGCGGTCCAGCAACCCGTCCTCTGCCGTCGCGAAGGATTGCGCCAACTACCCCTCATGCGATAAGAGCGCTGAGAGAGCGAGCCAATGCGGCGAGGACACCAGGGAACAACCGCAGACGAAGCGGGCGCATACAACGGGAGACGCCGCGGGATATACTGCGCGATCTTAGCAGAGGTATTGTCCTTGATGATGCTATATCTGATATCGCTAACTGTTCATGCAGCGCTGGCTCGTGATACTCGTCCAGTCGAACCCTCTCCACAGGCCCTGCCTCAACGGACACGCCATTCAGCCCTCGATCTTCCAGACGTTGAGGATGGTCCAAACATGCCTGCGCCCCGGCTTTCCATGCCCCTCGAGAACATGTATGACGACGACGATAGTTTCCACAGTGCCCCGCCGCGGCAGTCTCTACTACCTGACCTACCGGACGATGTGGATGGCGGGACTGTACAATCGCTCGAGTTTGGACGACGAGCCATCAGCGAGGATCCACGGTTCATGTTTGGGGGAAGGCAGAGCGAGCGATTCGGGGATCTGAGCGAACTAGGGGCGGTGGAAGAGGAGTTCGAGGTCGACGGTACCTTCATCAACAGACGTGCAGATGGGCTCTTCGACCCCGCCATCGACGACGCACTGGACGGAGATGAAACAACAATACAGGCATTGACCGGTCGAAGAGATGGACGGGGAAGCGACGTAAATTTGGGCGTGTTTGGCGATGGAGAGGATGATACAGAAGAGCCTACTTTTCGCTTCATGATCCCTGAGCGTATGCGCGTACCAGCTCAAGAAGGTGCACATACAATACAGGATGAGCAGGACGAGGACGAGCAAGAATTAGATGGAGAACCTCTGGGGCTGCCGGATGACTACGACTCACTCAGCGGCGACGACCAGAACGAGGTCACTGCTGCTCTGAACGGCGAAGATCCGACAGAAACCAATGGCATGCTAGGTTGGGAGTCAGATCCGCCTGCAGATGACGACGCCGAACTAGCCGCCTATCGAGAAGAAGCATCAGCCATTGATCGAAGTCTGCAGACCAAGTCACCCGAGCGAGCGGCTGCTGTTGAGCTGAAGGGTGTTCGCAAACCCAAGGAATACATGGTTTCTGAACACGGCATCGGCTTCCCCTCGTTTCCCGCTGCGCCTGTCAAGAAGCTCGCTTTGAGCTTCATGAAGTCGCAAGGAGGCAAGGCTCAGCTTAACAAAGAGACACTTGACGCGCTTGTGCACACAACCAACGACTTCTTTGCGCAGATCAGCATGGATCTCGCAGCGTATGCGCAGCATGGTGGGCGAAAGATGATTGAAGAAAGCGACGTCATCGCGCTCATGAAGAGGTATGTTACACTACACTTCTATACATAACATGCAGATCCATAACATCCATATTTGGTCGGTCCGCTGACTTTTAGACAGGACCCGTAAGACCACCAATAATAGTACATCTTTTTCTCTGGCGCAGAAGATGCTTCCCAGAGAGCTACTTCAGCAGCTGCGTATGGAGCCTCCAGTAAAGCTGAAGGGACAGAAACGGAAACGCCTAAATCCTATCCGTGAGGAAGTTGAAGATGACGACTGAAGAGGCATGACAATGTCTCATGACCAATCGACACTGTGTCGTACCCGCCGTTGGGTCCCCGACATTGGCTTCTTGACAACCATCCAGAACATGACCGAGGTTGCGAGACTGAGCGCATACCTAGGCGGAGTTAGGTGGTTGCTTGTATGGAGAGAGCGAGACGGTGACACTTACCATGTGAAGATGTACTGGGTGTGGTTGTTCCGTAGGTTCACGGTGGGCGCCCTACCAATCGGTACGCCCTTGGGTTCACGTTCATAATTAGTGAGCAAATCAGGCGCTGTGTTATAGTTAGATACCCCCAATTGCATCAATCAGACAGGAAAGAGTACTCACTCATCGTCTCCTCGACCCATACAGCCTGACTCCCACTATGCTGCGCCATCTCCTCGACACTAGGGAAAAACCACTTCCCCTTCTCCGGCTCATTCTTCGGCGTAAACATGTTTCCCTTGGGCGGTATCCTCAACAGCCCCTCAATTGTGACCTCGCCCTCAGGCAGCGCCCCATTCTTCTTGCGGAACCACTGCGGCGCAGCCTCCTTCTTAATCCACCCCCTACACGCCAATATCTTGTGCACATTGCCCCTCGCATCCCGCCGTTCCAGCGGCGTAACAACCGTGTACCCCTCCTCGCCATCCAACATGCGCGGTCCAATCAACATCTCCTGATCATGTCTCAACACCCCCTTCGCATAGACGCGGCGATAATCAAAATCCTGAATCGCAGCCGGATCGATGCGCAGCGGGAGTTCCAAGGGCGGAAACGTCAATCTATCCTCGAAGCGCGCGACGAGTTCGGTTTTCCAGCCGAGGCGCTGCACCTGCCAGCACCCTAGTATGAAGGCTGTGATGGGGATGATGGCCAGGATGATGAGGCCCGGGCCGTGCTGTTTGCCTACGCGCGCCATCTTTGCCGGCCGGTCGAGGATCGAGACGAAATTCGGGTCTAGGCCCGGACCGCCGCCTACGCTGCGTTTGGGCGGCCCGTGGGGGAAGAGGATGCGTGTGCGCAGGCATTGGGGACGGGTGGTGGGTGATGATGGGCTGCGGCGGGCGGGCGTGGTGCGCAGGAACGACGACGTGGGTTGGGAGTAGTAGCGCCGGAAGAGGTTCATGAATGGATTTGGTTTCGACATGTTGGGCGGCTTCGAGGACAGGCGTTGGCGCTCTTGTGCCCTTGCCCTGCGGAAGTCGGGAATCGTTTTAGTTGTATGTTCGGATATCTGAGCTTCGATGTTGCTAGACCTCCATGCGGTATAGTCCCCGCTTCTTAGCCCGAGATGCTCTGGGGATGGTGTTGGACTGTCATTGATCAACTGCTTTTACACCACTGCATTACCACTTCGACGTCTGCGGGGCTGTGGAATCATGGCGGATGTACAGGAATTACCGACGGATCGAGCGGAAGTTGCTGCGAGGCGGGATAAAGACGGTTTGCTTGATCTTTTGGATGCGAAGCTTGAGCACTATCTGCATACGCTGCATGAATATCAAGAGGCCATGCAGCAGCTCTCCAAAGAGCTGTCTTCGGTGAGCGTTCCTCCATCTTGTTCTACAGAGAGTTTTGTATTGATGAAAAAAGGGTTACATGTCACTAGCTCAGGCAAACTTCCACAATTCCTCATCTGCGATCCGGTATGGACAGGACTGCTATGACGAACGTATGCAGGCTTTACGGAAGGTGTGAGTGTTTTTCTTTCTACTGAGAGGCTTTTCCATCCAAGAGTTGTATTCTTTCCGCGCCACAAGTTACACATACCCTAGATATTGTTTTAACACAATCCAGCCACATCGCTGAACATGGAAGCGCCAAAAGTGATCAGCCCTACTTCTCCGTCTACTCACCATTCGCCACTACCCAGCACTCTGATCCCGACAACACTTCAAACTCAACAGAGCAGGCAAACGAAGCTCAAGGATCCGACCTGCCCAAGGCCAAGGGAGATGACGCAAAATCCACTCCGGACCCAAACTCACAATCTTCTCAAAGCTCGGAGAAAGCAAAAGAGGAGTCCAGTTCTACAGAAAAGCCCACAGACCCACTAAGATGGTTTGGTATCCTCGTCCCACCTGCTCTACGCACTGCGCAATCGACATTCGTAAGCGCCGTTGAGGGCCCAATCCCGCAACTTGTTACTATCTTGAGGGACCTACGGACGCAGGAGATCGAGATAGGAAGGATAAGGAAGCAGATTAAGAAGACATAATGTGTCGTGCAGCTCCAGAAGAACAAGGCTGAAAGCCCAAAGCAAGCACTCGTATTTCAACTCTGGAACCCTAATTCCGATGTTTGGGAACTAATGCCAGCACCATACCAATCTGTACTTTCACAATCACGAACCTCATCATGTGACACTCCCAAAACGCCATCCAATGCAACATGTAACCACCCATAACCCTTCTCCTCCTTCCAACCTTTTTTCAAACATCCTTCATGAGTTCTTCCAACTCATCGTCGTCGTCCCAGTTTCCTCCTCTCCTGTTGACGACAATCTTCTGCTCATCCTTCTCCTGCTGCTCTGCTACCGCCCCCAGAATCTCCTTGAGCTGCTCTTCCGTCACCTTTTGTCGTAATTGGCCGGTGCGCGCAAGCATTATGAGGCGGTTTTCGATGTCGGTTGCGCGCGATTCTTTGACAAGGCGGATGCGGCCTAGGCGGTCGGCTGCTTCTGGGAGGAGGATTTGTGAGAGGATGGAGGAGCGTTGGTCGGCTGGCATGTAGGGTTAGTAGCTGGTGGTGGGGGTGGGAGGGGTATGTAGAGAAAGGAGTATGCGCCTGGGGGTACTTCTGAAGACATACCCTCTTTTTGCCTGCGAAATTCTCTTAGTAAACAAGTTCAATCATTTCGCCTTGGTATATTTACTTTCGCGAATCTTGCTCTGAGCCCTCGCCGCCTTGTCCTCCGCCGCTCCCGCCTTGTTGCTGTAACTGCTGCAGGCGCGCGCGTCTGATTTGCTCGAGATCTTCGTCGGACATGTTGTCGTTATGTAGAGATTGCGTGCTCTTTACGCGATATTCTGGTATGGAGAGTAGGTCTGCGGCGCAAGTACTGGTCGAGGAAAAGTGTGTTTATGCGGGGAAGTTCGGGGGTCTCTGCTGCAAGGGCACGGATCATCTCCATCTTCGTCCTTCCGTCGCGAAGGTAAAGCGCAATAGATACACCCAAAGACTTTCCGAGAATTGACTGACTACCTGCGCAAGCCGAAGAAATCATCCACTCGGTCATAAGATAATTACCAGCGAGTGAACTCGCCAAAGGTCGTTTCAACATCTATCTTACGACTTCCCTCTGTTGGGTTGCATTGTCGTGAGGCTATTGATAGGTGGTAAGGCATACTTGGAGGATGTGGCTGAGTTACTGCCCCGCGTGATTGTCCAAGCATCACTGTGTAGCCTTCCATGACCATTAGGACCGCTTCTTTACTTCCTCTGGCCGATTCAAACTCCCTTGTCGCACATTGCGATGTCGGATGACACTTCATTTAGATTAGCAAACCTACGTGTCCCCTCGAAGACCAAAGAGCTATCCTACGCACTCAACTACTACATTTCCGAGACCAAAGACGTTATTCGAAAGCCTATTTATCTCGGCCTTGCTTCTGCTACCAACGCGCTGGAGGCTTGCACCACCAACCGATTGTTACGTGACGTAGGGCGCTCCTCAGCTCCCAGCATATGTCCAGAAGGCAATGTTAGACTGCACGAACTATGCAAAGCCTGTGCATTGTTCGCCCAACGTTCAGTAGCATTGAACTGGCTTGATCGTTCCAACCCTCGTACAGCCTGGCCCCCACGAGGACGTTACCAACTCTGTACTGTAGCTCATTTACGACGGTTGAATGGACACTGTCATCTCTGCACAATCTGCTACTTCCTTGTTGTGAAATCATCTTGGACGCCTGGAGATCTCTACAACAATTGGATCTATCTCGAAATTCTGCCTTGGCGGCAGCACTGGCAAGACAGTTCGATTGTCCTCAATGCGTCGCTATATCCAAGCCGGGGGATTGTAGGACAATTCAGCCTAAGTCTGCTCGCAGGTATGTGAGATCACGAAAGTGAGCAAGCAAGCAACTGACTCTTGCTTAGACAATGAAGCTGGAAATTATGCAGATGCGCTGGCAAGGGCATCTCATGTTCCAATCTGGTCAAATGATAACATTGAACGCGTGCGAGAATGGCTCAAGAGTTGCTTGGAAACCCACGGCGCATGTCGGACACCCAATAACGAAGCATTATCACCTCTGAAAAGACCCAGTAGGATTCTTGCAGTTAACGACGATAGGGTGAGGCTTATTTGCAATTGGTCTGAATCCAGCGATTCCAAGTACCTTGCGTTGAGCCATATGTGGGGTACCGATCCCAAACAGCAGCTGCAACTAGTCTTGTCCCGCCTTGAGGAGTTTCAGGAAAATATACCTTGGACGGAACTCCCTTTCATCTTCAAAGAGGCAATCAGAATAGCCCGACAGGTTGGGTACGATCACATTTGGATCGACTCGTAGGTGTTGTACAACATTTTATTTCTTGGCAAATGTGCTGACCACTTGAACGCTTGGTTTAGTCTTTGTATCATTCAAGACTCGGCGAGTGACTGGGCAGCCGAAGCTGGTAAGATGGCTCACGTTTACGGGCATGCGGACTGCACCATCGCTTATCTTTTACCCCCACAAGACGTGCTTACCAAACCACGACAAGACCCGATGGTCTGGACTCCTTGCATGCTTCGTCATCCCAGTGTTGCATCGAGAGGTATGTATGTTTGTGCTAAAAGGGATGATTGGAACAGTGATTCGGTTAGGACAGAATTTGGTATCGATTGGCTCTCACCAAAGGACTGGCCACTATTTACACGAGCCTGGGCATGCCAGGAGTATCTACTTAGTCCTCGCATATTGTTTGCAGGCCACCGAAACCTCATGTGGGAGTGCTCAGAATTACTTTCTGATGAGCTTCTGGGCCCGATGGATGAAATTACTGGAACCACAGCCTCAAAAACACACTTCTCTGCTGTCAAATCAGTCACACTCCCAGTAACGAACATGACTGAACAGCTGGAATTCGTGCAAAATTGGGGGATGCTTGTCCATCATTACCGCGCAGGCGTGTTGACACAGCCTAAGGACCGTATTATGGCTTTCGCTGGGATTGCACAAGCTGTTCGTGATAGCAGTGGAATGACGTACTTGGCGGGATCCTGGGCGCAGATGTTCCCATTATCCTTTGCCTGGAGCGTCGCTGCTAGATCTGACAACACCACGATGCCAGAATTGGAACCAGTTGTCGAACCGGTGCCTTCTTGGTCATGGTTCTCGGTTCCGATACCCTCACCTGACAAACTTACGTTTCAAGTTGTCGACGAACTGTTAAGAGGATTACATTATGGGGAAGCTGGGAGGATCGAACCGATATATCAAGCCACCCTGATTTCATTCGAGGACCGGTCGCAACAAGACTATACCGATGCCTCAACGACCAAAGGCTTCCACAATTTCACAGGAATGACCCTAAATCTTGCCATCAGGACTTGGACTGGCTTTCTGAAGGACTCCCCGGCCCCCGATTCACGATACGGACTGTCGATGAAATGCCAGTTGGAAAAACTCATGGGAATGCACTATGGTTATCTTCAGTGTGATTTTGACCATCCCGACACAGTGCACAATCCCTTCAACATGGTAATGACTTTTGGGCTTCTCATGCAAATTCGCACAGGGAAACTTCCAGGGCGGGGCGCCCTTGTGCGTGAACCATTCTTGGTAGGGTTGATAATGCAACCAGAGCCCAGTCGCAAAGCTTACAAGCGCATCGGTCTATGGAGGCTATACCTACAACCACATCTATGGAATTGGGATGCGGAGAAATTCAACTCGGCCTCGATTTTTGATCAACTCGAAGGTGTTCGTTCAGAGCACATCAGGCTAGTCTGATAAGAAGGGTCAGCTTAATGCGTGCTGTGCGCAGGTACAGTTCAATAGGCGCTGGTGTGTAATTACACAATCATTAGTGTGAATTTGCTTTATGATAGAACTCGCCGTGCTACCGAAGGTTGCAGGGTTCTCAGATACGACCTTTACGTCTAACTATCCATTTCCACGCTCACGCTCACGTCCACCTCTAACCAGCCGCGAATTTACTAGTACTCCTCAACTTCTCGCCAAACCTCCACAGCATAAACGGAGCCGGAACACCCAATGCCAACGCAATAAACCCCAGGACACTATTCCCCCATCCAAAATCCAACTTATTATACATAGCCGGCGCAAACAACGGAAACCCAAATCCAGCCAACGACCTAAGCACCGTCGCCGCCGCAATAGCACTCGCCGCATACCTCGTATAGCTATCCACAAGATACGTCTGAATACACTGAAACCCTATAATTACACCAGCGCAAAAGATAGCAGCACCGATATTAGGCATGATCCAATGGACCTGAGCCTGTGCACTCCAGCCATACCAGAAGAGGCCAATAGGAACGAGCAGCGATGCAGGAACCATGATAGGAACACGGAATTCAGGTTTACCGACGCCGTTGTTGCGCTTCTTGAGGCGGCGGTAGAGAGCGTCGTTGAGCGGAGCGGTGATTTGCGTGCCGAGGAAGAAACCGACGCCCATTGAGATGAAGTTTAGCGAACCGATGCCCGTAGACATGCCGTAGCGCGTAACCCATAAGCTGGGGAAGGTGGAGAGCATGAGGTACATGAGTCCGTACAGGTAAGCCATGTAGCATGCAAGCACTTGGATGATGGGTTGGGTACCGAGGAGCTTGAACGGTCTCACCATGGCGATTTTGATTGTCGTTGCAAGCGTGCGGTCGGGGCTATCGAATTCTGTGTGTAGTTCTTGGTTGCCGGTCTCCTTGCGTAGCTTGTTTCGCTTCCACTCGAGGAGCTTGGGTGCGTATGTTTCTTGGAGGAAGAAGAAGCCGAAGCATTGTACCATTGCGGTGAAGATGGTGGTGGCGTAGAAACACCATCTCCATGTTGTGTTTTGGGAAATGAAACCACCAGCAATGGGACCAATCGCAGGACCCAGCAACGGGGCTAGAGAATAGATTGAGATGGCTCGGCCACGCTGGTCTGCCAGGAAAACATCGCTAAGAACGCCCTGGGGGAAAGTCAGATTAAAGTTTCGGCATTAATTGTAGACAAGTTACTTACACCACCAATAGCCAACGGTGCAGATCCGCCTAGGCCACTGAAGAATCGGAATGCCATGAGCTGACCAGACGTTTGAGCGAATCCACAACCCAGGTTCCAAGCCAAGTAGAATAGATTGGATAGCTGTAGGACGAGAACGCGGCCGTAGATCTCAGACAAGGGGCCCAAGAATAGCGGTCCAATCGCATATGCTAGGACGAAAATGGACAGAGTGAGTTGAGCTTCGACTTCATTCGTGATACCGAAGTCAGAACTTATGCTACTCAGAGCGGGCGATATCATGGATGACGATATTGGTGAGACAAGGGTAAAGCAGGAAACAATCAGAGTCGCTGCCCATTTCCGTTTCATAGACCCTGCGCGTTGTTAGACCAATCCATATGCATCTAGTAGATCAATGTGACTTACAATTCTTCGGATTACTAGGATCATTTTCTGAATCCCACGTAACCTTGTACTTGTCAGCTGCTGTTATACCAGCCAATGGTTGTTAGGCGAACATACCAGATTCGGATCTTTGACCGACCGCGTAGACTTCTTCTTTTCCAATGGTGGTGGTGCTTCAACATCATGTTCGTATGGAATACCCCCTCGTATCTCTTCGTAAGTCGTCTCTTCCTCGTGAGTGGTATCATCTTTTGCTTCCTTCTCGTCTACGTCATCGCCACTGTCGTCATCGTCGCTACTGGCCGTGTTTGCATCTCTTCTTTCAGTCTCAGTCTTGTGCAACGAACTAGCATCAGAGTCGACGTGAATTCCTTCGCCATCTTCATGGTGGTATACGGAATGATCATCCGGAAATTGGCTGGACAGAATACGGTGTAGTGGTGCGTTGTCGGATCGCCGTGGCCGGGATCTTGATCGGCTTCTGGATGCCCTCTGAGGGCGCGATTGCCTGGGACTCTCCATGTCTATGTGAGGCTGTGATTGCCGTCCGCGAAGGCTAGAGACCGTGTCGTGTTCCGTATAGCAGATTAAGATTAGTGATACGAGAGTTGGAAACCCGAGTTTAGTCCTGTAGATCTTCCGCGTCTCTCAAGTATAAAGAAAGATTTGAGTGAATGAATTAGTATGGCTCGGTGCAAAGCCAAGCGATTAAAGTAGTTTTAGAAAGGTCGTGTATAGGGCGAACTTCGCTATTAGAACGGACTCTGCGCGTTCGGGTTTAAGCAGCCGTAGAACGAATCTCCGTGGGTCGCGTGCCCCACAACGTAGTTCAGCATCATCGGTGCGTCGGTGGACATTATCTCCCGGGCCGAAATGAGAAGCGACTTGATGCGATTAGTTATGCGGTGTGTTTTAGCTGTGGCGTCGAAGCTTGTTGATATTTTGACTGCTGACGAGTTGAGATGACGTCAAGGGTTGCTGATTTCCGGCGCTACTGTCGCGTCGAGTAGAGATATATCCGGTGTCGCGACTCCAGCTCCCAGACCGAGCTCCAGAAAATTTCGAGTTCTGCATGTTTCAACATCTACAGTCTCCATCAGCAACGCGATTAATCATCTGGTTAGCCTAGGGGTAGCAACGGCGAGTGAGAAGGTTTTCGCATTCCTTGACTGACTGCATAGCATACATTTCATGGCGTTTTGTGTACAGCTAAGTGCTACTGAAACATTTAGTTGACGACCACCAAAGGGCGCGGCGTCAACTTCGTGCCGTGGCTGAACAGGTTGTCAGGATCGTACTTATGCTTGAGCTCCTCAAGTCGCTTGACGTTTGCGCCGAAGATCTCGTTCGCCTCAACATCAGCGGAAGCATAGTTCCCGTATTGAGCCACGCCGCCATCCTTTGACCGGTCTGCAGCAGTCACTGAGGCTTTCTTAAGAAGATTTCGTGAAAATGTACGAATCTCACCGTCGAGTGAGGGCTCGAACCTGTGCGTTCATTAGAATTGAGCTCCATAAAGCATTGTATCAACTCACCATTTCATCATCACCGCGACATTGTAGTAATCGCCACGGTTCGAGAACGCCATCTTATCGTTGGAAACCTCTATGACCTTCTGGTAAGGAACAGCTTCGAAGAGTATCATGCTTTCGTTCATTCGTTCGTGCGAAGCTACAAAAGCGTTGAACTCTGCATGAAGTTGCACAGCGAAGCTTGAGTCAATTGGGAGCTTGAAAGCACCTCCGCCGAAAAGCTTGCGGCCGTCAAATCCGGCTCCCTGATTAAGAAGGCTATTCAGCTGTGGGTAAGGTATCATGGCAGTCATATTGGCTACAGGGCCAAGTTCAAACAGGTCAGCGAAGAAAGCTTTTCCTTCTTCCTCAGTGCCGTTATGGAAGATCTGGCAAAGTACGACAGGTGCATTCGCGGGCGGTGGAGCGGAGAAACCCATGAGCATGGCTTGGTTGCCGTCATTTGTGGTGTGGAACTTGTTCAGGAACTCAACGATCTGCGGTATCTTGTCCGGAAGGAAGACCAAAGGTCCTGCAAAGACAGAATTCTTCTGTGCATAGCCCTGGAACGTGAATGCTGTTGCTACGCCAAAGTTCTGACCTGCGCCTCGCACAGCCCAATAGAGGTCGGGATTCGAATTTGCTGATGCGATGACTTGCTCACCAGATGCTAGGACCATGTCAACGGACAGGAGGTTATCTAAGTGATATCAGTTGTGTAAGCTTCGTCGGTTGATTAGATATAGGAGAACATACCAATCGTCAAGCCATACTTTCCAGTGAGATAACCATAGCCCCCTCCTAGTGTCAAACCTCCTACACCGGTATGGTTAACCGTACCTCCGACAGTCGCAAGACCGAACTTGGCAGCTTCAACATCAACGTCTTCCCATATAGTTCCTCCTTCAGCTTTGATAGTTTTGGCATCCACGTCAACTGTCACTTTGCGCATCTTAGAAAGATCGATGACGATGCCATCCTCGATAGACGCAGCTCCAGAAGTGCTGTGACCTCCTCCTGTAACGAAGGAGTCAATGTGTGCTTTATGTGCGTCTGTTACAGGGGCATTCTTACCTCGGACTGTGAACGGGATGCTGTGCTCGCGTATCTGAGCCAAAGTTGCGGAAACGTCATCCGCGGACCGAACTCTGATTACAGCAGCCTTTCCTTGCATAAGTGCATTGCTCCGACATAAACATGACCTTTCAGGTGGGTGTAATCAGGTAAACTCACAGCTCGTTTGATGCAGTGCTCACTCCACCTTTCGATGCTTTTCTCGTACTCTTCGCCGTCACCCGGAAGTAGGACCTCAGCAGTCGTATCCTTTAGCAGCTCTTTGAGCGAAGGATAGTCAAATTTCCCAGATCCTGATACCATCTCGGTGGTTTGGAAGGATAGTCGATGGAGAACGAATGAGGATAATCTCGAAGTAAGCTTGTCTGTTGATTAGAAAATGGACCTGGCGTGACGTGCCGATTGAAAAAGTCCACAGTACCGGATAAGGCACTTATTGATATGATCTTGATGAGTCGTATAGAAATAGCGGGATTATATCGGGCTGGGCACAAGCTGAGTAAAGGTAAGGCTGTTGAGCGTGAGGCGCATGATGATAGCGCATGGTGGGGTACAAGTTCTAGGTGGGTCGACCGAGGTCGCATCCAACGGATCGGAAGCATGACAGATGCAAAGTCTCCTCGTCGATGTTGATAGGATTACTGGACGTCGATACGCACAGTGTCCGCGTTTTCAAGACATAAGCCCATGGCAGATGAAGCATGATCTAGCAATTTGCCTGTGTGCTTACCGAAGGCTTTCTGGAGCCTGTACTAACGCCAGAGTATGCAGCGAACAAGCTTGGCCGAAGAAGTGTCGGCCTGCGCATGGAAAAGTCCCATGGTTTGACATCGAAGTCGGGCGATGTGGGGTATAGAATCAGCTGGCATATGATTGGACGGAAGTGGTGAGGGCAGCAGAGCTTAGCGTGGACCCTGGAGTGAAAGATGCGGCGAACTTTCTCTCCTCCGACGCGAGTGCATTATTCGACAACTTCCAGAGTCGCCGCTCGACCATGCTAAAGACGAGGGGCTTGCAGTCAGTTTGTGCATCATGCCGGCTAAATATCGCAATTTCACGAGCGCGTAGCGCAAGATTGCCAGCCCAGACACGACCCGCGCCGCGACAACTACCTTTGTTCGCCTCCAAATTTACAACGCCACAACGAGCATTCTCCACGACACTCGGAAGGAGACAATTAGAGCAAGGCCATGCGACAAGTACGGAAGATGAGCCTCCTTCTGCGACCGAAGCGGTGAATTACGAAGTCAACGTGCGGAGGGCGAGGCAGCAATTCGGTGATACGTTACCGCGCGACCACCTGAGCGAAGAGGAATACACAATATACAAGAGACTGTACGGCCCAGCAATTTTCGTGGATCCTGCCGCAGACATAGAAGAACTTGGGGATATAGCCGAGGAGGAGATTATTGAGCAAGAACGACCTGATGGTTCTACTGTCTTGTTGAGGAAGGGAAAGGATGGCGGGCTGGAAGAGATTGAGGTCGTCGAAGAAGTCGAGGCTGACGAGGATAATGCTCCTGAAGAAGCTGAGCTGGACAAAGAAACCATGACACCAGAAGAATGGGAGGCGCGCAGAGAGAACGAGGCACAGGCGTATCACGACGAAATCTACGAGCAAAGTCGGCTGCAGCAAGAGGAAGCAGAGGCTTGGGAAGACATGGAAGAAGAGCAAGAGGAAGATAATTTCATGCGTGCGCATCCACTGACCATCGCCGGTCGCTTCAAGCCATCGCCCTCGACCGTCTTCCTGCCCAAAGAAACTCTCGTCGATCCTACAGCGCTGCTTCTGACACGCGCGAATCACAAACACCTCGCCGAATCTGCGAATCGCATCTTTGGCGGTCGCGGTCTGCCTTACTCAGCCAGTACAACTCCTGCACGCTTGGGCAATGAACAAAAGCCAATTCCACTGGACCCATCGCAATCGGAAATGGGCAACATCGAAGCTGATGTATACATGGCTTCCGTACAGCCAGGCACATACGCAAGCGTAATGAGCGCCATGGTCGAAGTTCGCAGGCGACTGGGGACAGGATGGCTCGAACACATGCTACAAAACAAGAAAGGTGGCACTATACTAGACGCTGGTTCTGGAGGCGTCGGTGTACTTGCCTGGCACGAGATGCTAGAGGCGGAATGGCAACGCATGCACGAAGAATCAGGAAACACGTCGCATGGTGCTACTCCGTTGGGAAAGGCGACTGTTTTGACTGCATCTGACACGCTCCGTCACCGCGCAAGCAAACTGCTGGACAACACTACGTTTATTCCGCGACTACCAGAAACGGTGACAGCGGCCGACGAGGGTAACACGCAGCAACCGCGCAAGTACTATGATGTCATCATCGCACCACACACGCTCTGGTCTATCAGGCAAGATTATCTGCGCAGGGAACAAGTTGAGAAATACTGGTCCCTGTTAAACCCCAAGGGTGGTGTTCTCATTCTCATCGAGAAGGGTCTCCCACGAGGATTTGAAGTCGTAGCCGCCGCCCGTTCATACCTTCTGAACAAGCACATCTCCTCTCCTGGCTCAGAAACTCTCGAGACGCTACTTGACTCTCAGGTCTCAAAACCCGATCAAGACACCAGGTTCACTGAGAAAGAGACGGGAATGATTGTTGCGCCATGCACCAACCACAATTCATGCCCCATGTACCAGTCCACAGGTGTCAGCCAAGGTAGGAAAGACTTTTGTTTCTTCAGTCAGCGCTATATTCGACCTCCGTACCTCCAACGCATCTTGAATGCAAAGGACAAGAACCACGAGGATGTGCAGTTCAGCTACCTGGCTGTTCAGCGTGGACGTGATCAACGCCTTCCACAACACGACGTCCTCGGCAAAGGATTCGTGCAAGGCGAAGCCTCTACCGCTGCCGCATTTGAGGGACACGAGTGGCGCGCACGGTCGAACCCAGAAACCGAAGAGCCCGTCATGACCTCGACCGCCGATGTGAATCCACTCACCCTACCGCGTCTGGTTCTCCCTGCGCTGAAGCGACGAGGTCACATCATTCTAGACGTCTGCACACCAGCTGGTATGCTTGAGCGCTGGACTGTTCCCCGATCCTTTAGCAAACAAGCCTACCGTGACGCGCGAAAAGTCCGCTGGGGTGACCTCTGGGCTCTCGGCGCAAAAACACGCATTCCACGCAACGTTCGTCTAGGCCGACCTACCGACGAGTTCGACAAGAAGGGCAGAAAGGTCAAGAAGGCAAAGCAAGTCACCATCGAAATCGGTGTTGGCGAGAGAGACGGAAGGACTGTGGAGGAAGGTCCTGCAAGGGTGCTTGGCCAGGGCGGAAGGATGTTGGTTGGTGATCGCGATGGACGGTATACTGCGGATCGCAAGATTCGGGGTAGCAAGGGAAGAAAGGGGAGGAAGAAGAGGGTTGATCATGATGGTTATGACTTGGACGACATGTAAATGGTTTTGTATGAGTATGAGTGGGAGTATGTTGTACGATATGGTCGACACCCTATTTTTAGCTGGGCTAACTTTGGAACCGAGTTCCTTTCGTCTCACCTCCCGGGTTGGACACGAGTTCACGCCAAACAAAACAGATAGAAAAAGAAACGAAAGCACGTTCAAGCTCAGTCATTACAGCAGTCCCCAGAGGAAAACCGCACAGGCCCGTAATAGTAACGCACGAGGACGTTAAAACTTGACGTACCCCTTGTCCTTGACGAACGTAGCCAACCAGGGTACATCATCCGATTCCCGCTTCGCCAAAGAAGCATAAAACTCTCCATGCGCAGGCCCATCTACACCTTTGACCATGGGCCCACCATCAGGCTCTCGTTGATCCGCATAGAAGAAACTAAGAATCCGTCGCAGTCAGCCTTCAATTCAAAATTCAAAATCCCAAGTCTCCAGAAAATAAACAAGAGGAAAGGGAAAGAAAGAAAGGAAGAAAGAAGAGAAGAAAGGAAAAAAAACTCACCGATACCCTCGTTCCCGATACATAGTATCCGCCAGCCCAACCCAATGCGCACTCGCACTCTTCCCCACCCCCAGCGTCAGAAACAATGGAATAGGCACGATGGTCTGATTCAGCGTATTCCCCGTGTAAATAAACGTCTTGTTGCTCCTTCCTCCTTCGCCATCACCACCCACTTCTCCATCCCACGCTCTCACCGCTTCCATGGCAGCAACATACGGACTCACCGTATTAACATTAAGATCTTTAACAAACTGGTCCTGCGGCAAAGATAGTAAGTTGCCTTCCACAGGCGGCGGCGTCAACGCAGATGCGTTCCAGATGACGACGTTGGGGGCACGACCGAATTCTTTCGTCACGGCGGCGAAGAGGGCAGGGATGGAGGATGGGTTTGAGAAGTCGGCGGCTAGGGAGAGCGTGCCGTTGGCGGGGTTGAGCGCGTTGGTGCCGGAGCGCGAGGCGGTTGCGATGCGGTAGCCCAGTGCTGTGAGGGACGTGGTTAGGGCTGTGCCTACGTTGGGGCCTGAGCCGAGGATTAAGGCGATGGGGGTGGTGGACATGGCTTTCCTGTGGAGGGTGGGGAGTGCTAGGTGGGATGGGTGGTTGGCTTCAGCCAGGGTATTGGCAGGTAAGTGACGATGAGAGATGAGGGTATTTGTAAAAGGTTGAATGGAGTCGATGGTATTGGAACGGATTGTTCTTTTGTGTTTATGACTGTTGTATTCAGACAAAACACACCTTTTTTATATGTCCACTGATCTTACGCAGGTCTCCTCACTTTACCATCTTTGTAATCCCCCTGTGCTACACATATGTGTCAGCAAGATAACTCCGGCCTGTCTATCCTATATCCTTACCGTTTACCAATCGTCGCGTAGACACAACCTGTATTGGAAACCGGAAAGACGAATTAGGAAAGAGGATAGATAGTACATGCATGAAAGGTACTGAGTACGAATCCCGAGTACAAGTCAGGCAAGCTATGCACGTTTACCAATCAACACCGCTCGACGAGTCGCGATGTCCGGGGGCCGCAAGGTCCGCGCCTTTGCTTACGTTAGAAACCGCAACGGAATCACACCGCGCACCATGCCGGGTGTAAGAATGAGCAAGGAACACTGAGTCGAGGTAATAGATTAATGTGTTATGCATATTGAGGAGTATGTTGAGTGTTAGCATAAGGCTATATACATCCGACGCCATTCCTCCGACCAACACGTCTCCAACCCAATGCAGATCCGTCTTGCTATACTCCATACAAAGTAAAATGGGTATATCCTCCTTCCTGGCATGTGACACCAGTACTGATGCTCAAACGAAGGAAAAAGTAGTAGTAACGCCGGTAAACCGAAGAAAAAGCGCTCAACTGACGCCATGCAATGCAGTACAACAAAGGAAAATAGATGAATGAAATGTGTAGAGAAAATGATCAAATCATCAAGCTAGCACCAAAGGTAACTGCGCTCAAGCCTGTCTCGCGGCTATCCTCGCTCGGTCGACGCTTTCCCATCGTCTCTAGTTGGCGCGCAGCATCGACTTTTGTTTGCGACATGCCAGACGGTGATGGTGGGCCCGACGGGCCTGTAGCATCACTAGTCGACTTTGAGCGAACAGGGCCAAGGTCTTCGCCAAAAGTGATGGAAGTGATGGAATCATCGCTGACACCACGAAGAGGCGAGCTGGGCCTTTCCGGCAAGATAGTCGTAGATACAGTCTTGTCTGCGGTGGCCGTAGGAGGGTTGTGATCCGTTGCGATTCTCGCAGGGCGTCTAGATTTCGCAAAGCCGTGTACGTCGTAACGAGGTGGGTGCGGGGTATAGTCGACGAGCATGTGAGCCTTGACGCTAATGCGGAAGCGTTGGCCTTTGCCAAAAACCACATCGCTGACACGTGGAGAAGAAGCAAGCAACACCGGGGCGCAACGGCGACGGTAACGCAGGGTCTGCGCAAACGAAGGCCGTGGCGCACACGTGGACTTGGGATCAAACGAGACGCCACTTTCAGGACGCTCATCGTCGCCTTGCTCGTACTCGTGCGAAGAAACGCGGGCTAGCGAATCTCTCGCAATTCGTGTGGGAAAGCGGACATCCTCCGGGTCGAAATCGTCAAGTTCTAGATCAGCCGCGGGACCTGTGTGGCTGATACCTGGTTCCCGGGTCCCAGCCAGATGTGGATAAAGCTGGCGGATAATCTGCTCCTGTTGTGCAATGATGCGTCGACCAGCTTCTAGACTTGTCAGGCTCTCGAGGTTCTCTCCAAACTGCGCGTTTTCCAAGATGCGTTGTCGTCTGCCCCTGCGAGGAAGACTTCGGTAGCGGGGCTCACTGCGGTCTTCTAGGGGTGAACTGATGTCGATGGCGGCGCAAAACGATTCTACCCAGTCGAGCATGCCTTCCTCGGTCGATGGACACAACAGAAATTGCTCAAACTCCAGGCGCAGCCGGATGGCATGTTCTCGTACAGGCTCGAATAGATGTGGATCCGTCTCGTACAGTTTGGGCCGAGCAGCAGCGGGAACCAAGTGCGCAAAAGGGGATTTTGGTGTCAGCGACGTCTTTTTGAAATCGGATGCCACACCGACTTCAGCGTGCTGTAAAGAATAGGTTCGTATTAATCGTCCTGCGCATGGCTCCTTGCTTTTGCTGAGGAGTCCCGGGTACTTTACGCGGTGTATGCTCAATTGCGTGCCTCGAAGTATGGCGTAAACATCGTTCCACTCACGATGTCCCGAAACTTGGAATGGTGATGAGAGCTCTTGCTTTACCCCAACAAGTCCCTCTATGTGAACTGTACAGGTGTATGGCGGGGGTAATTGTGTGCTGCGAACTGCCTCCTTCTCTGTCCTCGTCCTCTCATCGAGAATGCGGCGGGTCTGAGGATCAATGGCTCGGGCATACGAAGGCGGTGACCCAATGGGAAGTTGCGCATGAGTGTGGTATGTGTTATGGTATCCATATGTCGATGTTGCTGGCGACGGATTCGTCGACCGAGGTCGTGTTGTTCGTCTTTGAGACGTGTGTCGAGTGGTAGACTCCATTATCAAAGGCTGCTGATGTGGGGGTGAATTGATGCAGGCGTCTGCAGGGGAAATTCGACGAGATGGGCACAGGTTTTAGTAAAGGTGATCGATCGCCAGAGTCGTATTTGGAAGCGACGGCGTGCGATGGGAAAGCAATTCGTGGAGCTATTGAGATCGAGAAGACGCCATTGACGGGTGGCTTGCGGTAGTTGTTTGACGACGGAATCCCCGGACTGAATGTGTAACAGTGATTTGTTCTCGCGAGCAAAAAGCAAGTCGAACAAACGAACAAAGCTTGACGTCGCTGTAGAGATGACGCCACAGCAGCAAAAGACGCGGAAGAGGGAGTGGGCGACGCGTTGAGTATATCGGGAAGTTTGCGACAGGGGTGCGCCTGCTGTTAAATGAAATGCGGATGTCACCGAGGAAGGTGCGACTGGCGTCTGACGGGGAGAGGGCAAGAACGACTGTGCGCAAGTGCGCGAATGGACGCTGACGGAGTAGATAACTGCACGGCGAGGCCAGCTCCTAGCGGGCACCCACGGCGTGGTGGCATGATAGAGTTAAGCAGCTGCTGCTATCAGCTGCCCTGCAGTTGTTGGTACTACAAGGGTCTCCCCTCACAGTCTATTCATGTTCCAGATCCCGCTAACATGCCCTAGAAGAGGGCCCATCAGCCTCTTTCAGCATAGCTGACCCCTACACCTCTGCAAGCGATCCGTCGTCCGCATGCCACTGTGCCGCGCTCCACTGCGTCCACAGAGTCCACTCCACCCTGCGTGCTTTTTTGCTTCAGCTGAGTATTCCGCGCACCTTTCCCCGAGCCTAGAATTGCGACACCACCACGTTTCTGCTTCTTCCACATCAGCCTGACCGGCTCGTCTCCACCAGCATGACACGCCGCGGTCCCTTGCACCGCACGTAGGGCCCCCTTCGCCGAGTCAGCATCGGGCACTAAGTCAATTTTTATTTGGGTTCAAGACATGACGGGCTGTGAGCTGCGTCCTCCAGCGATGCGCCATATGCTATCTGCTTGTCTAGGGGTCCAGAAGACTAGTTCTGCTGCTGCATGCACAGTCATAACATGTGTTCACGCCTGCGTGGAACCTTGGAAGTCTTCCCGTCCTGATGATCACCTATCCGCTATCCCACGGCTCGGGTTCGCGGTACGCTGGCGCAGGCGGCACGCGTTCGGCGCTTAACTTTGGCTTTGATACCTCGGCCAGGCTCGCCTTGTGGCCTACCCTGACCGACACTCTCTGCACACCCTGATCGTCAGTTCCAGGTTTCACAATTTGTCTCTCCACGCCGATTATCTTCTTTTCTTCTTCGCCATAATTCAACACGTTCTTCACGTCTTTCCCGTCATATTTCCGTCATTTGCACGTCACTCACAAGAGAACACGACTGTCGCAGCGCCAAAAATTATTTCAATAAGCGATCCCATGGTACCGTTAGTTTTAGGCCAGGAACCAACGACTATCGCAATCTAAACAGTTTTTTAAACACAACTACGCCTCGCACATTGGAAAAATGGCAGGTACAAGTGCATAAGCTACGGGTATTTGAGAAACAAGACTATCAAAAGCCACGTTTCTACATCATCTAGTACGACGATAGTGAAGAAGTTGGGGCCGGTTGCTATTCACACAGCTGTTAGATCTCATATCAGCGCATTAGTACCACGATCGCTCTCCGTGAACACCAGCTCCATCGGGATGTTCCGCTTTGGATCTACTTGAAACAAGTCTACGAAGGGTCGAACTTGATTTTGTCGTAGCAAGGCCTTGCAGTTACCATGTTTGCCATCCGGCTATTGGAAGGTGCCGTCGTACCGATAGCCAGTACAGTAACATTGGTCTTATCGAATATGTCGAACTTGATTTAGTTGTGTTTCAGGGGTTTGCTCGAGGAGACCAGATTCGTCAGGCTGTCGTGACGACTGTCATGCGTGGATGAAGCCGAGTTTGCACCTTGATCGCCCACTCTCCGCAGACAGATCCCATGTCCGGACGGTCGTCGGCGTTTTTGGATCTTGAGTATCGTGTGCAGAGATTCGATTCGTAACTTCGTCATTGTCGTCACCAGAGATGGCGAAAACAAAGTCTTGACCACTGCTGCAGGAGATTTGATATGCTGACGTCTTCCAGCCAAGGTCTCGTCGCAACGTGAAGATGCGGATGGAGATAGGATCACTTTCTGTGTCTGTAATCAAGAATAACGACCTTGGATGAGCGTTTGCTGATGGCAAATTCATGAAATACATGGGTCCTGTTTGGCGATCGGAGACAGGTAGTAATGATTGTGCTGACTAGGTCTAGTTTTGCGACGGTGATGGTAACCCCAGATTTCTTCCAAGTTGCCTTAAGCATTACGAAAGCTGTAAGCTCATTTTTTGAAAGGAGTTGCGAGTGTTTGTAACGCGTTGCAGCGACTACGCAGAGACGCTTTGAGGGGTTTTGCGATCCCTCATGCATTGCATTCAATTCGCTGCAGATGTTTGACCGGTCAGTATGCACTGCCCCGCATCTACAGCCACCACATTCAAGCCCACCCACGTCCACGTCCTCCTGCAGTCGCGCTTCGCCTGCTGCCTATTTCTCCTAACTCCCAGCGTCCAGTTAGCCTTCCTGTCTTGACACCCACCAAGCTCGTTTGCCTGTCCTGTATTGAAACTATCCATTCGCCTACATGATCATTGTTTCCCAAATAGCTACGAGGTCGCCGATTCCTATCCACTGGCAGAGTTCTATCTGATGGGGCAGTTATACTCGACTTTGACGCGTCCAACCTTAACGACCCAAGTTCCTTTGCCTTGGGAAGTAGTGCCGGGTGGTATAAGAATCAAGACTCAAGAATGGGTTTGTCCTCCTGGTGGTGAACGGGCCCAACCAGTTTGCTTTGAGTACAGTCAATTACCGGCAACAAATCGCTCAGGAAGCGATAGACTTTGTTCTACATGTATGAGCCTCGGCCATCTAGAAAGCACACACTGGGATAGCATCAACAACTTTCGTGAGGTTGTTGTAAAACATCACCACTCACTTAGTGCGTTACTCGAGAGCGCATGTAGAGGTTGCCATTGTTGCGGATTGTTATTGATAGCGTGGGAAGAAAATTGTTGCTTGTATCAGGAGCCCGGAGGTGGATGGACTGGTAAGGCAGGCTCTGATTCGGTTTCTTTAGATGGCGACATTAGACTCAGATATCAGAGGGTGCAAACGACAATCCCCTTGACTGGTGTCGAGGTAGATGAAGTCCAAATCACCATACTATGTGGCGGCTTGCTGCCTGGTATGAGTGGACGACTGATCTGTAAACCTATGGACTGTGAGTGCCCATTATCCCCAGAGTGTCACCAGTTTCTCACGATTAACCAATGAAGCAGCCGATCTTACAGCTTTTCCAGAAACATGTCTTCCTACAGGGTGTGACATTCATACTGGCTCCCCAGCAAGTTTATCTAGGATTAAGGCTTGGCTGAACATCTGTACCTCTTCGCATCCAGCATGTTCGCAGGCCGATTCTCAGCCTCCGCCTCTTCCAACGAGAGTGATAGCGGTAGGGCAGAAAGGATCCAACAGATGTTATCTTGTGTCTGGAAAGAAAAAGAGTGGTCACTACGCTACTTTAAGCCATTGCTGGGGAGACCCCAACCATCGACCGTTGTCGACAACTGATGAGACTCTTGCTTGTCGACAGCAGGGCATCAAGGACGAAGAATTGTCGAGAACATTTCAGCACGCAGTTCAAGTCTGCAGGGAAGTAGGTATAGAATACCTCTGGATCGACTCTTTGTGTATCATTCAAGAACAAGAATCACAAGAAGACTGGGCAAAAGAAGCGCCGAGAATGGGACTTGTGTACGGCAACTCGAGGTTGAACATTTCCGCAGCAGCAGTAGCAGACTCCACTCAGGGGTGTTTTCAAGAGCGCCTCGGTCAATTTTCTTGGCCTTGTCCAGTTGTCCTTGCGAAACAGAAATGCTATCTTTCTCGATATCCAACGAAAGAAGAACACCATGGCGATCCGGGAGACCTTAATTGGGAGAACTCCGTAGCTCAAAGAGCTTGGGTTCTTCAGGAACAGGCCTTGTCTCGCCGCTCTATTATATTTTCGAAAACCCGTCTCATCTGGCGTTGCTCAACACTGTCGACCAATGAAAAGCATCCGCTAGGAACACCGCATGCCCCAAGCATATCAGCTGATAACCAGCGTCTACTCCACTGCATAATAAATGGCATAACATCATTCACGTCGAAAAATCTGAAGGTCGACATCTATACCTGCTGGTATAGAATGTTAGAGGATTTTACATCTCGAAGTTTAACATACGACGAAGATAGGCTACCTGCGATAGCTGGAATTGAAAAAAGGTTTGGAGAGGCAGCGGATGATGACTACCACGCAGGGTTGTGGAGGCATGACATGCTTCTCGGTATCCTCTGGCATGCAATCAGTGTAAATCCCGCAGAAACAACCAAATCGGTTAGGGCACCGTCGTGGTCGTGGGCGTCAGTCAATTGTGGAGTGAGCTACGCACATCTTTTATCAGCTGGCGCCGACGCTAGTCGTATCCCTCTCTCTCCACTGGCCGACATGCTTGACGTTTCTGATCCACCGACTTCTGAGGATCATCCGTTCGGAGTAGCGTCGAAAGCCTCGTTGAGGATGTCTGGCATTTTGTTAAAACTGGTGGAAGTTGATGATGAAGACTACGGGCTAGCTCTGGCCGAACACGGCACTCTGACCGAAAATGGCACCCGTCTTTTGGGCGATATTGAAGATGACACCTGGGACGTCTGGGATCTCGAACCGTCAACTCAAAGATCTTTATTCTGTTTACCTGTCTGCGTACGTCATGATCCTTACTATCAAGGCGAAAGAGGCGATGGCGAATTGTACAAAGCCTCGTGGGAAAAGTCCCTGGAGACAGGAATAGACGAATTCGAGCGATACAATAAGATATACTGCTTGCTCCTACAATCTGTTGAAGGGAATCAAGGCACATATAGCAGAGTAGGGCTATGTAATCTGGACAGCCATAAGACAATCGAGATCAGCAGAATGACCTTTCGAGACCGTAGGTCCCTCACTATCATTTGATGATCCTCGAATTGGTACAGATGCAGACCAGCCAAAAAGAATTTCCCATCTCTCGGACCGTCAAAAGAAACACAACAGACCTGACACATGGAGAATAGAGACGTTGTAAATGGGATACGCTGCACCAAACTCTTGCGAACTCTGGCGATGAGGCTCCGACCGCCTTACACAGGAGGAATCATCAAACAAGTGCAGAAACAACAACCTCTCTATTGCACGCTACATTGGTTCGATATAAAAAAAAGCTTAGCTAGTAATAGCACTCCAGACTTCTAGGTCATGTTTTGGTTCTATCTGCTCAGGGGCGATTCAGGTTGTCTACTTTGCAATCGCTGCGCTCAAGGCCTGTAGCCGTGGCGGGTGTGTTGAGAACGTAATGAGCATTAACAAAATTACTTTGTGCAACTTGAAGACAGTTGCGAGTAACGGCAGACACTTCGCATATTGGGGTGATCGTCAGCTGGGAGAGCAAACCAACAGCAGCGTCGTTGCTCTAGTGATATTCTTCTTGCTCTACGTTATTACGAGCGCTTACTGTGAGGTAGGTCTGATCCTTTGAATCGAGAATATCTTTGTTGACTTCAGAGAAAGGGAGCGCGGATGTCGAACGAAGGAGCTGAACTGAACGAAAGCAAAAAGATCATCTTCACAAAAAAGAAGGGCCGAACCGGAGTCGAACCGGTGACTTCGGGAAGGCGGTTTATTGGTGAACTGCAGTCCTACACTCTACCACTGAGTTACCGGCCCGTCTGGTGAATATGGAAAACTTGGGAAAAATTACACTAATAAATGCAATGCATGAGAGGCTTACATCTTCGAATGCATCCAAGATACCCCCCCGTATATTACGCCACGTGGGGTATGCAGGTGTTCCAGTGGGGTCTTGCCAAAATCATGTTGTCAGCACTGTTGCGAGAGCCAAGATAATACGTTGCGCACTTTCCCGTTCTACAAGCGTTGTGACACTCAGCGCACGATGCGATAAAGGCAGCTCACCATGTCGTCGTGGCAGGTACACTTATACACTGTCCCTGTATATCTTGTTAGAAACTTGTCCATAGTACTATAGAACATGCTCTGCTCCACATCAAATCCAAAGTTTGTGGTGGCACTAGAGCAGCACCCACTGGGTCCGAGCATTACAACCTGCCTTCTCGCAAAGCGCATTGCATTCTCGCTCGAGTCCAAGCAACTGCTCACTTACTTAGTCAAACCTATCGTGGAGTAGACGTAACAACACTGATCACGCAAAAGCCACTTGCTTACAACCGTATTCGCGTCCTACTAAGAACGAACGAAATAGGTGCATACCGCCGTAGAATAGATATAGCGACAAGGTGTTTATCATTATATATGGGATGTAGCCACTGATGCTTGAGAAGAGCCTACTGTTCTGTTCAGACCTGCAATTGCTGCATGTGTAATTGTTAAATGTACATTCTCTGTGATGTGTTGTAGATGGAATGTACATGTAAGCAATTGAGCAAGATGTCATTCGAGGTTGGCCCGAGCGCGGCGAGTTCGCATCTCGAATCATGAGAAAAGTCTCCCGGAACACCAATTCGCAACACCACGTCGTCATACACTCCCCAGCAATACCGCCCAAATGGCTGCACCTGCCAGATGTATGGCCACGGCCACGAGAAGTATCCAGAGCTCACAAGCGGCGCGCATCACGTATCGAACATTCGCCTCTAGCACATCGAGTCCGGCCGCATCGTCGCGGAAAGTAGCGGCGGCAAACACAACATGTCTGAGGCAACTACAGACAGCACGGAACGCTTCTGGGAAGGCAGCGACGAGCTGCCAGAGTCAGACAAGGAATTTCTCGCAATCGGCATCGCGGAGCAAGCTCAAGACGATAGATCAGATCCGGGCAAGAAACAAGGGCGGGGTATGTTTAGCTGTCTGACGGGCCATACATGAGATGGTAGAAACTCGGGCATATGATTAGAGGCTGACGATATCTGTAGCCATTCAACCTCACAGCCGCGATCCTCTTCGTCGCAGCCGGTGGAGGACTATGGGCCTACTTCACATACGAGAAAGAGCGCATGGCACGAAAGCGGATAGCAGAGCAAACAAAAGGCATTGGCAAGCCCAAAGTAGGCGGACCATTCCACCTCGTAGACCACAACGGCAAGCCCTTCAGCAACGAGGACATGTTGGGCAAATACTCTTTGGTACGACAACACCTCTACTGCCTTCTCAGCTCTCATACTGACAGTAGTATTACAGGTCTACTTCGGCTTCACCCATTGCCCTGACATCTGCCCCGACGAACTCGACAAAATGGCCCTCATGTACGACAAAGTCGTTGCCGAATGCGGAAACGTCCTCCTCCCCATCATGATCACATGCGACCCCGCGCGCGACAACCCGAGCGTACTCAAGGAATATCTGGCCGAGTTCCACCCTGATTTCATTGGATTGACGGGCAACCACGAGCAGATCAAGGATACTTGCAAGGCGTATAGGGTGTACTTTAGCACGCCCAAGGATACCAAGCCCGGTCAGGATTACCTGGTTGATCACAGCATTTACTTCTATTTGATGGGTATGTTATGTTGTATATGCAGCGTGAGAGTTTTGGACTAACAGATGATAAACAGATCCTGAAGGCGATTTCGTCGAGGCCATCGGACGCAATTTCACGGCGGACCAGGCTGCCAAGGTCATTTCGGATCACATCAAGGACTGGGAGAAGCCGTTGAAGAAGGAGATGAGATGGGAGTAGATGGTTTAATGACACGAACAGAAATTCGGAGGTACAAATAGATTGGGGGTGGGTGGTTTGCATACAATCACTCCTGAGAAGTGAGCGCAGGGTGCATCGACTGCGAGCAGAAGTGTAGAACTGCTGTGTACGAATATGATGGGAGTGGACTTGTACTATACCACGGGCGAAAATGTGTAGATTACCTGTATGAACAACCATGTCGCAGATATGCAGACGCCTCTTGCAAGCATAGAGCTGACAGGTGTAGACGATAGTTCGACTATACTACACAAGCATAACATCGCAGACGCCATAGTCTTTTCTCATGGATTCGAACTTGACTTCTGCAAGATAATCAAACATTCCGATGCGCTCATATGCACCTACGCAAGTGGCTGACCGCCCGAGTAGGAGTCCCGTTACACCCCAGCCATATCTAAAGATTGGAAGAAGCATTACTGGGTAAGGTCCGCCTGAGCTGTCTTCCTGTTTTCCCTTTCGCTTCGTTGTACTCTCTTCAGTTCCATCCATAAGTCGAACATCCGTCCGAACAATAGGTGTATCTATGTAGGAAATCGTACCGGAAACATTGTGCCGCAAAGTTGATAGCTTGGTACTCTCCCAGAGACCTTCTGGTGAAGGACCAGCTTCGAGCGATGCCGAGATTAATATACCCGCCAAGTGTATTGTGCCAGACGAGACGGGACCGTACGGATTAGTCGTCGAAGGCGTTACTTCTGTTTGCACGTTGTAGACTAGTATTTCTTCTGCAGCGTGATTTGATATAACGGTAGGATCGAAATCGATCGCATGAGGCAGTTCCAACGACATCCAACTCCAGGTAGGGGCAAAAGAGGAGGATGGACATCCCGGCGGTTTAGAGAACCATAATAACATTTTGCAGAGATCTTCTTTCCACAAGCCCGCGAGATATGTACCTTGGTATCGTGAATGAAACCGAGCGGCAAGAGCTGAAATTGCGACTGGTGTGTCCGTCATCCTCGTCAGTAACCTCCGGCAATATGGATATACAACACGAGTACTCCACAGCTGTGCAAAAGCTTGTGGATTAGTGGTATCCATCCTGGCCCCAAAACTGCCTTCCAATTGTGAGTTCAAATCGCTGTCCAGGTTATTCCCGTGATGCTCGCAGCAAGAAGACTCTTTGCATTCCCAACTCATCTCCCAGTTGCCGTACGCGAGGAAGCGACGAGCACACAATCTCTCTTGTAGAGTCCATCCCCGCTTGTGCAACGGCTCCTCGATGAAGTCATGCGAATCGGGCACTATTCTGTAGGTGAATGTAGTCTCGCTTCCTTTCACATCTAGACTAATTGTTCTTTCACAGGATTGCCTTGGTTTTCGGAGGAACCCTTCATTTGCTGATCCCGCTGCAACACCAGCCAAGACCAGCTCGGCATTGCTGTATATGCTCGCCATTTTACTTGATTGCTGCTCCCAGTCCAAGTCGTCGTCTTGGACAATGCATAAACTATCGATCCAGATATGCGAAAATCCAAGCGCTCGAGTGATATATATGGCATCCGAGAATGTCCGGGGAAGATCATTGGCAGGAATTTGCTCTTGAAAGCCAGCCAGAGATTTCAACGTGGTTTTAAGTGGTTGGGAACCGCCCCAGCAGTGGCTGAGCGCGACATAGGAGCCCCGGGTCGACTCCTCTGGATTTACTACAAGCTTAATGGCATCGCCCCGGAGTTCGACAAGCCGAGAGGGACCAGCTGTATCAAACTTCTCATCGCACCGCCGGTGCCCATTCTGACAGGTCGACAACCATTGCTTTGCCAAATTCAGGCACGCAGAATCTATGGCTTGCCGAGGGATCGGCTTGTATCTCTCCAAGCGAATGTGAAGACCGGAATCTGCGGTGTTGGTTTGGGAGAACATATCCATCGAAAGGGCTAGCTTTACCTTCTAGATATATGGCGATCGTTGCATAAACGCCGCGATCAACAGTATGCGGTAATTTGGAGAGTATGTTGGCCAAACGTAGGGAGTACTGTCCGTTTGTAGTTTGTCCAATCTTCACATATCCTGACCTATAACATCCATATTGCTGTCCTGCATCCGCCCAAACCGCAGCTATAAGGCGACAAAATAGGCAGCCATTTGCTGCACCTTCTTCCCAATATCTCTGTGCCTCTTGCTGGTTGAAGTATTCGGCCACCGACTTCAAGTCCAGATCGTCTGCAGAGAGGTCGCTGTTACAATTAGAACATCGCTTGGCCATGTCCGTGGGCATTATCGAAGGCGCAGGACGTGTGAAAGCGACGTGTTCGCTACCCTCATACTGCATAGCTATCGATCGTGTTGCGATGATGCAAGAGAATGACTTGGACAGGAAGAATAAACGAATTGGGAGGAACAAATTAGATAAGCCTCTGTGATGTTTGTATCGCGAACGTTTTGTCGTGTCGGAAGGTAGGATAGAAGACGTCAGGCTGAGGCAGAAGCTGAGCTAACATGCTAAACCCGCATGCTGCGTGATGAGTTGGCTGCGCGAACCCAGCCAATATAAACCTGATTTACGCGCCCTCCCCTGTACACTAGTAACAGCGCTATACACTCTGTTAAGAAGAAAAACTACATAGTTCTTGAAGTACCCCTTACCTCGCCCTACTATAGCGATATATGGTGAGAGCGATGTATGTGTATATAAAGAATATAGAAGCCTACAATGCTTCTAGTCACTTTAGGTTTTCTCTTTTGAAATCAATGTAGGCTGTAAGGTAAGGTCTCACATCTATATACTTATTTTATCTTCCTCTTGTGTGCGGTAACAGAGGACCATGTTATCTTACCTAATACCAATGGCCTTCAGAAGCTTTTCTTTCTGTGTTTTTCCAATCGCGCCTTCTGTTTCAACGTCCTTTACGACCTCGCTCATACTCTCCACCTCTATGACGTCCATACCATGTGCAAAGTGCCATAATTCTTCATCTTCATACCGTACCTGGAATGCTTGCCAGTTCTTTGCTTTTAGATCATTGACATGTTCTGTGACAGCTATCGATGGACCAGAGTAGACGAGAACACCGGGATAGCCAGGCTTAGTGATTCCACATACAGGAGGCGTCGCCGCTGGAGGTAAGAGAGCAATTTTGCGTTTATTCGTGTTCAGAAGATGGTGCAGCCAGACGATGACAGTTTTCGAGGTGCTGCCGTGGGCGCCTGCCGTTGCGTCGCTATTTACTGAGACCGCGTTTGATATGGCAGGAACAGATTCGATAATTTGCTGAAAAGCAGCGACGATGGCATCAAGCGCTTCCTCTCCTTCAGCTAACCCAACGTCCTTGACCGCGACTTTTACACGTGTCCGCAAGTCGTTCTTTGCTGCGTCAGTCGCAGAGATGATGTCCGGCAATCCTAATTCCGGATACGACTCCGGTAACCGAAGAAGGAGCGATGCATGGTTGTCGTGTGAGAACTTTAACTCCCGTGACTTGGGGTCATAGTGCGTCTGCTCGGGATACATGGCCTCTAACAGCTCGAGCTCGGTTTCAAGGCGGGTGGGTCCATGGTCTGACATGGTAGATGCAGATGCAGCTGGAAGTTGGCGAAACGGAAAATTCTACTGTATGCTTTTGTTCGGCAACGATGGACAGGGGATTGGGGGTATCTGGCATATAACCTGCTTTTGTTGCAAATCAAGAGGCACTGAGTGGACCGGTGTATCAAGTGATGCTTCGTATTAGGATAGTGTGGATGGATGTATTGGCCTCTTCTTCTCAGGATCGCGATCTTCAAGTCTAGGCCCGTGCATAGTGTCCTGGATGACATGGGGACCAAAACAATGGGTCAGTAGTTCGTGCCGCATAAATGATAAGAAACGTAGCTCGTTGTTGGATGCATAAGTGGCGCTGGAAGAGGCCCATATCTCGCTTGTGTCTCAGCTTTTAGCCCGCTGCTGTCACCGGGGTGATGAAGGGGAGGGATGTCAACAATCTTGCTTCGCGGCGGCTACATGAACAGGTAGAGTGCTCGTCCAACAGCAGCAAAGCTGCGCGCAGGAATTAACGCCTCAAGACGCGTCCTTGCTGCAAGATACACCCGCTTTATAGAGAGGGCGTCGTGCCCGGTGCATCCGACCGTGAAACTAAAACCAATAAGCTTTCCTGATCGAGCTAGCAGGCGACGCGGAGTTCGCGCGCTACTGGGCTCGTGTGCAGGCCGCCCAGAGAGGTGCTAACCACTCCCAAGACGCATCAATTACCTCAAAGACTATCTCGAGAGATCTGCACGCTCCCAAAGAAAACATTGCATTCCAGACCCGAGACCATATCCGCTGCCATCCTCTCGTGAACGCTCACAAATCATCTTCTGCAATCAGCACTCACGGCACCCTCTCTGCAGCGACGCAATCATAGTCTTACACCAACAAACCAACATCTTACGCATACCTCCACGTACACGCTTCCATACAACCGACGATTCAGAATCTCGATTCTTGAAAGGGCCCATGAGCCGTAGCCTCTCCGAAAATGAAGGCTGCTCCGCTTTTGGTGTCCTGGCACAACGAGAACGCTCCCATATACTCAGCTCACTTTGAGCCGCACGGCAAGGGACGTTTAGCAACAGCTGGCGGAGACAACAATGTCCGGGTGCGTCGGCATGAAAATACCAAGGACCTGGACTTGCGCTAATACATTCAACAGCTTTGGAATGTCGAGACACATGGTGAAGAGCGCAGGGTCACTTATCTGTCAACCCTCGTAAAGCACACACAGGCCGTGAATGTGGTACGATGGTGTCCACGAGGTACTTCTCTTCTGCATATGCAAACAAGAATAGCAACTGATCTCTTATAGGCGAAATGCTCGCGAGCGCTGGCGACGATGGCAACGTCCTGCTATGGGTTCCAGCTGAGAACCAGACCACACACAACTTCGAAGAGGGTCTCGAAGACAAGGAGACATGGCGGGTCAAGGCCATGTGCAGGTCTATAGGCTCTGAGATTTACGACCTTGCCTGGTCTCCAGACGGCGTCTTCTTCATCACAGGAAGTATGGACAACATTGCCCGCATATACAACGCTCAAACCGGTACGGCATCTGCCCTGGTACCACCTGTCCGATAGTCGCTCAATAGTCTCTAGGAAGCATTGTACGCCAGATCGCCGAGCACAACCACTACGTTCAAGGCGTAGCATGGGATCCCATGAACGAATACATCGCGACCCAGTCGTCCGATCGATCCGTGCACATCTACACACTGAAGAACAAGGACGGCCAATTCTCGTTGGCCCAGCATAGTAAGGTCACCAAGATGGACCTACCCGCGCGACGTGTGTCCTCGAATAGTCCTGCACCTCCAGACTTCGGCGGCCGAGCATCCTTCGTTGCCGACTCTACAATGGCCATCGGCTCGCCGGTGCCATCGATGCCTGGCACACCGCAATCACTGGCCCTCCCGACCATGCATCCGCCGCCAACTTCACACAGTCGTCGTTCGTCCTTTGGCTCCTCCCCATCGATGCGCCGCTCCGCCTCACCCGCTCCCTCAATGCCACTACCAGCGGTCATGCCGAACTCTCCTAGTATTAGCAGTATCGGCACGATTGGGGTTCGCAATGCACCCATCTACTTCAACGAAACTTTGACCTCGTTCTTCCGACGCCTTACATTCGCCCCCGATGGCAGCTTGCTGTTCACGCCCGCAGGCCAATACAAGGCGATACACCCGTCCATTGGCGAAGCGAAACCAGCCGAGGACATTACAAATACAGTGTACATATATACTCGCGCGGGGCTGAACAAGCCTCCGGTTGCATATCTTCCGGGTCACAAGAAGCCATCGGTTGCTGTTCGTTGCTCGCCAGTGTACTATACCCTACGCCAGACTGTTCCACCAACAAGGCAGATCACCATCGATACTTCAAACATGGACGACGAGATTCCTTCCTTACCCGAGCCAGTCATGCCTTCAAAGCCTCCTACGTCTCATTCATCCATGGATCCTCCGCCCATTACAAGTGCACCTTCTCCTTCTCCAAGCCTCTCAGCACCGTCACCAAAGCCCACCGATGGCGAAGCTTCCTCCCAATCTGGGGTGCCAGCCGGGCCCCCATCAGCTTTCACTCTCCCATATCGGATGATTTATGCCGTTGCGACACAAGATGCTATTCACATCTATGATACGCAGCAACAAAAGCCACTGTGCATTGTCAGCAATCTGCACTTTGCTACTTTTACTGATATTACTTGGTAAGTGATTGAGAACGATATTGGCCTGTGACGCGACTGACATGTTCATAGGTCCAATGATGGCTCTATGCTGCTGATGACTTCCTCCGATGGCTTTTGTTCATCGGTCACGTTTGCTCCTGGCGAACTTGGAGAGAAGTACACTGGACCGCTAGCTGTCCATAGTCGACCACAGCAGACACCTGCTGCGATCAATACCACAGGGGGCCACGCATCCAACAACTCTACTCCAACCCCCACACCAACAACTGGAAGCATGTCAGCTACTGCAACGGCAACTGCGCCACCTATGCAGAGGCAACCATCTGCAGGCTTTCCAGCCTCTCCGAGCTCCTTCGTTCCCGCAAGACCTGGCAGTCCCACAAGGAGCAACTCTGTTTCCAGCATTGCTACTGCTTCGTCCTTTGCTCCAGGTGCAGGTGACCAGAGCAACATGAACGCCCCAACCCCAGCTATGTCGTCTGTTCCTAGTATAGCTGCTGCCAATTCTGGGCCTGTGCCAATGTGGACGCCACCCCTTACGCCAGCTCATGGACAAGGCGCGACTCACAGTGCAAGCAGCTCAGTCAGTGGCATACCCAACATCGGCCAGGTCGGACGAAGAGAAAGCGAAATGAGCGAGTCTGATCGTGAAGATGTATCTTCAACCTCGAAGAAGCGAGAGTTGCACGCGGTACCAGAACCAGACGTGGATGTGCGAGAGAGTAAGAGACGACGAATTGCGCCAACACCAATTACAATGATGGCGGAGGGCGACAGTGCAATTGCCAGCACCGAAGAAGATACCCCCACGCAGACGCCAGGCCAGCAGTAGGCTTTTCATATTGTTCAACTGTTCCTCCGATTTGATGGTTGCGTATACCTTCCTTTAAGCATGGCGTTTAGGATATGAGGGTTTCACCCGCGGCGATATCAAGTACAGGGCTTTTCTTCTGCCTGATCATTATACTAGCAGGGCGTGTTTATCATCCGACTGCACGATGATACGTGCGATTCATGGTTCAAAAGATAGGTCACAATCAATGCAGGTAAATTCAAGTAGAGTCACTCTTTCTTGGCGGCACGTGCAATCTTCGTCTACATTTTTCTTCTCCCAATCAATCTCTCTGACGTCGGCACCTCTGTCGCATGTAGCCGATCTCCGTATTCAATCACCTCGCGCGCGCATCTCCACATACACACACACATCCGACATCCGATCATACAAACCGTTCATGCTGCAAACACCTTCCCACAGTGGTATCGGTATCGCTAGCGACGCAACCCCCCAAGAGATTCCAAGAGATTATCCCCTGTCACGACCAGCCCGCTTGCCATGTCAGCCAATCACAGCCCAGCTGTGAGCTTAGCAACCGGCTTCCTTGATTTGTCGCGTTGATCGCTGCGTTCGGCCCAAGCGAAAAAACGTGGTGAGATCGGACATTGCATTGGGTAGGAAAAGCGGAGGAGAGGAAATGTCTTATGCCGCCGGTGAGATGTCGATGCTGTAGATGTTTAAGTCTACCTACCTACCCCTCTGCGTTCCCTGGCCCCTGTACTCCTCCTTCCCCCCCTCCCCCACCTGTCTGTTTGGGTACGACGCATCATTCCAATTTGCTTGTTTCCTTGGCTACTTTTGCCGTGGCTTACTGGGTGTCGCGTGCGAACTTTTTTTCCTTTTTTTACGTCTGGGTAAAAGTGTTTTGAACACAAGGTACTCTTGGTGGTTGTGTCGCGTTCGTGTCGCCCTTTAGCCCGTTGCGAAGATGGAGGATACGGCTAAGATTGGAGATGATAAGAAGGTGGTGCAGGAGCAGGAACGGGAGCAGGATCACGATGTTGAACAGCAAGATGCATACGGTGAGACGAGGAGTTTGGGTAAAGACGATATCTTGCAGCTCGAGCATACGGATCCGGCGCTGAATGCAAAGATGCATTTGGTCAACAATGCTATCGACGAGGTGAGCTTTGATTTTAGGAAGAGAGTCTAGTTGTGTGTACTGATTGGTTGGGTGTTTGCAGATTGGGTTTACGACGTATCAATGGAAGGTACTATTTGCCTTTCCACAATGACTTGGACGACTCTAATCTCATTCAGCTCTTCGTCTTGAATGGTTTCGGCTACGCTGTCGATTCACTCATCCTACTTATACAATCCGTCATCGCTGCCCAGGCCACCCTCGAGTTCAATCCTTCCTACCAAAACGGGTTGACTATCGCCGCCTACGTTGGTATGCTCACGGGCGCTTTATTCTGGGGCCTATCTGCCGATATTATCGGGCGGAAGACGGCCTTTAATGTTAGTCTGCTGATCTGCTCCATCTTTGCGATTGGTACGTTTCAATTGTACTACATGCTTGTGAGATATGAACTAATTTCGTACGTGCAACTTTGCAGTGGCTGGTGCAAGTCCGAATTGGGAGGTCTTGGGCCTGTTTGTATGCTTGAGTTCTTTTGGCGCTGGGGGTAACTTGGTGGTAAGTTGTGCCTATACGAAATGCATGTGAGACATACACTGACTTCGTAATTGCAAATCTGCAGCTGGACACGGCGGTCTTTCTAGAGTATTTGCCTAGTTATAGGCAGTGGATGCTCACACTCATGGCGGCTTGGTGGGGTATGTAACTCCTCACTCTCGGTCGACCAGAGTGCAGCAACAAGGTCCTCAGACATACTGCATGCTAACAGCCCACACAGGTGTCGGCCAACTCGTCGCCGGTTTCTTCGCTTGGGCCTTCCTCCCAAACTTCAGCTGCGCAGATCCATCTATTGACCCAACGGCCGGACCCTGTACAAAGTCCAACAACCAAGGCTGGCGCTACGTCTGGTACGCTTCCGGCTCCTTAGTCTTCGTCATGTCCATCCTCCGCATAACCGTCATCCGACTGAAAGAGACGCCCAAGTTCCTCGTCAGCGAAGGAAAAGACGCAGAATGCGTCGAAACTCTCCAATTCATCGCAACAAAGTACAACCGCCCTTGCAGTCTCACACTCACCCAGATGCAAAACTGCGGCACGGTAGATCGCGTCGCAACACGAGGAAACAAGAGTAAATGGGGTTTTGGAGAAATCGCCATGCACCTACGCGGTCTTTACTCGACGCGAAGAATCGGTCTCTCGACGTCTCTAATCTGGCTCTCCTGGACACTGATTGGTCTCGCTTACCCTCTCTACAACGTCTTTCTCCCCGCTTACCTTCGCTCCCGCGGCGCCGCTTTTGGTGAGCCCTCGCCCTCTATTACCTGGCGCAACTACACGCTCGTCAATTTCAGCGGTATCTGGGGTCCAGTGCTAGCTGGTTACATGTGCCATACGCGTCTTGGTCGGAAGTATACAATGGTCATTGGCGCTTTGGTCACTATGGCCTTCTTCTTTGCGTATACGCAGGTTCGCACTGCGGTGCAGAATGTGGCGTTTACTTGTATCATCAACTTTTGTCTGAACATTTATTACGGAACGCTATATGCGTATACGCCGGAAGTGCTACCGAGCGCACACAGGGGTACTGGCAATGGGATTGCGATTGGGTGGAATCGTGTCATGGGGATCTTGAGTGCGGTTATTGCAACGGTTGCTGATGTAAGTCTTCTCTCTTTTTTTCCCTTGTCAACCTTTCTCTTTCTTCTATTAAACGCTCGGTACGAGGGTCTTGCGGGGTTTGTCGCTAATGTGTGAGGTCAGACTGGGACTGCCGTTCCGATATACATTTGTGCAGCGTTGTATATCTTTATGGCATTGATCGCGGCAATTTTCCCATTCGAACCCTATGGCAGGAGAAGTTCATAAAGAGTACGAATAGGTACTTGTCAACTACCATCTGGGTTGCAATATCTCAAGCCGAAGCAATAGGAAGGATCAGGCGATATTATTTTGCTGCCTGCAAGCTTCCATTAATTGTTTCTGACGATATAAATGCAGCAAAGTCACCGGAGAACCTACATGAAAGCCAGTTCGTAAATACCTCAAAAACGTTTACAGTCATTTAGTGCTACCCAAGCCCAAAACATGTTGATAAAGTACTCTGTCCTACCATGCATCTTCCAACATTAGGTATGTTTCTTTTCTTCATCTCTCAAACCGTTGTGATGCATATGCTCGGCTGCCAAACCAGCTCCATCCGCTGCGACATGGGCTACAGCTTTAACTGCCATCTGATCTGCCATAGTGACGACTCCGTGTTCTATCCCTTCTGCCATTAACACGTCAGCACCCCAGCCTCCGACACCCAGCGTTGCGATCCCCACAGCGCCACTGAACATTGCAGATCCCATCACATCCCGTTTGCGAGTCCTGTGCTGCTCTTGGTAGCGAGAAAGATGTCGATCGATGATGTCGCGTTTCTTCCGGGCATTGTGTATGCCTGCACCTCCGATCAAGACTCCGATCCCGCTCATGCCGAATGTGAAAGGTACTGCAAGGCTGGAGATGGTAGTTGAGGTGGCCGATCCGGTGATGAGACGTGTATAGTGGTTCCATTCACGTTGCAGCTCTTCCAACGACATCTGAGAGCATTCTGCATCATACTCATCGAAGTTGAATGGCATCGCCGTGATTTGAGATGGGTAAGTTCTGAAACGAAGGATGAGATGAAGTTTCCGGAATGCGCTCGTTGTGGGATGCTGGATCTATTCGAAAGTGACCGATGAATCATCCTGCTTTATACAATTTGATTCCCGCTATACTCAGTATCTAACATCAATCTACTCACATGGCGCGTGGGCTGTGGCCTCAAGCCTCTGTGTAGCGAGACTCGCACCATATGCTCAGCTGGGGCTGAGGTCAGCTTCTTTCATTTGTTCTGTTCTCGCAATGAATCTGAGCCACAACCAGAAGCTTCCATGTGTGGCCCATCATATCAAAGCTCTCAGCATAGCCTCTGGGTCGAAGTAGTCAACTTCACAGGCGAACGGTATAGTGGCGTCACGGTACGTTAGGCAGAACTGAGATATGGATGTCAGCTGAATCGAAAATAGCAAGTCGCTGGCCTCTTCTCCCATGGTCTTATGGCCGGCGACTGGAAATATCTGACCATGAATTGGTTTCTGTGATCTTGAGATTCTTATGAGGGCTACCAAGCCTTAATTTTGACAGTACTATGGTACATCGAAGTGTTTGAGCAAAGGATGTTCGTGATCGATGGGAGACGCTGGGGCTGGAAGAGCACATGTCCGAAACAAAAGCAAAAACAACTAAGCGAGATGATACATAAATGCATTACCAATGAGTTGAACATTCCATCTTTGGGAGGATTACTATTTTGGGCTCCAGGACTTGCTATTGATGCGGTACATGATCTAGTATAGTCTCGCTCTGCTCTCAACGAGCGATCGAGTGGTTTAGCAGAAGCCACCCACCTGCCAGCGCTTTCTTGCATTCAACTTGGGCTTAGAACCTTACTTGGATATGGTGTTTCTAGCTTCAGCACCGCATGTCGTACATTTCCGTCTTTGCAAGCCAGAAGTACTGTACTGGTCGTTCGTCTTGCACCGACATTTCTTTTCGTACTGCTCTTGCATCTCGTCCTCTAGTTCACCTTTGCACCCTATTTCAGTTTGGCGAAAAAAGCCTACGCTATACCCTGGAGGTATGCATCGTTTCTCTTGTTTACACCGGTAACCACAGGAGATGTTGTACATCTTCATATTGCAGTATACCGTCGCACAACGAGCTACAGACTCACCTAAAGTTCAGGACGCGCGATCAGAACAACCGGATCAATGCATGGTGCAATGCACGGAATATGAGGTGTACAAACTAAGCTTACAACCAGCTTTCTCAAGACTGAGTCTGGAACGAGGGAACGCATCTTGAGGGGCACTTTCCGGAGTCACTCGGCCTCCTCAAAAAATGTCACGTTGGGCGTAGTCAATGGGTGAAGGGTGAATATAGGTTTGATGGTATATGAAGCACGAGTGTACGAACTCACCCACTATGTCATTACGCTAGCTAGTTTTGCCAGTATCCCTATTCATAGGCGCTGATAGATGCGCCATGATATCTGCAATAGAAGGGCAGCCCAGTGTCTCCTCATTACTCATGTGAATTCCGTTCTCTGAGTATTCGAAAGCGAATGCGGCAGCGGCTACACTGTTATCCCAGATTTCATAGAAGGGGGTCTTGTCGGTGAATCCAGGATGTAACCTGAAGTCGGATCCCAATACTGATTCCCAAGCAGATAGCACTAGCTTCTCCAAAGCTTTGGAATATTCTGTTGCTCATATTGATGACAGTATTCTCCGCGATCAGGAACAAGGAGAAGGTACGTGCAAGGCATCGTCTCCCTACATCGCGCCCACTCACAGAGTGAAGGGGACAGTGTACATCGAAAAACTGCACGTAGCCGTACGATGGGTCTGGCTCACCCTACCAGTGCTCTTCACGCTTTTGACTGGGTTTCTGCTCGTATTTACCATATTGGGCAGCCATAGGCAGCAAGCGGGAATCTGGAAAGATAGTTCGCTTGCCCTACTGCTTTGTAGCAAGTGGCATGCGGGATCATGGTAGAACATTGCGACAGCTAGTACTACAGACGAGATTGAACGGAATGTGAAAGGACTTGGGGCAGTTTTAGTACATCGCGAGGATAAGGAAGAAGGGGTGAAGGGTATCGTCAAACTTCAGCTGCTTTGGATGTATATGTCGCATTTTGCTCGGGTGGTAAAGTTCCCGTTTCGAGAAATTATTCAGGCATGAATAAGCTGATGACCGTATGCATCGGCAAGATCGGTATGCTTAATAGAGTACATGTATGTGAACACGAAGTACATGGTCAATGAATTTTGAGGTAAACAATTCATACTGGCCTCTATCCGTCTTTCAATCATCCCACAACCCCCATCGGCGCCATTCCGTCCGGCGCCATTCCATCCGGCGCCATTCCTTTCTTTCACGCACATATGTCTTCCAACGTAATACAGCCCGTACGACGGATGCCACGCGTTGGAATCGTGATATCAAGGTATATCTCTTGAAGTCAAGTAAATCGACTCTACAGAGTGGGACGATTTCCGGATCTATTGTCCTCGTCAAGGCGTGCACAAGATGTTTAATCTGATCGCGGTTCAAAGAGTCCTCACCGAAGGCAAGGCCTAATTTGAGATAGCCGGAGCTCAAGTTCTGGTCGCAGACCATTTGCATTTGTGGTGGCTGTACTGGTGCAAGGCAGATGTTCTGCTTGTTGGGAAGCAGTGACCAGAGCATGAGAGGTGTTTCAGATCTTTGCGTATCTTTCAAGATCCACTTGTGCAGATCCCGAGTTGAGAAAGATTCAGTCCTGTGCTTCCTCAATGCGTCGGTGAGAGATCGGGTGAATGTCTTCCCTCCAATACCGCCCAAGTCTTCGCCGACTGTCATCAGTTCGAATCGCCTCCTTTGCTTCAATCTCTCCTCACTCTCTATATATGCTACGTCTTCTTCTACATCTCTTCTTTGATCTGCGCCTACCACACTAGTGTAAGGCGTGTCCAATATCGCAAGGATATCGCCTTGGATATGGCGCAGTTGTGGTGAAAGGAGATTTGACTGGGCTCGCCGCAAGACCATGTGTTTTATATCTGGAATGTACCAACCGTTACCGGCATAGTAAATGATGAGTAGGTTTCTTGAGCCATCGTGCAGGCGGACAAAAGAATCGACATGGAGATCAAACTGGTCCCGTGCTTCAAACTCATTTTGAGCGCTAAGTTCGACAATATTCGTGCGGAAGTGGAAGTGTTCGTGAAAGACAGATTCGAGCTCTTCAACCTAATAGGTGTTAGTATTCTCTATGACTATCATTGTGGACAAACAAAAATCTGGCTGTTCTAGTACTGTTACCCGTTTTCAAATGAAATCAACGCACCTCTTCATAGGTCTGAAGCTCGTCAAACTCGTTAACCCATCTGATCAGCAGGACTGAGACTCTCTCGTGGTTTAATTCTGGGGATTTGCCGTCGCTGATCGCCTCTCTCCACCATTTCTGATGACGCGTACTCATGACTGCAAGGGGATCACGAGTTATGGTGAGATGTGTTCTTGTGGTCTGGAAAGGCTCGATATGATTTGGACGGGTCATTTCAAAAAGTGGAGTATGCAAGTCGTTTACCTCTTTGTTATCCGAGGTGCTTCGAATTTCCTTCCGTAGACGGATGAATGCTTTTGCCCGGCCCTCCCCATATATGAGTGGCATATGCAGGTCGAACAGACCGAGAAGCGAGTAGGCCGCGTCCTCTTCCCGTTTGGTCTCTCTCCCTGCTGCCCAGGATAGACGTTCTTCAACGCTGAAATTGTTCATAGATAGATGGCTTTCTAGCAGAGCGTGAGCGGGTATGTTGGTTGTTTTTTGAATGTCTGCCAGAAGCGTGTACTTGTTGCCAAGATAATACCCGTGCTGAGTGAAAAAGGTGACTGAGGTAGGGGCGAGTAGTTCTTGTAAAGTCCAGCCTCTTGTGAACCACTTGCTCTTGACGAAGGTTGATCTCCATGTAGACTGCGAAACATCCGCAAGAAAGACGTAACATTTAGCTGCCTTCTTATACCATGAGAACATTGAGTTGATCGCTTCCGAGAGCTCTGCACTACTTGACTTATCAATGCAGCACGTATCTACCTTCTCAAAGTCAGCTGGGTAGGACTGGGGCGAGCTAGTCAAAGGTTACCCAAAAATATGCTAACCCATCATGAGCAGCTTGCGTAGCGCAAAATCGGAGCTTTTTGTATCCGGATTTGTCTTTGCCTCTGCGTTTCATCAGATCTTTAAAGGACACCTCCTCGCTATCAGGACCCCATGTATGCGATAGCACAGCATATGGTGGGATTTCTCCGAAGAACTCTGTAAGGCTGAACTCGCCGTCAGCTTTGACATGCAGGAGGCGCATAGCGATTGATCAACATGGGAAGGTCAACTATAAAGACATTGCGGAAGCCGCGAAGACGTTATTGCGCGCTGTTCGGAGGAGGTAGCGGTGAGTTGGAGAAGTGGCCATAATCGAATAAGCAGTGGCGTTTTCCAAGCCATACAGTCGAGATGCAGCCTTCAGAGAGACATGGGCTGGCGTCGCGTGGAGCTGAGGTGGGGGCGGGGCAGATTGGCAGGGTCCATGACGGAGCTTCGCGTTCCTCGAAATATCTGACACTCCAGGCACCACACTTCTTCCACAAAAACATCCTCCCGCCCAAGCTCTGCGCATCAATTTCATACTCAGATTATACAAACGAGTTCTGCATTCAAACCGCCATCATGCAGATGCCAGACATGCCCGTCAACGTCCCCATCGACGACCCCAACGCCGACACAGAATGGTGAGCCAGGCGACCACCAACCCCAAGCAAGAAACGATAGCCTTAACAAGCGCGCAACAGGAACGATATTCTCCGGAGTAAAGGCATTATCCCCGAAAAGCCGCCATCGCCCACGCCCATGATCCAAGAAGCACTCGAGCAAGCCCGCCAACTCGCCCACGAAAACCGACTAGAAGGCAAAGATCTCGACGAACTAGCCGAGCTAGAGGACGAAGAAGACGACGACTTTCTCGATTCGTACCGTCAGAGGCGCATGGCTGAACTGTCGTCTATAAATACTGCCTCGGTCTACAATCAAGTCTACCACATCCAGAAACCCGACTACTCGTCCGACGTGACCGAGGAGAGCAAAAAGGCATACGTGCTTGTCCTACTTACGAGTTCTACTGGTACAAACACAGAGTCAAGAGTCATGATTGAGCATTGGAGGGACCTTGCGAAGAGATTTGGAGACGTCAAGTTTTGCCAGATGAGGGCGGATCTGTGCATTGAGGGGTATCCGGATAAGAACACACCGACGGTACTGATCTACAAAGATGGAGATATCAAGAGGCAGATTGTTACGCTGATGCAATTGAGCGGGCCGAGGACAAGTGCACAAGGTATGTCATGCTCACAGGTATAGATGGCAGTTTTGCGTTACAAAGATGCTGATTTGCTATGATAGATCTCGAAAGAATCCTCGTGGATGTTGGCGCGGTCAAGCTAGGAGACACCCGCCTCCAGAAGAAGAAAGACGAAGACGACGATGTCAATACGAGCAAGATAAGACAGGGAACCACCGCTGGCGACGATGACGATAGCGATTGGGATTGAAACAGCCGCGATTAGCTATCGTTCCTCGGCTGTATCATATGCCTCGTTGACACATCGTGTCACAGCAGGTGCATCTTCAAACTGAAGAGGAAACATGTTGCGAGGTGTGCATCACAGAGGGGGCAAGCCTAACGTCGTCCCAGCGATGGGTATGCTTCTGCCCCAACCATAGTCGTAGCGATACCTTGGAAGCACAGCCAATGACACCGCACACGGAGCGCAATATAGCAGGTTTGAAGATTGCCTCCTAGGTAAAATCTTTTCTTGAGACGTTGTGGAGGATACGCCGATGGTGTACATGCGAGATGTAGTTGTAAATCTGGGTCGTAGCACGTATGCATATGCACTCGTGGTACCATGACGACGTGGAAAAGCTCCCAGACGACCTGTTCTCGGCGTTTCAGCCATGCAAAATGTTTATGCTAATCTCCTTGTACACATTCTCAGCGTGAAGTTACCACTCTCACACACACACACGTCCATGTGCTATAGACGGCATCATCGACCGCTAGCTCATGACTTAAAAGAGCTGTTGGACAGGGATGAAGTGTGCATATGCTCTGTTGGATGACATGTTGAACTTTAAAGACTTCTAAGTTGCTTCAAAAAGGACTTTGCGCCTTTGGGAACGCTTCCCATCCGAAGCTTCATGCATAGATGTGGGGAATGTAGGCTGTTTTGACACGTATTACCGTATCTGGATATTGGTCAAGGATGACGGGTGATTAGCGAGCGTGGGGTTCTGATAGGCTCTGGTATACCTTGGCATGTTTGTTTAGTACTTGGAGATGTTGGGTGGGGTAGAGTGGTGGGCGGTGTTGGTGAAGTGTGTCTTTGTTCATGTATTGGTCTCGCGGCGATGAAGTCGCTACGTTGTTTCAAGTATAAACGTGTAGTTTGGTTCATAGAGACTCTGTTGTACTTGATGTGAATACTAGCGATGGAGAAGTGACGGACCAGGAACATGTTAGTTTCCTGAATTCGGTTTTCCTACATCAAGCGCCATAGAATGACTAGACACTGTATCGAATAACCTTTTTTTTTCGCAAGTGCAGACCGGACGCCTTGCCTTGTATCGTTGCCTCCTGATGGTTCGAGCGTCCCACTTCATAAGACTGCTCATCAGGCTACAGTAATGCCGAACGCCCAAAGCGCCCAAATCCCGCAAAGCAAACTTGCCAGCCCAAATGGTAAGGAAAAGACAGAGGAAAAAATGGGGTATTGACGAGAAGAAAGAACGTGGCGGCAACAGCAGGTCAGCCATCATATAAGTTCATCACCGCCGCATCGACGCGACTCTTCGATTGCTTGCCAGATGGTGCTCTCTGCAAACACAGGTCCATGGCCATCGCACGTCGTCTTCCCTTTGAGCCGCTCACATACATCAGCCACATCGACGAGACCCTGCTTGACGAGCGTATGCGATTGTATAAAGTCCCAGGCCTGCGCAGCCGGAATCTCTCTCCCCTTGGCTTTGGTCCTTGAATGCTCCCTACCAGCAGAATTCACAACGGAGCTGTTGGTCAGCGACTCGACGCTGTAGTCCATCTCCTGTTCATCGTCTTCCTCCGTGGGCAGATGAGCGCCGGGCGAGGGATAGCTCGCAGACACGGGGCGCGAGGACGCGGAAGAATGGCCACTGGTGGCGCGCAGGATCTCATTCTCAGTGCGGGCGCGATGCAGCGCGGCTTTCAAGCGCTCGTTGTCTGATTGAAGGGAGCGAGTGCTGGACTCGAGGCTCTCGAGCTTCGTCTCGAGCTCCTTGACATGGCGTTCTTTGCGCTCGCGGAATGCGCGCTGGCTGTGACACGCAAGTCAGCATTCTTGCCCGCAAGACGACAGTACGGATGGGACGGAAGAAAAAAAAACACACGCTGCCCTATTTTGTGCCTTGCGCCTGCTCTGGGCAGGCGTCAGATTGTCCTTTTCTTCGCTGCTGCTTCGCGTTTGGTTTGGCTGGCCATCTTCGAGCTCGGCGCCAAGTCCAGAGTCTACGCTGCCGACAGGCATGGGGGTGTGTGCTGCTATGTTCTCTGGAGAGCCCTGCTGGGGAGTCGGCAGGCCGTTGTTAAGGCTAAAGGCATCGTAGCATGTGGAATACAGTCCGGGGTCGAGAGGTTCCTGGTGCCGCGTCAGGTCACATTACTAAGGCGGTTTGCGGGGTCTTCCGCCACGCCCGCCGCCCGTCGTCCCTACTCACAATGCTCTGCGTCGTGTCTGTGTCGAGTCGGCCGTGGGCGAACGAGTGTGGCATGCCCAGGAATTGGTTGTAGGGCTGCTGGGGCCCGCCAAAGTACGAGTAGTCCATGGTGGTTTCGACGTTGCTGGCTAACCCGGCTGTAGCGCGACAGAGGAGCTCCACGCTACTATGGGTTGCTAAGTACTGACTGAGCCCTTGCAAAGCACCGAATAGCCCCCGTAGCGGATTCGACGCAGATCGAGAGTCGCAGCGTCGAGGCAACACCAAGGCTCAAGTATCTCCACGACACGCACAGCTGGACATCTGGGCCTTATAACCCAGCAAAACGGTAGGGGTAGAGCCTAGAGGTGCTCACTTCCGCTGCCATGACGCCCAACGTAATTGGTCAAACTAAACAGCCATGCAGATGGTGGCGCGAAGGCCATCTAGACGACCCCAGTACATGGTTTGCGGCCCATGGACTGCTTAGTCGGCGCTTCTTCAACCGCCCTGCGGTGCTGCAACCATGAGCACGCCTTCGACGCCTGCATGTGCCTGTTGTGTTACGCTGGCGACTCATCATGGCCCTGGCCCATCTCTTCACGTTGGACTCTTCAGCCTGTCAACAGCGCCTGCTTACAGTGTCGCCCAAAGCCGCGGATGACCATCTCCAGTCGCAACTGTAACAGACAATGGCCACATTGTTGCTGATGGCGGCCCTTATCGATCCGAACGCACGAGTTTCGCTAAATAGCCCAAACGGGTATTCTCCAGCAGAAGCAATGCTGACTGCAGCTTCGCAAGCATGATACTGTGTACTGTTAGGGTAGGGAACGGTGGCATCCTGGCATGAAATGCACCCAGACTCGCTACAGCCATGTCTCGCACGTGTACCCACTGGACGACGGTGCTGACTGAGTTCCATCGACACAAGCTGCATGCATTCTCATGTTCAGAGCATGCTGGGTGCATTGTGAGTACCGCTTGCGTCTGGTAGTCTGCATCTTTTCTGGAGAGCAATTTTCTCAAATCGACACATTTGGCAGGGTTACTTTACCACCGTAAGCCAGCTGTAGTACCCTGGCCCTACGCATCAGCAACCCCGGACACAGATCGCTGCTTGATCTCCACAAGCCAAAGCTGAAGCTGAATGGTGGAGATGAAAGCGTGAGAAATTTCCATGAGCACTCACGACATACCATCCCTCAGCGTTGTAAGCACTAGCCTCACATCATTTAGTGTACAAAATCGTCGCCCGTGGCGTACGTTCATCCTCAGCAAATCGGGTCTCACATCATCCTGCAGCCACAGTGTACGCGAAGCTTGCAATTACTGTGTCCTTCTACTGCTCCGACTACAGGACGGCATTCCCACTAGGATCAATTGATGGAGCCTCAATGCGTTTGCTCACGGTGTGGTTGTGTAGTCTCATTGACAAGCTTCGCGCCGTCATGCGCTCTGCATCGCAGATCAAGCTGCTGAACAAGTTGAGACTGTTAGCAGGGACGCGGCAAGACTTTATAGTAAAGGACTGTAGCGACACTCAAGAGATGCGTTCTCATAATGCTCGAGCTCCCTTGTGACACGTCTCTAGTCTGCTTCAGGCTTCTGATAACTTCTCACCATCCTAGTTGCTTTTGCTTCTAGTGAGAATGCACATACCTATTTTTCCTCTCCACTGACTGTGCAGAAGACTGTGGACACAACGACAATCACTACATTGGAGGTACCGTACGAAGCTGTAATCGACTAGACTGCGACAAGCTTCAGAATCTGCACAAGACCCATGATCGCCACATCATGCAGGTATCGCTAGAGCTTACTCGAAGTGGCCAAGATGATCTTCGTCTCTCCAGATCCGCCCGGGGCTCACGAGCATTCCCCAGTGTCGAATAGCGAGAAAAGTAGATTTTGTCTAAAGGCTGTCACTAATCACCTTTCATGCTCTTTTACTTCAACTCACGCAGGTAAGATGATTTGGATGCTTGTAACGCACTTGGCTAGCAGTAGTGCTATTTGTAGCAAGATAATTCTCGTTTCAATACGAGTACAAGGTGGTAACTTCGAGTCATTGTTGCCCTTGGTACGCTAGCAACCATACTTTCGGAGTGTACGCCACGTGGCGAGAACTACATCGCTCCATCATGTATCGAGTTCAATCCGATGATCCGTCCAGCATGATTGAGCTAAGTAGCCGTTATGGCTCCCAAAGAAAGACCGCCAAGGTCTCGACCAGGCCGTTCCCGAGTTTCGGAGCTTCGGATATTGACGCCAAGCCAGCGAAAATTTGCATCTAATCTTATCAATCAGTCTTAGCTGGACGCTATATCTCATGCAGGGCAGCATGCACGATATCTCACTGGATCGCCATGTACGAGAAGCTTTCCGGTGGTTCGGGACATGTTCCCAGAGAGGAAAAGTGATGGTGAATGTACGGAGTTGTTTGCCAATTCTAACCATGTCAGGCCACCTGGGCATTCACCTACCCATGGTCGACTCGCGCAGCGTTGGTACAAATAAGAAACCTCGCAGCGCACGCTGAGACCAGTATACTCTCTCACTGCAACCTCTCGTTCCAACCAGCCAATCGCCATGTCTCACCGTAGCGATGCTGACGTTGACAAGAACGTGCAGCTCAGCACCACGGTGACAGGCCTCGATTCACATGGGAAGCAAGAAAGCGACTTCACCACCTCCAACCAGAAGCCTCGGTCTCCAGCAGCACTGTCCAGTGCAAAGTCTCCCGGTGTCCTACGTATCGAAGCGCTCAATGCACACACATCTTTCATCAACCGCTGCTGCATCTTCTTCGGCATCTTCCTCGTCGCGTATGCATATGGTTTGGACGGCACGCTGCGGTACACTTACCAGCCTTATGCCACTGCGGGATTCCAGGAGCACTCGACCTTGGCCACGATCAATGTTCTGAGGAGTGTTATTGCTGCTGCTGCGCAGCCTACTGCGGCCAAGATCGCGGACGTGTTCGGCCGAGTCGAAGTCGTCGTCCTTTCCATCTTCTTCTACATACTCGGTAGGTCCCCCGGATCCGCATGGATATGTTATAGTGACGAGATGTCCGCCTCCTATCGTTTTTGCTAACACGGAAGTTTGCAGGAACGGTCATCGAGGCTGCTAGCAAAGATGTCGAGTCTTTTGCAACAGGTGCCGTTTTCTACCAGATTGGGTACACGACTATTATTGTTCTTATCGAAGTCATCATAGCGGATATCACATCCCTTCGCTCACGTCTCTTCTTCTCCTATATCCCCGCCATCCCGTTTTTAATCAACACATGGGTTAGCGGAGACGTCAGCCAGGCTGTGCTCATTAAGACGACTTGGAGATGGGGTGTAGGCATGTGGTGCATCATCTACACTGTGTGCTGCATTCCCCTAGTTGCTTCGCTCATGTGGTCGAGTCGACAAGCCCGGAAGGCGGGCGCACTCGACAAATACCAGACACCGTATCAGGTCCATGGCAGTAGTGTCAAGAATCTGCTAATGGCGCTCTTCTGGCAGATGGACGTTCCTGGCATCGTGCTGCTGATTGCTGTGTTTGGCTGCATTCTAACGGTGAGTTGGCGCACTTTATTCATCTATTGAATGTTTGCTGTGCTGACTTGTTGAAAAGCCTTTTACCATTGCGGGTGGCGAACAGTCACAATGGGGCACGGCTAAGGTTATCGCCCCCCTTGTTATCGGGTTCCTGTGCCTTCCCGTCTTCGTCGTATGGGAACGTAGAGCACCGCATCCAATGCTTCCCTTCTACCTGCTGAAGGACCGTGCGGTCTGGGGTGCTCTGGGAATTGCTTGTACCCTGAACTTCGCATGGACCATGCAAGGCGACTTTCTGTACACCGTACTCGTCGTTGCGTTTGACGAATCGGTCAAGAGCGCGACTCGCATCAGCTCTTTGTACAGTTTCACGTCCGTCATCACTGGGCTGATCCTCGGTGGTATTGTTTTCAAGGTCCGCCGTCTGAAGCCCTTCATCATTGCAGGAACATGTCTCTTCGTGGTGGCTTTTGGCCTCCTGATCCACTACCGTGGTGGCTCGGGCGACTCTTCGCACTCTGGCATCATTGGCGCACAGATATGCTTGGGTATCGCGGGCGGTATGTTTCCGTATCCTGCGCAGGCGAGCATTCAGGCTGCGACGAAACACGAGCGTAAGTACTTTCTTTCCGTCGCCGCCTGCCGTTGAATCGATAATACGCAATGCTGACGATTGATGATAGATGTCGCCATCGTCACGGGCATCTACCTCGCTACCTACAACATTGGAAGCGCGCTTGGCAACACGGTCTCAGGCGCCATGTGGCAGCAGATCATACCGAATGAGCTGGTCCGACGAACCGGTGATGCATCACTCGCGGCCACCGTCTACGGCGATCCGTTCACCTTTGCGGCTTCGTATCCCGTGGGTACGGTGGAGCGTACTGCTGTGATAGAGGCATATCGGCATGTGCAGCGGCTACTCTGCATTGCGGGCATCTGTCTAGCAGTTCTTCTTGTCGCCTTCTCGCTCGTCATCCGAGACCCGAAGTTGGGCAAAGAGCAGAGTTTGGAGGATGCGGAGGAGAGTGCTGCTGTGGTGAGCTCGAATAGTAGGCACTAAGTGCCGTTGGGACCTAGAACGCTGCGTTTACCGTAAGCAGTATTAATGGATGTTTTCTGTGACTACAAATGATGGGAAGGTGGTAGCTATGCGGTGCCTGTAGCTCGTGCTTGTTGATACCATGACAATTAGCTGTTGGTATAGTCACGCCCGCATTCCAAGGGCTCGATTGCGTCAGAAAACCATGGCGAAGCAATTCCTATTGGAGGGAGGTGTGTGCACGTAACTATGGAAGACGTCAATGGCAAGTGTACGGGTGTTGGAGTGTAGGAAGGCACTACCACGAGAATGTCGAAGCATCTCCTCAACACGACCAAGGAAATAAGGATGTACAGGTGTTGTACAGTTGTATTGGAGAAGCTAAAGGAGTGTAGTAGTGCCTCTGTCAGCTGCTAATGTACAAGATGAAGTTCAAAAACTGATAGGCCTCGACACCTACAATCCATCTGGAAAACATTCTACCACTTGGTTTTACTCAAAATCGCCGTCACCCTCACCACAGTCGTCGTTTTCGCCAAGGTCGTCGTCTCCGCAGTCGCTGCCGTCATCATCGTTTTGATTGCCACTATCGATGGTCCTCAACTGCTGAGTAAAGGATTGCGACTTCGGGGGATATCGGCCAGAGGCATGCCCATTAAAGCCGCTGCCGCCTTGTCTGTTGCAAGTCTAGTGTCGGACGTGTGTGGTATATGCTCGTCGTAGACGCCATCGGTGAATGCACAGCATGGAAGACCAAGCACTGCACAGTTCGTACACAGGTCGGCAAAGAGCTTTACCGGGACGCATTCCCTGTTTGGGAAGGTTTTGGCCTTGGTCGAGAACGAGAGAAGCCTACAGGTCTCACAAGAGAAGCCACGATTCTTATTGGCTACTCGAGAGAGCCCATATTCTGATCGAAGCATTTGAGCGATGATATTGTCATTGGGTCTCCTACCGCCAGGCAGCATGACGATATCATTGTTGGCATCTTGGAACCGAATGGTCTGGCTCATGAAGTCGTACTCGGTCTGTACGACAAGTGCTGCTCCCTGAGTCTTAGGAATCCAAGCATGGTTGTGGTTTGGTCGAGCATTGGTTAAACACTGGAGGATGTTATGGCTTTAGCATAGTTTTTCAGTGATCCTGGTACTTGAGGGTCGATTCGCTCCTTGCTGATGTTGGATTGAACATACTCAAATTGCCACTTCCTAGAGGATACTGAAAACTCCCATTCGATACGGACTGCGAATGAGTTTGCCTGGTCCCAGTTCTTGAATGAACCAATGGCTGCTACTCGTGCCCAGGCATGTGGGTGTGTCGTTCCATCCTTTCGGACCTCGATAACGAAGTTGAAATGCGACCCAGGAGGAGGGAGGTGAACATGCTCCTTCTTGCCATACCTAGCGCGGAAACTGATAACCCCTTCACGCTAACCATTCTTGTAGACACAGTACTTGAACACGTTGACTCGTTCCGATTCGGCTGGGATTGAGACCTGTTCGGCACATCGATATACGGCCATAGGTATGAACAAACCAGTCTTACTGTCTGTGATGTTGTCGCCGGTCCGAATGAGGAGGTGTTTATGTTCAAGCACTCCGTATTCGTGTAATAGCGAGCTGCAATTCGCGCCGTACTCAATGCCACTCGAAGCGAGTCCACGGCCGATGAAACCATGCCATCCAGTCATGCGGAATACTTACTTAGGCATTTCCTGTGACACAGCGCTGAAATCTCGCTATTCTGTTCACAAGTGTTGGCTGAAAAGTGGGTCCAAAGTCTCTTTCACCTCTGCTACGCAGTCTGCAGGTGAGTGAAATTGACTCATACCCAAAGTGTATGGTCCGTCACTTGGAGAGCAAACGCATCTTTTCATAAACTTCTCACTGCTTCTGTAAGATCATCATCAGTATTTTTTTGCATGGTCTCCTCACACAGCTTCGAGGACCTTCGTTTGTTATTTAGACATAACAAGCTACCTAACGTCACAAGGCGGAAGTAAGTACCACGAAGGTACTTCCGCAAAACTGCTGCATTTACTGACACTTCAGCACTTCGCAGAGATAAAAACGATCATAAGTCTTCATATGGCGCCCTACGTCCCGAAAGAATATCCTCAAGAGCGTGGCTGGAAACAAGCGGGTGATGCATTGGATGCACACGAGATCGAGCTCTGCAAGAACGGTCCTGCACCTCCCTATTATCTCGTTGAACGCCGAAGGACAGTTGAAGGCAGATACAGAATCGGTTACACGGGACTGTTCACATCTTCATAGACTTCGGAGCGCGCTCCCCGCCCCTTCTCCGCCGAAAGTCTGCAGAAAACTCCGACCCCAAAGATGGCTCAGGAGTTCGATCTCAATCGACCGGATTATCGTGGCGTCTTCCACGTCCCTATCACATATAAAGCTGGCCCTGAAATCGAAGGGCAATTTTCCGGGTCTCCCGCAAGGGCGCTTGCGTCGGCACTTGCTGGTCGTGGCGTGAAGTGTAGATACGGTGACCTCACACAGGTGGTTACAGAGGCGGACGTCAAAGCGACATTTGCATCAATTTCCACGAAAGAGACGCAATTATCCGACAAGTATACACTGTACCATCCTGCGGACCGCAACAGCCTTGTCTTCGAGGTCAACATTGCCGTAGTCGCGCGAGCGTAGAAGCAAAGCTTGATTCTCTTCTATCCTTTTATGAACGCTGATCGCGCTGGCTACAACCATTTCTACAACATTCAGAATCGGCCACTCATTTATGCTCAATGGTCAACAGGGCGGCAAGCGTCGTTCCCGCCAATAGTGCTAAGTTGTCTGCCAAAGTTCAAGTTGGCCAAGAATCCAACCTATGAAGTCATGCATGTATGCATCGACACTCTCTGGATCATTGCACGTACCTTCTTCAACGACGATTGTTTGTCAACGAAACCGATCCTAGCTTCGCCACGAAACTGCTTAGGAAGGAACCATTGCCAACGTTAAATCATGTAGTGGAGAAGAATGAAGAAGGTGTGTTCCATAGTTGGTATTCCCCGAACGTATTGCGAATGAGACTAACAGACGACAAAGAGCCTAAGAGGCAACAGGCCGGTATGTAAATCGAGCCTCTATTCCTCAGCAATGCAACATTTCTATTCTTTGTTCAAAGTTTTGTTTATAGCTTGCGTACCTTGCCTTAGAGATTTCGCCTTTCATCTCACGTGATGACCATCTCTGTGCTACTAAGATCGTCGTATCGTTGTGTCGTTTTGCTGATTATCTGTAGTTGCCATGACAATTCAAGAGCAAATCGAGCTCATCAACACCGTTCTCCCCAACGTGTGCGCCAATGACGACCCAGGTTAAGAGAACATGCTGGTGGATTTATGCCAGAGGCTATCAGGTGAGCAGTGGCAAAGCGAAGCCGATGCTGAAGCGCCAGCGAAACGTGTTCGACAGGCTGGCTGCCCTAAGCCCAAACATCGCGTAAGTTACATCGTCCTCCATCGTTCCTACAGTACCCCAAGCTCTTGCACCCCGCCCAAAGTAGATTCACTTGCATGTTAGCATGACTGCACTACAATTATAAGATGTCCGGTGTTGTCTCAGTCGCACCGCCAACTTCACCAAAGGGCAAGGAGAACGAGGGCCGCACGACGCCCAAGAGAGAAACTACCTAGGTAAACATCTCATTTGAGCAGAGTACTTCTTCCTACTACAACGACGAGCAGTAGAGCTATGTAGACATATACAGAGAATCTAGAAGCTTACAATCCTATTAACTTCTATAATCTCTCCTATTAGGAGCTAATGTAAGCTGCAAAGTAGAGCTTACTATCTCTACCTATTCGGTTTTTCTCTTGTCTAAGGTGGCCGGCCAAGACGCAAAGCTGCTCAATGAGCCATCGAACAAATAAACATATCCTACTCTCTACAAACGTGCGGATATCTTGCACTTGGAACATCTAGATAGAAGTATACATCGCATCATTTGAGGTGTTCTAGCTTAGCTTATATAACAATAATGACTAGTCAGGAGTAATAGGGGTGTATATCAAGTAACTCTGAGAAGCTTTGGTTCTTTGGAATGCAGAGATCTTTCGGTCTTTAGGTTGAGTTGGATCGTGTTAGGCGATGAGCTGTCAGAGTACTACAGACCATTGCTTATTTTATCCGCTTGTCACAAGGTACCGTCGGGTAAAGGCATGGGTAGCGCGTGATTCGTGCGGGAATCTATTGCTAGAAGACTTTCCATAGCGCACCGTTCTGAATGGAGAAAGTGAAGCAGGTGAAGGAGGCGATGGGCCGAGAATTCCAAGGTTTCCATCAGACTTGGCAGCGCTGTCCGTGCGCAGGCATCTATCGTCTCAAGCCATTCGTGGCAGCAGGGTAGCGAGGCTCCGCTCTTTGATCGTTTCTCATTCGTAGTCGGCAGCGCAGCTGCTTCATCGTGTTCGCATTCATCAAATCCGTGCGCAGGCAACACCCGCCCAGCCCTTAGTGAATCCTTAGAGCCAGCACAATACGCGACTACCGGTGCCTCTCGGTTGCGTCACATATGTGCTGTCCTTGACTGAACTATAAGTTCGCTGAGTCGGGCTACGCTTGAGCTGTTCACATCAAAGCAACCGCATCCTTACTACATTCGTCAAGTTCGGGCCCCTATATTGCACTTGGCATCAGATCAACTTCTTTCGCGCCACCACCATGAATAACCTTGCCCAACCATGGTTGAGTGAGCTTTCCATCCCTTCGGAATACAGTTTTGTCGGCTACAGACACTGGGGCTTTACCATTTACCGCACCGGATACGGACCTTCTTCCGACCAGCAATGGCAGCGACTTCTCGAAACCATCCAGACTAGTGCGCATGACGAAGCAAGAAGCGTAACCGAATCTACCAAAGACGATCCTGCATTTCAGGTATTGTGGTCGCTGTTCCGTCTCGATGCACGCTCAGATCCTGCCCTAGCCGGCCTCGACATAGACCAACTTCGTCAGTTGTACAACCGTAGCAGTAGCGAAGGTAGCCAGCCAATGAACGCAGACTTTAACTGGCACCGAATATTCCTTTTCGCTGACGACGAGGTTCTGTCAGACCCTGCCGCTTCTATCGTCAAGTGTGTAGATGCTGAATACCGTGTAGAGGACTATATTTCGCGGAACCCAAGGGTGGGTGGACAACGTTACTTTGGCTGGATGCGAATAGAGCCTAGAAGCGTAGCATAGCTCTGGGCCGAATTAGGTCAATCTGAAATGAGTGATATCGCACCTCCGACTATTGGGGGAAGTCACTCGGTGACCTGGAAAGGACAGTTGCCACGCGGACGAGCACGAGAGTCTTGATCCTTCATAAACGAAGCATTTTAGGTTTAGAGCCACTTCAGTCCAATACTGTCGTCATGAACGTGTCTACAATTGTGAAGAAGGAGGACTTTGTAGAGTATGATGAGTATCTGGATACGACGGGAGGGCTGTTTGGGCCAGATGTTGTTGTGCGTGCGGTGCATGATGGAGGATTGAACGTATTGGTTTCCGTTATTTCAAGCGTATAGTCGTAAATGAATCTGTAGCAGAAGGCTGTGGTATATTCCGAATACGCATAATCACTTGGGTAGGTACATCTTGGTCGCAAGTGTACCGCGTAGTCGTCGTCTCCTTTACGATTAAGTTTGGGATGTAGAGAAAGCTCCTCAGATTAGTGTAGTCACGCAAGGTACGCGCATCTTGCAGGGGTAGCGCTGATGTGTAGGTGAGCTTGCTAGATTAGAATGTTTTGTAATGGTGATGTGGTCCCAGCGTTGAGGCGAAGTCAGGCTGTTCTGACCCCGCACTACATAGACAGCCACCTCCACCGGAGGCTGCAAGTCGTACGGTGGTGCCACCATGCCACCTCAGAATATGTGGTATGCTTCTGCCTGTGGAGAAGTACTCAGTGCGACTTTGTGGAAAACCAGAGTTTTTTGATCATGAGAGCGTTGGTGATAGCAGTCTTGGATCTGCTTGAGTCGCTTTGACCACTTGAACTCGAAGGATGGAGTCATCATGCCCGCACTCGGGACAGAGAGAGGTGGTACTATATTTCTGCAAAAGATGGAAGCTACACGTTACACTTTCAGTGTCGTGTAATTATCTGATCTGGCGTTTTGTTATATTTGCATCCCTTTGCGTATATACTTTTGGAGCAAACCCACTCATACAAAGCCTGCAACATTACCAACAAACCAACCGACTTATCACGTCTATCATATTCCTACAGACATGTCTCATCACACGCTAAACAACTTCCTTCACCACCCCAGCATCTCCAACCTTGTCGAATTGTATGAACCAATACGATACTTTGGTCGCACCCCACGGACAGGACAAGAAAAGCCCCTGCTCTCTGACGGACACTTTAGAAGAAGTGCTTACCATGAAACGAGCTTCTCGTCCGACTTCGATCTTCGCGAGACATCCGAAGCGTACTTTCTCGAAGGCGAATTTTCCGGTATCAGCGGCGGCACCGCAATCAAACTACACTGGCTAGACGAACGAACACTGCGTGTTGAAGGCATCATCCACAAAACGGACTTGAAGACAGAATGGGATGCCGGTCCAGCAGAGAATAGGTCACAAGACCAACCAGAGTCACCGCAGTATGGGCGTGATGTGGATGACGAAGGTAAGGGGCTCAATGTACTGGTGGTTGTTCAGGGGCCGGAACAATGCATTGATGGTGCTAAGACGCCGGCAAAAAGATTAGTGACAGTCAAGACGTGGTGGAATGAGCGTTGAGATGGGCTTTTTACTCGCAACTTTTCGTTTCCAACACCCGTCAATGTAGATGCTGTTCGAGCGAAACTAAGTCGAGGTGTTTTGACAATCATGGTGCCGAAGATTGATAATAGTCTTTTGAAGACCAAAGAGATTCATGTAGGAAGTTTGGATAATGAATAAGCCAAGCAATAGGTACTGTGGTACTTGCGCCTACTGCACCAATCTCGTGGGAACAAAAGAATCCATGAAATCTGAACATATTCTCCTGACTCTTATTTGCCGGCGTTTCTTTCCCATGTACCCAATGTTCGAGATCATTATTCAGTTCTTCACGTCATCTTTTGCCTCACCGTACTAAATACTTTACCCTGTGCTTGAAACATATAACAAGTCAGTACTACAAAGTAGTGTTTGATATCTAGCTGTATACCTACTGTTATCCTACTACTGCAATTCTACTTCTCTTATCTTATCGCCTCTTATTGCTCGCTAACAAAACAGCGCCATTGTACTAGAATCGTAGTTGTTCTCTAGGTTAGAATCTCTTTCGATTCTTGATCTTAACGAAGAAGTTGTTCTGCTTTACAAACCACTTGTTCTCTAGAGTCCATTCCTTTTCAGGGTGTGCTAGTTGGAACTATACAGTTAACACAACTTCTAAGCTAAGCGTAATAGCCTTGACCTACTTCGAATTTCCAGAGTAACTGTGGGACGATCTTACTCATTTCGAGTAGCGATATGTGCTTGCCGATGCAAGTACGCGAGCCTGCTCCAAACTGATCCGTATCAGTGGTGACCTATCGATTGTGTGATACTGAGTTACTGAAATACTGACCGCTAGGATGGATCTCTGCATCACTTTCAAAACGTCAGGAGATGATTCCAACCATCTTTCGGGTCGGAATAAATCCGCATCTTTTCCAAAGACTCGCTGATCGCGATGCAACACCCATGGACAGATACCAACGACTGTTCCGCCGGGAAGCCACTGGCCCGCGATGTGGAGACCGCCCATGGGTAATTCGCGTTCGAGGAGGAGACCAACTGCGGGATGCAATCTCATGGCCTCTTTGATGACTGCTTGAAAATATAGCATTTGGTTTGACTCCCCATATGAGATAGGATGAATATCGCAATCCCGGTCCCCGACAACAGTGTCTATCTCAGCAAGAACCCTTTCCAAAACGTATGGATTCTTGAGCATGTAATAAAGGATAGATCGTAATGATATGGCAGTTGTATCACTCCCTGCAAAGACATTGGAGTTTGCGTATGACAAAACCTGACGCTTGTCAACTAGTTGTGGGTTTTCCTTGTGCGCTTGAAGGAAGAATCCCAGAAAATCCTTACGGTCTGAAGGCTCTGATGTGCGAGCCTGCACCTGTTCTAGTGTAAACTTGACGATATGGTTCGTCGAGAGCATCTTCATTATCAGAGGATTCTTGAGCAGGAAACGGTCAAGAACAGGCATCTGGCCAACCTGGAAACCATTCTTAGCGCATGCAGGGAGAAAAAGTGGTTGCAAAATCCTCACCACAGCAAAATATCCTAGTCTCCACTCGATATCCTCGATGACTCCTTGGACGTCTTCTCCAGTATCGAGGAACCCCAGCTTTTTGCTAAACGTTATTTCTCCACTGCTGTACGTCAGTACTGCAAGACAGTACGATTTGCCCGTATACTCACATAACGTCAAAGGCATAGAACTGCAGCCATTTCCCCAAATCGCATGTTCTGGTTTTCTCCACATATTCTTCAGTGAGTCTCCGGCAGAACATTTGAGACGTGGTATCGACGAAAGGTTCATACTGCAACAATGATGTCATACTGTATGCGTGTGCAACTGGCCGCTTGATAGAAGCATGGAAATCTGGGCGAGTTGTATTGAAGATGTTCTCGAGCGGCTTCCCGTCGCTGATATTTTGCTGCACGTGATAAAAATCAGACTGAAGGACATCAGCAGGTACGTTCAATGGACTTTGAGTCAGGGATCAGTCATACCTTTTTGAGGGCGCTCTTCAGGCCATACAGTATCTGCACCGCCTCCGGATCGGCCACAGAGACCGTGTTCGGTCCGATACGCACCATGTCTGATGAGTGTTGACGGTGCAGCCGGATCAATGTGTCCTGATGACTGTTCCCTAGAACATCGTAGAGACGCCAAAGATTCGTAAACGAAGCGGCGAATGGGCCAGGTAACTGTCGTAGTCCTGCTTGGTAGCGTGTACGTACTAGGTGAATAGAGAACGCAAGGGCAACTAAAGCCGCCCCAAACACTAAACGTGTATGTAGATAATCCATGTCGAATTCCGTCCGAGAAGACTCTGCGTCAATTGAATACAAGATTATATCTCAATTCGATTGCTGCACGCTTAGAGTATCAAAACAATCTACGAGCAGTGTGTAGGGCGGTTTGACAAAACAAGCTGAAACGACGAGCTTTTTTGAATGACTTGGCCAATAGCTTGTCATATGTGCACAAGTGGAAGAACGGTGTCCTCCAGATTATTACGACCGGTTTTCTTGATCTGGTATTTTAAACATTTCCTTGCGCAAGCGGTAGCAGAATGCAAGACTTATCGACCCCGCCTCCTAACCGCTTTCCGCTTTGCGGTGGTTCGCCACGCTCAGGATTTCGCCTGAGCGTGCGAAAAATACAGAGGGTCAAACGAACGACGATCTCGGCTTCGGATCGAAAAGTGAGCTTGTATTGCCGCAACCGATATGCGAAATAGCATCGGCATCTTCGGGAACCCATATAGCCTCGGTCTCGCCTGGTAGAGTTTCTTGGTTCCGGATGAGCCGGTGGTCGCCGTTCGCTCGTAAGCCCACGCAATACCTAGGAGTTCAGATTTAGTGCCGAAACTCCACATTACGGGAAGACGCAGCTTGATTGTCGGGATCTATGCAACTGCGGGATCTGCCATCCTCATATCCGGTGAGTTCCAGATGCAGAAGCCACTATGCAACGCACGAATCAATCAGTAGGAACTACCTCCCACTGCCACGTGGTTTATGAATTCGAAATGGCTTCGATCGGATCGACGTGGAAACAGACAGTACTACTGTATAAGCTGTCGTCGCCGTGTGGCGCTTTCTCAGGCCTGCATGTGCACGCGTCGGCAGTTGCAGCGGTAGGCATCATCTAGAGTCTCCTTCCGACTTGCACAACATGATGAAAGCACACAGGGCCAAAGTCTGCTTCTTTCTAATATCATGCTGCATACATTCGTGAACAATAAAGGCGCTTCAGTCATAGCACAATGGTATGCGAGAGATAATATCATCAGACATCACACGGACTCGCCTTCGCCAGTCACGATTGACAATTTCCAATGCCATAGCGCGGATTTTTCATCCGACCATCCGTCCGCCATGGCTGTACTATCCGATCGTTAACTGCACGTCCCGTGGCGTTCGAGTGCTGTTGGTTGGTAAGATCAAGCACGATCGAACTTTGCGGGGTATAGCTGTTGTGGGGGTATCTGGGGTAAGGTAAATATGCAATATCTATATCTGGTGCCTCTTGCATGCGATGATTTGGCAATGATCTCAATGCGTCTGTGCCTGAGCTGATACTTCAACTGATCAACATGTCGGATATGCCGAAAACTCTCGAGAAGCCAAGCACGGAAGTTGAGCGTCATGAACAAGTCGACATAGTCCCTAAGAACTCAGCCGTCTATGCAAAGGGAGAAGAACAGACGATACACTTGAAGACGGCGATTGCTCTGATAGCAATGGGTGTCTTACAATTCACTACACTGTTAGCACTGGTTGGCCCACCTACAGTGGTAAGCTGAGCTCTGTCTCATTGTCGTTGTGTCCTTCGATAGACTAATCACTGGACTATAGCTCGACAATATTGCTTCAGCGTTTCCCAATCCGCAATTGAGGTACTGGATAATCAATGCTTCCACACTGGTTCAAGCTGCACTCGGTCCTTTCTTTTCCTCGGTTTCAGACGCGTTCCAAATCCGGAAAGGCATAATATTGGGCTTGGTCATACTGGCTATCATCGGTTCGGCTATCATACCAAATTCTGAGTCCATCTACCGAGTTGTCGGTGGGTCGATCATGATTGGTTTCGGACTCGCGTCAGCTCCGTTGAGCTACGCTGTTCCTAGTGAAATTGTGCCACGAAGATGGAGATCAGGTCAGTCCCCTCTTGGCAACAACTGCAGCTGTACTGTGCTTATAGATTGAGACAGTCTGTCAGGGTTTCATCAACATGTGTGGCACTTTGGGGGCTATCACAGGGCCTCTCGTTAGTAAGTTGGCTTGCTAGGACCATTTCCTACATGGAGGTCTGACAAGCTCTAGTCAGTGCATTTACAAAGAACAATCCAACTCAAGGTTGGCGTAACTTCTACGTGAGTTTACACTACTACCGGCATGAGCTATTGGGACCTCATTGATCGATGATAGTGGCTTCAAACAGGGCTTTGGGCTTTCAGCGCCGTTGGCATCTTGATTGGCTATTCGCCGCCGATAAGGACCATGGACGGATCCACATTCCACTCGAACCTTAGACACATAGATTGGATCGGATCAGTGATTCTTACTGCAGCTATCACATTATTCTGCGCTGGATTCAACTTTCAGTCCACGTATGGATGGAGCAGCGGACAATTTCTTGGCCCTCTTATCTCTGGATTCGTGGCTTTTGTTGCTTTTGGTCTTTATGAGACATACGGTACAAAGACAGGCATCATACCACACGAGCTCTTCAATGGAAACCGCAAGTATGGCTGGGCCATTTTGAACTTCGCAATCTTGTTCTTCATCGAAGGACTCACATTCTTCGCCATTATAACGTTCTACCCAGCGTTGTAAGTATAGATCTGCTTGTACATTATAGCATTACTAATGTGAGTTCACACAGGACAAGCGCGCTGTTCACTCCAAACCCTATACAAATAGCTGTCCGCCAGCTTCCGTTCTACTGCTTGATCGGTGGGGTCACGTTGATCTATGGCTGGGCAAGCAGCTACTTCAGGGACATCAAGTACAATTTATTCGTGGCATACATCATCTATACTGGCGGCATTGTCGGGCTCGCCACCGTACAGCCTGGACAATCTGCAGTGGCACTTGGCACTATCGCTCTTGCAGGCGTCGGTCTAGCTGGACCCTTGATATTGATCATTACTGGTGTACAACTTGCAGTGCCGCACCATCTTATCGCAACAGCAACAGCGATGGTGGTTTCCTGCCGCACCTTGGCTGCATCCATTTTTGTTGCCGCGTATTCGACAGCACTCTCGTATCGCCTCGGCACATACATTCCCTCGTATATCGCGAGAGCGGTCACTCAGGCAGGACTACCTGCTTCGTCCATAGGGCCCTTTATTGGAGCGTTCTCGAGCCACGATGACGCCGCACTGGCGCGAATTCCCGGAGTCACACCGGCAGTTCTCGGAGCGGCTGGTAAAGCAATGCAACAGGCATTTGCCGACGGCGTTCGCGTTGTTTTCATGATTGCCGCTCCGTTTGGGGCCGTTGCTTGTATCGTCTGCTTGTTCCTCCCAAGTTTCAAGGAGGTCATGGATCGAAAGATCGACGCACCAATTGAACATGCGAAAACGCATCACGGAGAGAAGGAGATGAATTGATGGCATCCGTAGTCTAGACGATGCAGCAGCGCGTCGCGAGCTACGAAACTGACCTTTGGCATGGGATAGAAGAACAAGCACAAGCACATCCCCCCGTCCTTCCCTTGTGTTACATGTACTGGCCTTCCAAGGCACAACATTATGTCAGACATTAAGGTCAATTTAACTAACGTGCTAGTAATAAGGCGCAGGCACAACACTGTTAAGTAACAGCGTATTGTATTATAGTAGAAGTGTGTTTCTAAACACTTACTTAGCTTTACTATATACAACTATGTATATGCTTATTCGGAAACTTTATTAATTAAAACTGAAGCTATAGATCTTATATAGTTTTAGAGAGCTACTATAGAGCTCTAGATAGTTGCCGTAAAGCTCGACGTTGAAAGAAGAGTGCGGTTTCGCCAGAGATAACCGTGGTTAATGGCAGGGGACCAGGTCAGACATCAAGATGGCTGTAATAGAAAGAGTCAATCAGCCTATTAGCGCTTTTCGTTAGTAAATTTACATGTAGTTTCCAAAAATTTGTTTGTGGGTAGATTGCTTCGCGCGCAAGCTCGCTTCACAATCAACATGCTGCAACATAATGCCAACACTTATACTGAGATTTTGAGGTCTATTATGTTACTATGCACTCTGCACTTGTAGTACCAAGAAACTGGATCCCTATCTAACGTTACTATCAATAAGCGAATAAATGTCTAGAAGGCCCAAATTTCGACGTCCATGTCCTAATTCTGCCGCCGTATTGATAGAAAACGATTGCAAATAAAGCAAAAAAGTACTGAATTGCTGCCATCTGTCCAAACGTGTTTGCAAATCCTTCTGCAAGTACCCAATCATATGCGTACAATGACAACAAGCAACCGGTCACACCACGTACGAGGAACACAACGACCAACACTTCCCCCGCTAGCATCGGATACAAATCGACGTTGTACGTAACAAGGACATTACTGGCGGCTGTAAGACCAAAGCCTTGCATAGCGTGGCCGACAGCCGGACCGATCCAGTGAGTTTTGTGTGCGAGACACAGACCGAACGCGGCAATACCCAGCGGTCCAATCACGGATGTAATTAGCAAGGGAGGGAGCCGATACTCGGGGAGGCGGACTGTGTTGTTACGTGCCGTCCAGTGGCTGCTTATGATGTCGATAAGACGGCCGCCAAAAAACATGGCTATCAAAGCACTTATCAGCCCAGCAAAGTTGAAGACACCAACGTCCCATAAATCGAAGCCGTAAGGAGCCTGCACAAGAACCCTGGCTGCTGTGACTTGAACAACGATGTTCCTGACTATCGATCAGCACATTGTCGTCGATGTATGTATTGCGGTACTACTTGCCATCCCACAAAAGTACCGATGGTCAGGCCAGCCCAAAGAACACTAGGATACGCGGCTATCGATACCATGTTCCAGACCACGGTTCTAGATTGCAACTCTTTGTTGTAACCAGAAGTTATAGATAGCCGCTGTGAGAAATCTTGCCGTGCATGCGTTTGGTTCTCGGCGTCTGCTGAGATGTCATTCTGGGCCGTTGCCAGATAAAAGGTCTCCTGAATCGTGAATATGCCGATGGCAAAGTTGACGGCCGCAGCAATTGCGATCCAGCCACAAAGCCAGCGCCAGCCGACGAATTCTGCAATAGCTGCATTGATTGCTGGACCCACGAAAAAGCCGCACGAAAGAGCGACGTGGAAAGTCATCATCATCGCCCCGCGTTGTTGAACATGGAACAGGTCCGCAACAACCGTGGGAATGGGAGCTTCGCCACCACCCGCGGCTATACCGGCAAGGACAGTAGCGGCCATCAGGGAGCTGTAAGATTTGGCGAAAGCAGACCAGCAATTGAAAACGCCCAGGCAAAGGGTTGCAAGCAGAAGTGCTGCCCGGCGGCCGCAGAGTCGTAGCATGGCCACCCATATGAAGTTTCCCAGACCGAGGGCGAGAACGCTAAATGATACTAGATAACCGGTTTCGATAGGCGTTTTCTGAAATTCTTCAGCTAAGGCTGTGATGGCTACCGTGAACTTGCTGGTATTAGCCGTTGACAGGAAGCTGAATAAACAGATTGTCCCGAACGTCAAGTACTTCTCTCCGTTTGGCCAATGCTGTGATGTTCAGTCACACCATTTGAGAAGATGGGATGTGATTTAATTTCAAATGCATACCAAAGGATTATTGGGATCCGGTAGGGTTGGATCTAAGGTTTTACGAAGCGTTGTGTTCTCTTTACTGTTTGAGGAGTGCTCGACATTATCCACCTCACTATGCTGGACTGCCGGCTTATGGTGCTCCATGATGAGGCCAAACAGTCTAGATCGCTTGCTGGTGAATCAAACGATAGGCGAGTAACGGTAAGAAGATATGTGAAAGATCACGAATAATAGTTGCGGGTACTCAGGATCTGCACAATCTAGTGTGTCTCTTTATCGACGCTGGCGATGCACACCTAAAAGGTTACTCGAAATGACCTAGACTGCTAGAATTTTGTCCGAAACCCCGCATCTGAGCTATTCAACATAATGATTCAAGCGAGGTCATCATAGCTCGATGCATATAATGCTGAGTCTGGCATTCTAACTAGATCGCCGGAAAGATTGCAAGTCCCTGCCCGGTCAACTAGTCAGATCCCCGGAATAGTGTAGAGTCAAATTGTCCCGAGCCGGCACATCGGCTTAGGGGTTAGCCGATACGCTTGCGCCTTAAACCCGAACTTAGAAACAACCAAGAGTAATACTGCTACAACATTCCGATGGGTAGCCGATAACTCATCCGATTCTGATTCCGAGCCGACTTGCTAGATTGTCTTGACAGTGGGTAGAGTTCGCCGGTTCTCGACCGAATACTTACTGTAGCTTACAGATATTTCTACGCTGCGAACTTCATGTTGTCTGATACCGTGTGACATTGTGAATTGGATAAGGAAGTTTTAGCTCCTCTTCTGTTGCTAGCCATAGTGTGTTGCGTGATGCATTACACGTAACTGTCATAGCATTCTTGGTAGGCCTCAATAATTTTTACTTGCAAAATTTACTTGCCGAGATCGATGTGTTCACTTTATCTTGTCGCATGGTGCAAACAGCGTTTCGCTGATGATGACGTCTCCGTACGATAGCCCTTAGGTGTGTGCTTCTACCCCACCTTTGCACGTCTTCCATTAATTTCGTGAGCAGGTGCAACGCGAACTGGGCTGAAACATCCTCACGAGATAGGCTAGACAGATGCCGAGGCTTCTGGCGTTCAGAGATCTGCAAGTCTCCCTCGCCTAAGATGTGGGAACAAAGGGCGGCTTACCCCACACACCAGATCCGATTCATGTCCTCTTCCCCGCCCCCGCCATAAAGTCCGACAGTGTCGCGCAAGAAGTCTCGTGGCTTTTCCACCTTTTGTTGTTCATTCTGTATGTCGGCCGGTGCTGATGATGCTGGTTTTGGGAAGGGCAATCCCGCTGACTATGAATGCCCCCACTGTGACCTGTCTTTTCGACGTCGCGAGCATCTTAGCCGTCACCTAGACCGTCACACTGGCAGCCGCCCTCATCAGTGCGGCATCTGTACGAAAACATTCCCGCGAAAGTGAGCTCGTACCATTGTATTCCATCGATGACGAGCCACTAATCCCTCTCGCCTCAAGCGACACGCTTAAACGCCATGTGAGCATACACGGTCCTGCCGCGCTGGCAGACTGGGTACACAGAAGTTCAAATCGACACCGACGCGCCTGCAAAGCGTGTGCAAAAGGAAAGCAACGCTGTGATGGCAACGGAACAACAGTGTGCAGCAATTGCACAAGCAAGAAACGTCGATGCCTTTACCGTACTTCAACGTCAGAGTCTGTGAATGATGTGGTTCTCGATGAGACAACTAGTATGCATGGACTTCTCCACGACAGGCTAGGATGCGATCCCTCGCCCGTTCTGCAATCATCCCAAGAGGAAGAGATCATTACCATGGTGCCGGACGACCTCTCCACTGAATCTGCGGCGGACGAACCCAGGCAAACTTCGATCGCGGATATCCAGGTTTCATCATATCCAGACACAGACGGACCGCTGCTCAATTCTCAGCTAGAGCCTTTAACAGAAACTTCGATGTTCTCGTCAGGGTCATTTGCGCCCGTCAATGCACCGTTTGCATATGGATTCGGCGGTATACCGGAATTCTACTTTGGTAGCGACGATCTCTCAAACGCGATGTTCTTATTGCCTGAGCAAAGAAGCATCAGCAGCGACAGTTTAGCATCTCCATTAGAACCTGGGTGCCTGTCATCGAACAACAGCAACAGGCAAGATCAATTCCTGGCGGATGATGAAGACACTCTTATTGCTGAATTTGTGCCTCATGTTCCGCGCGTTGACGGAGAAACCCGTAATCACATGTTGAAGATGCTGACCGCTGATATGCCTACATCAGACTTCAACCACACAGTAGAGACATTTCCATCTCTACAGTATCTTGACGTATACGTACAACTCTACTTCGAACACTTTCACCGACGTTGGCCGGTTCTTCACGTACCAACTTTCGAGGTATCACCCGAAAGGTGGCATGTTGTCTTCTCTGTGGCATTTATAGGTTGCCAAAATTCCGAGGCGATTCAAAAGCACAAACACCTGGCGTTGTTTCGCCAACTCAGCCCAAGGATATTCGGTAAAGCTGTGGGTGTGCCTTCTCTTGCTCGCCGCGATGCCTTGCTGACAACACCACAACGGCGACCAGTCCGATGAAATTTTCGATTCAGATCTACTTGCTTGCATGCAATCTTTGCTGTTGCTCCAGCACTGTATGATGTTTGATGGAAGCCGTAAGACGTTCATAAGACTTCAGCTCAATCGTAGTGTGCTTATCACTCTCTGTCGCAAACTTTTATCACAAGATGGCTCGGTTTTGAACAGCCACGAAATTGCCGAAATACCTCCCGACCCTTGGTCGCAGTGGGTACGAATTGAGGCCGAGCGTCGAGTCCTATATTTCACCTGGAGTGAGCATTCGAATTGAATGACTAGTCTATGAGCTGATCAGACCAGTGACCGAGTGCCTACAAGGAATATTGTTCTTGATCCCACCACTGCTAACCATCGCCGAACTGCAAGTTCCTCTACCGGGACCTGAAGCACATTGGGAAGCTGATCTCCAGCAATGGCAGCAGTTAGCTCCATCACGACCTCAAGCTACAGTGTGCGTCGCCCTTGCTAGTATTGGGCTCCAAGGTCAAGTGCCGGACAACTTCGACAGTTCTGCTCGATTGATAACGCTACTTTCTGCTTTCGTTCAGTGCACTGCAGCTCAAGACTTGATGCGAGCAATGATGCTGTATACCGAGAATTCTAACACCACACGATTAGCGTCGAGTTCCGGTACGGTGGCGGACGTCTCGCGCGCAGCACTCGATGTGCTTTGCAGGTATGGTGAATCGCAGTTCCCGACAATGGCAGAACCCCGCTCTATTTCCGACGACCTTCCGACCATCGCCCGCATACTGACGATTTTCGATCTCACTCCTTTGCGACTCTTGTATTCGTTCACTCGTTGGCAATCCTCCGAAACTGGTGTTAGTAACGCTCGAAAAGAGTTATCACGTATCTTGAATCATCAGATCCGACAAGCAAGGCAGTGTATGCACCAGGCAGCGCAATTGTTCCAGTATTTCCGCACCGCCAATACGCTGCGACACGTTGACACTATCGCTCTGCTCGTCTGTACGCTTTATATTCATGCTTACATCGAGCTTGTGGCCGAACAAAGAACAGACCGAAACGAACAAGTAGATGTGATCCATGGAAGAACAATGATCAGAGTTGACCAAGCCTCTGATCATAGCCAGATAGGTGACTGGCTGAACCTTGAACATGACCACCTGCCTCATGTTACTGGAATAGGCGTTCTTGGAGCAGATCGGAGCGTGGCGCGATTGTATAAAGAATCGTCAAGAATCATGGGGAGGAGCGCTTCAAAATCAAGCTTCGCGGCAGCATTGCAACCTTTGCTGGAATCACAAGCCGCTGGTAATGCGCCAGCCCTCCAAGACAAATAGTGGAATCGATTGAGTTGCTTTCACTGTATTTTCCCATGTTTCGTGATTCGATCTGCTCATGTCCGTGACCCTGCGACGGTTCATGTGAGCCATCACTTGACAATATGACCGCCGGCTTTTTACCGGCCGTGCTAGGTTCGGGCGTCAGCCACTTTACGTTTCCCCAGTTTCTTCCAATTGTGGGGGTGGGGAAGCCGACTCGATCACCATGGATCACATTTTTGACCCTAGCTGAGCTAGCATTCGTACAAATCATGAGGACAGTATGCTTTACGACCTCGAACAAATCTTCCTTTTTTGACTGTCAATAGTATTTGTCCTCAATCGGATCATTTAAAGTGAGGTCTTTGGCAACACTCAATGCCCAGCACAGCATCTGAGATACGCCGAACTCCAAAGACAATAACTCTATCAATTCATCACCGCATTCGCATTAAGCAATGTCAGAACGCTCAGGACGTTTTTCTGTTCCGGTACTTTTTACATCATTAGACCATGAGCCTAAGAACACGTGGGTGGAGTACGGTGAGGCAGAAAGGCGAATTCTCCCGAAGGGATGGACCAAGGATGAAGGTCGTCGGCCATTGTCCGAAGACATGATTTGGGAGAAAGATGTTCGTATCCCTCTTCGTGACGGTGTCGAGCTTCTGGCCGATGTGTTCCGTCCTTTGTCGTCAGATCGACAACCTGTTCCCGCGATCATGCCATGGAGTCCGTATGGAAAGACTGGATCTGGTATGCAGCAGCTTGACATGTTTCCTTGGAGAGTAGGTATACCTCGCAACCGAACAAGCGGCCTCGAGAAGTGGGAAGCACCTGATCCGGCTGAATGGATTCCTCGAGGCTATGCGATAGTCAATATCGATGCGAGGGGCAGTTTCAAGTCAGGTGGCGACTTTCATGTCTACGGCACTCAAGAAGGCCGCGACGGTCACGACAGCATTGAGTGGATCGCGCAGCAGACTTGGTGCAACACAAAAGTGGCCATGGCTGGCAACTCATGGCTCAGTACGACGCAATGGTTCATTGCTGCTGAGAAACCTCCACACCTTTGTTGTATGGCTCCTTGGGAAGGCTTAGGAGACTATTACAGAGAGTCTATCTGCCGTGGTGGTATTCCCGACCATGCTTTCTGGGACGTCCTAATGGCGTGGGCTTGCGGTCAGTTCCCTATCCGGTGTGTTTTGGTCTTCTCTGCTGAAACACCCTTCTGTAGGTCCAAATGAGCGGGAAGACGTAGGTGCAATGGTCGACAGATATGGACTCTGGAATGATTACTGGGAAGACAAGAAACCAAAGCTCTGGAACATATCAGTACCTATGTATGCCACAGCCAGCTATTCTACAGGTCTACATACAGAGGGATCAGTTCGTGGGTTTCAGCTTTGTCGCTCGAAAGAGAAATGGTATGCTCCAACACCCTTCAAAGTTTCGTTATGTTGACATAGGAGGGACTAGGTTACGATGGACTGCCACACAAGAATGGCATGACATCTATCAAGAGGAAAATATCGATGATCTACAAAGGTTCCTGGACAAACATACGTATGGACTTGACAACGGGTGGGAGAAGACACCCAAAGTTCGCCAGTCGATGCTCGGTTACAACCGTCCCTCCGTGATCAATCGTCCGGCATCGGAGTACCCACCGGTGGACTTCCATTATCACACACTCTTCCTGGACGCAAAGACCAGGACTCTGAGCAAGTCAAGACCCAACGAATCGAGCTCTGCTGAGTATTATGCGGAGTCTCAGACCGATAACGGTCTCTCCTTCAGTTACAAATTCGATCGGTATACTGAACTCTGCGGCATCTCCAAAGCTACTCTATATATGTCTACAGATGATCATAACGATATGGTAAGTTCCAGACCCCCTAACCAGTTCCTCACACTGATTTTGGCAGGATGTATACATCGTCATACGCAAACTGGATCAGGACGGACGAGCACTTTGGCATCAGAACATTCCTATGGTAGATCTCCCCGAAGGAACTGAAGTGGAGCAGATACCTCGAGAGAACATCTGGTGAGTACTCTGTATGGTAGGTTTTCTTGAAAAGCTAAGAAAGCCTCTTTACAGGCGCTATATTGGTCCCAACGGGCGACTTCGTGCGTCACATCGGGAGGTAACCCAAGAAACTATCGAGGGCATCAGCCAAGAAGAATACCGAAAGCTCATGGGCCCCGCCTATGTATATCATCCTCACACTTCAAAGCAGCCGTTACTTCCTGGTGAGATTGTTGAGCTCGAGATCAGTCTTTGGCCTGGAGGCATGGTGTTCGACGCTGGGGAGTCGATGAGTCTTGAGATCAAAGGCCATCTGCCCATTTTGCCTGAGTTTGAAGGCTTGGAAGAGAAGCTTGTCAACTTCAATGTCGGGCGCCATAAGTTGCACACAGGCCCCTACTATGGATCGCAATTGTTTGTGAGTTTGCGGGAGGGTTGACAGTCATTTACTCAAACAATCAAGAACCAATAGTATTTAGCCTCCAAGTAAAGCAGTAATATTTTTAGGCACACCTAAGCATGTTTTGGTGAAATACTGGCGCTCTGCAGTCGATGTATGCGTGCTGGCAATGGAGTATCAAGGTGCCTAGGTAGAGACCTCGGGAGACACGAGCGCGCCGACGTTATCCAGGAATGGCTTGATCAGTACGAAGCTCTCGTACAGCAGTAAGCTACGGTGTCAGGCAGTACAGATGGGAATGGTCTTTGCGGGGGCGATTGTGGGAGTCACGTACGCGTTGTAGTTGCGGTGGGGAACTCCGACTTGACGGATTGCGCGTTCTTTGCCCCACCAAACGCTTGATCTGTCGGCAATTTGAGGGCTTCGAGACCAGCATAGGTCTGCCATTAGCTGCAATCTTGTCGCGCGGAACTGCAAGTTCCAACGTCTTCATTTACTGTGGTATCAGGCATAAGTTTTGTATGTGGGGACGCTAAGTTCGGCGTCACTTCGGATGGAACCAAACGTCTTCTATCTTAGTGATCTGCAAGCCACTTTTAGGTCTCACCACCTTGTTGTATGGGCCCTTCCTCTCCACTCACAGCCAATATGGACGAATCCAATACCCCCAAGCACAGGAAGCAACTAAACAGAGACCAGAGACTTATGGTACACACACTATACAAAGCCGGCCACACATAGAAGTGGATCTCCGAACACCTGGGGTTTACTGAGCGGCAGGTGGGATACGTATCAAAGCGCCCCCTTACTCCCAAAAAAGGCCAGGCAGACCTCCAAAGCACTTACAACGAACCTGTACCACAATGGGTACACCAAGGAAAAGAACGATTTTGGTTGATAACGTCGCAGTTCCGCGATTCGCCTTCGGACTAGGATCTTTGATGCAATGGGCTCCCAACCATGCTTACCCCCTCCCTACTGACAGTAGTAAAGACGTATCGCAGGCGCTTAAAGCGGGCTTCCGACATATCAACACCGGCGACATTTACACCAACAACGAGTCCGCGGCAGAAAGCATCGAGGCGTCCGGGATCGCCCGCAAGGACTTGTTCTTCAGTTTAAAACTCAACACCTATGCTGCGCTTGGATGTAGAGGCAAGGAGAGTATGGTGGAGAGTACCAAGAGGGAGATTGAGCGCTTCGGACTAGACGGCTATGTAGATCTGTTGCAACTTCATTTTCCGCCCAGAGGCCATCCAGGAAATTTGACCAACCGAGAAGCATGGAGAGTTCTCGAAGAATTCAAAGATCAGAAGATGGCAAGAATCATCGGCTTGTCTAATTGGTAGGTGGATGCGTAGCAAATTTTTGGACAGAGCGTTCGATAACACGCGAGACAGGACACTTGCGGACTACGAAGATCTCATGGATGCTCCTGATATCAAGTACAAGCCGCAGATCAATGAGTATGAGATGAACCCGTTCTTACTCTCCGATCCTAAACTACGGGATCTTAGTTTCTACGAGATGAAACATGGCATAGTTCATATGAGTGAGTGGGGCCCAATGACGACCAAGTTACATACCATCGCTGATCACGAGGGTAGACTACGGCTTCTTGTCTATTCTGTCCGGCAAGCTGCCACATGATGGAGCTCCAGCATTGCTGAAAGAATTAAGACTATTATCAAACGAGACTCATCTTACGGAAACGGAACTGCTTCTTGCTTGGGCATACGACCGCCTAGATGGTATCGTCATATCGTCATCATCTCAAGAGCACCGCTTGGTGGGACTTGCAAAGCTGTTCCTGGAAAAAGACCAGGTTTCTTTAGAGCAGAGTGTCTACGACCGTATCGAGAAGGCTGCAAGCGAAGACGGTTATGAGGGGAAGACGTTTTACAAGCATGGCCATATGGATGCTGCTGCAAGCAAAGGTTGATTACGTCGCAGTTTGACTACGCGCGACGAGCTTCTCCTACGTTTCTCCATGAATACATGTATTATATCCCGTGCTAGCATTATGATACTATGCAGGATTTGAAACGTCGACCACCCGCCACAGAAGAAGTTGTCCACGTCCGATAGAGTCTGCACGTTTAAAACCAATGCCTGACGAGTAATTGCTCGCTAATTCTACGCTACCTCCCATCGCAGTAAACCCGGCATCTCTGCATAATGATAACGATGTATCCACTTCAATTGCAATTGTGGGGTAATCCCTTTCGATCAGGCTAGTGCGGGGAAGCCGCGAGTCCAGACTCTATTTCGTCGGAAGGTTGATTCGGTACCGTCTACCGTCGTACACGAGATACGCCAAGAATATGGAGCAGCAGGTTCTCTTCGGGGGGTATATCTTACCTAGGTACTATTTGGAAGAGTGCAACATTCAGCATTTGAAACGAGTCCAGGGCTGGCCCACACAAGGCGGAGTAAGCCAAGGCGACCCCGCAGTGCATATACCAGAGAGAGGACTTGCTTATGAACGTAACGATTTGTCTAGAGACGGTACAAATCTCTTAGCACTGGCTGAGAGTTTCCTCACCCGACCCTGACCGTGATACCTCCAGCATTTCTATCATCTTTTTATTCTTGCATTCAGCAAGGGTAGCAAGCCCTCCATCTCGTGACCACAATGACGCAGAATGAACAAGAAAATGTCGAGCCGGTCGTTATCGTCGGCGGCGGGCCCGTTGGTTTAACATGTTCCATCTTACTCTCCATCCGAGGAATCGCGCACACATTATACGAGAGGCACGCTTCAACATCGATACATCCCAAGGCATGCGGCATCAACCAACGAACGATGGAAGTATTCCGCGTGGTGGGAGTGGAAGAGGAAATATATTCACAAGCTACCCCAACCGAGATTGCGGGACGAACAGCATGGTACACGTCTCTCGGCGACGAGGGCAGAGAAGTGTTCTCGAGAGATGCCTGGGGAGGAGGCCAATACGCATCCGAATACGCCACGCACAGTCCATCAAAGTACTGCATCTTGCCTCAGATTCGTCTGGAACCCATTCTGAAGCGCCGCGCTATTGAGCTGAATCCGATGGGCATTCACTCATACCACGAAGTGTTGGAAGTGGACAACCAGAAGGATTTCACCGTGGTCACTGTCCATAACCGGAATACGAATGAGGTCTTTCGACGCAGAGCTCGCTACGTGATCATCTCCGATGGTGGCCGGCAGTTTACCGATAAGCTTGGAATCAGCTGGGCAGGCGAGGCAAACTTGACGACCATGATCAGCGCGCACATACGTGCTCCAATTCGACCGCTTCACCACGATGCTCGTAATTTCATCACTTGGTTTACCAACCCGGCCATGGGAGGCAGCACACGAACAGGCTACCTTTACCAACTCGGCCCATGGCCCGAAGCTATGACAAACCCGCAAGCTGAAGAATGGATGTTCGTTTGTGGCATCACCGAAGACGATCCGCAGATATTCGATGATGAGACAGCACTAGATCGGGCAAAGAAGACTATTGGTATTCCAGATCTCGACATCGAGCTGATCAGTCTCACCCATTGGACTGTGAACGCCGTGTACGCTTCGGAATGGCGTACCGGTCGATGCTTCCTCGTCGGTGACAGCGCCCATCGTATCCCACCTTGGGGCGGTAAGACCAGATCGCGCCCGCGTCATCATCACAGATTACTGACCCCGTACAGCGCTCGGTATGAACACTGGAATCCAAGATGCACAAAATCTCATATGGAAATTGTGCCTCGCACTGGAAGATGAACAAAAGTACAACGCTTTACTCGACACATACTACATTGAACGGTCAGAAGTCGGAAAACGAGTCGGCCAAACAAGTCTCCAAAACATGCGCGCACACGCCGGCCACATCGACAGCGCAATCGGCGTCGACGCAAGGCAAACTCCAGAAGCCAACATCGCAGCCGCAAAGTCCTTCTTCGATCCCAAACATCCAGACTATGCACGCAAGCGCATGCTCATCAAAGCGGCATCGCAAGAGCTGGATACAGAGTTCAAGGCCCCCGGCTACGAAGTCGGTTGGTTCTATCCTTCTGCAGATATCAATTCTGAAGGTGGGGCGACTCATGGTGGGCAGCAGCTCCCGGATGGGACGCTGGTACATCATACTTACTACATGTCTACGATCCCAGGTCATCATCTCCCGCATGTATGGCTAGAACGTGATGGTAATACCGTGGCCATTCGGGACCTCCTAAGTCTGGAAAAGCTTACGCTGTTCGTGGAAAGTGGCAATGTACTGAGTATAGCCGATGAGAGGGTTCAAGTCATCACGATTGGGTCTGTAGGTTGGCGCGATGTGGATGGAACATGGCAGCAGCACCGCGGAGTGGGTGCGATAGGTGGTGTTCTCGTCCGACCTGACGGTATCGTTGCATGGCGTGGTGTATTGGCCGCCGCTGAGGAAATTGGGTGGACACGTCTTGTAGACATCTTGCTCAGGGCGACTGTCTGACTTGAGCGAGCCCATGTACTATGCGAATACATAGGACCCCCGTCGAAGCCGGAGTCATACATGCCACGTCCGACTCTCCCATCCTTGGTGCTTTCCAATCAGTATCTCAGACTAACTCGCGGATTGACAGCCTCGTTGACAACGCAGGTATTTTGAGGGCCGCAATGGCCGGCCATCGCCGGGAGCTTTTTGAGACGTGTGCAAGAAGACGTCCGACACCGCCAAGTTCTTGTACACAGAAGGAAGCATGAACTTATAATGCAAGCGAGCTACACGTCGCAGCGAGATGGTCTTGAGGTGTCTATACGACTCTTGTCTTCTAGGTCGCTTCTACTCTATCGGAGAGCCGGAGCTGCAGCCGCAGCTTCCTCATCAGCGGCCAGCATCTTCTGTATAGCTGGTCTTGTCACGCAGCGATCCCACCAAGCACTCACCGCCTTGCGACTTCGTATCACGTCGCCATACCCGCACACAAACAACCTCTGCATCAATGGAATATAGTTGATATCCGCAAGCGAAAAGTCATTTCCAGCCATGTAGTCTCTATCCTGTAGCAGGCGTTCCGCCACGTCCAAGAACGCTTCAAGCGACCGCAGCGCGTCTGACACGACGGCTTCGTTGGGAGGCTGTCCCGTGTACTTCTTTTTGACAAACATTTCAAATGCGATTTTACCCGCGGGATCGGCAAAGTAGAGTAGTTCTGTTGATTCTGCTTGGTCAAAGAGCGCGGCGGCTTCGACGTCGGTGCCCTGCGGCACAAGCGGGAACGAGTACTTCCTCGCTAGATATTTGCAGATTGCGCGGCTTTCGTAGAGAGCGAAGCCATCGGGGAAGGTGACTGCGGGAACTTTACCCCATGGGTGACGCTTCATGTGTTCTTGAGACTGCGTTCAGGTAAATGTTAGCATTAGACAACTTCGCCGCATCTGAGGCAACAAGTCATGTCGTCTGTAAGCAACAACGCGATATACTCACCTTCTGTTCTCCTTTCTGCAGGTTCACAAGCACAAGCTGGTAATCTGTGAAGCCACCTTCGGCAAGAGTCAAGCGAACACGATCGGTGTTGGTCGAACCGCGAGAACCATATAGGGTAAAAGCTGGCATCTTGGAACTTTACAGTGGTTTTGATATAAGGTTGGGGCTGTTCGTGATAAAGCTTCGACGGGTGCGAGTACCTCTCTCGGGGTCTTGGGCCAGTCACCACAGTATATATGTCGATACAGATCCTTCGACTTCCATGCAGCGCGAAGTGTTAGGCGTTGAATGGGTCTTATTGGTGGGATCGCTCCCGTACATCCTGAATGAGTTAGCGCTGATGCTCGCCTTACCAGCGACGCACTTCAAGCGATGTGAAACCAACTCACTAGCCTGTTCATTCCGGTGTTGAGCTGATATCAATCATCTGATTCGTCTGTTCATGCAGTTTGCTTTCTGTGACTCAAACAATGGTGACTAGGAATGGTTGAGGGCTGATTTGATGTGAGAATGCATTGATCCTTCTACTCACTGAGAGCATCTCTCCCATCCTCGCATGTACGTATCATATCCGCCAACAGTGCGAAACCTAAGATCGTCGAATGACGCCTGCTCGTTTTCTTCACTCCATGTTCACCCCCATCTCTCCTTCACTTCACCCTTCCATGTCACCCCAGTCTCAAAAAAACCTGCCCTTGCTGCCAGTCTCGACGCTATGCTCGAGCACAGCCTCGCCATCATGGTCATCAAAAGCACCAGGCCTATTGATGTTTCGCGGGATAGGTCGATCAAGCGCGTCAAAACGGCGACCCTGAACCCTAGCCTTGACCCAAAGGAAACCAATGCGAAGAGCGCAAGCAGCAAAAGCCCAGAGCAGACCTCCAAACGGAGCCGCTACGAAAGCGCCTAGGAACTGTCAGCACCCACGCCAAGGCAAAGAAGGTAAATGGGAGCAAGTTGGTGACTGCGTTCAGTAGGAACAATTGGAAATTTGTTGTTGCCCTCATCGTGTTTAGGGAGTACAGAGTTTCATCATTGCAGTTGGGAGAGGAGAAAGAGATGGGGGAATGTACTTACCAAAAGCACTCCAGTCATTCGCATACAATCCACCCTCCAGTAGCAGCAAGTTCCCCGCAAGTGTAACATCGCCATCGTAGTACACGAGTCCGAACAAGAAGATGGTGAAGATACCCCCAAGTCCACCGACAACAAAGTCGAAACCGCGGTAGAAATAAAACTTGTCGCTCAACCCAATGACAAGGCAAGGCACCACGGCCGCACTAACCAAATCACTAATGAGGAAGATTTGCAAAATATCCGGACTGCGCAGCGCGACAACAACAACGGGGAAGATGAGTGCAACGACGCAAGCGCGAATGATCCAGATATTGAGCTTGTTGCGGAAGAAATCGTTGCTCCCCGTGCTAATCATAGCAGACTGGAACGAATCAAACGCAGCCGTCGAAAGCGAGATGGTCATGACAAGAACGACGCCAACGACCCACGCAGGCAGCTGCTCGAGCAAAAGGAAAAAGGCCAAAGAACCGGTTTCTTCGTCGCCAATGGTGTATGCGCCAGACCATGCGGCGAGCATACCCCCGACACCCAGCAAAGTGAGGATGATTAGCACACCGACGCTAGCAAGCGAGACGCCGATCCAGAGGTCCTTGTCCGTGCGGGCAGCAAAAGTGCGCATCCAGAAGCCAGACAGGAAGAAGTCGTTGGACAAGATGGCGACGGGAAGGATGTAAATGAGTTGCCAGCCCAGGAGGCTGGATTCCAGGTATCCAGATTGGTCGATGAGGGAGCGGTCAATGTTTGTTTCTACGCCTACGGCGATGACGCCCATGATGATGAGGCCGATGACCATTACGCCTTGGATATTGTCTGTTACAAAGGAGACTTTGAAGCCGCCGAGCGCTAGATATGGTCAGCTGAGCCCTATCGCTTTATTGGGTGTTGATTCGTTGGGGGCTTACAGGTGTAGATGGTCGTAACGGCACATTCGACAATGACGACGGGGAGGCCATTGAGTCCGGTGAGTAGAGTGACGATTTGCTGGAGGGCTGAGAGCTCAGCTACCATGTACAGGAACATGGTGATGAGCGTGCAGACGCTCAGGAACAATCCTCCAATGGCTCCATAACGCTGTCTCGTCCACTCTGTCAGGACGAACCCTTCTGGACATTTCCGCCTAATGATTGGGCCGAGCGCACCAAACACCAACAACGGCAAAGATGAAGATAGCGCGTAGACCAAGAGGCCTTGCACACCCGCAATCGTAGCAATCTGAGGATAAGTGAAGAGAATCCCGGATCCGAGGGCTGTGAGCGAAGGAACAACCTAGGTCAGCTACTTGCATCAATGAGAGAGGAGTAGTTCTAAGAAGGGGGAAAGTAGCGGCAGCACGTTCCTCACGCAAGTATTATCTTGATCGAGTTCTTACGGTACTTCTCAGCTTCTCCTCCACCAGGCTCCAAATTGTGACATGGACAAAAAAAACCACGTGTCTTTGGAGCCCGGTTTTGGTATCAGCGCCCGCAGTGTAGCCGCACAAAAGACCGCTTCCCATGCCACTTGCGTGCAATGAGAACTAGGATGAGTTCTACCGCGGCAGTGCTGATGGGAAGCGGCTTCTGTGAGAGATCTCAATACGAACCTGGAGGATTTCAATCAAGCTTCATTGGGGCTTGAAGACGGGTCTTGCTTGCAGATGAAGCATTTCCCTGTCGTCGTCGAACGCTGAACATGGTCGCGATAAAAATCGATACTGCCGCTGCCTTTTTCATGTGCAAAGAAGCACACTGGGTGCACGAATGCACTCACCACTAGCGATGAAATTGAAAGCGAGCGGGACGCCTGTCTCAAAGTCAGTCAGGTCCTATTAGGATAGCATTGATGTCGGCGCAAGTTGCGCAGAGTTGGTGGGGAAAAGATTGCTGCAACTGGGCGCTGAGACGGTGTCTGACCCTTCTGTGTGCGATTACTAGAAAGCCACTCGGTCTTGGACTGGTGTCGCAATCGCCATGCGACGTAACATCCCAGGACCCTATTCCAACCACGTTAGTTGCACCGTTCCCATTTGCCTTGCCCACAAAGCGTCGGCTTGACTCACAGGAATGCGCCGAGGGTGAGGTAGATGATAGCGTTGGACGCTGGTTGCGACGGAATACCCATGACTGGCAAGATGGTATCTGCACGAGCTGGTGGTTGACGTTTGCAAAGATGGGTTGAAGATGAACCGGGGCCACGAGGTCGGGAACATGCAGGGTTAAGACGGTTCGGCAGCCAAAAACTTTTGCTTGCTACTAAACCCCGCGCCTTGCTTGTTGCATCGCTAGCGCAGCGCGGAGGAGGTTCGCCGCTGATGTCAATTTCTTAGCAATCCTTCTAGCCGGCGCGCATCCCCAGCCATGGACGCAGAAGCTCGTGGGGGTGCGTGAACGGGCTCGCATCGAGCTTGATACGTGTGACATGTGACGACGGTGATGAAGCATTAACATTTTGCTTGTGACTACTCGTGACATGGGACTAAGCCTCCCAAGTGAAATCTCGACAAAAAAAAACGCCCTATCGCTCCGTAACGCAGCAAATGCGACAATCTGATATTAAGTGTGCCGTCATGTCATAAGTCGTGCGCTTGACGTGCTCCGACCAGTCAGTCTACCATGCGTGTCGGTCCCAGTTGGGATCTGCCAGTCGTCAGTCATTGCTCGTCCAGGACCTGGTAGACACGCACCCTGTACGAATGCGGCCAAGACCTTGCTGCCCGTCTGCAGCAGCGGGTGGCCCACGACAATCTGGAGGAAGCGCTGTAGGCCTTCGCGCCGGTGCTCAATCACATCGTCGGAGAAGCGGTTGGTGAGGACCTTGCCCGGCAGCGGAGGTATTGTGACGCGCGCCGACTCGCGCTCGAGGATATCGCGGAAAGCCTCGAATTCACTGTAGCGGCGGCGCACCGTCGACGACTTGAGCTTGAAGGCGGGGATGTTGGTTCGCATTACGATTTCGTAGGTTGTGTACATGCCACGGCCAACGCCTGGTGCAGCGCATTAGTCGACACTCGCGCGATACGCCGCATCTCTCTGCCTGCACTCACCGTGTGTCATTGGGTTTCTGACCTGTGCACGCGACAATTGTGAGCAAGGCTGGGGGACAAGACCAGGGCAAGGGAAGCGTCTAGCGGGCCTACCTCGATCTCCAGAAAGTTCTCGGGAGGGCCGTAGAGCTCCTCGAAGCTTTGCGATCGCGCATCGGGGAGCGACTGCATCGTGGGCGGCGGGTGCGAGTGTGGGGATGGGATACGGGCAGCTGGGCGAGAGTTGGTTGCGCGAGAGTCGGTGCTCTATGGCGGGGCTGACGCGAACCAACTGGCCCGGCGCTGTGGTTTGCAGAAGGTGCTGGCATCTCAACCCACGTGCATGCATACACTCCGCCCTCCCAACCGTGGGGTAGTCGCCCTCTCCAGACGCTCCAGTCTTCTCTTCTTGCACCTTCACGAACAAACACTCGAGTCGCGGCCCGTTGTAATGTCCCGCCAAGACACAACCTCTGGATCCACCTAATTTGCCGACTCTTGTCGTCTCACGCATCTAAGCAACCCCTGTGTTCTAATCGTCCGTTGTCCGAATACGTCAACCGTACTAAGTGCTTACTTGCAGTCGTTCATTTCACGTCGCTGAGCCCCGTACGTCATGCCGATGGTGTTGGCCTTGGCCTCTGCTCAGAGTCATTTACCTAGACATCTTCGCTCGTTAGCTGCAAACACATCATTCGATTCGAAGCTCGATATGCAACTCCGGTTCGAGTATATGTTATTCTCGTCCCCGTTCTACAATGTCGTAGTAATTCTGTTTTGATCTCGATCAAAGACCAGTGGGGCTTGTCGTCCCTGCCCAGGTGCTGTATCGTTGCTCGACCGTCTTACACCCGCACACCGCAGCAGCGCCGAGCACTTTCCGATGCCATGATAGCAAACACAGGTGCAATATCGTAGTTCAGGTCTAGCTCAGGGGCTACAGCTTGTCGTAGGAAGACTCTGCTCGAGTACATAAGAGTGACCTTGTCCGCGAGGTTTACCATATCCAAACCTTACGCGAATCCGGCTACCTAATAGTACATACCGCACAACTCCATTCTTTTGTCCTAATTCCACCATGTCACTCTTTTTTTCAAGCTTGCTTCTCGCCAGTGCGGCGTTGGGTGCTCCTTTGCAGCCCTCTGACCCAGTCTTTACCAACGCGACCATCACCCCGCCCATCAACGGTAGGTTCTCTCGATACCCGATTGAAACCATATATGCCGGTACCAACTTACTGTTCTCCAGGCACTACCCCTTCTCCTCTTCAGCCCGGCATCGTATCCAACTGCGATGAATACTACTTCGTGAAGCCCGGCGATATCTGCATCGACATTGCCAGTGCCAAGGGCATCACTCTCGACGATTTCCTTACCTGGAACCCCCAAGCCGGCGAGACATGCACCAACCTGCTCGCCGACACTTACGCCTGTGTGTCCGTAGTCGGACATACCCCCACGCCTACCAAGCCCTCAAACGGAATCGAGACGCCGCGGCCTATCCAGGAAGGCATGGTGGACAACTGCAACAAGTTTCATTTTGTCGAGAGCGGCGAGAGCTGCCCGGCTATCCAGAAGGAGTATGGAGTCAGCCTGGAAGATCTTGCCAAGTGGAGTAAGTTTCTCATATCTTGAAAATTGCTTTGGAGATGATGGCTAACGTCATGTGCGTGATTAGACCCTGCCATCGAGGATGACTGCACAATGATGTGGGCAAACACCAACCTATGCGTTGGAGTCATCGCCTGATCTTCTTGTTGACTTCGTCCGCTTCATCACTGCACTGAGCTGCCGCACCTTGCATCCAACTACAGCCTTCGCCAGGTGTCCTCAGCTTTGGTTGTAGAAGCCTCAAAACCTTGGTTTTACAGTACTATCGACTTCCAACGTCATCATAGACAATCCTTCCTCGCAGCTTGACACATGCTCACTGTGAGGTTAATCAATCTAATATAATGTTTGATCTGCTGAGACGCGCATGTATACCCTCACATTACATAATCCTGGAACACTACTATGCTTCCAAATCATACATTCTGGAAACATGTGATTGCGGGTGGCTAGGCGACTTGCGATCATAATCTCCAATTCGATGCTCTCCATTGGTCAATTGCAGCAGGCTAGATCGACGACGCATGCAGGAAGGCTTCCCGGAGCAGCTTCCGACCACACAGTGCACGCGTGAACATCAAAGAACTGGAATCATTCGCGTGTTACCCCGCATCATCTAGAGCCATCTCATCCAGACTGAAACATGGAGAAGTCGACACTGTCGGCGAGGCGGAAGCTAAATGCTACGCATTGCGGGGTCGCCATGAGGACCACGCTGGTGGCTTAAGTAGACCGTCGTCCGTATACAAACATCAGTCAGAAATCTACTACTGCTCCATCAACATGAGTGGAACCAAGATCGAAACATGCCCCATGGGCTACCATCGGATTGAGAACATCCATAACGGCAGGGTAGCCAGCGGTACCATCAAAGCTGGTGGGCAAGACAAAAAAGCTCCCGGGACATACATCAAATGGAACGCGCCCGGTGTTGAACATATCCCAGACGACGAAGAAGAGAAGATTAAGCAGGTGTCTGCTCAGTTCAATCGGTTCCAGATGATGAACTTCAATGAGCATATGCATTGTCTGAGAGGCACGCATCTGAAGACACAAGGTGTAAGTACATTTTGATCTTTCTTTCAAGTATTGAATATGCTAATCGTAAGTACAGTGCGTTATGGGCAAATTCACAGTTCATGATAACCTTCCCGAGCATCTTGCCCAGGGCATGTTTGCCAAACCTGGTACCTACGACGTGATCATGCGCTACTCATCCCTGACACCCAAGATCTTACCCGACAACCTTGCAGCACCACGCGGCATCGGCATGAAGGTCTTCGGCATCGAGGGCGAGAAGATCTGGGGAGAAGACAAGAAGACGCAAGACTGGACTTTCAACAACTACCCAGTCCTCGAGCTACGCGATCCACAAACCACATACGACATTGCAGACGCCTTGGAACGAAACTGGAACGACCTGCCGACGTTTGCTGACGAGCAGAGCAAAAGAGTAGACGCAGACGTCGCAACACTGGGTGGACAACTACCAAAGCAGCACATGGTCGCCATGCCAGAGTACTCACAATCTGCCTACCGCCACGGCGCCTACGTAGCCAAATACGGCGTCTTCCCCGCTAGCCAATTCCAAAAGGATCTCGAAAACACTGAAGTCAAGGACTCGGACCCCATCAACATTCTCTCCCAAACCCTCCGCACACACCACCTTAATAACACTATCTCCTACAGCTTTTGCGCACAGCTCCTCCAGGACCTCACTGAACAGCCCATAGATGACATTGGCATCGAATGGGACCCGAAAAAGTACCCGTTCGAGCAGATTGCCACCATTGAGTTTCCGCCGCAGGACTCGTGGTTGCCAGAGTTTAGGACTTGGTGGGATGATCGCATCACGGTGAATAGCTGGCATGGGCTCAAGGAGCATCAGCCGCTCGGAAGCACGAATCGGATGCGCAGGGTTGTTTATGCGGAGAGTAGGAAGTTGAGACTCAAGGTTAATGGGTACAAGGAGGGGGATTATGTAGAGCCGGAAGGACTAGGTGATGTGCCTGCGAAGGGGGTCGAGGCGCCGCAGTTGGATCTGAAGTACCAGAGTGCTGTTACGACTGCTGGAGCTGCGTAGTTTGGTTGCTGGGTAGTTTGTAGATTTTGATGTTGCTTTTTTTTTGTTCTCTCTCTCCCTCATTCTCGCTATTTCGCTTGTTGTGATGTTCCGGATGTTTGCGCGTTCATTTTCGGGTGACGTCTATCCTATGCATCAGTAGTCCCGATGTATGACCATGTCTACTAAGCTGAAGGACTCTAGATCGCATTTCTAGCTTCAGAATAGGTAGGAAGCAGCAAAATACAAGGTACAAGTGCGACTTCCCTGGGTGGCGGCTCCCCGCACATGCGGGTACTAGTTACATGGAGCTAAACTTACTGATCCAGCGACAACGACAACAATAACAACAGTGATCAGGGTCGCCTACAAAGATCTGCAAGACATAATAAACATTGTACGTGCAAGACTGTGAGTTGAGCTACACCTGTCAAATATGCGAATCCCTTCTTTGTCTTTACTGACGTGTGGGATAGCCTGCATCGTAACGACCACAAGCGCTAGCATCATCAACATCTTTCCCCACATCAGGATGTCGTCTAGTGAGAGGATGGTGAGTAGCCGCAAAGGAGGAATGAAGCTTTGGCTTGCTCCGAGTACTCTGTTCTGGAGGCAATATGACTAACATAATGGAGGCATATCCCTATGGGAAACCGTACCCAACGCCTTCGAATGGTACACAACATGACGAAAACAAACTCTGGATGCAGATACAATACGAAGCATATGTTGACGGCATCGATCTGACTGTACTACCCTTTGCCAAAGAGGCTATTGCAAGCATCACTTCGCTAGCCAGTAATGCGGTGGACATGCAAGAATTCGACTTTTCGACTTCAAGAAGAGTTGATACGCATACCCAGTAAGTCCAAAACTCAGCCCATGACCGCTCCAGCAGAGTACAGATATGAATTTCTACTAACAGAGATCTTACAGCCCTATTCCGGACTGGTTCCGTGCTCTCGAATTGAACGCCGCAGGCCGCGCAACACCATCTTGGAACGTATCCTCCCATCTCAAGTTCATGAGCGAACACAGCATCGCCCATTCTGTACTCTGCATCTCTACGCCTCAAGCCAATGCTTTTCTGACCGAGAAAGACGAGGCACTAAGGAAGAAGAAGACGCTTGCCCTCGCCCGCCTGCTCAATTGCTTCGCTGCAGAACTTTGCAGAATATATCCTGAAAGGTTTAGTTGGATGGCTATCATGCCTTTGCCTCATGTGCAAGAGTCGATCACGGAGTTGAAGCGCATGTTTGGCATGGTTGGAAGACAGCCAGTGGGCGTCGGCGTGTTGACAAACCACGAGGGCTTGTATCCCGGCGATCCAGCTTTCGATCCGCTCTGGGTGTTTCTCCAAGAAAGAGCGGGGAAAGCCGAGGGGAGTGGTAAGGAAGTAGTCTTTGTGCATCCGACCGAACCCATCATCAAGCTCGACGATGGCCGACTGATAAATTCACGGCCTTGTAAGTTTCTTTTTTCTCTCTTCCAAAAGCCACAAGTCGTCGCATGACAAAACAAGACCAAAAGAAAATCAAAAGTTGACCTACCCATAGCACCTTTACGTTCCGGTCTCGGAGAATTTTACTTTGAAACCGCCCGCGCAATCTCCAGTCTAACGGCCTCTTCCACCATCGTCACCTACCCATCCCTCCACTTCCGCATCTCCCACGGCGCAGGCGCCTTTCCCGACATCTCCGAGCGCTTCCTCCTCGGCTTCCCCGAAATCTCTTCCGCAGCAAGGGAAGCGTACAAATCCCGCTTTTGGTACGATAGTGCGGGCCCTGTGTGGCCGAACCAGATCAAAGGCCTGACGGATGGAATGGGAATCCCGATTCGTCAAATGGTGTTTGGGACGGATTATCCATATGGCATCGGGTTCTGGGACGTGGATGCTAATATCAACGGGCTGGCATGGTCGGGCGAGTTGGGGTTTGAGGAGAAGGAGATGGTGTTTTGGGCGAACGCAAAGGAATTGTGGAGTGGGAGGATTGGAGTGTTGGATCGGATGGAGAAGTAGAAATCGGGGTTGATGATTGTTCTATTAGATTTGTGCGCTGATGAAGCTTGATGTGTGCATGACGTTGATGAAATGATGGATATGAGGTAGGTGTGTCAGTATCAGATCCCATCGGAGCGGCGACTACAGATTACAGTGATGTGCAGTCACACATTGGTTGCGAAGCTGGACGTATAAGAATAAGAACGAAGCGATGAAAGGGTCTGATCGTATACTGAATGATGCAAGCGAAATGCAATAAAGACCTTATATCAGTCCACCAATAAATGTCCGGCCAAGAGGATTTGGCGGTATGTCACGTTCTCCGAGATCATACAAAGTAATAGACGTAGATGAGCTTCTCGCATCCACGGAGTTGGACAGCTCGAATCAGTGTAAGAATTTACTGTCAGCAGTACAATTTGCTAAGTGCGGCAACAAGTCCCATCCAATCGATGCAGAGCCGCAAACCTTACCGATTAGCCGCGGGGCGGTTTAGTGTGCAAAGGCCGAATTCGTTAAGACAACAGCGACCCCGCCGTGACATCCGCCACATTCTTGACAACAACTCGCCACCAAGCGTACAGATGAGATTGTGTCGCATTGCTACCTCGCATAACTACCAGGGAAGATGATACAGTAGTGCATTGTAGATGGGAAGGTTGGATTGCGCACGCAGAACAATGCTCACGCCCCAGAGCGACAGGCTGCACTGAGTCGTGCACAAGGCCAGAATTCTTTCAGCCTCATGCATAGACAGCTATAGGTAAATTTTCTAATTGCCGTTCCACAACAACCCGCACTAATCGATGATTTTGTAGAAAATCCTGATGCGTGTCGCAAGTCTTCTGAGCGAGGCCCCGGACGCGATCGCCCGGCGCTTGCCGATGGACCGGGGCACTCCACCGACTCCATATTGCCAACAAAGACAAATATCAAGAGAAGGTCAAGATGAGACAACATTGCATGTTGAGATTAGCCACCAGCCGCCTGCCTAGTCCGTCAGCCAAAGCCAGATCACTATGACTTCAACCTTCCGCATTGTTCGGCAGACGTCGACGGGATGACGTTGATGACAAAACCTCAAACCATCGGGCGATTTCCAACCAACGCACAGCCGCGGAGTACATGAGCATAGACGTCGTCCGAGCCTCAGATCTAGCAAAACGTCTACTGCCGCCGAATGATTGGCGAGACTGCCTTACATAAGGCTGGCAGGAAGAGTTTTGCTCCACCATGTACTAGCGCGAATTGCGTGATCGCACGTCTTCACCCCCAACTATCGCACCTTGCGGAGATGGGTTACAAAGCGATCCCGATGGCGGCGCCCAATATATACTCCAGGCCGTGGTCGCTCTCCCTCTTTCCACCTCCAGATCCAAACGATTGATAATAGTAGTTTCTTTCGGGAAACCTCCATTATACACCAAATCAAAAAGACATTCTGCTTCTAGTTTCTCGGCACGTGCTTGCCATATCCCAAACTTCCGCCACACAATCTTGAAACATGTCGTCACCAATGTTTGCAAGTGTAGACTCTTTCAAGCAGCCTACACTCCGTGAGGAGTCAGGCTACGCTTCAGCCGAATCCAGCCAGGAGAGTCTGCCTGAAGTTTATTTTACAAAGCCTCACTTGAAGTTCATCAACGCACAGCTACAAAAGCTCGAGCCTCAAGGTATGTGGTAGTGATTCGTTCTTGGAAAGCGTCGTGGATTGACTGGAAGTAGATGTTCTCCGATGGTGCATTACATCTCTGCCTGGACTGTTCCAGACTACCGCCTTTGGACTCACTGGCCTCGTCACTGTGGACATGCTTTCGAAGCTTGACGGACCACTGAAGCACAACATCGACTTGATCTTTTTGGACACACTATACCACTTCGATGAAACATATGCCCTTGTCGATCGAGTAAGGAGGCGATACGGAACACCGGTCCACGTCTACAAGCCTGCCGGCTGCGACAATGTCAACGACTTTACTGCCAAGCACGGTGACAAGCTCTGGGACACCAACGACGAACTCTACGACTACGTTGCCAAGGTAGAGCCCGCTGAGCGTGCCTACTCTGAACTCCAAGTCAAGGCCGTCCTGACTGGCCGTCGACGCAGCCAAGGTGGAAAGCGAGGAGACCTAGACATCATCGAGATCGACGAGGCTGGCCTCATCAAGATTAACCCTCTAGCCAACTGGAGCTTTGCCCAGGTCAAGGAATACGTTGACGCCAACGACGTCCCATACAACGACCTCCTCAACAGGGGTTACAAGAGTGTTGGTGACTGGCACTCTACACAGCCAGTAGCTGCAGGAGAGGATGAGCGATCAGGGCGCTGGAAGGGAAAGGCCAAGACTGAGTGCGGTATCCACAACCCCAAGTCACGATACGCTCAATTCCTTCAGGAGCAGGCGATGAAGCAACAAAACGAGGACCTAGCCAACAAGCTGCAAGAGGTCTCGTTGAACGTTTAGGTTGCTGGGCTGTCATATTCACGTTTAGTTGCATCGCATTAGCATGGGCGTTTGGGTTTTTTTTCCGGGTCAAGGCATAGCATGGGGTTTGGGACATTGAAATACTGGGTTTGCGGAAGCCGCATCCGATGATGTATACGGGGCCGAATTGCCACCGATGTACGAGCCAATGAAGCTCAATTATGAATCAAACGAATATGAACCAACGCGCTAGACCTGTCATATACGTGATGCGTTCCTGAAAATCGCTAAAGCCCATCACATATTGCAGGACGTGTTACTGCATCTCCGCCCCGCTCACGTCACTGCGGTTACTTGGCCCAACGAAAAGCCGAGTGAGACAGGCTCTAGGTATCGCGTGCAATTGCGCAATCGCTCCCAAGATCTGCCGACCCATACAACAACCCGCTTTGTGCCCTAGTCTCTGCAAGCAGAGAAAATCCAGAGAAGCCCATGGTCAACAATCGGGACTGGGATCCTGATGTGTCCGCAGAACCCGGGGAATAAAAAGCCCTTTCCACCCGGTCCCGCCTTGTAGTTACTTAGTCGCGCATCTTTCTTTTTGAGTGACCCAAAACATCCTTTGCGAAGCCAGCCTTGCATAGTCAGGAACGACGTCAAGCCTTCGCTAACATAATTCACCAAAACTTGCTACACAAATCCTCTATTCCTCACGACATTCCGTAGAGATGGCGAACGCACCCCATGGTGAGACTGCCTCGCAAAGCTTGAGAAGCTGGTCATAGACACTGACAGCGGGTGACGATAGGCGGCGTCCTCAAGGACCTGATCGCGCGTGATGCGCCCCGACGCAAGGAACTCTTCGACGAGGCCGAGAAGCTCCCCGCTATTGTCCTCTCGGAGAGGCAGCTCTGCGACTTGGAACTCATCCTAAACGGAGGTTTTTCACCCTTGGAGGGTAAGTCGTCATGCCGCCCGCGCTAGGCGAGGGGCACGGAAAAGCCACCCCCTCGTGTTTGCCCTGTTTGCAGCAACACGACCCCTGACAGCAACCATGCAGGTTTCATGAACCAGAAGGACTACGACGGTGTCGTCTCGGAAAACCGTCTCGCCGACGGCAACCTCTTCTCCATCCCCATCACGCTCGATGTCTCGAAACAGACAATCGATGAAGTCGGTGTCAAGCAGGGAGCTCGCATTGCCCTTCGTGACTTTCGCGACGACCGTAACCTCGCCATCATCACCGTCGACGATGTATACCAGCCAGACAAGGAGAAGGAGGCGCGGGAAGTCTTCGACAAGGACGGCGACGTAGCCCACCCCGCCATCAAGTACCTCTACGAGACTGTCAAGGAGTACTACGTCGGCGGCAAGCTCGAGGCCATCGACCGCCTGGAGCACTACGACTATGTCGGTCTCCGCTACACGCCCGCCGAACTGCGTCTGCACTTTGACAAGCTTGGCTGGTCCAAGGTTGTCGCTTTCCAGACCAGAAACCCCATGCACCGCGCTCACCGTGAGCTGACGGTCCGCGCTGCCCGCGCCCGCCAGGCCAACGTCCTCATCCACCCCGTCGTCGGCCTGACCAAGCCCGGTGACATTGACCACTTCACCCGTGTCCGTGTCTACCAGGCCCTCATGCCCCGCTACCCCAACGGCATGGCCGTCCTGGCTCTTCTGCCTCTTGCTATGCGTATGGCTGGTCCTCGCGAGGCCATCTGGCACGCTATTATCCGCAAGAACCACGGTGCAACCCACTTCATCGTCGGTCGTGACCACGCTGGCCCAGGCAAAAACTCCAAGGGCGTCGACTTCTACGGCCCCTACGATGCTCAGGACGCGGTCGAGAAGTACAGGGATGAGCTCGGTATCGAGGTTGTGCCTTTCCTCCAGATGACCTACCTCCCCGACTCGGACGAGTACAAGCCCAAGAACGAGGTTGAGCAGGGCATCAAGACCCTTGACATTTCCGGAACTGGTGCGCTAATCTCTCTTTTGTTCCCATCTTCTTGCCTATTCTCTCCGAACTAACAGAGTGTGAACAGAGCTCCGCAAGCGTCTCCGAACCGGCCAAGAGATCCCCGAATGGTTCTCGTACCCCGAAGTCGTCCGCGTTCTCCGCGAATCACACCCGCCTCGCAGCCAACAAGGTTTCACCGTCTTCCTGACCGGTTACCAGAACTCTGGCAAGGACGCCATCGCACGCGCTCTCAACGTCACCCTGAACCAACAAGGAGGCCGATCCGTCTCCCTCCTCCTCGGCGACACCATCCGCAGCGAGCTCTCGAGCGAGCTTGGCTTCAGCCGATCCGACCGTGACAAGAACATTGCCCGCATCTCCTTTGTAGCCGCCGAGCTCACCAAGGCTGGTGCCGCGGCAATCGTTGCGCCCATTGCTCCTTTCGAGGACTCGAGAAAGGCGGCCCGCCAGACTGTGGAGCGATTCGGATCCTTCTACCTCATTCACGTCTCTACCCCACTTGAGCACGCGGAGAAGACTGACAAGCGTGGCGTGTACGCCAAGGCGCGCGCTGGTGAGATCAAGGGCTTCACCGGCGTTGACGACCCGTACGAGGTGCCTACCAATGCTGATTTGACGGTGGACTTGTCCACCACCAACGTCAGGACAGCGGTTCACCAGATTGTCCTGCTCTTGGAGAGCCAGGGTCTTCTGACACAGTTGTAGATGATTGGCGACAAAAGAGGTTTTCTTTTTTTTTCATTGTTCTGGCATTGATGCGATGAAAGCTACATTTTTCTTTTAATGGATTATGATTGGATGGTTATTGTATTGACCTGGCTTTACGATTTGCTGGGGTTCAAGATGCACGGCATAGATGATGTGGTACCTAGACATATGGTTTAGACGATTGGTAACGAAGAGCAGCAAAGTTGCTTTCTGTATCTGGAATATACAGATGGAGTCGATGAATGTTGCACACATCAACCTTGACGTGATGACTCTATGTTGCTGTTTAGAGGAGTGTCTGCAACTACTTGTCGCTGACCATAGACTGGATATGCTGTGTGGCATACCGTTCTTAACATCCCACTCGCACTTCATGTTTCTTCCTCCATTTCCCTCTCAATCTCTGTGTCTCAGACGAACCACCCAGCAGCAACAGCTAGTCCCCCACCAACCACCGCAGCAAACTGCGCATCTAACAAACCATTAGCATACATCCCACCCCCCGATCAGCGGTAGGACTAGAATCCAAAACAAGACAAAAAGCATACCTTTTGTAGACCCCGCCGCACCCGTAGTAGGCGTCGCACTCGGACTCTGAGCCACCCTTTCGGAAATACTACTCGCAGCCGATGACAACGCCGAAGAAAAGGCTTCGGAAGCAATCGACGACGCTGCTGATTGAGCGGCCGAGGTCGCTTCTGCGGGGGCTTGCGTGGAAGTGTTCAGCGTGTTTCCTGACGCTGTTGATTCGGCGTCGGAAATGGCTTGGTCTTGGGCGAGAGATGGGGGGAGTGTGGTGAAGATGGGGAGGAGGAGTGTGAGCATGTTGAAAGAACGCATTGTGGTTGTGGGTGATGAGCAGACGGGGACGGGATGGGGTGTTGAGATGGTAGTGTTTGGTAGTCTGGTTGATGGAGATGTGAGATATTTTGCGTATGTATATTCACTTAGGAGTGAGAGTTGATTAAGCAAAAAGTGTGCATAGGAACATCGTCTCCTTATACGTACATGTTAAATCCTCCAGGCTGTTCTTTCGCACCAAAATCGCTAAAGAAGAATAACCCGTCCCTATTCCATCTCATTCCGTCCGTCACCTCCCTGGAAGAAGCCCAAGACCATTTTCCATGACGCTCAGTTCCTCACACCAAGCCACTCAGCACGCACAACCTGCGTGCATGCCCTCAGCCTCTTGTCCCAAATCGTCAGTAATAATAAGCCACAATACCTCTTACAAGCATGCAATCAATCATGGGCGGTGGATCTACCTGTGGCAGGAAGGTTCCGTGGTCGTGGCGGAAGGTTGGTCTCAGCCATAGATGTACGAGTATGGAAGCACATGTTTTGATGCAAGGCTGTTTTGTGGCCTGGAGTACTGGGACGGGCTAGGATCTGATTGAGAAAACGCGGGTGGTGATGCAGTGCAGATCGGAGACGTGATGTAGATGATGACGTTTTAGGGGTCCGCGGACGCTAACGCGTGGGAGGGCTGGGGGTGGTTTGCTTCTTTTCGTGGGGTCGCGATGCAGAACTTTGATTTGATAGTCGTAAAACTCAATGGTGTGTTGCCAGGTTTCGCCCTGTATATCATCTTCCTGCAATGCCTCATATGTGCTGCAAAGGCGTTGTGGTACATTTGCTTTCGCGACTTGGCCTAACGCACATCGCACTTACATCGATCGATGCTTGTTTATTCACACAGTCGGTGCCTTGTCACACGTTTGATCGTCCACCCGTCAGTATCTCCGACGGAGCCTACTGCAAGCCTGCCGACCTCAGAGGTACTCTTCGCGTCTCCGAACCGTATTTTGACGTCTTTGAGAATACGAGCCCGGTCTGAAGCCTCGAGGAACGATCCAGTAGGCGGTAGCGCCACGTAAAGATTATCCCTCATCACGAGGCTCGACATGTTCATCATGATGTCCGGACCGTTTGTTAGGAATGTGCGAAAAACTGCAGGGACAAGGCTCGCGAGGATCAAAAGTGATGACGCAAATACCAAGACGGCGGCCCAACCTTTATGCGCTTGAATAACAATCTCTTCGGTGTTCTTCGTCCCTACAGTGGACCAAGCTCTTGTCTTGAATCTTTCTGTCGTATTTTTAGTTTGGTTCATTGCCAGACCAGCGAAACTCGTATTGTCGTCAGTGTAAGACGTGGCATTAGTCAACCCGCCGGTCAGGGCATAGAATCCGTTCATGCAAGTCCAGTAAGCATTAAAGAGCTGTCCTAGATTGTAAGAATATGCTTTGTCTAGCGCAGGTGGTTTCTTGGTGAACGGTTCATATTCGTCAAAGCTTTTGTGTGAATAGTCCGGTGTTTGCAATACAAGTAAAGGATCTTCAGGAGCCATAAGATAAAGATCAAGCATAGTTGGAAAATCCTGATACCCAGCTTGAAACGTGCGTATAAAGTATGATGCAAATTTCGGCCAATTCGAAAAAGCCCCAGCGGTATCGAAATCGAGTTGAGTTTGAGCTGCTGGTGGATGACTGAGTCGTGAGCGGCGAATTTTGGAAACAGCGCATGTCGTTCTGATTGGGCAGAAGACTTCGACCTCGACGTACGTTGAAGTCATTTGGCATTGCAGATTACCATTAGTGATATTCCACCAACTGGATCCGAAATAGAATTGGAACGGTATCTGGCGTACTGGTCCAGGAGTGCTCCCGTTATCCGCAATGGCGATAAAAAACGTGTCGTCCCAACCTATTGCGTTATAACTTGTGTTGGCGAGAAAGGCACCTTGTGGCTTCCAGCCAGTCTGGTACCTTGGAACTCTTTTGCAATCTAGGGATAAGTATAATGTCTGGAGATTCATATTCATATTGGCCGCGTCTTTGTCGTCGAGGCCAGCCATAGGAACTCCAAAAAGTGATGCGAAGGTCGTTGTACTGGTCTGCTCCGTATTCACTTTGAACCATCCATCTTTGTCTGCGCTGACTGTGTCTTCAAGCGCCTCGACCAAGGGAATCTTTACATTGCCCCACAAATCGAGTGGTGATTCTTTTGTAGCCCTGGGACTCACGACAGCGGCCTTGTACATGGTGTCAATTATTTCCCACCATAACATGCGATCCGAACAACAATCCAACCCAAGGTTACCATCAGGTACCATATAATCAAAAGACGTTGTGTGGTTGGACGTCATGTTTCCCGTCGTTACTTGTCGGAAAGATGCTTGGCCGCCGATAGGCGACAAGGTCCAGGTTATAGCTAAGGAAAAGCCTAGAAAAGTGACCATGCGCAGTTGTAGCAAGGACATGATCGTGCTGGTGAGTGAGGTGCTACCAGCTAAAATGTCAAGTGTGCCGCAACGCTCCCCGGATTCTAGTCTCCAACGAAGGACGGCATGTGTTGCACGGCCAAGCACGGCTGCGAACAATATCGGGAATACAGTCGGTCCCTTCGCATCTCGTTAGTGAAGTCTTTCTAGTCAAGTTTCCTATATATATATAGCTTACATATTTGGCAGCACTTAGTAATGTCTGTGCTGGTCCAGCATCTGAGTGAACCGGAGTTTGGTCGTACTTTATGACAGCGAAGGCGAAGGCGAGAAACGCGACAGAGCAAGCGAAGAGCACCAAGTCGACAGTAAAATCTGTCAGTCGCTTGTAAAGCGAAGTTTTGACACGCCTCGGTAGTGCTGGCCAGGCTTGTCGCACGTCGTTGGTCGATTTTGGTAGTGGGGTGGTATGAATGTCGTCGGAGCCAATTGACTTAAGAAGGATGTCAGTGTCATTGGACTCAAGTTGAGTATGATTGCGTTCCATGATGTTACGAGATAAAGACGTGTTCACGATAAACGCTCTCAAATTTATCTCATGAGACAGGCTGATTGTCCAAAGTTGGAAGATAAAGCGGTGAAGAAGCCTTACGTCTATTCTGCGAGTTTGGGGGCCGCAAGACTGTGAGGCGTGGTACTGTAGTAGATGACGCCATTTTTACGCCTAGGACGAATGGTGAGCATGTATGGTGGCATATGCAAGTGGCAAATATCAGCAGATGCAAGCCTTCGTTAGATACAGGTGGCACAGCCCACATTCTTTCAGATTCAACCACTTATGTCTCACAGTAGCCGGAAATAGAATCGATAACATTGCAGCAAATATCACATTGTGATGTGTGAGGGTGTCGTCGAAATGCAATCCCCCACCTCGACACGCATACGCCTACATCCGACATTACCCCTCTTACATAAACGCATTCAGAGCCGCACCACCAACACCGAACAAAGCAGCATATTTAACTTCTGCAATATGTCAGCCTTCCCGAACTCCGATATCCATATTTCCTTTTCCCGTGTACTGCACCAGTAAGCAGGAAACGCGCCCACCACTCACCATGAGCATTCGCACCGCCCGTACTTGTCGCCTTAGCCGAAGCAACAGACGCCGACGAGGCTGAGAGAACAGATGCAGCCGATGATAAGGCGGTAGGATTGATAGCTCCAAGGCTACTGGAAACACCAGCTGGAATTTCTTGCGCGGTGGCCAGTACGCCAAGGAATGCGATGAGGTATAGTGGTTTTGTGAACATGATTGTAAAATGTATGCGATAAATACCAGTCGTTGATGGGTTCGATGAATTCAGTAATTGCGCATACGACTTTGTCGCTCGATTAAGCCAGTGAGCTCTGTTTTACGTACTATCATGTCTTGCTACTACGACCATGTATGACGCAGATGGTAGAATTAATCGACATGTTAGTTCTGCCATACACAATGCTTCTTCTTTGCTCCGATCACTATGCTTCAGTGAATATGGTTAGCGGACTTCCTAGTACGGAATAGCATCATGATTAGCGCAAATCTACGGAAGCTGAATGACGTGATTAAGAAGGAACTCGGTTTTGAGATAGACAACTCACAACACAGGGATAGGGATATTCTGTCTTAGTGTCAAAAGGGTACATACGTGTTGCACACCTGGCTGGGAGATAGGCTAAGGGTCTGAAGATCACTTAGTATCGCGTCATTTGTTACTGCAAAGTCATGTACACTTGGTGAGCAAAGCAACATACAAAAAATTCGATTTAGGCTCTAGGTATCCATGTTCTCTCGTTTTCCCATGCTCCGAGTAATAACACAGTAGATCACCATCTGCTTACCACCCATGACTCGCAGATACGCAGCGCACACAGCATCAAGTTATCATCTTGTCCATCCCCATCCCCAGCGTCCTCTAAGTGGATTGATTATACCACCTCCCTGTGCAGCCTTTGCCTGGACTTTGGCCTGTGGTTGCTGCACTTGCGACGATTTCGCTGGCGTATCCGGCCCAGCCCCCTTTCCTGCTGCACTGGAAGTAAGCCAAAAGCCAGATGTGACTACACTCAGCGGCTTTTCTGCAGGTGTTGGTGCTTGCTGTTGTCGCTTTTGCTGGCTCCCAATCCCAGGGCTAGTCTTGTCGCGTCCAAAGAGTTCGGAGATCCTCGACGTGGGGCTGCGCCGTGGCTTCAGTAAATCTCGACGGGTGAGCGGTGACGATTTGGGATCGGCCTGCTGGGTAATTGGTGATGCGTTTGCACTTGCATTGGCGTTTGAAGAGGCGAGAGCGGCTGCCTTACGTGGTCCGAATGCGGGCATAGTATATGGATCACTCGAGCTGGACTCGTACATTCCATATGAGGTTACACGGCGCGGGAGAGCTGGTTTGACATCACTCAGATCTGTTCGCGCGCCTGGCTGGGTTTGCTGCTCTGAGCTTCGATCGGCTGGCTGTTTCATTGCCAATGAACCTTTCGTTGGCTGGGGCCCGGATTGACTGACCCCTGTGTTGGATGCTGGAACTGGCGAGATTGTACCGAGGGATTCTCGTGACTTTGGCGAAGTAGGTCTGTCCCCTCCTTTTCTTGTTGTCTCTGATCTTGGTAGAGCCGCTCGGGATACCGCCATATGCGCTCCGGGAGCAGCAGATGACCTTCGATCTGCTTGTGCCGCGGCTGACGAGGCTGGACCTCGTTCTTCTTGCTGTTGTGGCGATTCAACTCCTCTTGCTTTGATTGATTCCGCTTCGCTGTTGAACAAGGCATCGCGCGAGACTGGTGTACCCGCTCTCGGGGCGGTGGATTGTCTTCGACTATCTGCTTGTCTGGCACTCGACGGGATTGTTGCCGTTCTCGTTGATGTTCTGGTGACTGTGCGTGTTCGCGCCGAGATTGGCGCTCTATCTTCCTCAATTGCTGAAGACCTGCGTCGCGTTTTCGTTCTCTTGGCTGATGATGAAGGTCTTCGTGTGGCGGTCGCTGGATCGTCCTCTGCAGACTGGAAGGCCGTGATGTCTTGCGCTCGTGCTGCAGTTGATCGACGGATGTGTTCTCGTGCAATGGGCGCCTCTTTTCCTGTATCTGATGCTGAAGGCCTTCCTTGGTTGCTTTCATCTCCAATGGACGGTTTTGGTGATGTTCCTGGACGCGTGAGGTCAACTGTGCTGGTAAATCCGGCATTGTCATCGACGGACTGCTCACGCGGTCTATCGACGCTACGGCGGATGGCGTTGTCTTCTTCGCCTTTCGAGACCTCGGAGTCCAAGACCATCTTCGTTTGCTCTCTAGCGCTATTGTATTCCTCTCCTTGAGCCGTTGGTCCTCTTGTTGGCTCTTGCGCTTGCTCTTGCAGCGCTTGAGCACTAGGCACTTCCAACATCCTGCCTGGCGACCGACTCGACTCTCCTTCATCTGACTGATCTTCTTTCTGGGGAACCTGAGACAGATTCCGTCGCGTTTCCGGCGGCTGGGTACCTTCTCTAGGCAACGTTTCTTCTTTTGCGATTGAGGTTCCAGCTTTGGTTGGTCTGCTGACGTCTCTACGGACTGGGCTTTGGACCTCTTCTTTGTCCGGTCCTTGAGCCGTGCGAGAGACTTCAACTTCAGTATCCGGCCAAGTCTGAAACTCAGGTGCTTGGGAGCGGGTGGTAACATCCGTCCGTGTACGAAGAGCTTGCTGAGGCCGCGATTCGCGTTGAGAGGGTCCCGACGAAAGCCGACGGGTAGATTGTCGCTTCGGTTCGTCCTGACGGAAGGTTTCATTCGTCGAAGCTGTTCGACGGATGGGGTAGCTGGTCTTTCGAGATGGTGAGGACTGTGGCCGTGTATCGTTGTCAGTGCGCTCTGGAAGGATTGGAGTGATTGGGTAGTAGTCGTCCTTGTGAGCGTAGACGGAGGTTTGCCTTGATCGAGTGTCGGCCCTTCGCAGAGGGACGGCATCTGATTCTCGACGATAGACAGACTGTCTGACCTTGCTTGTATAATTGTTTTGCCTTTTTTGCGTTCCCCCTGGGAGTTCCGGTGACCCAGGTGCCGCATCCCGAAAGGGCTGGACAGATGATGAGTGGAGAGCAGGCTGACTTGGTCGATGAGATCGGCTTTCTACCTCTGATTCTAGAAGCTTTTCCTTTGGCCAAGGCCCAAGACCAAGCCATCCTCGCTTCTTGGGCGGGCTCTCGATTTTTAGCTTCGGTGATGGCGTACGAGTATCCGGCTTCGTCCATGACGGCGTTTCGCGTATTGGATATGCTGGTGCCGGTGGATATTGCTGCTCAGGTGAGTAGTTTGTGCCCTTCTTTGGCTTTTGCTTAGGGCTTCTAGACTGCATCCCGACTTTCATTTGTTCACTGATCATCTCTGGAAGGGGCGCTGTGATCCCAGGGGCAGCACTGCTGCGTCTGCGATCTGCTGTGCCAGGCTCACTCGGTATCTTTGTCTTTCTTCTCGCAATCCGAGGGCTCTCGTTGCACTGACTCTCAACCTCAGTGCTTACCAAAGGCCCAAAGCCTGCAGCGGACGATACGATGTTCCCAGCATCGCTACTTCGTTTACTGTTAGATCCATTAGGTATCGTCAGTATCCGTGGTATGCTGGCTTGAAACTCTTGGGAAGCTTGCATCATGCTTCTTTCGAAGCGAACATCTGGATCAAGCTGATCTTCAGCATTTGTATGCGCAATAGGCGCCAGAGTTGGGTAGAAGAGGGTAGTCGGTGCTCTCTCAGACTGCCCAATCAAGTCCTCGCTCCCGTGAACTTCGGGTGATCCAGCTTTGCTTTGACCTCGAGAATCATTGCCTTCATCCGGCGGCTCTTCAGCAATCTGTTGGTAGATGGGAGGTGCGAAAGACTCCGTGTCAGACGCCAGATCTGTAGTACGTGCTTTCTCGACCTGATCGGTCTCTTCCTTGCGATCAACCCCGTGAGTTGATTCAAGAACATCCCTACTTTCCAATTCGGTAGACTCATCAAGGAGGACTACCTTGTTGTACTCAGGGCTTTGGTATGCCAAAGACTCTGTACGTGACAGAACACGGGTAGTCGGTGTTCTGCCAACCAAAGCGAGCCGTTCTTTAGGTGTCGCGTCTGCTAGATCAGTTATTTGTCGTCTGAAAGGGCGATCTAGATGTCTTGCATCCACTTGAGGTTCTGCTGGGATCCCTTCCTCTTCTCCCGGTGGGTCCTGTTGATTCGCGGATGCAGCGAGGACGTGTTCTCTATGCGTAGGTTGATGTGAGGCTGGACGCGACAAGGTGATCTGATCAGATACGTCTCCTATGTCCAATGGGATCTCAGATAAGGAAAGAGCTTCCGCCTCAGTTTCACGGGTGGTCACCCTACGCGTGGGCTGACGTGAGAAGGCTTGATAAGATTCATCGTCTTGTGGCAGGGACAAAGAAGGAGACCTGTCGAGTTCAACAGAGTCGTTCCGCGGTGCAGCTGATAGCACTGTATTCGTACGAGACGCTCGCGTTGGCTGGCGCGAAACGATACGCGAAGCAGAAGGCCCCTCTGGCAAGCCTTCTACATCGGGCGATGAGATAGATCTAGCTAGATGCTGAGGATCAGTAACTAGCGGGATCTTACTTGTCCGGCGAGCTTGAAAGGTAGGCTGGCGTGAAGCTGCGCGAGATGAGACGGGTTGTTCAAGCACCTCTTCTGCTACAGGAGAAGTATCGAAAGACACGGAAGCAGGTTTGAAAGAATCTTGCCGCTTTCCACTCGGTTCCGCAGTGGTTGTTCTGCGAATTCGCTCCACCGGCATTTGGAACTCAAAGCCGTCCTTAGGTACTAGTGAGCCTTTTCTAGACTCTTGTAGTTGTTCACCTGGTTGTAGAGTGGTTGTAAGGCGGATAAGTTCGACTGGATAGCGTAAAGCCTCTTCAGATCTATCACCCTCTACTGGAGAAGAGGTGGAAGACTCGGAAGTAGATCTGAAAGAGTCTTGCAGCTGAAAAGCCGGTTTTACAGTAGTCGTTCGACGTATCCGCTCTATTGAAACCTCGAGTCCAGGCTCTTCAATGACCGGTGACGCTATGCGAGACTCCTGTCGCCGTTTGACCGACTGTATATCAGTTGCTTGCCGAATGCGTTCAACCGGAAGCTGGAATTTGGATTCTTCTTCGACAACCGGAGTCACTTCCTGAGATCCAGACTTGGAGGTAGGAGTGCTAGGATAAGCCCTCACCATTTGCTGAATCGGTGATGCAGTCGATCCACGAATGCTCCTGGGTGCGGGTTGAAGCTCGGTCACTTCATCGATGGCTGGGGACGCACCATTGAAACCTAGCTCTACTAGCAGAGCATCAGCTCCAGAGTCAACTGTCACTTGTGGCTGAATGGCTGGTTGTACAATAGTCGACCTGCGAATCTGTTCTACTGGAGGCTGAGAATCCAGCTCTGCTGATGAACCGAGCTCTGGCTCTATCATCGGTTGCTGTACACCCGGCGGCGCAGTGATTGTTCGGCGAACTGGTTGGAGTTGCGGCTCTGGTTCATCTTCATCGCTGGGAAATAATTCTGGAGTAATCTCCAACTCTGAGGGAAATTCGGTATGCCTACGCTGTAGAGTACTTTGCTGCCGTTCGGCCGGTGCCACAGTAGTCGTTCTGCGAATGCGTTGTGCAGGAGGCGCGAACTCAGAGCCTTCTTCTTTTCCAACTACCGACTGTTGGCGAAATACGGATTCGGGTAGGACAACGTCCTGTTCAGTGGCTACGGTTGCTTGCTGCTGCTCGGCTGCCAAATCAGTAGTAGCTCGACGGCTTCGTTCTGCGGAAGGCGAGAAAGTAGGTTCTCCTTCTTCCACCAGCGACACGGTAATGTTTTGATGGGTTTGCTGGTATGGAAGCAACTCATTTTGATAGGATGGCGAAAGAGACGTGGTTCGACATATCCTTTCTACTAGAGGTTGAAATTCAGATCCCTCTCCTCCTACCGGCAACAGCTGCTCAGGATCTTCGGGCTCGGAGAGAGTTGCGTCATGCTCAAGCTCTTCTGTTCTTTGTGTCTGCTCGTGTGGTACTTCAGTAGTCGCCCTGCGGACTCGCTCTACTGGATATAAGAACTCTGACTCATCCTCATTATCATCATCGTCACCATAGAGGATTTGTAATGATTTCTGAGTTAGATCGCGTTCCAGAACTGCGTCTGCTTGCGGTTGTGTAACAAGAGAGACTGTGGTAGCCCTATGCATCTGTCCCATTCGCGATAGCAAATCAGACTCATGTTGATCCAAGGATAGTAACAATTCAGGGGATATCGCGCGCTCCGCCACGGTACTCGCACGGCTCTTTGCAGCTGGCAAGACAGTGGCAACTCTTCGGATGCGTTCCGCTGGCAATGGGAAATCGAAGTCATCTTGCTCTTGCATTATCGGTGATGATTCACGAAACGTCTCAGGCTTTGTCAACACGGTAGTAGTCCTACGGATGCGTTGTACCGGAGATGAAAAGTTGGCTTGGTCATGTTCTGGTATCAGTGTTGGTTGTGTGCTTGTCCTCCGCTGCTCGAAAAGTGGCGCAGCAGTCATTCGGCGTGTCTGCTGTATTGGTGGTGAAGCCAGTATATCTTCTTTCCCTTCGTTGAGTGGTGACTGTGTAGTTGCTCGCCGCTGCTGAGACAGTACTACAGTAGTCGACCGGCGAATCTGCTGTACTGGTGAGGGAGTATTACTACGCTTGAACTCTTTCCCCAATTCTCTTCTCGAAAAAACATTGGTCGGCTCAGCGTGAACTGAAGTCATCCTGCGAATCCGTTGTGCGGGGGGAAGAAAATCGGGCTCTTGATCTTCAACAACAAGCAGAGATTCCCCGTGAGGCGCTGGTTCTAGTGGAATCGCTGCGCGATCAGGCTCTCTTGTAGTCAGTCTTCTCAAAGAAGTTGCTGTCGGCTCATCCAGAGACAGAAAGTGTACTTGTTCCGATCCGTTCGATATTGAAGTGACTGGTGATAGAACCAATTCCTCGACTTGCATTTGTGGTAGTGTTGTGAGCGTGTCTTCATCGTACGACCGCTGTGCTGGAGGTGCAGATTCACGTGCTGGCTCTCTAAACGTCGGCCGTCGCGAACGCATCAGAGTGGCCTTCCTAGTAGACATGCGATTTACAGTCTCTATGGAAGGTGTCTTAAACGAGTCTGTGGACGGTAGACCTGTGACGATGCGTGGCGTCACCGATGACTCTGGTGACATCGGCCGACTAGCAGAATCACTCAACGGCAATGCAATCTCAATTTCAGAAAGTCTTTTTCGCAGTTGAGAAGCGAGATACCCAGGCTGAGTAGACTCAGAAGACACGAAGGAGACCGTTCTTGTAGCCTGCTCCTCGAGTTTAGTAACGGGCTGCACGATCGGATAGCGCTGTTGGCTAGCGAAGCGCTGTGTTTCCTGCAATTCTTCGACCCCTGGGCTTGGCAGAAGATCTGAGGTAACGAGGGAGGAAACCCTTCTGTCGTCTTGTGTAACCGTTGGTGTGGCGCTTGTCTTCCTCGTATAATCCAGCCGGACCGTTGGCTGCCTCGACAGTGGTATAGTGAAGTGCTTAAACACAGGTTCGTCATCATCAATACTCTGCTCCGACTCTGCGGCCAAATCCTTCACAGTCACCATTCGCGAAAGTGGTGTAGAATCAGCCCTTTCGGAAACGGCTGAACGTCCCACCACCGCGGCGCGGGTGTCTGATTTGTCCTCTGTATAAGGATCCTGTTGCGGCAATGCATCGCGTTGGTGCTCTGTTTCGGGTTCAAAGCGCTTTGTAGTCATTCTCCGAACAGGTGAAGCTGTCTCAAGGCTTTGTATGACGGCTGCGCGTTCCATTGGCATGAAGGTAGTGTCCGCCTGGTGCGTGGCAGGAATTTCAGCATCCGACTTTCGGCTTGGGTAATTCTCAGGCTCATGCGCCTGATCACACTGGTCTTGAATTGGCACACTAAACCCGGAAGGCGATGGAGTCAGACCACGGCCGTCATTGTAAGTGTCAGGTGCAGTCTCGTCGCATTGTTGGTCAAGCTGAGTCTCATATTGCTGTTCAATCTGAGAATCTTCACTTGTCTCATACTGTGGGCTATATTGTGCTTGGTAGCTCGACTCGGCATGTTCGTTCAGCTCTGGACCATCTCTGACCTCGTCAGCAGGCTCGTAGTTAGTACCTGGTAATGTCTGTAGAACGGCGGTGACGGAAGCAACGGCAGCGGGAAGCTCGTCTCTCGCCACTCGAAGCACCTCCTAGATCTCCACCGGCGAAACGTCTTCCGCCTGGTAGGGCTCTCGAGTGTTAAATGGAGGTTCTTTCGACTGGCTGAAGATACGGGTGAGTGCGCGGCTAAGTCGCCTTTGGTCAATACTGTCATTGACCGTGGTGAGAACATCTCCACTGGCAAAGTCGACCTGCTTGGACTCCGACCGTCTAACCTTGCTTGACACACCATTGGGTCCTCTGTTCAACACGAGTTGTATAAGGTTTGCGGCTGCTTTTTCTTCATGGTCATTTGGGCGACCTACCTCGAAATTTTCGATGTTAGCGCCGATAGATCCTTTTCTCTGCCAAGTAGGTGTGTTAGAGAGACGCGTGGGGATTTTCTCAGGCATACGCTGCGTAGTTTCGACAGATGACTTGTCATCATAATCGCGAGCAGTGTCGGAATCGGCAGGTGCATTCTCATGCCAAGTAGATTCGTGCGAGGCGCCAATACTGAGTACACGTTGTGCAAGATGTACGATGAGCTTTTCCCCCTGCTCACTCTCTTGCCGGTCCTGGAGCCGGACGTCAAGATCTCCAGCAATCGAATCTAGTTCGTCCATAAGCTGCTCCCGCGCCTCTGAAAGCTCAATTAGATGTCTACGTGTTTGCTGTAGCCAACTATCTTCGGTGAGCGGCTCTTTGTCAGCCGTCTTGTTTTCTGTGGCTTCCAAAGAGACGCCTGAATGGTATGAGACAGATTCCTGAGGCCTACTTTCATAAGGGGCATTGCGAAACAAGTCGTCATCGGTCACGGTAGGCCTTCGCTCGAGATCGATGCCAAGATCATCGGCTGCAGAATTGACCAGGTCGACAAGGTCAGGTATCGACTGTAATGCTTCGCGCAAACTGGAACGAGGGTCGTTGAGGTTCGGCTTCAGTTGCCCAGTAGATCCCACGTTAAGCCTTTCTGCCGTTTTGGGTGGGATATATGGACAAAGGGGAAGCCAATCATCATCCTTTTGGCAAGATGGTTGACAGCGTTGTCTACAGGAGGTGTTGGCACGGCATCGCTGGACAAGTTCTCCAGATACTCGTCGAAGCTGATTAAGACTGGGCTGACTGTTCTTGATGCTGCTGATGACAGACTGCAAGGTGTTTGCATGCTCTTCGAGGATGTTGTCGATAATGTAACCCAACTCGTCAGCGAATGCATCCCCGCACTTGTCGTATGGTATACATTCAGAGTGATGTCTACGGCGTCTCTGCTTACGACAGATATCATCGTTCAGTGGTTTCGAAGAAGAGGTTGTGGAGGTCGAGGATTCAGACAAGGCGCGTCTGCGTTGTCTCCGTTGGGTAGCTGGCACTTGTTTTGGCGGTGGTGCTCGAGTTGAGCATTGCCGGCATATCTTCTGCTGTGCATGATCGCGATGCTCGCCTTTACCCATGTATGAGAAATGACCACACGCCCTCTTAGTCCAACTACCAGGGTCTCGGAGTGGTTTACCAGTTCTGTTCGTGCCGTGTGATTTGATTCTTGCACCCGGAAAACCAAAGTCTTGCGTGACGCGACGTCCGTAACCTTGTCGGTTGTCGACGTCGTCCGGTACTTCAGTCTCATGATACTTTTCTTCGACACCAATGTTGGCTGTTAGGATCGGACCTGAGATAGTGCTTCGTCGAGAAGAACTGACGTCACTCGCTCCGTCGTGGCCAAGATTCCTTGATACAATCTCCCCGGCTCGCCTGCGAACATTGACAGACTTCCCAAATTGTTGGCTAGAAGTTTCAGTATCCGTGCTCGGAGTCCACTCAGCGACACGATTGATAGGTTCCTTTGAAGAATCGCTGATCTTAGCTAAAGAAGCAGTGTGTGATCCACTGCGCCTAAGTCGTTTGGGGGAAGTTCCTTGGTCTTCCTCGAAAGTTCTTCGAAGATTGCGACCAGACTTTGCACGTCTGCCCTCCTGTTGCGACCGAAGATCCGGATTCTTGGCTTCTCTAGTCTCAGCAGCTATTACTGAACTGCGAGTGGATAGGCGTCTCACAACTTTGTCAGGGGAATCTGATTTATCAACCAATCTTTGCTCTACGTTGCCGGCGAGCGGCCCCTCGGGTATACATTCTTGCGCAGAGCTGTCACTCACGGCTTGTAAGTCGATTCCGAAAAGCCTGGTGTCTTGAGGTGTGCTTGCAAAGATGTTTGTGGACCTTGGGCGACCCATGGACTCCTGTTCAACATCATGATCATATTGCCCCTTGTAATCAGTCATGTCCATGGGAGGTGTAGCTGTTCCGATCGTGATGGTGGGAGCACACTTGCCACTGGGAGGCTGACCTTTTGGCGCAAAGCTCTTCCTGCTGACACCGATTGTTGAAGGTGGAGGAAGGGGTGTTGACGGGTAGTGAGAGGCTCTCGTCTCGAAGAAGTCTTTAGCAGAACGAACTGATTGGGGAACATCGGGCGGTCTTGGTAATGAAGGTGCTATTGTAATATCGCTTCGTTCTAGCTCATAAGCCCGAGATCGTGTCTTGGAGTCGGAGGGACCAGACGCGCGTGATCGTCCATCGATACTGGAGCCAGCCTGCACAGATGGGACCGCTATTGTTGTCTCTGCTTTAGGCTCACGATAGGGATGTGCGATACTGTCCAGGACCTGACCGTAGGGGTTCTTACCTTGTAGATAGGCAGGTGATCTGCGGCCAGCTGGAAACGGTTGAGGTTCTCTCGAACATTGTGGAAGGGGCGAAGCTATCGGATTAATAGACTTGCGTCTCGATGCTGTGAGGGATGGCTGCTTTGCTTCTCCAGTTCCCGGTACTGTGGCAGGAGCTTCAAATTTACCCTGTCTAATCTTTATGTTCGATTGTTGTTGGCTCTGCTCGCGTGGTCCTGCATTAGCAGCTCGGGAAGCAGAACTTGACGTGGGTTGGTCGAAGCCTCGGGGCATGGGACGCTAAGCTATCGGACGATGCTTGGTCGATACGGAAATGGCAATGCTGTGTGATTGGATTGATTGGTGACTGTATGTAGAGAGAACTGGAATTACTGTGGTAAGGTAAGACACGCTTTCAGGAGATAGAGCAAAGTAAGACAGAGTGCAAAGGGGTAAGACAAACAGATGAGACGATAGCAATGAAGGTAATTTGTAGCTCGTAGGGTTGCTGGTGGATCCAAGTGCACTCAGTCCAGGTTGTAGTGGAAGACGGTTAGAGGGAACGGGACTGGAAGAGGTTCGCGGTGTTTTGGTGACCTCATGGAGCTCCTTCTATTCTTTGGGCGCGGAAAGCACGCATGCTCTGCAATTGCTACTATACATACCCCGCATACCGTGCTCAAGGAACGCTACTGACACATTTACTTCAACGCAGCCTGAAGGCTCTCAAGGACCTATGTTATGTCAGTGCTTGTTGTGTGGCTGCGCCCACGATACGCACCTCAAGCTCGATCTTGGCCTCAGCAATGTCGGCCTCGCTGCCGCTTCCGCTGGCAATCTTCTGTGCCTCGGCGATCTGGTTCCTGACAGCCTGTGCCCGTGTCAGTCGCTATTTCTCCAAAGTCGCGTGGTGGCTCGTACCTCGGCGCTGAAGTCCTCCAATGGGTAGCCCTCGACGGCGTTGATGCTGAGGACGGAGTTTGGCTGCACGGTAGCAAATCCACCAGACAGGAAGAACTGCTTGCTGCCACCCTGCTCCTCGATGATTTCGACTAGGCCAGGCTTCAGCTGCTCAATGGAGGCAACGTGGTTGGCCAGAACACCCATGTCACCGGTTTCCGCAGGGAGGTTGACCTGGACACTACAAACAGTCTCATGTCAGTTTTCGCGATTTCGCATTGCGGGATCGGCCGGGGGTCTCGAGGGACATACACATCCTGGGACTTGTAGATGGACTGTCGATAATCAGTTAGCGTTTGCTCTCCAGCGATAGTTCCAGCTGGATGCATTCCCCCACACGTCGCGACGGCTGGTATGGCGTACCTGATGCGGGAGAGCTAGGGAGAGCTTGATCTTGTCGTTGGCGACTTCGGCGTACCCTCTGCGCTGGATGGGGCGGGCAATGGCAGCGGGCCTCGCGCGGAGGGCGGCTCGGGCGATGCGGAGGGAGCTCATGATGGACGAAGTGGTGGGGCAATGGCAATGCGTGTCGAAAGTTGGGTGTTCTGCGAGGTTGAGTTTCTGCGGCCCCGGGCTCTTCTCGGGATTAGCCGAAAAGGTACCGCCAAGGCGGTTAGCATTCCCAGTTACCATTTCAACTTGAACACAGTAATAACACGGAGAAGTTTGTTTGTTTGTAGGATACAGCGTTTAGAAACTGAATTCCTTCGCAGATAAGAGGTTGATGAGATACCAAAGCTCACTCAGTTTCTGAGGTCGGGTGCAGTACAATGAAGTGCCTGTATTCAATAACTCCGGGGTATCTTAATCGCAAAACCAAGAACATATCTAGCTCGTTACGCTTGACGAAACTAATGCTTCTTGATGCTCCAACTTGGCGGACATCAATCGTCATAAAACTGCTGTGGTGCGGCCATGCTCATCCGTAACTGCCTCTCTCTCTGCTTCGCTTGCAACTCCAGCGTCTCCACGGCATAGCTAAGCCTGTCCTTCTTTGCCCTCAATGTTTTCATCCTCAGTTCCTGCTGCGCGCTGATGGTCTTGCCCCCACTCCTCTGTGCGGTCCTACTTGCCGGTCGAGAACCCGATCCACCATTGTTGTCACGTCCAAGTCTGCCCTCGTTCAGATCGCACTTGGCTATAAGGGATTGTTCACGACGTTCCAGTTTGTCCAAGTAATTCTCAACGCGCTTGAGGAGGTTGTCTACTTCAGGGCGGATCTCTGAGAGGAGTGCTGATTGTGCGGTCTGGAGGTCTGACTCGGAGATGAGTTCAAAGTGCTGCGACGGGGTTAGCTGGGCGAATGCATCCGGATACGTTGACTTGTACTCACCCGTGTTGTCTGCAGTACTTTGGCTAGTCGAGGAAAGTCGCTCACACCTTGATCTAGTATGTTGATGGATGAATCGAGCAATTGCATGCTACTGCGCAGCGAGCCCACGCACCCCTCCAATGCCATGATAGCAAGCGTGTCTTCAGTAGCACAAGCAAGGGCCTGCTGTGGTGAGTGGAGTGGAATGTCGCGGGGTTGTTTACCAGCGAGTGGTAGGATCCGTGCGCAGACGCCAAGCATATCGAAGTTCCGGTCGTTCGGCCTGAAAGCTCAACCGCCATCACCGTCATCCCTCGCCGCAACCGTCAATCGATCCATTGCCCCTCCAAAACAAGTCACAATGCCTCTTCTCGGAAGGAAGTTCCCGGCGCAGATCGGTATGTTGGCCTGCACCACGCAAAGAGTGGAGAATGAAGCTCGAAAAGACGGCTAACCAAAGTCCTACAGCCAAGCCCATGTGGCCTTTCTACGTCTCTGGTACGTCGCGCGACTTTGTTTGGACCTAACAAGATCTGGGAAAATCACACCGTGTGGGATTGGAAAGAGTTGGAGAACGTGGAGAAGCGAAGGATTGCTGTAGGAGGATAAGATTAACAAACGAGCCAGGTCTTGTCATCCTCTACGGTGTCAACTCTGCCGCCAACGCCATGGCCCAGTGTGCGTAATCCCCATCCGAAAGACGCAGCCAGCCGGCTTGGTCCATGTTCACAAGCTGACCAGCACAGCCGATGAGTACAAGAACGACCCGCGCAACCCAGCCCTCAAGAACCAGGCGCCGAACCACTAAGTCTGATACTTCACGATATGGGGAGCGGTCTTTGGGCATGCAAGTGCCTTTTGAGGCAGTGTACAATAGCCGCGGGGACGGAAGATCAATCAAGATCTCTTACTGAGATGGCTGTATAGACTTTGGCAAAATCAACCCCATCACGAAGTAGCACTGCTCTTGCTCTATTGTTCTGATCACGCGCGGGTGTTCGAGCTTGCCCTGAAGCGCAGCACGAATGCAGACCGTGTCGTCGAGTTCTACAAGTGTCCCAGGCAGTGTTCAAAGATGCGACTGGATCCATGCAATCTAGTCAACTAACGTTCAGACACAACGCGAGCTCTGCCATACTGTGGTCTACCTATAGCTTACTCCTAGGAATTCGCACGCTCATAATTGCTGTCAGAGGTTGAGAGTGTAGATGAATACAAGCCGCCAGATACGTGTGACGTGGTGGTTCGCCCAGTATAGCGCACTCGGTCAGCCTGCATATGTAAAAGGTGCTAAAGAATCTCGCAATTGTGACATCACGACGACACAGCTGGGAGCCAATGTTGGGACCGATGCTTTCCTTTGCTTCGTATCCAAAAGCACGTCGCGAGTCGCTACCAGTCTGGTAGAGGCGGCTGCAGGACGTTGTTGGTGAAAGTTGGATCTAGCGCCATCGACGCGACAAGTATTTGAGAAGCACTTCAGATTGGCGCATAATGCATAAAGGGGGCAGAGGTGTGGCTCAGTTCCATGATGGGTCGCCAGGCGACGGCATTTGAAACGGGCAGTGGCATTTTGACAGTGACACCCTGGACATGTGCGGAATCCCAAGACGCAAACGGGCGCTGATCTGGGTAGCGATTCCTCCGAGCGGTCCAGGGATCAGATGTGCGGACCGCAGGCTTGATACACTGCGGCGGGCAGCGGCAGCAGCAGTGAAAGAGCTCGTCTAGCGCGCCAAGCAAAGTGGCCGAATACAACCTTGGAAGGCAGGTGGTCCTTCTGCAACCTCTCCGTCTGCGTTCCTTTGATACAGCACCACGACCGCAGCGTGCTTGTTTGACCAGGCTTCTCCGCTGTTCTGTGCCCTGCAGCTGTCTTTTAGCATCCTGTGCCATAAGAGCAAACCTCGCCCACCCCCCAGCCCGCACAAAACCCCCCCTGGCGTCGTGATTCCGTTGGGCTCATTCACGCCCTACAGTAAGTCCTGCCTGCCCAGCTCATCACTCGGCTCCGCCCTCTGCTTCCCGTGCCCGACGCAGTCTCTCACCACCACCACGCACCTGTATCGCTGGCACTTCCTTTACCTGTCGGTCAACACGCTTCTACTGTCTCTCTTAGCGTTTCTCGGCTGCCCGCTCCGCTTACTCACCGCCTTGTTGGCTAAAGCCTCATACTGACCGGTCCACTGCAGCAGGCTGATCCTCAAAACACCGCCGCGCCCCCATCGTCACAACAGACGATCCACCCCCCTCAACACCACCACCACCACCTCCTCCACCCTCACCACAGGCCAGCCTCCTCAAGGTTGAACCGGCCGCAAGCATGACGACAATGGTACGCTCCGACCCCGCTTGCTGTCGCCCATGGCGGCCGATAGGCTCGTCTCTGCAGCACCTTGAGCTAACACAGTAACAGGACCTCCGTGTCGGCAACAAATACAGAATCGGCCGCAAGATTGGTAGCGGCAGTTTCGGTGACATCTATCTCGGTACGTCGTTGTCGCTAACCGCCCATCGTCGCCATGACGAGCCCAGCTGACGTGTGTAGGTACCAACATCATCTCTGGTGAGGAGATTGCCATCAAGCTCGAGAGCGTCAAGGCCAAGCACCCCCAGCTCGAATATGAGGCTCGCGTCTACAAGTCGCTCGCCGGCGGTGTTGGCATTCCTTTTGTCCGCTGGTTCGGAACCGAGTGCGACTACAACGCCATGGTCCTGGACCTGCTCGGCCCTTCCCTTGAGGACCTCTTCAACTTCTGCAACCGCAAGTTCTCCCTGAAGACTGTCCTGCTCCTTGCCGACCAGCTCATCTCCCGCATCGAGTACATCCACGCCAAGTCCTTCATCCACCGCGATATCAAGCCCGACAACTTCCTCATGGGCATTGGCAAGCGCGGCAACCAGGTCAATGTCATCGACTTTGGTCTGGCCAAGAAGTACCGCGATCCCAAGACTCACTTCCACATTCCTTACAGAGAGAACAAGAACTTGACTGGTACCGCCCGTTACGCCAGTATCAACACTCACTTGGGTGTCGGTATGTATCCCGCTTCTCATTCGACTTCACAAACTAACGTCTATAGAACAATCCCGCCGTGACGACATGGAGTCCCTCGGCTATGTCATGCTTTACTTCTGCCGTGGATCCCTTCCCTGGCAGGGTCTTAAGGCGGCCACCAAGAAGCAGAAATACGACCGCATCATGGAGAAGAAGATGACCACCCCCACCGAGGTCCTCTGCCGTGGCTTCCCCAACGAGTTCGCCATCTACCTCAACTACACCCGCTCCCTCCGCTTCGATGACAAGCCCGACTACTCCTACCTCCGCAAGATCTTCCGCGATCTCTTCGTCCGTGAAGGCTTCCAGTACGACTACGTATTCGACTGGACCGTCTACAAGTACCAGAAGAACGCCCAGGCCATCGCCCAGGCTGCCAACCAGGGCCAGGGCGAGGAAGACGACAAGGGCCGCGGACGTCACGTCACCACCACTGCTGCTGCCAACGCTGGCACAGCAGCTGGCACCAAGCGCGGTCCGGTCAACGCACGCCAGGAGGGCACCGGAATGTGAGTTCGATATATCTGATCCTCGTAAGGGACCCTCTCCTTTGCGTTTGGTGTTGAGAACGCTTAGCGCGGGGGACGCCAGATACAGATCTTACTAACCTTCTTCTTTCTTTCAGGCAGCTTCGTTCGGCCAATAAGCGTGGCGGGGACCAGTATGCATCTGGTTACTGATTTGATGCGGCTTTCGATTCGTCATCTCAACTCTTGCGTGACCGCTTCTTCTGACTCGGCTCCGCACTCACAACGAATGGGAAATGCGGCATTGCCGTCCTGGCAACATTTTGGACGGCGTCGCTCCTTGATCAGTTCGTGGGATCCATTCGTCAGACACCTCATACGGACCTAGAAAGACATTTTACTGTCTTGCATCTACTACGGCCAAGGGTCTTTGACGACTATCTCATATCTCTGGAAGCTCGACCTACACGGTATCTCAAATTGGCATAACAGTTCGGCTTGCAAGCAACACATCTCAACTCTTTCCGGATCATCAGCCAACAGATTATCTTGGAACGTCTTGCACGGCTCGCGTCTACTGGGCAGCTTTCCAGCTGATGACTGATCTTTGTTTGACATTTTACGGCTTTCACCTCGCATTAATTACCCCTCCTGCCCCCCTTTTTGTGCTTTTCTGCGGTTTTTAGTAAATTTCCTTGCGTTTCCCCCTTCGGATATGGTCTGCCAGCTTGTGGGGAGGTAAAGAAACTTAGCAAGGGGACGATTTGTCAAATTGTAATCTGAAAGAGAGAGTGTTCACGTGGCTGAAGCTTGGCTGGTTAGACTCGAAGGGTTTGCGATGGGTGGTGTGCGGCTAGTTCAGTCTCTGTGGGATGGCGGTATTCCTCTTTCAACCAAGGAGGCCGCACTTCCGGGGACGAACCAAGAAGATAAAGGGACGAGACAATTATCTAGTTCGCTATCACGCCCATTGCGCTTTGGAGACGGGGAACAGAAGGGGGGAAGGATCGGGATGAGTGATGGTGGTGTGCTCTTTCTTGTTTTGTTTTGTGCTTTGCTTGTGCGTTTTGGAAATATATGGTTTTTGCGAATCTTTCTCTCTATTGGTGATTTGGATGCGTGTTGTGTGATGTGATGTGATGTGACGTGAAGTGACTGTCGTCCGTTTGAGATGGTAGTTGATTTTCTCACCATAGTAATGCGAAGAGTAGCTATGTCTTGTCTGCCTAGGCATGTATGTGTGTGCGTGCGTGTGTGTGTTGATTTGCAACTTATAGAACAATACATGTATTTAATATTCTCAAAACGCACACCTCAAAAGAACAGCTATTTTGACTAGAGAAACCTTGTATTAAAACTAAGCTCATGTACACGTAGCTAAAGCTTATTTAGTCTACTAATCGCTAGAATGTAACAACCCCGCACACGGTACATGTAGCAGCTATTGAGAAATGTAGAGTTTCTAGACGCGAACCGTTAGGTATTAGAGAACCTCAGACAGCAGGCAGGCGGCGATGTGACTAATATATGTTCCTTTGCTCTTAGGGATTATATCTCAATCAATGATTCTTTGTCTATGTCTTGTTCGCTCTTTCTTTCGTTATTCCTTTTTTTTTATCTATAGGGTAAGTGTTGTGTCTAGTATGCCCGAGGTACTGTGGAGTTGTAGAGCTATGGTGCACATCAACAGGTTCGTGAGGAAGCACTGGTATGAGGTGATGGAGTTGGATGGAATGAGAACAGAACGGATAAAAAGGCGCTTAAAGTGGCCTCAATGGTGTTATTAATCGCTGATCGCGACGACTAGACTTGCGCCACCACGCCTCCAATGAGGTACATCTCTTCCGCTGTGTAAGAGCGATCCTTTTGTGGCGTACATCGACAGGGGGAGCTGCATGGGCTTTATGCGAGGACTGGGTATTTTTCTGTGTAGATCTCAGTCATTGCCACTAAAGAGGTAAGGCATACCCAGCAAAGAATCAGAAGGGGAAGGATGAGACCGACTTAGTGTAGAAGGCTGAGCTAACGTTCTAGTCTAGAGAACAACGAGGCTGATGTAGCTCATAAAGCTGAGCTGAAATTCTAGTCTAGAGGACGAGGCTGATATAGCTCATAAAGCTGAGCTGAAATTCCAGTCCGGAAGACGAGGCTGATATAGCGCAAGAAACCGCATGGGAGTTGGTTACTAGTAGGATAGAAGGAAGTATATATAACAGCAGGATCTGGAGACAACATGCTGGGAAACTGCAATTCCTATTCCTCCTGGTCTTCCAAAAGTAGCTACGAACTAAGATGCTTCTCAACACACTTTTGGTGTTTTTCGTCGGCCTCGCTGCGGCTGTCCCTACAACCAACATTAACACTCAGCCGTCGTACCCTAAATGTAGCAATCGAAAAGACCCCGCTTTTGTGGCGTATCAGCTTCTAAAGTTGAGTCCTCTAGGCCAGAAATGGTGTAAAGCCAAGATCGCACCCATTACACAGACAATCACAGTAGGAGCCGTCCAGACTGCGAAGACTACAGAGACGACGTTGAATGTCGTAACGATCACGGGCGGAATCGGCGGAACAACAACACTCACTGCTCCCGTGGAGACGGTGGTTCAGACCCAAACAGCGTGAGTTCATGATCCTTAGATCGAGTATCGTTTCGCTGACTGCAAATCAGCATGGCTACGACTACTGTAACCAGCTCGATTTGCCCAGATCCCATATCCCCTATGCCAACGAAGAGGGCCAATGGTGACTGTCCCAATTCACCCATCCTCGGGTGGGCGTGCGAGATCCTTGAATATGCCTGCCACTGCCTCAATCTTCCAACTTCTACGATCAAGAAGACGGTCACGACAACAGCTACCACTCTTGTGTCGACGACCACAACCGTCGTCTCGACAACAGCGGTAAGTCCTGACGCATGCAAACTTATTCGACGACCGACTGACTCTTGTAGATCCCAACCACTGTCATGACAACTCCGACCATCACCAATACCGTGACGGTGACTTCGACGTCCACACTCTGCACCGTAGCCGCACCTCGACCAACATGCAACAACCCCTCCACCTGCGACAAAGTCAACCAATGTACTGGCACTTCCAGCTGCATCTGCATCGCAGGCTCCGACGGCATCAATATGTGCGGTAACGTAGCCGTCGACCAGGGTTGTAGTGTGCAAAAGCCATGTGACGTAAACGCCGATTGCAACCCAACGGAGATCTGTATAACAGCATGCTGTAGCACCAAGATTTGTTACGCAACAGAGGGATGCCCAAATGCTGCGTCAACACGGCGGATGTTCAGAAAGGATGCGTCGCTGGTGGACAAGCGCAGGGATCTGCCACCTTCGTTTGATCCATCCGCTGCTAAAGCTCTCTGAGAATGTGGCAAATGGCTCGAAATGACTCTGGTCACGTTGTCTGGGATCGCCTCAAGTGACTGCAGATTCTACTGTAGTCATTCTGTAACAACACTAGCTCGATTCATCCCAGCTGAGAATTTCACTAATCCTTTACATGTCTCTTTCTATGTTTGCCTAAGAGAAAATGAGTGTCCTGACACGCAAGGGGTCCCATTAAGTAGGCGCAGACATTGTAGAACTAGAATGGTAATGGAGAACAGAAGTCTCACATAGAGAGAATAGTAGAAGACAACGTCAATTCTTTAGTCTAGCATATGCCTCGTCGGCACGCTGGACGGGATACTCATTGAATGCACATCAGCATGGCCAGGGCTTCATATACACAGACAACCATCAGCCTCCTGATCAATAACAACCAAGTTGCTCAAGAGTGAGCTCTCAAGCAGATGAAAAAAAAGGACGTTGATGAATAATTTCAAGACATTCGAAAACATCTCAATAGATTACCCAGAACCCGCATAAGCTATACGGTTCTGGCTAAAATGTACTCTGTTCGTGTTGTGCTATGCATCTACCATCCAAACAGACACTCGTATATCCACCACCCACAACAAGGTGACACGAGATATAATGCTTACCTCCTAAAAAGGCAAGCAAACCAGCGAGCAAGTAAGCAAACAAACAATTGGATGCCCCTCTTATGCATACTACTCCTACTACCACACTCTTGCCTCACTCCCCATAATCCGATAAACCATCGAATAAACAATGTAGCATCTACAATAAATGCAACATAGGCCCCGTCGCGGGTTCATGCTACGCCACAAAAACCGAACACGTCGGTAAATTGCGTCGACTATAGCTATTTCTGTTTTTGAAACGGAAGCAAAAAGTGGTTCCGTAACGTAGCATGTGGGGAATAGATGGTAGGCAAGATGCTCAAAACCTGAGCATCAAATATCAAGGTATAGAACAATTGAGCAAGAAAAGAAAAACTCATTTTCATCACCCATAAATCTTCGTCAAGTTTCGTTCTCGGTATTCGGGCTGGAAGACGGTTCAGCTTTTAGCTGAGAAGCTGCTTCGGGTGTCGCTACCTCTGACCCTGTCTTCTTCAGCGCCGCGAGTTCTTTCTTCAGTGCATCCATCTCTTGATCTTTTTTGTTGATCAAGTCATCCCGCTCGGATACTTCTTGCTTTAGCTGTTTAATGTACTCTATGGCGCTTTCCACCTTGGCTGCCTTGGAGTTGTTCGAGTTTTGCGCATTGGTCTCAGGGCTTTTGGCGTCTGGAATGGCGCCGAGCTGCGGGGAGGGGAGGAGCGCTTGCATTTCTTGGAGGGCCATGTTGATGCGGTTTCGGCGGCCTTGCTCGGCGATCTTGTGAGACGTGCGTTTGGAGGTGAGGTTGGTGGAGAGCGATGTCGGATAGACAACGCCGGGGACTGTGGTACCATCGAGGATGTTCTGGTAGTTTGACTTGGATGCCAGAAGGAGGGCGTGGGTGTTGTCGGTGACACCTGCTGGAAGTCAGATTAGATAACGTAATTGGGTCTAAGAAGATACTTACCACTTCCACCATCGGGTAGCAGAGGCTTTATGCTGGGCGAGATCTTGGGCCTTAGAGCGGGGCTGACAAGATTCGAGCTGACGCTGTTCCTTTTCTTGGGATTGCGCGCTGGCTTCAGGTCTTTCTTGCCATTGGTCATGGAGAAGGCTGGGCTTGTCGGGGTCGACATAGCGTCTAGCATCGGACTAGGCCTGGCTGACATGGAAGCTCCAGGTGTGCTCAGAGGATTCAACTTGGGCGTTTTCCGTACACGGGACGTGTCACCATCCTCATTCCGTATCACTGTGTCCAATCTTGACAGGCCTGGCCGATCTAGAGAAGCTTCTGGCAGGGTGAGGTCTTCCAGCATCGGTGGTGCTTCCTGCGAGCCACTAAAGTCGGGCGAGGGTTGTATTCGCATAAGGGATGCTGGAGTGGCTGGAGTGCCGTTCTGGCTGTTGCGTTGGGCAAGCATGGCAGGAGAAGCTGTTGAAGAACTGGGCTTTGGCGGCGGTCGCATCTCAGACAGCATAGGTTCGGGAGATATAGAATCCGTCTCTGAGCTCTCGCGAGTTCTCGGCACATCCAACCCGTTGGTGGACGGACGTATTGACCGCGCTTCCTGCATGAGTTCGGTGACCTCCTTGGGTGGGATGAGCGAGGAAACGGTTGCTTTTCGCCGGTTGGGTTTCACAATGGGCGACTGTCGTACGCGGCCGTTGGCATTTGCCCGTGGTGCGTTCCTTTTGTTAGTACTCCGTAGACTCCTCCGTCCTTGCTCCTGTGGAACCATGGCAGGCTCACCCAACATGTCCATATCTACATCGATGGGCGAATGCCCAGCGGAACTCCCAGACGTCGTGTTTTGCGACTGCTGATGCGCATGCTGATGGCTCTGGGCATTCAGGGCGGGCGATGTGAGTGGGCTGAAGTAGGCTCCTGGTACGGTGAAGTCGGGAATCTGGAAGCGCGCATCGTGGGGCGTCACTGCGGGCGAAACTAGTGGGGTAAAGGTCTATATGGGTCAGTGGGGGTTTGTGGTAGCTTCCAAATCCGACATACCGCATCGTCCTTGCGCATATGGTATCTCTGGTCGAATAGCGACTGGTGAGGGTCCAATTGCGTGAGATAGCGATGGGGGTCGCCATGCATCTCTATGCTATTTGGCGTGGGCGGGACGCCCTGGTGTGGACGATATATTTGGTCCTGGGCCTGGGTGAAAGCTGGCGTTCCGGCCTGGCTGTACGCGGGCATGCCATAGTCGAAGAAATTGTTGGTGGGCTGCGACATGCCATGACCACCCAAGTTCTGGACCTGCTGGCCTCCATTGGCGCCATCGCGGTGGTCCTGGGGAAGTTGCGGGGGATACTGGCCCTGGAGATGGTGGACATTGAGCGACTCGGTCAGATCGGCGAGTTGATTGCCATTAGAGGCGGGTCCTTCGTGACTGTAACCGTCAATGTTGAAGTGCAGGTCTAGATTGTCGAAGTCGATGAATTCAGCGCCGGCGAAGTCCTCTGTAGCTGGGTCCATTTGAAAATGCTCGGCAGCGCTCCAGGACTGAGTCGTCGAGCTGTTCATATCGTCGCCGCAGGACCCCGGGCGGAGGGGAGAGAGAAAATTGCCGTCGCGAAGATGGGCGCGGGTGGGGCTACGCGGAATTGGGACCGGGTTGCTGCGTCTCTTTACATGTGTTCTCTCTGGTGCGCGTCCAAGGTGCAGTCGCGTTTGGCGACAGTGCAGATGGCTGGCAGTAACTCTGGCGTCGCTCTCTCCACTGAATACTGAAGAGAGTGTCGTCGGGGTCAGGACGAGGCACTGCACGAGAAGAGCCCGGGTGGTAGGCCCCCACGGTGATTTGATAAGACTGGGGGGGCAGTTCGCCCGCGCACGTCGAATTCAGCGCGGGTTACAGCCAACTGCGGCTTGCAAAACCTGGCCTCGCGTCCTCAGCCTATTATCATGTGCCGCCAGAGCATTCACAGACCCGCCCACCTGACGTTCAGCCTTCATTCTGCTGGTCATGTTGGCCGTGTGGTGTTGACCAGAGTCTCGCAGATGACTTGACTCGCGCGCGTGGGATGCATGCAGCAACCTGGAGTACAGCTGCAACAAAAGCTACTGCGCAATATCCTCGTCATTCACTCGATTCACAGTGCTGGGCCGCGGTTCAGGGTCTGCGCAGGTGCAGCGATGAATTAGGCACAGGCTGGATGCAAAAGGCAAAGATGGGCGGTATTTTGGTAGACATCAGAACTAGTCAGCCAATAGTGCGGTCCCGCATACATTCGGCCGGGGGAGGCGTAGGCGAGCAGGCCAGCTGCGTCGCATTCGTTCGCTATTGACATGCATCCTGGTACACTATACATTACCTCAACATGGTTGCACCAGTGAGCTGGTCGTGCAAACAGCAGACGGTGATTGCTTCGTCCTGCAGCCACACGTGAAGGTGTCTGGTTGGATGGAGAATATCTTTGTTTTGGCCAGGTCGATTGGGCTGTAGCGCGACTGACTACGGCTGTTTGCCGGTGGAGCGCGACGCCATGGTGATGCGCCTTGTTAATCTCGTTTGCCCTAGCAGCATGTAGCCACCTACCCCTTCCAGCAAGTTCCCGCCTGTCCAGATCGCCTCGACTGCTCGAATCGAGGCTCTCGCGATTGTTTGTGTTGGAGTGAGGAACTGATTTACTGGAGCCATCCATCGTCTATGAATTGACAACCGATTGAAGAAAACATGTCATTGTCCAAAGTGAAGAAGTGATGGAGAATGAATTATGAGAGTGCTTTTATCTCGTGATTGTAGAACCTAGAAAGCCGCCGTGACCGACTATAAGAAAAGACTGAAAACCCCCGCGCGCTGCGCTGCAAACATCAACAGCAGCGAGCTCCGTATCCGAGTAATTTACACATTGCTGAAAAGTACATGGCCCGTCCGATTGCCTCGCTCCCAGGACTACTGCGCGAGACTTGGCCACACCGGGTCCTTGGGTATTAATCAACCTCCTCCTAAAGGGTAAAAGAAAACAGACTCTGCCGTCAAAAGGGCCCCGCACAACGCCGGTAAAGGACATGACCATCTGCATCTTTGTCGTCGTTTACATTACGATGCAGCAGCCGTTGCTTTGTTGTGGCGCGTAGGGGTCGTCGCGCTTGTCAATCTGGGTGTGTTAGAGCGGCGAACAGATAACAAGAGGCGCACGTATACTGACCGTTCCCCATCGTGACGGTACCATCCAGTCTTTTGGCTCTTTATCCGTGAATGCAATGAGACTGCCGGTCGTGGTTAGCCGTGCTGTCCGCGGTATCAATGCGACTTGGTCTTAAACGTACTCTAATGCGGCTTCGGACACGGGTATCCTGCGGCGCTCGAGGTCCTCCCGCAGGCGCTGGTTGAGTTCGGTGAGGCGTCGCAGCTTGAGCTCGGCCATGCTCTGCTTCTTGCTCTTGCCGTCGCCGCCGGTCCGGATCTCGTAAGGGGCTTGAACCATCATGGCGGACATGGTGCGCGTGGTGTATTAGGGGAATGCGATGGACGTGATGTTGTTGTGATGGTGGTGGTGGTGGGTGTAATTACGGGGGATGCGTCGTGGTGCGACGTGAGTGTTGCGTGTCGGGCGTGCGGCGTGGATAGGGTGAGCTGGGAGAAGGGAGAGTAAGGAGCGAAGACGGCCAGCCGGGTGAGCCTGCCGCCGAGTATCAGCGCGAGAGCAAGGCTGCTGCGAGGGCGTTGACGACGGATTGCTGAGATGGGGCGACAGGTGAAGCACGCGAAGCAGGAGAGGTGGTTGGAAGATGAGGGCCCTCCCCTTGATGGGTCAGTTCGTCGGGCCCCGACGCTTGTGGTATAGCGCCATATTGGGTTTAACGAGCGCTTTGTCCTCACTCCCCCCTCCCCCGAACATGCAGCCAATCTCCATGCCGCCTGTAATTGACGCAACAGGAACGCAGCAACGCGAGGGCGACTGGCAATGCAGCAGTCGGGCTCGAGGTCGCCTACATACATGATGTGACGCCCCGCCCGAGTCTCCTGCGCCGCCTCTGGCGTCGGCGTGCATCTGCGGGGAGTCGGGCGCGAACGAGCCGGGAACTGGGAATACGCTCGCTTAGTAAGGCAATACCACAACCTTTTTGCAGCAGTGATTCCATCACCGTGTGAGACGTGCACCCACATCCCAACATCAAGCCCTCCGCTGTGTCGCCTGCTTGCTATAAAGCCCATCCGACTCGCGTAGTTGGATCCGCGACTTCAACTTGCCCAGCATGGCGCCTCCACCGCACTCCAAGCCGGAGAACACACTGTGCGCCCCGCCTCGATGAAGCCGTAGAGGCAACCAACCCACTAACTCCGCCCAGTAAACGTGCCCAAGAACTCATCGGAGTTGAGCAGCAACAGGCTGCCCTCCAGCTGCTCCATGAACATGTCACCTCGAAGCGCACCCGCAACAGCCCCATCGCCTCGCTCGAGCCCGTCATGATCCTGTTCGTCGAACTCTGTGTCGACCTACGCAAGGGCAAGCTGGCCAAGGATGGTCTGTACCAGTACAAGAACACGGCCCAGAACACAAACGTCGGCACTATCGAGGTAGGGCAGATCAAGGGAAACATGGCGACTCCTCGGGCTAACACGCTGTAGACTGTCTTCAAGCGCTTCATCGAACTCGCTGAGCAAAAGGTCACAGAGGCCCAGGCCAAGGCGGACGAGGTCCAGTCCTCGCTCGAGCCCTCTGAAGACAAGAACGTCGACGACCTGGAGGCTACCGAGACGCCCGAGTCCATCCTCCTTTCCACCGTCTCCGGCGAGCAATCGCGCGACCGCACCGACCGTGCCATCGTCACGCCATGGCTCAAGTTCCTGTGGGAGACATACCGCACTGTCCTGGACATTTTCAAGAACAACGCCCGTCTGGAACTCATGTACCAGTCGACCGCCCACCAGGCCTTCCAGTTCTGCTCCAAGTATGCCCGCAAGACCGAGTTCCGCCGTCTCTGCGAGCTGCTCCGCAACCACTTGCAAAATGCCGCCAAGTTCTCTTCCCAGATGCACGCCATCAACCTGTCCGACCCCGACACCCTACAGCGCCACCTCGACACCCGCTTCCAGCAGCTGAACGTGGCCGTAGAACTCGAGTTGTGGCAGGAGGCCTTCCGCAGTGTTGAGGACATCCACACCCTGCTCTCCTTGAGCAAGCGCCCAGCCAAGAACATCATGATGGCCAACTACTTCGAGAAGCTCACCCGCATCTTCTTGGTCAGCGAGAACTACCTCTTCCATGCCGCCGCATACAGCCGGTACTACAACCTCCTCCGCCAGTCCGCAGCGGCCGTCGCATCGGGCCAGAGCCCCAAGAAGGACAATCCCGCTGTCACCGAAGCCGACATGACCAAGGCTGCGTCGTTTGTCCTCCTCTCCGCTCTTGCTATCCCAGTCATCAGCACTTCCCGCTCCCGAGGTGCCCTTGTTGATGTTGATGAGGCGAGGAAGAACAAGAACTCGCGCCTCACCAACTTGCTCGGCATGTCGCAGGCTCCTACTCGTGCTATCCTCTTCAAGGACGCTCTCAGCAAGGGTCTGCTCAAGCGTGCCCGCCCAGAGATCCGCGATCTTTACAACATCCTTGAGGTCGATTTCCATCCTCTCTCCATTTGCAAGAAGATTTCCCCCATCTTGTCTCAAATCGGTGCTGATGAGAGTATGGAAAAGTACGTTGGCCCGCTCCAGCAGGTCATTCTCACCCGCCTCTTCCAGCAGCTGTCCCAAGTCTACGACTCTGTTGAGATCAAGTTTGTGCTCGGCCTTGCCCAGTTCCCTGAGCCTTTCCACGTCAGCGCAGGTACCATTGAGAAGTTCATCATGAACGGTTGCAAGAAGGGCGATCTCGCCATCCGCACCGACCATGCCACTGGTGTGCTCACCTTCGACTCCGACGTCTTCTCGTCGGCCAAGGCTATGCACCCTGGATCGGGTGCCGGATCCGCCGAGACTGAGTCCCGCTCTGTGCAGCGTCTCCAGAGCACCCCGGCCGAGATTGTACGATCTCAGCTCACCCGTCTTGCCAAGTCGCTCTTCGTCACTTGCCAATATGTCGACCCTTCGTTCAACTCCGAACGCCAGCGTAACAAGGAGGCCGCTCTTGAACGTGCCAAGGAAGGCGCCGAGAAGGAGCACCAGGAGATTCTCACTCGCCGCGACATCATCTCGCAGAAGAAGGAGGCTGCTCTCAAGGCCCAACAGGCCAAGGAGAACGAGGAGCAGACCAAGAGACTCATCCGTCAGCAGCAAATCAAGGATGAGGAGGCTCGCCGCCTGGCCGAAGAGCAGAAGCAACGTGCAGACCAGCGTATTAAGGCTGAGCAGAAGCGCATTCAGCGTGAGGAGATGGAGAAGCAGATCAAGGAGCTCAAGGCGACCACCAAGGTTGACATTGAGCTTCCCGAGGACTTGGACGATCTCGACTCGCAGAGGATCCGTATCTTGAAGCTTCAGGCTCTCGAGAGGGAGAAGAACCAACTCGGCGAACAACTCCGCATTGCCGGTAAGCGTATCGATCATTTGGAGCGAGCCTACCGCAAGGAGGAGATCAAGCACCTCAAGACCGACTATGAGAAGCAACAGGAAGCAGATCTCGCAGCGTACGAAAAGGCCAAGGCCGAGGAACTCAAGGAGTCCGAGGAGAGGCACAAGGCAGATGTCGAGCTCAAGCATCGTCTGTCGAGGCTGGTATCTCCTTACCAGACTTTCGTCAAGACCGTCAAGGAACAGCGCAAGGCTGAGTTCGAGAAGCGCCAGAAGATTGCACAGAAGGAACTTGAGAGCAAGAAGGCTGCTCGTGTGAAAGAGGTCAAGGAGCGTATCGCCAGGGAGAAGAGGGAACGCGAGGAGGCCGAACGTCGCCAGCGTGAGGAGGAAGAGCGTGAGAGGGAAGAAGCCGAGGCCAAGGCCAAGGCTGAGGAGGAGAAGAAGGCCCATATTGCCGAATTGAAGGCAAAGAGGGAGCAAGAACGAGCGTCAGTATTGCCCGTTGCACTTATCCAATCATACACTAACATTTCACAGGGCTGCTGATGAAGTAGCACGTCTCCAGCGTCAACGCGAGGAAGAGGCGTTGGCCAGGCGGAAGGCTGGTGCCGGTGCTCCCCGTGCTGTTCCAGACCGAACCTTCTCTCGCGAGCCAGCTGCAGAGCCTTCTTCGGCTTCCGGCCCACCAAAGATCACTCTTCCTGGCGGCAAGCCCAGCTGGCGTGAGCGTGAGGCCATGAAGGCCGCTGGACAGGTTCCTCCCCCTGCCAGCACATCACCAGCACCTGCCCCTGCAGCCAGCTCTCCCGCCCCCGAGGCCGAAGCTCCCAAGAGGAGTGGATACGTCCCGCCAGCTCTCCGCCAAGGAGGTGCTCCTGGGGGTGGATGGCGCGAACGTGAGGCTAGCGGCAGCGGTCGGGCACCTCCTGCCCGTGCTGAGCGTCCCGAACGCACCGAATCTCCCGCTACAGGTGGTCGCTACGAGGCTGCTCGTGGAGGAGACCGATGGGGTTCAGACAGGAAGCCTGCATCCCCCGCTAACGCCGGTGGCTATGTTCCTCCCGGTGCTCGCGGCGGCGCACCACCTCGTGAGGGTGAGGGTGAACGACCTCCTGCGCAAGCATCAGCTGGTGGAAAATACGTTCCTCGTCACTTGAGGGACAGGCAGTAGAGTTGGTACATACGACATGAACGACCAGTACAGAAGAAGTAGAAAAGCAAGGCGTCCCGTTTCTTTTTTCCCTTTCCTTTCTCACTACGATTGACGACATGGTCAACGATGGGGGGGCTATATAGGAAGGGAAGATATGATGGCATAGGAAGCGGGGGGCGTTTTTGCTTGTTCGTTTTGTTTTCTTTCTTACCCTTTTTCCAGAGCTGGGCGGTAACGAATATGCACCTACAGTGTGTAGTCTTCATGAATGCAGTTTTTGATTGTTTATATGTTGAGAATTATGGTTTGCTTGTGGATGTGTGTATATGTGGTTTTGTGGTTGGTATGGGTTGTGTGGTTTGGGCAGGTGTACGTGTCTAGGAATGTTTTGACTCTGGATGCGATACACATCCATCTACCCCGCATCTATATACCCACAAGATCCGTAGCATACAACACCTTCAACATGCGACTCATACAGTTCCTTGATAACGGTGATTACTGCCTTACGAGTCACCCTTCAGAGATCTCTCCAGAGCCTCTAGATGACAAGCCATTTTATGGCATCCTTTCACACAGATGGGGTCCTGCCGGAGATGAGATCACGTTTCAAGAACTGATGGATGGTCAACGCAGATCTATACGCGAAAGCGACCTTGCGCGTCTTGGGTTTCGTAAGCTTCAATTCTGCCAGCAGCGGGCTGCCAAGGAAGGCCTTTGTTACTTCTGGATAGACACATGCTGCATCATCAAACAAGATCAGTCTGAGCTGTCGTATGCACTAAACTCAATGTTCCACTGGTACTAACAGGCGCTTCGATGCTACGTCTACATGAGCGATGTTGCATGCACAACAGGTGGAGAAGCTGTTCAAGATATAACATTCGAAAACAGTCAGTGATTCAAACGTGGTTGAACACTGCAAGAGTTGATAGCGCCAACGTCTGTTGTGTTTTACTCTCGCGAGGGGACGTACATTGGTAGCAAGAGAAGTCTTGAGGAGGAAATCCATCAGATCACCAAGATTCGCGTCAAAGCCCTCCGAGACAGCAGCTCCTTGAGCACCTTCAGTGCAGAAGAACGCTTCAAATGGACGCACGGTCGGAAGACAACACGGCCGGAAGACATGGCATACTGTCTACTTGGCATCTACGACGTCTGGATGACGCCCATATATGCCGATGGAGATTGGTACACGCTGAAAAGCAGGGCGATTGAGAGGCTGAAGACCGAGATCAAGGATAATAGAGGGAAAGAGGAAGTCGTCGTCATTGGTGGTGCGTCATGGAGTGATTTGTCCGCCATTAGCGACTACAGACTACCGGAGCTGGATCAGGATATTCGTGAATATACAGCTTGGCTACTTCAGCAAGGGTATTCTCCAACGACAAGTCACCTTACCCAGACGTCGACCAATGCAGGCCGGAAGATGAGAGAATTGCTTGGCAAATACGATGTGAACTATAATGATGATTCTGGTCTGCATGGAAGGTTTACGACGTGGCAGGAACCTTGGAGTCGCTTCCTCCACCAACAGTCGAGTTTTGTAAGAGTAAGGGGATTTTGAAATAATCGATGATGGATCGGGAACGGTCCGGAAGATTGTCATACTGGTATCACGGCGGCCAAGACATTGATGGGTCTGATACTCTGGAGAGACATAAAGGACTTGAGATAGTCTTCAGGAACGAAGTTTTCGGTTGTTGACACCTTTGATACTTTGATCGATCCCAGATTCCTAGATACTAACGTAGACAATTACTCTTCCAGCAATGTCCCATATGTTGCTCTTTCCCAAACATCGAGGTTTGCAAGATTAGGATCGATAGCGTCGGACAGCAACGCCAGCGGATAACATCCAAAGCTATGGCAGGCACAGTGAGCTCTTAATAGATTATGCTCAGTGTATCCCACCACTAGATGTTCGCCTTTCTCCAACTTCTCTCGCAGACTCTCCATCGAGAAATACTGGGACATCCAGCCAAGTCCATCGTTCAGACGTCGATACGATAAGAATTCCGCTTGAACCGAAGACCACAATGTACCAATGCTTTTTTCCCCAGTAAAACAGGTCGAATAAGGATCCTGATAATGCATTTCTTCTAGCATGGTATGCGGCCCCGTTGATCCCATGAAGTCGTCTTCGCCGTCCTCCGTTGATCCCATGAACTCGTCTTCGCAGTGTGGCTTGGCGATGCAATCATGCGATTCTGGGTCAAGGTCTTCCTTGCGGGCCCAGGCGACATGCGCTGCCTCGCAACGACGTAGTATGCCAGTCAGTACAGCCCACCCTGTTTTGATTTTGGTATTCCAAATCCCGAATGCTGGTAGAGCCATAATCTCCTCTGCAAGCTCGGCAGCTGTTAGCTCCACATGATCGCACTCGACAAATGAGTCGATTGACAACAACGCAGCGACTGAAACGTCTGCTTTTACGGAAGGGTTGAAGTTGTGAGAGATGAGGCAGAGAGCGCATGCTATTATACCAAAGAGGTCCTCACCATCTCTTCCTTGTGTGGCGAGATGATAAGCCGTCATCACTAGACTATGCAAAGGTTGCAGTTGCAGTTTTTTGCCACAGTCAGTGCTGAAACATCGGCGAACGTACAATCCACTGGGTGTCTGAAGCAATAGGGGTTGTGGCATGTGCCAGAACATTCTGTCAATGCAGTGACATATTGCCTGGATTGAAGTATTGCAAAACTTGTGTTTCCAGCTGGGAGGTATCGATGTATGGCCCTGAGCGTAAAGCTGGCGTATGCAAGGAGAGTCTGCATCCCAGCGGCCACAAATATCTACCTCTTCTCCAGCAAATCGTTCGACATCCCTGAGATTGTCGTCCAAATCTACCGGCCTCGCACTCGTGTGAGACTTGATGATCGCGATCATCAGATTGTCCAGTATAGTGTGGCCGTGCTCGTTGAGGTATATTGCGTGGACCTTGGCTCCAGTATACATAATTGTAAGCATGAAAATTGCATCGCAACAAGTCTTAGAGCCGTCCAAGAAACTTGTTGCTAGATGAAACGGACGCAATGATACTGGATCGATGCCTTTTCGATGAAGCTGTCGGGATATTTGTACCATCTGATCAACGTTTCGACTCATGATGCTGAAACCAAGAGCCTCAACGAGCAACTCGCTCGAGCGTTCCTCATCCGCAGCTTTCGCGATTTGTGGGATGGCGACAGGAAGATTCGTAGCGGGGGTAGGGCTGAAATCATTGTGTTCAAGTGCATCTCGCAGATGCGCCTGCAATGAAGCTGGCTGCTCGTTTGGCGACCATGATGTCCAAGTACGTTCGTCGCTAGAGTTAGGCTGGGCAAACGCTGGAGGCTCATATACTTCCTCCGGTATTTCCTCATATGTCGCTTGACGCACGTGGATGTACCACCGGCAGAGGTCCGAGGGCAGCATCGGTTCATCGTTGTTATATGACGCGGATGGATGTATCATGTCCTGGGGTGTTCCCGGAAGACTAGGACGGGCAGCGGAAAGGTATTGGTCGAAGTTCAATAGCTCCGCCGTCCATATTCTTGGTCCTTTGCCCCAGTGTTTGGCGGTCTTGAAGCAAAAGAACCAATATTGATATAGCCAGTCGGACAAGGTCCTACTATATCGTTAAATGGGGATTAGAACGCGGCTTCGTTCTCACCTTCTCTCTTGTCCGTTCAAAAGCTTTAAAAGCTTCTCATGATGACCCTGTGCAAACAAACACGCCCTGTCGATCAGCATGTTCTCTTTCGTGGTCTGAATTGTTGGTGAAGGTGCGTTGTTCGGAGACGCAGCCGATGATGGAGTGGTGACATCGATATTGCTATACGGCGTTGGCTGATCGAAAGGCGACGAATGGTCGAACGGTCGTACGTATGAGTGACGCATAGCAGCGTAGGGTAGGTTCCATTTGAGGAAGCTTCGACGTTAGGACACGACCGTCTAGTTCCAGCCATTGATTACTTACAAGCTGTCGCCAAATGGCAGTACACGTCCGTCAACGTTCGTAATGAGGTTCCGATTGAGGGATATCAATCGTGTGGCCTCCCGAATCTGATCTTTCATTACTCGTCTTACTTTGTGACCTTCGACTTGCTTCCCATCAATGAAGACTCGAGTAAAGGGTTTGCCGACTGCGGCGCGACTCTTGTAATGCTTCGCAACCGTGGTGATCTTGCTCTTGCGAAAGTTCTTCGACCAACCCCATTTCTTGAATTGGGCTTTGTATTGGCTCTCGCTACACGAAAGACTAGTCAGCTGCTAGACTCTCTTACTTGCAATGGAAAGGAAAATGGCTAACTTACACCTTGTAGAAATGGTGCTTGGTGCTTAACTCTTTAACAATATCATCAAGCTTCCATTTCTTCTCCAACCAAAGATCCTCCAGGGTCTCTTTTGCGTCATCCCAAGAATGCATGGGTACCGTCGCAGGCCGATTGATCGGGGCAAAACACGTAAGAATGTGACACTCGAGTCACGTACAAAGAAGAATAAAATCGTTATAGTAAGGAGCGCTTCTTGATCAGGGAAGAGAGGCTGTTAGAACCTTAAGTTTGCTGCACTGCGGCAGGCAGGCTGATCCCGTTCTTATGGCATTCTGACACCCTGTCTAGAATCTCTGACACGTGCCACAGCCAAGGCGAACAAAGGTTCGACAACCAACAGGACGACGTTCCCTTCCACAAATTTGTTTTGGCGTTGCGCATGCTGACGGAGTATCGATGCCTTGTTGCCTGCCACGAGTCCTCCGTTCTGAAACAACGCCGATCGGCTGCCATGCCAAGTCGAACAAAAGTTCACTGGCCAATAGGCATAATGCGGGCGTGACCGGCCCTGAACCATCGACGCGTAAAACGCCTCGCGACGCAACACGACGTCAGCCGTCGCGTTGTGCCACACTTCGCATCAGTGCCTGCTCAGTACTTCGAGGCTCTCTGTTACTGTTTCTGTTACCATTGCTCAACCAAGGGCACCATGAGCTGGGAAAGAAGCATCGCCATCATTCGCCTTCTGAATGGCGGATACCACTAGGTATCCGCTTTGAATACAGCCTTTCCATATTTCTGACAAGATGGTGAAAGATGTATTTACTACAGTCGCAGGGATACATATCGATCAAGGCGGAGCTTGTGAAAGCTTAGTATCCACCACGGACCTTACAATCCCTGCGCGCCTCCCATATGCCAAGCAAGACGAAAGTTGTCTGTCCAATGGTCGACTCCAGGGTATGAGACAGTGTGGGTGACCATCGCGCCTTCCATGTCGGCCCAGAGTCCACCCCTGTCATGCTCTGTACATACCCAGACCCAACATCCTGTGGCTTCCCTGCAGGGGAGGTCTACCAAGATGAACAAAAGTCGACAGACCAATGCATTTCGAGCAACATTAGACTCTTACCGTATCTAGACAGCGGGAATATAATGCGAGACACCCGTCAACCTGACAGGAGCATGTTAACACATACTGACCCATGTCATTCTCAATGCAGAACGAATACTCGGGCCTTCATCAAGACTTGCTCCAGGACTGAGAGTCTGACCTGTCCTTGATACGCATCTCCCTCCCGACCTCGAAATGTATAAAACATCTACTTCTTCCACCTCTCCTCTATAGGCATCCCATCATCTCTGACACTTTCAAGCCTGTATCTCTTTCTCTCTCAACATCGCAGTCTCAATTTCTCCATACAACATGCCTCAGCAACAAGTTCCGTTGTGAGTCGACCCTCGCCGTTGACAACCACACTGCCTTATCCTACTGACCAATACATAGTGGTGCTACCAACTCTCCTCAACAGAGGTCATCCGATACCGTCACACTCTGCCCATACCATATCGGCGTCTTGTCCTCGACCTCCAACACGTACGCAAGCAACATGAATCCGATGGACCGCTTCCTAGCGGAGGGGCCCGCGGAGCAAAGTGCCATGTTCATCCGTCACGACAACGGCGAGCCATCGACAAAGAGGCACTGCACATGCCAAAGGGTACATAACGCGAAGATGTGAGGATCGGAGACTATTTGCTAGTCGAACCGATAAGCATCACATACATCTGCCCTGTGTCATCGCGAAACATGTTCAACGACACGCAAACGGGGTATGCATGTGCCTGGTAGGCGGACTATTTGTGGATAGATGGCGAGTTGTAAGGACAGAAGTGATAGGGTAAGGTTAGATGGGTAAAGATACGAGAAGGAACTTATCATAGAGTAACCAGCAAATTGTTTCAATACCGCAGCCACGTGTCCTAAGCTAGTTGTTGGTTCTTGAGCTCACTAGAGCGTTGCTCTAACCTCTCTTCATCTCGCTTTAGCATAGCATTCCTACAGCTCTCACGATCAAGTTCATCTGGCCAGCCATGACTCAGCATCAGTGCGTGCAGTTCCTAGAGAGAAGATAGTAAGCCAACCTGCTATTCATCGAGAAGGACGGAAGTCTATCCGAACCTTGTACTCCTCGCCAGAACTATCAGCATGCACTGGTCCCCTACCATTGGTCTGGCCGATCAAATGCAGCTGCGCATAATCATTCTTCCATTCATTGAGTATATCGCTGAGACGCGCAGTGCTTCCAGGGTTTGAGCATTCATTGCGCCAGGCTCGAGGGTCATCGGCTCCGAACACTGGGTCATGAAGAGTTTGCACTTGGTACCTCATCGCCGTTCCTAATTGTAGAACAAAAACATGATCAGTCATCGATAAAACCGCATGGAAGCAGGCTTCGGCTAAGGTCTGATCGTAAATACCATCTGTAGTGTCGAGCATGATGTATTGCCCGTGTACTTTCCCATACGTGAGAGCAACAACCCATTCCGGAAAATCATAGTCGCGTTCACTTGTGTCCGGTATCTCCCAGCAATCGATGCCAGGCTCTACTTTCTGAAAATAGTCACGTCGGTAATCACATGGATATGTCGACCAAGCTAACGTGTTTCTCTCAGATGGGCCGTCCATACGAAGATATGGTAGACGCTTGAGCAATTCGATCACTGTGCCGTTCTTGTGCAGTGGTGCAAAGTTATCGCTGGTGATGTTAGGCCAGCCTTGCGCTGGAGGCTCTAAGATGTCGGATGGCTCAAGCCATGGCAGTCGAGCGAGGAAGTTGTAGAAATCCAGCAGTGCAGTAACCACTTCGGTCTGAAGGTCAGAGGCTGCTAAGATTTGATTTGAGGATGTCGACATTTTGTTTTTGTAGGCGCGCGTCTTATCTGTCTGGAGAACTGGGCGGCGTCGGTCCCTATCACGTTGCAGAGGTTGAACGTGGAAGTCAAAATGAAGGAATCAAGAATAGACAGGTGATGCGTGGATGAATGACGACGCTGGAGAATGGAAGTAAGGGGGTTAAGCTCAGGCCCAAGGTAGCGTCAACCATGGCCTGCTAGCAATCATTTACTACGAACCATACAGACGTGCTTAAGATCATCTCAGACGCGCAAGTTTGGTTTCAATGCTACTCGAAACAAGACGACGTATAAAAATGTTGAACGGTGTTCACCACGAGATGTGTTTCTTGTGTCGATTTCGAAGGTGCAATGTTGCGCGGTTTCGCTAACACCAATGCGTGATAGTCTTTAGCGTATCTGGCTAGCGCGATCCCGGAACTTAACCTGTCAATCGATCCCTCCCCTCAAATCCTTCTCAGTGTCCCTGAAACCCAGCACATTGACTCCAACGAAATCGCCCTCTTTGGTCCAGTATCAGTCTGGGCACTTGTTATGTAATCATCGCACGCGCCACAGTACGCACTGGACAGATCGGGTTGCGCTGTCGCGACGCGTGGAGCTTGAGACGTCATGGTTGTGGTCTTGTCCTCACATCGCCTTGTGCAATACACTGGGATATGGTGTCATCAAGGGAGTAACCACGGACTGTAGTTATGAATCCGGTCACAAGGATTGCAGATGCGCTCAGCTGTAGATCCTTACGGCCGTTAGGTTTATATGCGCGATATTTACCGCGGACGATTGCAGATTACTAACTGACATGAGTAGACTGTGAATCCGCATATTGTGCTACGAAAGATGTTGTCTTCGTTGGCTCGATCGATTCCGTATTATTGCGTATTGTTCGCTGCGCATTAGATGATTATACGTCGCATCAACAAAGATTTGACCAGGAAGCCTCGTATCGCGCTGACGAACTTCCATCATCAATCGATCACCAAGCACAATGTATTACAGCACCACATAACCAGCTGCCGGTGGTGCTAAAGAAAGAGATGGAATAAGTCATTTTTACACACACACACACACACACACACACACACACACACACACACAGGTTGACAGAAGTCACCAAATATAAGGCATGATGTCACAGGTCCCATCATCTCATCTTCCAGCAGATCGCTGAGCCAAGTGTCGACCATTCAACGACCTAGACTGACATCACTACACTACAAAGACGAGGGCTTTCCAAAATCCACGGCTTTATTCTCCTTGACCCATATCTTCTCTTCCTCGCTTCCGAATGCTGGTGGAAAGATTCCATTGATCTTCCAAAGTCTTCTCTCCGTCTCATCGATATGAAACTCATAGTTATAACCCTTATCACCACAGTGTTTTTTCAAAACAGCATCTACGCCGTTTGCGGCCCCCTTGTAGACTTTATCTTCGTCTGGAAGCCTTACAGCAATGTGCTCGACGACAACGCGGATGAAAGGCGTATCCTGCTTGCCGACTTGCTTGCCCCCAATGAACATACTGTTTTTGGGTACTTTAATGAAGTTCGTGACAACGTAAAAGGCTGGAAGACCGATGTTGGTGTATTGCTTGATGCTGTCTGCTGCGAGAGCTTCCTTGGACGCATCGTCCTCAAATGTTCCTTCCGGATGGTAGATGACCCAGAGTGGCATTTCGATTGGGGTTGAAAATTGATGGAAATGTTGATTGCAAAGCAGCGTTGAGGATACTGTTGAGCAGCGGTGAAGAAGGTCGTTATTCGGGTTGACGCCCCTGATATAGATCAATATTAGTTAACATCGTCTAGGCCTCTCCGCTTCTTACGCACGTAACAAGCGTGCTAAAGCACGACGGCCGATCATTACGGTTCTTCCATAGCCCAATAAAATCAACGTGTCCTTAGCGTTGTCGAAGCCGAGGTGGTGAACTGAGAGAAGTTAATTTGAGAACCCCACCGCATGTTGTTCCGAGACGACGGGCCCAATGGTGTCAAGTTACGTGCGTTACAAACTAAGCTAAGGATCCTGGTAATTGGCCTGCTCGTCCTTAGTCTGGAAAGACAGGCATACAACAAACACTAAATCAGGCTAGCGCGTCATGTTTAATAATCGAAGAAACCCACGCATCACGCCCATCCAGCCAGCTATGCTCGGCTCCGCCATCACGCCGCATATTCTCTGCACCGTTATTGAATTCGGGACGGACATGGTGACGATCTGACTCCGTCTCTACGCTGACAAAACACGCATAGCTGAGATTGCTTACAATTTCAAATCTGAGAGATCAAGTCACTACATGTAACCCTATAGTTTGGAAACACAACGAATATAAAGCGGTCTTGGTGTTCTTCGAACAGACAGCAAATACCTACCACTGGCACTTCCATCAATCAGTAAAACAATTCGTCACCACTGCCTTAAGCATGTCTCAATCTCTTGTCTTCATTACCGGGTCGACAGGCTTCATTGGGTCTCACGTCGTTATCCAAACGCTCGAAGCAGGCTACAAGGTTCGCCTAAGCGTGCGCAAGGAATCTCAAATCGAAGGTCTCAAGAAACTCTTCTCCAAGCATATTAGCAACGTCGACTTTGTCGTTATTCCGGATCTGTCTATCTCCAGCGCTTTCGACAGTGCCTTTAAAGATGTCGACTACGTCTTACATATCGCTTCACCGATGCCTGGCAAAGGTGAAGACTTCAAGAAAGAGTACCTACAGCCTGCAGTGCAAGGTACAACATCGGTCTTGAATGCCGCAAAGAAGTTCAGCACGATCAAACGTGTCGTCATCGTGTCATCGATACTTGCCTTGGTCCAACTGGATGCGCTCACAGGGGGCAAATTTGAACCGAAAGGTACGTTTCTATTCCATGAACATGGTCTATCCTTTCTATGTACATTCGTATCGATGACACATATCTGACGTATCTTTGCAGAAGGGCGAAACCAGGAGATCTCCGTGGATCCTGACATGGAATTTCCCGCGGATCCGATGGCTAGCGGAGGAGCAAAGTATCACGCCTCTAAGCTTCTAGCCCATCGAGCCACCCTCGACTGGGTTGCAGAGAACAAGCCCCATTTCGTTGTCATCACCCTACATCCTTCCTTTGTCTTTGGTCGCAACCTTAGCCAGACATCTCCTGACGGAGTGGATGGTACTAATGCCATGCTTTGGGGTTGCCTCTACTCCGAAAAGCCCTTCATCCCCGCAGTTGGAGTGGATGTTCGAGACGTTGCACTTGCACACGTTCGCGCCTTGGAGACAAAGCTTGATAGCAACAACGAAGTTCAGGAGTTTGTCTTGAGCGCTAGTGAGAAGGACGGATGGTCTTGGACCAACATAGTAAAGTATGCACAAGAGAAATATCCTGGCTTGGGTACAAAGTTGGAAGGTTCATTTGATGCGCCTCCACCTGTCGAATCACGCCGCGCTCAGGAAATCCTAGGCATCAGGTGGAAGAGGATGGAAGACACTATCGCATCTTTCTTGGATCATCAGCTCGAGTTGAGGGCCCAGCTCTAAGCTCTGATGTAAGCAACGCAACATGCTTAGCCAGATATTAGTCACCGTCATTCAACTTCGCCCTTCGTCCTTCGTCCTTCGTCCTTCCGAAGCTAGATTGAGAGTATCTGTGACCTCATGAGTATGGTGTCGATTCAAAGATTGCAAACGCTGAGTTTTGAGGGTAAGATGCGCCACCGGCGAACCCTTACAAGTGCTCCTGGTTGTAGTTTCCTTGATTCCACCCCGCTTCTTCTTCTTCTTCTTCTTTTTCTCCTGAAGATTGCGTACTGTCGTCTCATGACCGCTGATCATTTCAGGGAAAGCCTTCAATATCAACGGCATCATGTGTCTAATATATTGCGTTGGATCTGAAGTAGCCCATCGGCCTCAATCGTGACGTCGACAAGCGTTCGGACCGTTCATTGATGTTGAGTTTGCTGAAGTCTAACAATAGACAAAATAGATGTCATCGGTCACTCAATCAGGGACTGCAAGCTCATAAGGTGCCTCATGTATGAGTGGTGGAAGAGGTCGCGGCTGGTCTTGCAGCATTTCCGGTACGCTGATTCTTGAATGTACGATATGTCCTTGTCCATCTATTGCGATGATTTCGAGTGCGGCATTCTGCTCTTGGATGAAGATCGAGACTTTGGTAGCGAGAGTGTTGGTGACCCGCAGCTTGACCGCCCATGATAGCATGCCAGTAGCGGAGCAAGTCAAACCGCCCGTGTGCGCCCCGCGAATGGTCAACAATTTCATGTTGTAGTCGTTATGCCCATTCTCTTCTAGAACGATCAAGAACCGGCCATTACGAGATGCGGTACCCGCGAGAACGCTTGACCCAATCACACTGCCAGGTATTGAATTCATTTGCTGGCGAAGGCTTTGTGGATCATATTCGAGGGTATCGACTGGCACGATAAAAGTTGGGGGAAGATGCGATCCTGGCCTATGATTTACTGTGCAGAGTATGTGAGGTTTGCCGATCGGAGATATTACGAATGCCGCGTTTGTTATCTCATCGCGTAAAGCCTTTCTAAAGTCAGCTGGGTATCGAAGCATGTGTGAGGACTACTCACGCCCCCGCTACTACTGGAGTTGCAGTCGACATACCAGCTCGGGTTCAGACGAGTGGTCGACCGAGGCCACGAGCTTCGACCCACAACCCAGCAATACAATCGATTTCCTGTCGACAAAGCAAAGGCCATGGGACCATACAGGACATCGCTACGGTGAGGCGAAAAGCCGACAACCTTGATAGCCCCAGTGTTTCTCGGACATGACAAGATCGTGCGGTTGTTCTCCGCGTTCCAGCCTGTGGTGTACTGTGGATGTGAAGGTACCTGGTTAGCGTATGTCTTACGCTCGGTTTGTAGGGTTAAATCTCACCTTGTATCTGAACAGTTTCACGCCGCTTTCTCCTTCCCCACCCACTGCTACGCTGGCAGTAGCGATCCTGTCAATAGAAGGGGAACCACTTTGCGAGATTGATACCGACCTTGGAATCCAGCATTCATCTTGATCGACGCGTTGGGCTTTCACTAAATTTGGTGTTTCGCGGCTGTATTCATCGTAGACCAACAGTTGCATATGTGTAATTACAGCAAGCAAATCCTCTGTTAATGCGACACCTCGGATCTCCTCCTTCTTACCAAGTGGTATGCTCAGCTCGACATGAAGTGGAATTTGGCGACTCTTGTTCGCGCTCCCCACGTTGTATAGCCGTACCTGCTTTGCCGAGCAAGCAGCAACCCAGCCTGATGGCGAGATCGATGTTGCAACATCGTGAGTTCTCCGGAGGAAACGTTGTCCACTTCTCTGCAAATTGGTCTCTGTACAGTTGCCAAGTGAGGCTGGAAATATCGGGAAAGTCTCTACAGCTGAAGAAGAGCGTCGCGCAGACGGATACGAAGAGCTACTCGAGATAGACATCATCAAAGAGCACGGAACAATAATATCATACTGACGAGAAATTTTCGCAGTCAATAAGTCGTCAAGCGACGGAAAGCGGTGCTTGTGGAGCAGCAATAATGCCGTTGTTTCGAATGAAGGGTCGGTCTGAGCCGTCACACAGGTCAGCTGGCGCCGGTTATTGACTCCGATAGCTGGAGCCTGATCTTGTCTTGCATGCGCCACCCCATCAAAAAGCAGACATACGACAGATATGACACTCAGTGGTTAGGGGGCCGTGTCTCACTCATGCATACCAATAAAGCCAAGCCGCAATCTTATAGGGTCTTCATCTAAATGAGGCAGCCAAAGCGTACTCTTAGAGTACGTGGGACGCGTGGCTGTGCTACTGAACGTTATCGCAGAGCGCGCGATGCTGGACGTGGCGCTTTTAATGTTATTTTGTAGCCTCGCGACTGTATTGAAGCACCTGAGCTAACATCTGACAGCTTTTCCCCAGAATCGAGCTTATTCTGTTTTGATTCTATATTGCAAGGGGGCAGATGCTACAGACCCTCATTGATTTCGTTTAGTTGTTGAAGTCTTTCGAGAGCCGGACCTTGCGTACAGGTTAACGAGCAGCCTGTATAATTCGTACTCATCGTGATAGAACGATTGCTTCTTCCAGCTACCTTATCGTGAAGACCTCCAATTTGTTTGGAAAGCTCCGTACCGAAGAATGCCCCTGCGTGCCCAAAGCAGTACTAATACTCCTTACTCAGCCAGAATACCGAAATCTATCATGCGCCTACTCTGTGCTCTAGCATTACGCCACATATGTAAGAGAGCGGTATGTGGAGATGCAGCCTCGCTGATCTTGGCCCCGAGAGCTCATCGTCTCGACCAATCACCAAACGCCAGATGCTTCGCCACGATCGTTTCCCCACCATTCTACCGCTTGCAGGGACTTGAGATATTTTCGTCGCCAGAGTATACCCTCGCTGCCTAGATTTTGATCTCTACGCGCGGTTCATAGATCTGACTACGCTATCTATCGCTTCTTGGTCGCCGACTTTACGCTATCTGATGGTGGCAAAAACGCCAACTATCTCCTGTCGAATGGGTCATCTGGCCCCGGTCATTGTTTTCTGCATCATTTACAAGCAGGAATCAAGGCTGACAAGAAGCAAACCGGTGTGATTTCAGCCTTGGGTATAGGGCATGCCTAAGCACATTAGGCTGGAGATGCCCAGAAGCGAACGATAAGAGGGCGCAGTCTACATCAAAGTGTTGCCCTTGCATTTTCGCAGCACACTAAGATCTCTAGAATACTTACATCAAACTACTAAAAGAAGAAAGAGTTTCACTTTTTGGATATACCCAGTCTGATACCAGTTTTGTTTAATGTAATGCCAGTCGATATGGACGAGGAGCAAAGACCGCTAGATCGATCGCCATACTATGTGACACATTCCGAACATCTTGATCGTGTGCTGAGTAGGCCTCAGCTTGCAGGTAAGTCAGTAGGCCAGTAGCAGTAGAGGTCGGTCGAATAACAACATAGGTATTGGGATATCCGGTTGCATTGGCGGAGGCGTTTTCATCACGTCGGGTGCGCTGATAGCTACCACTGGCTCACTTGGAGCGGCAATCAGCTATGTAGTAGCCGGAGGGATCGTTGCTTGTGTCATGTATACTACTACTGAGATGGTAACATGCCGGCCACTGACCGGAGCTCTCATTGATCTACCTCACACTTTCTTGGATCCTGCTGGTGGCTTTGCCATCGCATCAGTATATGCGTATGTTTTTTAATCCTCAATAAGAGCACGTTAACAGATTTACAGACTCAACAAGATTTTCGCCATGACTACTCTCACTGCGCTCTCGGCACAGCTTACTGTCCTTTTGAAAGATCACCAGACGCCACATTCGCCCGGCACAGAAGCCGCTATAAACATCGCCTTCATAGCCCTGACGACTTTCTCGCACTGTCTTGGGGTCAAGGTAAGCCAATGACCAGATCACAAGAGATATGCCGCTTACTTATTCTTAGCTATACGGTAAAATTGAACGAGTGAGTTGAGCGAAAAGGAACTCGTGGACCTTTGACCTGACACCATGGTTGTAGGCAGTAATGTGGTTCAAGTTGAGCCTGCTCGTGCTTGTCTGCGTCATGATGGTGGTGCTGAACTTTGGAGGTATGCTTCCATGCGTGCGCCAACCTGCGAATGAGACATCTGACATTGTTCAGGCGGTGGACCAAGGAAGGGGAAATATGACGACGGTGAACTTCAGTGCCTTTTGACCTAGTTTTCGCGCTAACCTGCGAGGCAGACTATACAGATTACGCGTTTACTCCAGGTTGGAAACCATCCGGGTTCGACAACGCCACTCACAAACGTCTCTCACTTTCAAGCATCTCCAACGATGACTTCGGGATACCTGGGACAGGAGGTGCTCTGTTCGGTTTTATGTGAGTAGTCCGAGTCGGGCTGAGCACAGACAGGCTTATTGGACACACAGTACTTCAATCACACTTGCCATGTTCTCCTTCGGTACAGACCTAGTCGCGATGACTGCTGGGGAAGCGAAGAACCCTTGGAAGGATGTACCGGCCACAATGACCTTCGTATACGTCATTCCCGTCATCATGTACCCTTTTGCGATGTTCGCTGCTGGGTCAAACGTCAACTACCTCGACCCGAAATTGTCCCAGCTGTGGACAAGAGGCAGTGGTCCGACAAGATCGCCGTTCGTGATCGCGGCTGAAGATTCGTCGCTCCACGCGTTACCCAAGGTACTGAACGCGCTTTTCATACTCTCGGCATATACGACCGCAAACACTGATCTATATGCCGCCTCGCGGAGTGTTTTCATGCTATCCCAACAATACCTCCCACGAAAAGTAGCAAATGTATTCGGTAGGACTAACAACGGTCACACACCGTTGGCAGCTATCTTGCTATGCTCAGCCCTCGGGTTCCTATCACTCGTTGGATTGGCCGACAGATCGAGCTCACAACCAACTATCACACTCTCTGAGATCTACACTGGTACTGCGACTTGCATCAACATCTGCCTTTGCATCACCTTTCTGCGCTTCAAAGCTGGGCTCGATCGTCTGGCGAAGCGAAAGATTTTTGGAAGAAACCACCCGCTATACAAGTCTCGACTATTCAAGTCTCGCTGGCAACCACTTCCTGCATACATTGGTATGATAGGAAGCACATTCGTCCTTATATGGTCCGGCATACCGCCACTTATCATTCTAATTGCTAGAGGTAATCTTTCCTCTCCCGGCAATCTGAAGTCAACCATCAGCCTTGCCTTTGACGTTATCGGAGCATATATCGGCCCTGCTATCTTCGCCTTCCTCTACCTCTCGTACAAGTTCATCTACCCACGTACGTCTCGCGTCGACATTCGCAACCTCACAGTCGAAGACTATGTGTTGCAAGATCTATCAAACATCGAGCTGGAAGGCCCGACATGCGTGCCGACTGTTCCGCGACCCCGCTTCGGATCATATGAGATGGACGGCCAGAACGATGGCATCGCCGGTCCTTCTGTCATGTTCGAAGATCCGTTCAAGGAGGATCAGTCGTACGCTGACATGAGCCCGGACATGCAAGAGGAGATCGAGGCAGAAGCTGCAAGGAGCAATGAACGAGCAAGAATTAGGCAGATTCTGGAAAGAAGGCCGGAGAGATTACGCCGCGGAGTCTGGCGAGAGGTCTGGAGCTTCGTGAGGACAGACAAAGAAGAATGAGAATGAGAAAGCCGCTAGAGATGACATAAATTTACGCGCGACACCAAAAAACCATTCAATTTGCTGGCGCTCTCTATTCTTGATGCTGTTGTAGTACCTCGGTATCCGGCGCAGCTGGATGGAAGTCTCGTCGAATAGCGAAGTCGATCAAAACCTGGATACATAATCCCATTGCCGAACGTCCGATAAACTTCACCTTTTACCAAGACTTCCACATAGAGCTGGTTTAGTAACATTGATATACTGTAGAAAATCGTACTTGAAATCACAGCGGAATTCTCCTAGCCTGGAGCTAGGGCTGTGAGCCGTTCGTGCCGAGCCGAGTGGTGGCGTACTGTTCATTGTGCTGACCCGCTGCGATGAAGCAGCTGAATTACTAAACTCAGGTATGATCAACAGGTTCATGGGCACTAGCGGCATGCCCGGCTGACTGAGGAACATCGCCAGTGGCGTCCCCTTCAAGGGAGTTTGCTGGCTGTCTTCACGACAGGCTAGCTTACCTAGGTGGTTTGGTGGTTTTTAGTCCGTGGCAGAAAGGAGGCGCACGGTGGTTTGAAGTCAAATGAGCGTGCCGAGGTGGAAGAAATGACCGCGTCATCCTACTTCTCGGATTCGAAAACACATATGCGTCCAGACGACCTTTCCCCATCACTCGAATATGGAAGACAATGCGCGCGTACGCACTGCGTATAGTAAAAGATGGGCAATGAGCTTGGGAAATGATAGCTTGCTGAAGGCCAACAGACAGGGAGTAGCGACGCGCCGGAAATATGCAGTTCCACCTACGCGGATGAGGACCCTTGCCCTTTCAACCACTCTCTTCAAGTCGGCATCGATTCTCGTTTCACGCAATCAGTGAAAGGCTAGATTGGATATATCCCCCCAGAGACCATAGCAGCTTCTCGACATTCTTGTTACCGCGCTGGCCGCCACTGCTGTCGACCAAATAATGGCCCCCAACGTTGCTTATTGTTCGAATGCAAAGGCGCGACCCTCGAAGTTCTTATCGAATCGCATGACAACTATTTACCGGGCATGCACCCGAATCAGACATTCCCGGTGATAGTGACAAGTGGCGCGCTCGGAACATACATAGGTAAGCTCAATTGGGTAACAATGGAAGCTCAGATGCGGTGTCTAGCCCCCAAGCGGGTTCCAACGCTTCTTGATGTGGACCGAACTTCGGCGATGGCGATTCGTCCATGCTACACGAAGCTCTGGCAGTGTGGAGTGTCTCAAATTATTTGACATCTACTGTGCCTTCCTTCAACTGATCCAGTAATTATTTTCGCAAGAGGCAAGTATGCTAGAGTCGACATTTCTGATTGCATTCATAAGCTGCCTTTGCTATTTATCCTGGCAAACGTGTAGCCATATCCTTCGATCGAAGTTATGCAAGAGCTTTTGCACGTGTGCGAAGTCTATGCTGGTAAAACTTGGCCTCAAGAAACCACAGCTACCGATCCCATCCGCAGGTGCCACGTCGACCAATAGAGCGTATCCTCGTCTGGCTCGCCATTCATTGTCGATAAAACCCGAATATGATGTGGTGGTCATTGGCTCAGGATATGGCGGCGGCGTTGCAGCGTCACGCATGGTAAGAGCTGGGAAAAGTGTTTGTGTGCTAGAACTTGGAAAAGAAATTTGGCCTGGAGAGTATCCCCATACGTTCAAAGACGCGATGCGAGAATATAGCCTGAGTGGCAGGATACTCGGTAAGATGGTTAGTATCGGCAAGGCAGCAGGGTTGTACCATACTGTCAAAGGGGAAGGGCAGGATGTCTTCCTAGGCTGTGGTCTGGGGGGAACGAGCTTGATCAATGCTGGTGTCTTTCTTAAGCCAGACGAAAGATTGCTAGAAACAGCAGAGTGGCCGGAGGAAATTAGAGAGAATCCTGCAGACCTCGAGCAATGTGAGTACTGAAAGGCCATGGAAGGAAGAGTGCTTTTGCTGACACTTCAATGTAGTCTACGTGAGAGCTGAGCGCATGCTCCAACCAACAGCACTCCCAACAAGATACCCAAAACCACGCAAACTAGACATCTTTGAACGGCAAGCCGATAGTCTTGGCTTGCAAGAAAACTTTTACCGCCCTCCGTTGACGACAACCTTCTGCTCCAGCACCAACCCAGCTGGAATACACATGGGCGAAAGTACGGGTTCTGGCAACGAGTGCACAGGTGTCAACGATAGTTCGAAGAATTCAATACTTGTGACATACCTGTATGATGCTTGGATAAGAGGCGCCGAACTCTTCTGTGGAATTGATGTCAGGCATGTGAAAAAGGATAATCGAGGCAGAGGCTACATAGTATTCTACGACGTGTCTAACGGGAGAGGGGGAAAGACAAGGAAGTGGGTCAGAGCCGTAAGTGTGAGATTCTTCGGGTATGGCTCACACTAACGCGACACAGCGGGAGGTTGTCTTCCTTGGAGCCGGTGCACTTGGGACCACGGAAGTACTGTTGCGATCGCAACGCTATGGCCTCGATACATCACCTTTGTTGGGTCAAAGATTCACAGGCAACGGCGACATGTTGGCTTTTGCATATGACTGCAAGCACGACATCGGTAGTCTTGGTCGCGAAGCCCTGGGTAAAATGAGTTCCAAGTCATGCGGCCCAACGATTACTGCATGCATCGATATGAGAGGCTCCACACACGCCAAAAATGTACGAGACGGGTACGTTATCCAAGACGGCGCGATCCCTGAAGCTCTAGTGCCAGTCATCCAAAGCTTGCTCGAAACCCAAACCACCGCTATGCCATCTCAAAAATCCAGCACTAGGGGGAATTTGCTGGCCAGGTTGAAGAGTTGGATCCTTGGACCGTATGTCAAAGGTGGCAGCGTGAACCGGACGCTAGTGTATCTCACCATGTCACACGATGAAAACGAAGGGCAGATGGCACTCGAAGATGATGCAGTGGTTCTGCGTTGGTCGGGCATAGGGAGCCAGAAGCGGAGTGCACAAATCGACAGCATTCTTCTTGAGATGACTGAGAACCTTGGCGGCAAATTTGTCAAGGCTCCGTGTATCACCGTTCACCCGCTCGGAGGTGCGGTCATGAGTAGTGACGGAACTGGTCTTGGCGGCGTGGTCAATCATCGCGGCCAGCTTCTCATTGGAAAAGGACATGAAGTACACGAGGGGATCGTCTGTGTAGACGGTTCAATCATCCCAACATCACTCGGTAAGTTGCTTCGTTAAAGCATGCAAACTGGTTCGATGAAAGCTAATGGTAGTCTCAAGGTGTGAATCCATGCGCTACAATCACCGCACTAGCTGAGCGAAGCTGTAACCTGGTCGTCCAAGAACGTGGTTGGAAGATAGACGACAGTTCAAATAGTAGACTAAGTCCCTTGGAAGATCCGCCCATACCCGTACTATCAGAATCCATAAAAACTATTGGACTTGGTACCATAGAGGATGCGATCGAAGGCGTCCAATTTGAGGAAGTCATGCGAGGGTACGTTCACTTCGGCAACAACATTCCAGACTTCATCTCCGCGGAAAAGGTTGCTATGGAGGCTTCAAGCTTAGCTCAGCTCTCACTCACGGTGGATGCACGCCGCAACCGTAATGGCTCATATCAGGGTGTGCCATTTGGCACATTTGCTTGCGGCGCATTATCCCAAGACCCGCTCATGGTTACTGGCGGCACAGTCGAGTTCTTTACCATCGACGAGGAAGTCGCAGATGCAGTAGATCTCGTGTACAAGGTAGACCTCTTGAGTACAGATGGTGCGAGATACGGCTTTCACGGTTACAAGAGACTGAACTCGGCTGTTGCATTCTCGGTCTCGAGAACTTGGGGCGCGACAACAACTTTGTACACAACGATCACTGGATACGATGGCGTCGTGGTCGGCCGAGGTATCTTAAACTTGTCACTCCACGACTTTTTCTCGGAACTTCAGTCCCTACGATCTCGTACAACTATCGGTGGCATGAGCAATATGCAAGCGCAGGCTCGGTTTCTCAAGTTTTTTACGACTAACATCGCATCGTACATGTTCAGTCCCTTTCGTCGACTCCAGTATCCAACACCGTCCACCGAGAAATCGGGCTACTTTGAGAAAGCGATTCCTACTGTGACGATGCTCACAGCTGACGATGGGGTCAGGTTTCCCATCAAGTTGTGGCAGCCTCCATCCAGCACACAGGAGAAACATACGCCGATCGTATTCATCCCCGGTGCATCTGTAGACGATCAAATGTTTTCCTTGCCAACTGTACCCACGAACACCATTGATTACTTTACCTCACTTGGCTACCGGTGTTACGTCCCCATTCTCCGTTTTGGGATTGGAGAAGAAGCTAGAAAGGGCGATACTGTATACGATGCTCGGTTGGACGTTCGGGCTGCCATTCGATACGTTCGAGAGAGGGAACAAGGGAGAAAGATCTATGCCGTTGTTCATTGCTTAGGAAGCATAGCAACAGGTATTGCTTTGCTCAAAGGCGACGTGGAAGCTTCTTGGTTGAAGGGAATGACATGTAGTCAAGTGTTCACCAACCTACTTTTCAGCCCGGACAACGATTTCAAAGCGCGACATCCCATTTTCATAAAGGCCTATGAAGTAAGTATTGTCTTCTCCATCTGCCAAATTCCTCTGCTTACAGCCAGTTAGACATTAGCAGGCTCCTGGTTCCCGTGCCACTCTTCTTCGTCCTCGCCATGGGTGCAATTCCTGCTGGATCAAATACTACGTTTCTACCCCGTAGGCGCTCGAAGCGAAATGTGCAACTCTGCGGTCTGTCACAGATGCGACGTTCCTTTTGGCCGCTGCTGGACGCACGCCAACCTCAACCACGCCACACATGAGCATCTTGGTCATTGGTTCGATGGCATCCACACCAACTTCCTCTCGCACTTATCAAATATGGGTGCTATGCCACCTCACCACGTTCGTAGCAATAGGCCCATGTTTGAGGATCTGCTTACCCAAACGAATCTAGAGAGATTAAAGGGATTGAGTATTTGCTTGCTGAGTGGGGCTGAGAATGCTGTTTGGAGCCAGCAAAGCACGAAAACTAGCTATGATTTGTTGAGGGAATGTTTTCCAGAGGCAAAGTACGAAAGGGTTGTTGTGAATGGTTATGGGCATCTGGATTGTTGGATGGGAAAGCATGCGCATGTTGACATCTTTCCGAGGGTCGCGAGGCATTTGGCAGTCTGTGAGGAGGCAGAAGAGGGCTGCGAGATGACGGTAATCGGTAAGGGCTATGAGGATGACGGATACGTGAGTGTGGCGGCGGAGGGCTACAACGGGTAGGTAAAGATTGGTGTGTTCATGGAGGAAGTTTTGCAATCACTCTTAGTATAGCCGTGTTTCTGACCTTTTATACGGAATGCGGATGGTAAACTATCTTGTGGCTCAGCAGGGACAGTAACTAGGCCTCGTCGCGCGATGCCATTGTATTTGGGTAGTTTCCGCATTTAGTTGTGTGTGTTTGTGAAGGATTGACAAGATAATGCCTGAGACGGTAGATGAACACTGAGACCTGCTCATAATCATCCTGTTACCACATCTTCTTCCCCAGGCCACCGAACCCCTCCTGCAAAACCTTCCTCCCAGCCAGCTCATTCGCAAACTCGAGTCTCCGCTGCAACGACCACTCATCATGCTCATTAATCGCAAACAGCATACCAGCAATAAAGGTGTCCCCAGCACCAATAGTATCCACAACCTTTGCTTGCTTCTCTCGTCCAGCCTGCCACGCCTTAACATCCGCCCAAACCTCATCATCCCCCTTCTGAACCGCAGCCGCGCCTCCAGACCCCCATGTACAACATAACAGTGCACCATCTCTCGTCTCACTCCTCCTATCTCCAAGAAAACTCTTCGCATCTGTATACCCATTCTTCTCGACCCAGAGTTTCGAATAAAACACCACATCTGCGTACTGCGCGACCTCAGCCATACCCTTGCGTTCTGGCTTCTCACACTCCACGCTGATCTTAAAGTGCGGGAACTGTTCGCGTAGAAAACGAACGCACAAGAGCGTGATTTCTGGAACACGGCCTTCGAAATGGAACCACGCTTTCTCCCAGCCTTGCTCTTTGCCATCGCCACCACCACCACCACCACCACCACCACCTCCTCCAGTAAAGCTACAGACCTGTTGCATAAACTCGTCTCCTTGCATTTCAGGTAGCTGGTTGATACTGACAATCGTGCGCGACCGGTTCTCCTCACTTTGGATAATATAGCTAGATGCCGCTTCCTGATACTGTTTGCGAAACAGACTTACGTCTGATATCTTCACTTGAGGCAGTGATTCGCAGATGAATTTTGACGCAGCAGAGTTCTCTTCAGGAAGTACGGCTAACAGATGCAAGTCTGTGGATCGAGGATCCCGCGCTGTCTCGGGATCATGTTGTTGTAGTTGCAATAACACTTCTAGGCTGTTTGCTGTGTTTCCGCCTCTTCTTCGTGTTATGGATTTGGCGCGTAGCTTCTCATCTTCTATGGGGAAATGGGGAACACTGGATGTTTGACGGTTAGTGGGCGCTCTGTTCTCGGCGAGACCGCATACGGCAAGTACGTACGTTAGGATGGTATCGATGTAAACGGCACCGACACACACTATATGGTTTACGGCATTTTCAGACATTTTAGTGCGTAAGATTATGGCTGCAATTAGTTTGGAGACGGTGAAGGAAGATGATTAGTCGAAGATTAGAAGTTTGACATTGTGGAGCTCAGGTGCTAGAGGTTACGTCAAGTGTCGCGTGCCATTTCGACGCGACTGCGCGCCATCACATGGTTCGCCAAACATAACGTCAATGCATACACTCCAGAGGCATCCACGCAGTCCATGTTTCGCGAACATATATGAGAATTGTTGAATTCAGTCTTAAGATAAGGAGCGACCCTATTCTGCCTCTTCTCCTATCCAGTAATGAGCGAACATCCTAGCTCCCAGATTTGGTATCATTGAAAATCACACTCGCTCAAACGCCAATCCCAATCAAAAGATTATGAAACCATCGACAGTGCGTGCGCTTAGTACGCATTACCGCCCCAGCCCGGCGCTTTCCCCTTGCCTTCGTGCGAGGAGTAGTATTCGTCTTGCTCCATTACTGGACTGACCGTTATAGTCCCTTCATGCGTCTGCGGTGGTCCGTACCACGCATTACCTCCTGTTGGCACGTTGCTGTAATAGCCTCCATGCCCAGCCTCCTCACCGCCAAGATTGTTGAATGCTTGTGTCCGTGGTGTCATGGGTGACTTCATGCCACCAATAGTACCGGGTGTACGAGGCAGTTGTTGAAGTTCCCACATGTGCTGCCATTGTTCCTCGGCGGTCATCTCGTTGTCGTAAGGTGAGGAGGCCCACTTCTCCTTCTCCGCTTTCTTTTCCGCTTTCCTGGCTGCGTGTGCTTGTTTTTGGGCCGTGGTCGGGATGAGGGAATAGACTGAGAGAACGACGAAGACAGCGTAGATGGCACTATAGAGCATGATTAGCGCCTTTCCTTTTGGTTGATACAGGTGGCATGAGACTTACAGCATGATGATGCTGACGGCGAAACTGCTCTTTGCTTGCATGCAGTAACTCTTGATGTGCTTGTCGTCCACGATGTTACAGCTCTTTGTTATGTACCAGGGTGCTCCGTTGTTTGTGTGCTTGGGGTCGATTGTGTCGGGCGCGGTTTGGATGTGAATGCCGTAGGCCCATAGGGTCATGAGAGCGATATGAAGGAGGAGCGATAGGATCGGGAAGAAGACCTTGAGGAGCCATAAGGTCACCTTGACAAGCCAGAAGAACATGCATACTACGCCGATTACGAGATGGTACTGGGTGTTACTGCGATAGTCAGTCTACCGTTGGCTTTTGAAGTTTCCCAGAATGATAGCAAGGTTCATGGACTGTAGTTTTGGTTCTTGCGCATCCGTCATCGATCCAGAAGATGCTACTTACAAGCTACTCCACACTAAAGGTGTATCCACAGGTCGATAATTCGCATACGCATACAGGACTGTATCTGGTTTCGAGTTAAAACCCAACTCGCCTCCTACCCTCCATAAGATGTTGCGGTATAGGTTTGGCGATGCGATGCCGAAGAGCGCAAGGTTGGCCACGGTGAATGGCAGTTCAAAGACCATGAGGAAGTAGATAATTTTCGGCAGGCGCCATGATCGTGATATAAAGAAGCCCATGATGAATGTCTGTGACCGTCACACTCGATGGTAGTGTCTGGTGGCTAGCGTTGCCGTATATGTGAGGCTGCGCCTGGATGGGTCGCGATTGCGGAGATAAGGTTGAACTGCGCCGGGTGCTCTTGTTGCGCTATTGTCGGCAATCCGAAGTCGATAGCTGGAGATGCTACCAAGAGCCTCTCGTGGTCGTAAGCGGTCGTCGTTCGTGCTCGAGGTTCAGACGCACAAACGAAGCATCAGCATCCAGCGTTCCGGGGCCTTCCACGCTCTTAACAGCCATGTAAGCCCCCATCTTAGCCGACGCCAGTGAGTGAACTGAGGGGCGAAAGAGGCATTGCAGGCGCTGAGTGGCACACGCATGCTGCGCGATCACACAGCTTGTTAAGTGTGATGGCGAATCAAACTCGCAGGAAGGCGCTGCATGCGGGAGCTAGACGGCTTGTTCCTTGCGCCATCCCTGCAGTTTGTACCGGAGAATGTGGGTTAATATCGACGAATCGGGTAATTCAATATAGAACTTCGAGGTAAGAGGCCGGATGAAATGGAGGGCCTTATCGCGGGGTCGCACAACATAAGCGATCGCTTGCTGTCTCGTAAAATGCTCGCGGACGATAGATGGCTTGAGGCACAAAAAGCGATAGTGGTCATGGTTCCCGCACTGAGTTTTGGAAGGTGGAGCTAGTCTGGTGGAGCTCGCTCGACTACCACGAGCCGTCTCGAATTTACGGCCTTTGTGGGCGCGTAAATTCCAGTTAATGGTGTGAGCATCGTACATACAACAGCGCTTGCCGCAGCGACGGCACGGTTTTCGAGTGCAAAACTTAGTATTGATCGCCTTGGACTATCCAATGGTAAATTACCTTAACCTTGCCATTACCACCACTTCTCGCACAGCACTCTCTCCGGTGCCACGTTATCCTGTTCCTTGATAAACTTCACCATGTCGTCGGTCATGTCTGGAGGCCCACACACATAGAAGACGGTAGATTGCGCTTCCTTTCTGTTGCCGACGGCGCTAGAAAGGGCAATGTCGTCAATGCGATGCGTCCAGGCACACACTGGCACTTCGGTAGCCGAGTCAATTTGCGGCAGCGTCAGAGACATGAGTGGATGTATCAAGTCACCATCATTTGTGCCCATCTCAGACCCGTCCCAAGTCCCTGTGAAGAAAAGCTCCAGGCGGTCTTTGGTCACCTTGAATCTGGGTATGCGGAAGAGGTCGAGCACATCTTGCAGGAAAAGGACTTCGCTAGGGTCGGTCTCCCGCGATGGGACTTTAGTAGAGTACAAGAAGCGTACTTCGAGGTTCGGGTAGTTCTGGTTTATGTAGGTCATCATTGACATCATAGGGCTGTGGGGGTGTTAGCGGTCGAGACATGCGAATCGGTGATGGCGTAGCTGGACGCACTTGATTCCTACGCCTCCTGCGATGAAAATGGCCCGCTTGATCTTCTTCATATCCAGACAGGGAGGAGGCCAGACGAAGCTTCCACCCACACGCACAGTGACCTCCTTCCCCAGGATGTCGTCAACCGGCTGCCACAACCATGCTGCCGGCGGATTATCAGGACTCTTCTGTACGGCTAGCTCAAAGTATGGTACGAAGTCGGGATCTGACCGCGGCAGAGCTTCTGAAGGCGACGAGGTAATGGTAAACCCGCCGGCCTTTTCTACATCAGGCACAAAGACATCGAGCCATTGGCCGGGGAGGAACTGACTTATCCATCAGCGCATGTCGCGAGCGAGATGGAGATCGTCATACGTTGAAGCCGTCCTTTTCCTTGATTTCGAATTTAAAGCGCTTGATCCGGTCGTTGACAGGCGTCACTTTGGCGAGGGTCGCAGTGTGCACGTCGTTCTCTCGTGGTTCTGTCGCGGTGCGCTCTTGATGGCTAAGGATCGCTTTTGCTGAGCGAGCCTGTGGCATGCTGCTCAGCATGCTTCTCTGGGAGGAGAGTCGTCTCGGAAAGGAGTGATGGGACAAAAGTCGACGGGCAAGAATGCTCATAGCAAGAAGAAAGTATCTTACCACGAGGAAAATGTAAGTGGGGACACCGGGTAGAGGGGTCCAATGCGTTATGCAGGATGATCCACTGGGCGGGAGCTTGGACGACAGCCGTTAAGGCTAGCTGACTTCACCCTCATCATGCCATCGGCGCCTTTTCGGGCCTCCAAATATAGCCAAGTTTTATTGACCATCGAGTCTCCGAGAATGGGCTGACGATAACCATGTCGCCAGCTGAGTTGCCGTGTCTGACATGTGCAAGTGGTTGGTGGCACCAACAAAGCTATGACGCGTGCGGGAGCCGCGGCTGTCATCGGAGAGCTGAACAACTTCAGTTGTCAACTACTCTTATTTCCTTCATCGCTTGATCTCAACCAGATCTGCATTACCAAGCACACTAGATCTCCAATAGCTCCAATCTCAACTCCAAGCGTACTCTATTTTCTCTCCAATCTTCGCCTGATAGCGTCACCATGTCCGTTGAGGAAGGCACCCATACCTTGCCCGATGGCAAGCAGCTGTATACGAAAACATTCAGGGTATGGTGGAACCAGATCAATAAGATCAGCATTAACTCATTGAGTAGACGGACGGACCGGCAAAAGCCCGACTTGTATTCATCCATGGTTTCTCAGATGTATGGTTCTTGTAATTACAATTGGAATGCATCACTAACATTGTCTCTAGCACGGTGAGATCGCTCTTACCACATATATATTCGGCCTCTAACACATACCAAGTCAACACCTACGGCGGCTTCTTTCCCCATCTGGCGTCTAGAGGCATCGAAGTTTACACGTTCGACCAGAGGTGCGTGCGTGTACTGTTTCCGATATTTGATACTGACGAGGCGCAGGGGATGGGGCCGCTCTGTAACGAAACCCGCCGAGCGAGGAGACACGGGCCCGACTAGTCAGGTCCTTGACGATATCACCTCCTTCATCAAGACATTGATTCCGAGCCCGGTACCGCTCTTCATGATGGGGCATTCCATGGGCGGTGGTGAGACCCTTTGCTACGCTGCACAAGGTCCAGAGGAGGTCCGCAAGCACATTCGCGGCTTTCTCTTGGAGTCGCCGTTTGTCGACTTCGATCCCAAGTCCAAGCCCTCTCCCATTACAGTCTTTTTTGGCAGAGTGGCTGGAAAGCTCATGGCGAAGCGTCAGCTGACTAACAAGCTGGATCCTAAACTTATCTCACGAGACCCGGCGGTTTGCAAGCAATTCGACGAGGATGAGCTCTGCCATGACACGGGCACGCTCGAGGGGCTTGCAGGACTGCTCGATCGAACCAATGCTTTGTCCAGCGGCAAGGTCGTGATATCTGACAATGCTGGAGAAGGTGGCGTGACGAGAATCTGGATCGCGCATGGAGAACAAGACGGCATCACCAGCTACCCTGCCTCTAAACGTCTGTTCAATGCCCTACAGGTCAAGGACAAGGAGTTCAAGTCGTACGCGGGATGCTACCATCGCTGTGAGTATTTGATCCAATCGAGCGTGTTCAAACTAACCTAGTCAGTACATGACGAGCCTAGTCCTGATAAAGACGTCTTCCGAGACGACGTTGTCAACTGGATACTTGCTCGCGCGACAGACCCTGCGGGCGAAGATAGTGCAAAGCCAAGGCTATAAATATTTGAAGAAGCTTTCTCAAACAGGCAACAAGCAAGCTGGGCGACGTAACCACGATACGAATGGCCATGACGTTTCTTGGCTCTACTCGTATTGACACGCGCGTCCGCCCAAAGTATGAAACGCGGAGGATCTTCAGGTCCATTTCCCTGTGAAGATGACGACGCTTCGAGAAAAGCCACACAAGAGCAGTGACAGAATAGTAGTAGACGTCAAATTCAGACTTGTTCAAGATTTTAGCTGTGAGATTGAATTGTGACTTCGCACCACCATCGTCGTCGTTGATGGCAGAAAACACAAACGCCCGCAAATCAACATAGTCTAGCGAATACAACTTTTCCAGTTTACTGTGTAGAATGTGGAGAGTGGTGATGTGAGCTGAAGCGAGGCGGGACGGATGTGGCGGTAGAGAGCTTGCCCCCACAATTGCCGTGTGTTGACGCAAAAGGCGCCATGATACGCCAGGAACGAGGGCCGATAGCAACCGCGGAAGAGGGTCAAAATTGTCAGTCTTGGAGAGGCTCGCAGCAAGTCGCATCTGGGATTCCCGCATAACTAAAAGGCGCAACCGCTGCCACCACGTCCCATGTTACTGCGCACCGCCTGCAGAAATGGAGATGGCATGCGTGTCCAGTTTAGCCAGCGTGGACGCGTCTTACCTTCACCCCGAACCCTGCAGGGTGCTCAATCCAACTACTACTCTACGCAACCTTCAGTGCGACCGCACGGCCTATCACGATACGCTTACAAGCCTCCCACTTGCTGGCCCAGATTACGCGTTCTCTGCACCCAGACGACGACTAAAGGCGCCCAATACCTCAAGTCTCCCTCGCATACGGCGCCCCTACTCAACTGGTCTTCCACCGTCCACCGCAAACCACACTTTTCCCCTTCCACCATGACAGGCGCCACGCAGAAAAGGGAGCATGCTGGCCATTCCCACCATCACCATCACCACGACAACACGTTCCTGCTGTCCAAGAACAAGAATGACGCCGGCGTGCGCATCACCAAGATTGGCCTCTACGTCAACTTGGGCATGGCTGTCAGCAAGGGCTTTGGAGGCTACGTCTTCAACAGCCAGGGTAAGATGCATGTACGCGTTGTGTATGAACGCCAGCTAACTCCCGCCAGCGCTCATCGCCGATGCCATCCACAGTCTCACCGACCTCGTGAGCGACATCATGACGCTCGCAACCGTCGGCTGGTCCCTCAAGCCGCCCACCGACCGCTTCCCCAGCGGATACGGAAAGGTTGAGAGTCTGGGCTCGCTCGGTGTCAGCGGCATCCTGCTTGCAGGAGGCTTCTTCATGGGCTGGACCGCTCTACTTGCCCTCTGCAAGCAATTCTTCCCCGAAGCCGCCGAGATAGCTGAGCACTGGGGGCTTATACCGCATCACCACCATCACGGCATCGAAGACATGGGCCCCAACATCAATGCTATCTGGCTCGCTGCTGGCTCAATCGTCATCAAGGAGTGGCTGTACCGAGCGAGTGAGTACACCCCAATCGATTCAAGAAACGCGCGCTGACAACCATTCTAGCTCTCAAGATCGCCAAAGAACGCAAGTCTACCGTCCTCGCTTCAAACGCCTACCACCACCGCGTAGACTCCCTCACCGCTTTTGTCGCCCTCCTCCTAATCGCCGGTTCCAATGTTCTCAACAACGCAAAATGGCTGGACCCTGTTGGTGGATTGGTTATCTCGCTCATGGTCGTCCAAGCTGGCTGGGGAAACACCAAGCAGGCGCTCTTAGAACTAGCAGACGTCGGCGTAGACCAGGAGATGAAGGATAATGTTCGGAAGGCCGCGATGAGCGCTGTCGAGGGCATCACTACCACATCGGAGCCGGTGAACGTGCGGGCAATTCAGGGTGTAAAGGCTGGGCAGAACTATCTTATGGATGTTGAGATTGGCGTATCAGGTGCGTGGACCGTTGAGCAGACACGCCACGTCGAGAACCTCATCCGGGAGCGCATCGGTGCCAATGTACGCGGAGTGAAGAAGGTGCGCGTGCGCTTTGTAGCCAACTCGGCGGAGGCACCAGACTTTCTCGACGAGTTCATCCCTGGCGACCCTACTGCGACACCGAACCCAGCATCGGAAGGACAACATGATCACGACCACGACCACAATCACGATCATAAACACGAGACCACCGATACCGACGCAAGGCGAAGGAAGTGATTCGTGTATATCTATAGACAAGCATGGCTGGGCGTTCGGAGTTGGGCAGAAGGACTACCCGGCGGCATATACAAGATATTCGACAGTTGAATATCTATTGAATCTATCACCTCAATTCGACTTCAGCCCACGCTCTAGACTCGTACTTCCCCACGCTAACAAAAACTCCTAGTTGCCATCGGCGTTTGGCCGACATGTTACTCCAGAAAATCATAGCTGTACTCACGATGTCTCGGCACGAATTTATCCGTTGTCCAATCATTTCGCGCAAAAGAACTGGCGCTGCTGCAGGCACCGCCGGCAAAATTGCCTGTGATGTAGCTTGTCCGTCAATGTGGGTCTTGCGTCAGTGTGCCCGTATCTTGGGTGTGGGTGTAAGGAGGGTCCTCAACACCACGAGACGTGATCTGCTTATTTTAGCCATGTCTTGTCAAGCCAAAACACTCAAATTCCCAACACTGCAGTCCGACACAGAATTGACATACCGCGACCATGGCTGATCAATTCTTGGGCTTCGACTTGAGCACTCAGCAACTCAAAGGTGAGGAGACCCCACTGGAGCTACCCCACTATCTGGGCTTCCGACTTGCAGGGCTGAACTGACGCGACCGCGGTTTTCTAGGTATCATCGTTGGTTCCGACCTTAAACTTATCCACGAGGCCAAAGTCGACTTTGACGCCGATCTCTCCAAATATGGGATTGAGAAGGGCGTCCTCACAAACCCCGATGAAGGCGAGGTCTTCGCGCCCGTCGCCCTGTGGCTCGAGGCCATCGACCTTGTTCTGCAGCGATTGAAGGAACAAGGTGCGGATTTCTCCAAGGTACAGGGTATCTCGGGTGCGGGCATGCAGCACGGCACTGTGTTCTGGAGCAAAGATGCAGAGACGCTACTTGGCAGTCTAGATGCCGGCAAGACACTGCTCGAGCAGCTGGAAAGTGGTGCCAAGGGTGAGAGGAAGGGTGCTTTCAGTCACCCTTTCAGCCCGAACTGGCAAGACGCAAGTACACAGAAGCAATGCGATGCTTTCGATGCGACACTACAAGAGCCCAGGAATCTGGCCCTGGCTACTGGAAGCAGTGCTCACCACGTAAGCTTCATGTCGTTTCCCGGCCTCTATCGAAACTAACACCATATAGCGCTTCAGTGGCCCCCAGATCCTTCGATTCCACGACAAATATCCCGAAGCCTACAAAGCGACCGCCCGTATCTCTCTCGTATCCTCCTTCCTCGCTTCGATCTTCCTCGGCAAGGTAGCCCCCATCGATATCTCAGACGTGACTGGAGCAAACCTGTGGGACATCAAGAACGGTCGCTGGCATGAGGATCTTCTGGCACTTGCAGCTGGAGGAAGCGAAGGCGTCGAAGATCTCAGGAAGAAGCTGGGCAATGTGCCCGAAGACGGTGGTTCAAGCTTCGGTACCGTCTCGCCATACTTCAGCAAGCGCTACGGTTTCCCGTCGTCCGCTCAGGTCATCGCCTTTACTGGCGACAACCCATCGACTATTCTCGCCCTCCCTCTCCGCGCATCAGATGCCATCGTCTCGCTCGGAACCTCAACAACATTCCTCATGTCCACACCCCAGTACAGGCCCGACCCAGCCTACCACTTCATGAACCACCCCACCACAGCGGGCCTCTACATGTTCATGCTCTGCTACAAGAACGGCGGTCTAGCTCGCGAGCACATCCGCGACGCCATCAACAAAGCCTCTGGCACATCGTCGGACAAATCCTGGGACAAGTTCAACGAAACAGCCCTCACGACTCCCGCGCTCGGCCAAGCTCAACCCTCCGACCCCATGCGTCTAGGCCTCTTCTTCCCTCGCCCAGAAATTGTACCAAACGTCAAAGCAGGAACATGGCGCTTTCTCTCCAAAGACAACCAGCTCTCGCCCATTGCACCGGAAGCCGCCCAGGCCAAGACAGAAGACAAGTCCTGGCCCGTTCCCCAAGCCGACGCCCGCGCGATCCTCGAATCGCAGTTCCTGTCACTCAGACTGCGATCGCAATCCCTTGTTTCGCCTCAGGGCTCTTTGCCCGCTCAGCCCCGCAGAATCTACATGGTTGGTGGCGGTGCTGTGAACCCCGCCATTGCCGAGCTTGCGGGTCAAGTACTCGGTGGCTCCGATGGCGTGTACAAGCTGGAAATTGGAGGTAATGCTTGCGCTCTTGGTGCGGCGTATAAAGCGGCTTGGGGTGTGCAGCGCTCGTCTCCTCAGGAGAAGTTTGAAGATTTCCTCGAGGCGAGGTGGAATGAAGAAGGGTTTGTCAAGAAGATTTGTGAGGGGTATAGGAAGGGTGTTTTTGAACAGTATGGGGATGCGCTCAAGGCTTTTGATGAGGTGGAGAAGGTGGCGCTTAGGGAGAAGGGCGAGGGTGAGAAGACGGATGTTAAGAAAGAGGCTATGGGGTTGCAGGGTCTGGATAACCAGAGATAGGGTGGATTTTGCTCAGACCAATTTGATCTATTGCTCACGCTATTCACGTTTTGTGTTTCTGTAAAGCTGGAGCAAGGCTATGCAACAGCTAGGCTGTGCCTGAGGCAGGCGCGCGTGATATGACCCCACTTAAGGCATGCACAGCCTTACGGCATAAACCTGCAGGTTTATACAGCTCTAGGTGGCAGGCCTGGAAGCTAGCCTTCTCATATCCATCTTCTTTCAAACATTCTACTATACATTGTTTTGTCAACTAACGGCTGTTCACCCCGACACCTGCTGCAGTCATGAGTACGACCGGGGATAAAGATCATTCACTCAAGCGGCTTTCCGAAGATTATCCAAATTGCACCGCACGCCACGAAACTGCAGCGCATTCATCAGGTCCTGCTGGAACGTTGTGCGCCAATTGTTCAGACATTGATCTTTTTGCGATCTTGGAGGGCGATCACGAAGGCATACCACTAGAAGAGGGATATGAAGTATGGATCACACGGAACTCTGATCCTACTGTCATCTGGATCTGGGATGAGCAGCCTGGTTGCGAGTTCTGTGAGTTTATCTCAGCAGCAGAAATCCATTTGTTGCCCAAAGATGCTTCAAAACGTCCGCGATATCTCCAACTCGACTTTGGGAAAAGCCAGTACAGAGATTGGGAGAGATTTGAACCTTCGACGAAGCTATCTTCACATGTCAACATCGTTTTTGATACTCCAGATGGACGGCGCGAAGATGTCAAATACAGATTCAGCCACCCTAACAATATCGTTCCTTTCAGTGTGTCTACGGATGCTGAGATGCCAGATTTCCAACCGTCCCCGTTGCAGGTAAACGAGATTTCGGCCTGGCTTGATCCCAAAAACACAAAACGATACCTACAAAACTGCTTGCGCCATCATGCATCTTGTCACCAACACAAAAAATTATCAAGTAACCGACTAAGCCGACTACGACTGATCGACTGTGCCACACGGTCGATCATCACGCCTTCTGGCGACAGTCCTTACGTCGCATTGAGTTATCGGTGGGGTGAAAGTCACAGTAAAACTAAAGAAAAACAAGCGGACATACTACCAGTGAATGTACCTGCCACGATAGAGGATGCTATTCAAATGACTCGAAATCTTGGCTTTCGATATTTATGGGTCGATAAATATTGCGTCTCTCAAACAGATCAATCTGATTTCAAGCACCAGATTCGCCAGATGCATCTCATATACCGGTCTGCTCAAATCACAATGATAGCAGGTGGAAGTATGGACGCTAGCTCTGGATTGGCGGGCATTTCAACACCACGTGCGAATATGCAAACAAAGGGTCGATATGGGAGCCTTAGCCTAATTACATTCACCCTTCACCCATGGGGTCCTGTAAAACTCAATAGAGGATGGGTGGATCGGGGATGGACGCTTCAGGAAAGCTATTTCTCTCAGCGAAGACTCATCTTCACCGACAAACAAGTTCTATTCGATTGCGATAGGGGTATCATTAGCGAGGATCTACAGCACTCCCAAATCGATTATCTATTTCCGTTAGGGAGAGGGAAACCTCATGTCGTTGAGCATGATGTTCACGCTCTGATAGTGGATTACACTATGAGAGTACTCACTTACGATGATGACATCCTCAATGCCTTCGATGGCATTCTAGCGGATCTCGAGCAAAAAGAGCCGCCCGTTAGATCACACTGGGGCATATGCTCAACACTGGACGCATCTGGGTATCTTAACGGACTGCTCATTGGGTTATGTTGGATCCATCCGGTCCAGAATGAAAAGATCTATCGTCGGCTTGGCTTTCCTAGCTGGTCGTGGGCTGGATGGTCGTACGATCCTTGTGTAATGTACAGGCTAAAGAGTGATGAAGATACAAAGCTTGTTGTTGCCCAAGGTCTAACCATTCAAGTTGAGAAACAAAGTGGGCTTATCGAAGCTTGGGAGACGTTTGAGGAAGCTAGTCTAGCATCCACTCAGCGACACCATCACTCTCAGCGGATACATATTTCGGCACCCTCTTTGGAAGTGAGGCTTGTAAAGAGCTCCACTTCCGTGCCCTATCGTGGTCGCGAGATACATGGCCATGATGGAAAGGTAGTGCGAAGTGAGGAAGACGGTTGTTGGTCGGAGTCGGCCTACCCTGATACGTCGTTCGAAAGTCTTGAGTTGTCACCTGACACCTATGCATCCAGAGAGACTAGAATGTGTCATGCTATATACCTATTCTCAGCCGGCACGATGACAGATACGGATTCTAGTACTGTTGTGCATAAGCTATTCGCAATGCTCCTCGTATCCAAAGTGGGGACCAACTGGGAGCGGGTTGGTCTATGGATACAACCATTCAAGTCTGAAGAGGAGGCCCAAGTCTTTAGGCAATGGCTTCAAAGCTCGCCGACCTACAAGACGAGAGACTTTTGGATTGCATAAGCTGTGCATTGGCTATTCCAGTGGGACCCATTAGGAAGTTAAACATTACCGGCGGGATACCTCTTCACAAAGAGGTAATGACGGGACAAGATAGTCTGGGGTGAGATTTTTGTTGTGCTGTTAGCTCGCTAGCCTGTTCTTTTTGGTATATACAAGATCATCTTCCTTCGTTGTGCAATTCGGGTTATGAGAGGAGAGAGTCTTCTTAGTTAGACTTTTCATATCTGGAGGTAGCAAATGGCAGTTTCAGCTCTCATATTCTCATGAACGTTACCGGTATTCACTACAGTCATTAGCCATAATGGTATGTTTCAGCCCTGATAGCCTCGTTCCGTGACTACAAACATAGACAGTCCCAACCATACCTAAAGTAGCAGCCTTCCCAGACACGAGAACCCATGCATAACACACTTCATCTCTAACACACATTGCTCAATCTCCATGTAGCAAAGACGCCAGAGATACACAATCACTCCACCTCTAACCCACACTACCGCAAACAACCTGAGCCTACATCAAGATCGATACCTATACATCCCAAACGCCTGAACCCTTTCACCCCCCAAAAGCCAACTGTCCGCCTCAGGCAACACCGTCCCCCTCCCTCCCTCTATCTGCTGCTGCTGCTGCTGCTGACCACCCACGCCCCCCACATACACATTCAACCCTGCGCCAGCCCCTCCCTCTCCCTTATTGCCATGCCCAACACCATGTATATTCCCAGCCGTCGTCAACGATGACGACGAAGCAGAAGAAGCAGCAGGTGTGAAAGCGTAGAGCGAAGAGGGATTCGCATCGGCCCACCGAAGAATATTTCGACTCAGTGTTATGGGACTCTCGTCGCCTGCGGTGGCCATGTCCTGTGTAAGATCGGGATCTGCTTCGTCAAAGGGGAGTGTGGGGAGGGGGTCGGCGAGGTAGGATGATGAATTGAAGGGCTTCAAAGCTGAGTTTGGATTACTGGTGTTGCCGTTGGACGTAGCGAAATGGGATGACGTGTTTGTGTTTGATACGTTGTGGAAAGGATGCATGTCTTTGGCTGCAGTAGTCATATCTTGCTGCGGATGACTTGTTTTGGCGTACTGTGGAGTGTTGTGATCCAAAATAGCCTGCTCCGACTGCGACGGACCATCTTGTCGCTCTTGCTCTGGGACATGTGTCTGTTTTGATAACGTACGTTCCTTCTCTTTTGCTTTGAGTTTGTATCCTGCTTTGGCGTACTTGTCCGGATAACGGATTCTGAAACGATCGCGCAAGTCTGTGGGGTGCCGAGAACCAAAATCCAGATCCTCGTCGTCACGCATCAGATGCCAAACAGATCCGTACTTTTCAAAGCCCTTGAGTAGATTGACATCGTCGCGTGCGCTAAAGGCTCGGCGTGGTCGACGTGTGGCTTTTGAGAATGGTTCGTGGATTCCAAGCTCGGCTAGGTCTAGATGCGTCGTGGCCTTGTTACGAGTTGCCACGCGTTGTTGAGTTTCTGATGGACTGGGAGGATTTGAAACTAGGTTGTTGTCATTGTTGTGTTCTCCGACAGGAAGAGAGTGCTGGTGGGTATATATGGCTTGGTTTGGTAGATCAAAGGCTGTGTTTTCCAAGTCCACTTTCTCTTTTCCTTTCGTCTTGGGCTGCCGTGGCTTTAAACCTTCACCCGGGCAGCATACTCGAAAACGGTCTTTGAGATCAACGGCCGTGCGATTGTTAAACCCAAAGTCTGGATCCTGCAATATCTTCTTCCAATTCCCTATACCATACCTGCTGACGCCTACAAGCAAGTCTTTGGTCTCTTGTTCAGACCATTTGTTGCGTTTCTTCCCACGCTTGGTCTGGGTCGGTGTTTGGGTGCTTATAGAGTCGTTGGTTGCTACATTGGTCTCATGGGCCACGTCTGGTGCGTTAGGCTGGGCGACCACTTGAGAAACTAATGGGTGATCAGAGTTTTGGGTAGTTCTGCTATAGTCCAACGCACTGCTTTCGAGAAAAGCATGTTCGTCCACGTCCTTGTTCCTAGATTCTTCAAAACGCGCATCATAGCCCCTCTCACCTACAAATGCATTCTTTTCCCCAGTAATTGGTGGGAAGAGCCTGCCCTCAGGCGGGAGCGGAGGAGGCTGATGCAAGCCCTGTAGCAATGGCGGAATTCTGGGTCGTTTTGCCGTCCTTTTAGGAGGTTGCGGTAACCTCGGTAGTTTGATGACAGATGGACTGCTTCCTGCATTTTCAGGCTGAAGAAACTGGGGTTCATGATCCCACTTTTGCCTCGCATGATCCGGACTATCCAAAAGCAAGTCAACTAGTCTTCCACTAAAGGGCGTCGTTGATGAGGCAAATGTCGATGGTACGGGCTGTGCAGCCCCAAGCACATTCGCCTCGTTATTCAATACCTGTGCGATCGGTGCACTAGGCATCGACCGTGTGGGATGTGACCTCTCTTGGCCGTCTCTTCGGACATCGTTGAATTGAGCGTTTTCTGGAGAGGTGTTCGCCAGCATGAGCGATTTGGGGCGTACGAAGCTATGATCAGGATGGTGCGATGGTCTTTGCGAGCCAGAGGAGCTCATGTTGGGTGCCTCTGTAATGAACGGCATGCTACTCTGGCTCGACATATCCCGTAGCGCATGCAGTCGTGGCTCCATGATTGGAGGCCCTCTCGTGGGCTATGTCGAAAGAGGTACAAGTCCGTGGCGTTCGCGTGGCTTCCGATCTGCCAAGCAGAAGCTAACGCGCATCCACTCAGCTGCCGTAACATGTTGCGTCGCAATCAAAGACACCAGTGCGGAGGTCTTGGAGCTTTGTTGGAGTCATTCCGAAAGCTTTTTTCTGATCATTGGGTTCTTTATCTTCTGTCTACGCTGATGCGATCAGCGTGGCAAAGTATTCGCTGTACATGACATGACTGGTTTCAGGGTTGCAATGATTTGTAAACTTAACATTCTATAGAGAGGAATCTAGTGGTATGATGCGCGTAGTTGAGCTGGGAGACCGCAATTAGAGAGACAACACGGCTGCGCCAGAACAACGCCAACCAATGCAAATGGTCTCGGACGGATGAGATGCATATGCTAATATCGCACAACCAATGCAAGGCAAGATATCTACAATTCAAGAAGTCCCTGCGAAAAGGAAGATCAGCGCGCTATGCTCACCATATTGACACCTGGCCGTTCACTTTCAATGCGCCGAGGGAGTTATACCATTTGTCTTTGTAGCAACGTCCGACATCTTGGTGTCGGCATGGAGCTTGTTGAGGTACTCCTTGTTACCTGCGGGTGTCGCTTTGATGGTTTCGTCACCAGGGTTCCAGTTAGCGGGGCAAACCTAATCAATAAACGTCAGTATGCTTGCAAAGACTAAGGGGTCTAGAAATGATTCTTACCTCGCCGTATTTGTCAGTGAATTGGAAGGCATCAATCAGACGAAGTGTCTCGTCGACCGACCTTCCAACAGGAAGATCGTTGATAGTGATCTGTCGTACGATGCCATTAGGGTCGATCAAGAACAGCCCTCGTAACGCAATACCCTCCTCTTCAATCAGCACACCATAGTCCTTGGCAATACTATGGTTCTTATCGCTCAACAATGGGATGTTGATCTTGCCCAGGCCTCCGTCCTTCTTGCTCGCATTCGTCCAAGCGAGCAAACTATACTCGCTGTCTGTGCTGGAGAAGACGACGCTGGCGCCACGGGCTGCGAAATCGGAAGCGCGTTCACTAAAGGCGATAATCTCGGTTGGACAGACAAAGGTCCAGGCCATGGGAACGAAACCGAGAACAAGCCATTGCTTGGTGGATGTGTAGGCTGTTAAGCTGAGGTCTGCGTGGGAGTTGTCAGTTTGTTGGTCTGACTGGTGTGTGGTTGGATAGGTACATGAATGGAGAAAGTGTAAGATGGTGAGACGAGCGCATACCTTCGAATGTGCCATCGACAACCGCGGTGCCGGAAAAGTGAGGAGCGGGCTTCTGGACCCGCGCCTTGGGTGTGTATGCTGGAAAAGCCATTGCGATTGTTCGTACTCTATGGACGGACGATGCGACACAGTGTCGGAGGTTTTGGTCGTGTCAACACTCTAAAAGGATAGAAGGTCCGATCTCGCAGGACTCGTTATCGATGCTACACTTCGGTAGGATTGGCGTGGGTAAGGTTTGGCTGGACCCTTGAAGTTCAACGGCTGCTGTAGAGATTGGGGGACTGGCGTAAGGTCGGACGTCGATCAAGGTATCAGACTAGGTGGATTTATGCTGCGACGGTTGGAGACGAGCGCGACAGGCCAGGCGAATAGGAATAAAGGTAAAAGAGTACTCAAGATCAGCAGATAATTTGCGACAGATGTCAAAACGCGATGTCGAGGGTGACTAGCCGTAGGAAGATAAGCGTCAACGCCTTGTGCACGTTTCCGAGGTATGCCACTCTAGCTGGCACAGCGTGTCTTCGGCGACTTCGGGAATTTGTGTGACTGTCGGAGCAGGCGCAGACACAAGATTCTTTAAAGCCTTGCTAGTCTACCGGGCCGCAGCCATTGCGCGTGGCCTGACGTGCTGTAGTCACTCCGAAGTCCCTGTTAATCGGCGTCTTCGGCATGTCAAGTCGAGACTTGGCCTGCTTACAGAACAGTCCCAGGTTATCTCATCACTAACAGCTGCGCGCCACTAACTCTCTTTCATCCAATAATCTCGACGCGTCACCGCCCAATTGCTATCGGTGGTCCACCAGCAAACGCTTGTGTATGTTGATGATACTACTTTGAGCGGCGTGAGACATTTGCTGTGCCGCAAACGTACCTGCATGCGCTCCAGACGGCGTGGCTTACGCTGGTGCATAAGGCCGCCCACTATAGGCCGATCAGCACGCCTGGTCACGGGAGAGCGCGCGAGCGCGGCACAGACGTGCCCAAGCAGCATGATGCTGGTAGTCGCATGGAGTTGTGCCCAAATTATTTCAAGCAATGGCCTATGGCTTTGCACTATGCCTTTATCTAACATTGAACTATGCATCTATATCGTACAATCCATGAGCCGTCCACCTATCCAGCAATTCTCCATGCCCTCAGTGGCAACGCCTGTATCCGCATAACCGCTGGCTTGATGTAGCCCCAGAACGTCACTACACCGATCACAATACATAAAATGTTTACAATGTAGTACCCATCTGTTGTAACGCTGCAAATACCACCACCTTGCTGGCATCGATGCTTCTCTGCCTCTAAAGAACAAGAGAATGCTTGTGTAATGAGTGGTCCTTTCAAGAGGTCTGCTTTTGGAATGTCTGTGGGCGGTATGCAGGTTGCCGACGTGAACATGTCGACGGCTTTAAGAACGAAGTAGCGTGGGAATGTGCCGCCGAGATTGGAGACACTGCATTGACGTTAGCGACACATAGGTAGATTGTGAAAGAACGAAACTTACGTAGCGAGAAGCGTCATATAAGTACCGCCAATAAGCGGATCTGAGATCTTTGCGTGGAACGCGCTGACCGCAACGAACATGACTGTATTCATGAAGGTTGAAAGCACATGTTCAGCAATGACCAGCAGCAAGAATCCAGTCGAGGCTCCTCCGACCGGGAATATGGACACCACAAATTGCGCGAACCCAGCAGCAACCAGACGTCCCATGAAGGACCAACACCAGATGTGCATAGGCGGGTAAGTTTGACACCACTTTCCGATGTAGTAACCCAGGAAGACCTCGACAGGGAAGTCGACGAGGATAACAAGGGAAAGCTGCTCCTGCTTGAGGCCCTTATCTAAAAGCTTCAGGCTCGTAACAGCATCGTTGGCTTGGAATCCAATCTTGGCGATGAGGTGGATGATGATGAAGCTCTGGATGTTCTTCAGTTTCAAGATGCCCCACATGGTGCGGTAAACCTCTCCAATGCCGTCGCCATTCTTATCACGGTCTTCGCGTTTCATGACTGCCAATCCAAGAGTGACTATCAAGTATGCCCATCCCCAGAAACTCAAGTAGCCATCAAGCTCCATAATACCAGTTTCCGCAGGAGTGCTACGGAACCACTTGTTCGCAAAGTCTTTGGAATTGAAGGCTAGGAAGACGGTGTAGGAGAGGAACTGGCCTGCGGTCAGGCCAACAGTTTGCGCTGTGGAGGCGTATGCGAGATTCTCTTTGGAGAGAAGAGTAAGCGCCCAACCTGCTTGTTGTCAGCCTGGAACAAGTCAATATGGGGAGTATGTGGCGCCTTACCATCCACAGCGATATCCTGTGTAGCGCAGAGGAACACGAGCGCGAACCACCACCACGTAAAAGTCCAAACTCCACTGTCTGTCTCGCCCGCCTCCTTCATCATGCGATTGATGTTCCTCCCTAGCCAAATCATGGAGAAACCGGAGATGGTCTGGATAGGCAGAATCCAACTCTTCCGGCGTCCGACCTTGGGCGACCATACCGCATCCACTATGGGACTCCAGAGAAGCTTGAGCGAGTAGGGATAGGCAGCGAGCGAGAAGACGCCAATGGCGGCGTAGGATACGTTGTGCTTGAGAAGGAAGGGAACAGAGCCGTGGGCCAGCCCCATGGGTATGCCTTGGAGGAAGTAGAGCAGCACCAGGAGGAGAAAGTTGCTCTGGTCCTTCTTGGAAAGCTCAAAGAAGCCCTTGGAAGGCCCTTCCTCGTCGTGGCCCAGCTTGGGCACTTCATCATCCAGGGAGAAGTTGGAGTTGCCCATGAGGGATGCAGCTTGGCTCGAGGGCGACGTGCTGTCGAAGGACGAGTGCTTGCGCCGATGTTCCAACATGACGCTGTTCATAGCAGTAGAATTTGCATTGCCGTTCTTCTTCTTTTCTTGCAGCGAGTCGGTGGAGCTCTGTTCACGTAGTACAGAGCCGTGGTTCTTGGATCGCGAGGCTCGTTTGCTCATTTGGGTGCGTCGGTGGGATGTGGCGGATGGGGTGGGAACTCGGTGGTGTAGTTTGGACAAGGTTGAGCGATGGCAGGGACAGGGGATGGCGAGAGGAAGACGCGAACTTTGTGCTGTGACGGTTGTTTAGAGAGCGACTAGTGAAGGGCAAGAAACGTGTTAAGAAACAGCCGGGTTAGTACAACGCGGGCACCAGTCTATGATTATGCAGCGATGATGGCCGCGGGCCCTGAACGTCTGGACGGAACCGTGTCCTCTAGTCTCAAGCTCGCGACGAGGGCGGAGCACTAACCCCCACCCCCCTGCCCGACGCTTATTCACGTGTTAGCGCGTTCATCTTGCCCGCCCACGCGTTCCAACACCAACACCGATGCGCTTCCACTGCGGCAGACGACTACACAATGGAGACTACTGAGCAACTCGACGACGAAATCAGCGACCTGCATACCCGGATAGCCACTTTGAAAGCTCATCGCGCGAACCTATCTTCCGTTCTCTTGTCGCAACCCCACCTCGCTGCGCGTCTCCATAGTAGCGGCACACACAACAACCCTGCCGACGATACCAGTCCAATCATCACACAGCAGTCGAAACGCGTCCTCGAAAACACCTATCGCGCCTGCGCTGGCGTTACTGCATACAAAGTCAAAGATCCCGACCCACATGCGCTGAACCATGGCAACATTCTTGGCGTTAGCATAGATGTGCCACTCAGAGGCAGATTCGTCGAGACATATCACGTCTTACTGAGCGTCAGACAAAAGGATGAAAAGACTATCCTAAGAATCAACAAGCACACTATTCCACCATGTATACCTCTGCAGCAATTGTCCGACAAGTGGCTACCCACGGGGGGCAAAGACGAAGAGAATGATCCAGAACAGGACTTGGTGCAGTTTGGGAGGCTGCTGCGGAAGGAGCTGGTGAGCTGGCACTTGCGTGTCAACGCTTTGGAAGAGTTACAGAAGGAGGCTGGTCTGGCAAAACCACGCCCGAACAGCGAAACTGAGGGCTTTGCACCAACTGGAAACATCTTGAACGCTTTCGTGAGCGATGATGAGACGAGCTCAGATGTCGAGGAAGCTGAAGACGAGACTGATAGCGCACGCATACTGGACATCGAAGCCGATGCTGCTGTCAGGCAAATCACTGTTGTCTGGTCCGACAGACGAACAGCGGTCATGTCCGTCACCAAAGATGGTAGGATTGAGAGGGCTGTGTGCAGGACAAGAGATGGAGTCCGAGATGATATTTTCAGCAGGAAGGCCATAGGTCCCATCGGTAGCTTGGTCCGCAGACTACGAGCATGAGTAGACGAGCGAAGCCTGAACCAGATCTTCTAAATCTTTATGAAAGCTCGGCTGCTGGGCACGGCGTTCATGATTTTTACGATACCCATTGATAGCGAGTCGTTTATCATATTCATCAAGCGCTCTCTCAACTAAAAGGTCACGAACCCAGACTTTCTGTTCTACACTTTTGACAAGGAAATTACGCGACTTCGTAACGGTCCATGCAGACAGCCTATCTGCTGTGGGACCTGGTAGCGTCATGCTACGGGTGCGCATCGCTCATTTCCTGTTACCAAATGCTGCAAGTGCACTGCGGATATCGGGCAGTACATCGTTCACTCACGACGTTGAATATTCCCCAAGTGGTGTGGAAATGTTACAGTGGTGCAGTGAAAGACTAAGCGCGCATTGGCCACACTCTTTGGAGGGCTGATAACACCGGTGGGGATGATCCCTTCCACCTTTCACGCGACCACGCCTTTCTCGCCAGTCATCTCCATCGCAGCAAACTTCACACTCCAAATCGCCCTACCCCGCGCCACTATTCTGCATATGTGTTTGTCTCTCTGCTATACTGCAGTGATCTTGCCTTGCCCGATGTGTGAGAAGCCGAGGCTGCGGGCCTCTGCCTGGCCATCCTCCCGCGCTCCAGGCCTACGATACAGCGCAGCGTGCGTGTTGACCCCGATAATTTCGACTTGTTATCCTGCCCTGGACTCTTATAGCGCGTGCTATCTCCATAGTGCTGCTTCAATCTGCAAGAACCCTAGCAAAGCATCGCGTGTCTTCAATCAGCAGTGCACGAACGCGGATAAGCCTAAACAACTGCACGCTAGCATACTTCGAGGAACGGCTCATTCGAAGCGCTAGAGGTCCATCTTTCCATGCAGAGTGGCAGGTTGCAATATCGCTGCATCTGGGCCGGGTTTACTTCTGTATCTGCTCATCCCTCGCGTATGGATTGCAGCTCAATGCGGCTAGCCGCCCGTCCCGCATGCCATCCTTCCCGTCAAGCACCATCTCCTCGTGCAGCCTCAGTCTCCACTTGTCTCGTCTGCGATACGCCGCCGCTAACTCACAATCTATTTGCACCTGGGGCTGTCAAACTTTTGACAATATCTCTGCTCAGCCTAAGCGTTCAGACGGTCCGACGGCTTGCCACACTTATGCAGGTGTGAAAGATGAAGACAAACTGTCACCCACGGGTTGTAAGGAGCAGGGTTTACACTGTTTTCTTTGACTAGAAGCTGTACTTTTGCTTCCGGAAAGGTTTGTGCAAACCCTTATCTCTCGTTCCCGCTCAGGTGGTATCTATCCCGTGGAGCGTACTCGAGTACACACCATCACGGCCTTCACGCTCACTTTTTCCACTCGGTATTGGAAATGTGTTCCCATGTGCCGATGCGCGGTTTCACCCGCAGGGCTGCCCCCCGAGACCATGCCGCCGTGGATTGGGGGGCGAAACAAGCCGTTTGGGGTCGCAACGCAACCTGATGCCATGTTGTATCTCGATGTTACACATCCTAACAACCGCGAGACCATCTATCGAGCAGTATAGGAGTTCTCAGACACGACTCACATTTCTAAAGGAAGCTATCACAACAAGAATCTTGATGTCACTCGCTGTCTGAAAAGCGTACTAGCTTTCTTTCTGAGCAACAGACGAGCTACCGTTCTGTTTCTCGCTAGCAGCAAGGCAGATATGGAGAACATCCGGTCTGTACTGCCGCTACAGTTAGACTCAGACGTTGTATGCTTGCTCAAAGTACCGGGTGTATTCAACGAGCGTTCAAGGCCACTTGTCGTTTTTGTCTACAAGTCGACTAGTCATAGCTGCAAGCGGTTCGCCTAGAAGCCTTTAGCCGTCGCCCCCCAGATCCTAGCCGTCTGTACCTGGTCGATTAAGAGCACTCTCTACAACCGTTCCTGGGTCTGGGCATAGTACATCTTGTCAATTGTGCATGTGCAAATAGCCTCGCCTCCCACGCCGCGGGCGCGTGTGCGATGATATGTATCCTTGGGCCCTGGATCTTTACAAGCCCGCGTGCCCTCAGTTCTCTTCTCTACTGTTACATTCCTTTCAGAGAGCTCTTGTAGCATTCACTAGTCGCGACTCACTCGCCAGTTGGTCGAGTGACCATCCTTTACAGTCCTTGACCCATTTTTTTCTGATCAACTCTCTTTTGCTGCGAGTCATCTTCAGACATTCTTTCGAGCATAAATACACGTCTTTGAGCCTTCTCAACATCGTCAGCTTCTCTCCCTCTCTATCCAAACACTTTACGTGGACTTTCGGCACTCAAGCGAAACCGCGTTCGTACCTGCACTAGCCCGCGCCACAGCCACGTAGCACAGTAGCGCGCCACTAGCGACATCATAAGGATGCGCGCCGCCAACATGCTCGCGGGAGTAACATCGTTACTCTCGTTCTCCACTCTTGTACAAGCCGTTGCAATCCCGCAAGGTACCAACTACAACATGACGACTAGTTCGGCTGTTTCAGGTTACAAAAACGTTGCCTACTTTGTCAATTGGGTCTGTTCGCTAGCCTGAGTGTATGTAAGAGAGGTTCGTCTGACAACATATGCAGGCTATTTATGGTCGCGCATACAACCCTCAGGATCTTCCTGGTGAAGAGCTTACCCATGTTCTCTACGCTTTTGCCGATGTTCGCGATACTGGCGAGGTCTTCCTGACGGATACTTGGTCAGACACTGACAAGCACTATGCGAATGACTCGTGGAACGATGTTGGCACCAACGTCTATGGATGCGCCAAGCAGTTGTTCCTCCAGAAGAAGCGCAACCGCAAGTTAAAGGTGCTACTATCGATCGGCGGATGGACTTACTCTGCCCATTTTGCCCAGCCTGCGTCGACTGCCCAGGGGCGAGCCACGTTCGCAAGCAGCGCTGTCGAGATTCTAAAGAACCTGGGCTTCGACGGACTTGACATCGACTGGGAGTACCCGGCGAATGAAGCCCAGGCCAACGACATGGTTCTCCTTCTTGAGGAAACCCGTCGGGCTCTCGATGCGTACTCTGCACAGTATGCCCCTGGGCAGCACTTGCTCCTGACTGTTGCTTCACCGGCAGGCCCCACCAATTACAATAAGATGAAGCTTAGAGCCATGGACCAGTACCTTGATTTCTGGAACTTGGTAAAATACCCTTCCACTCATCCCAGTCGCGCTGGCTGCTAACGACGAGTGTTTAGATGGCTTATGATTATGCTGGATCCTGGGATACGAATGCTGGCCACCAGGCTAATGTGCAGCCTTCTTCTTCCAACCCAACCAGCACACCCTTCAGTACCGCCAAAGCAATCGACGACTACGTCGCCGCCGGCGTACCCGCTGCAAAAATCGTCCTCGGCATGCCCCTGTACGGCCGTTCATTTGAAAACACCGACGGCCCTGGCACGCCGTTCTCGGGTATCGGCCAAGGTACCTGGGAACAAGGCGTGTATGATTATAAGAAACTTCCACTAGATGGTTGCCAGGTCAAGACAGATGATAGTATTACTGCTAGCTGGTGCTACGACGCGACCAAGAGGATCATGGTCACGTACGATACGCCTGACATCATCGCTAAGAAAAGCCAGTTCATCCTCGGAAAAGGACTTGGTGGTGGCATGTGGTGGGAGAGCTCGAGCGATAAGCCGGGAGATGCGAGTTTGATCTCGACGGTAAGTGTCTTTGTCTCTTTTGTTCCCCGTAGCCCCTTTGTATGTGCCTGTTGTGTATAGAGAGACATGGACTAATTGGCCGGTGTAGTTTGTGAAAACAATTGGTGGAGTCGATAGATTGGATCAGTCGGCCAACTTGCTCAGCTTCCCAGAGAGTAAATACCAGAACTTGCGCGAGGGCATGCCAAACAACTAGTGGGCCGTCTTGTGGTCGTGGTGGTGGCGGCGGTAGTGCTGCTGCCGTGTCAACGTCTGCACGATACGGAAAGGTCGCTTTGTGTGAAGAATGGGCCAAGGGGCATTAGATTAGTTCTTCCCCTTTTTTTTTTCTGTGTGAAGACTCTGGGCTTTCTGTACATACGACAATCGTTCATTTCTTTCTTTAGGGTGGTAGACGGCTGAACGGCGTTTGTGGGGCTAGAGTGAGACTGATTTAAGGTTGGACAAGAGGCCAATAGATATGGCTCGTATATACGGTTTTATGAATTCATTATTTTCGAAGATCAGTCACGTCAAAGCTTGGGAGTGAAGGACAACAAGAATGCATTGTCATGCGTAACACCATCTGAACTCTGCTGGGATTCAAGACGCCCCAAATTATTTACGTGGTCGAAGTAAAGTGTTGTACATTGCATAGCCTGGTTGAAGCAGGCTCCTACTCAGGATTGAGTTGAGGTAGTCCTGAAAGTCACAGTAAAGCCATAGCCTATTCTCACACCTCTATATCTACAATGTCTTGCTAGTTTCCTCTGCAGCACTGAGATCTGCGACTTCGCTCTTTCCCGCATTGCCTAATCTCCGCTTCTTCAGGACATTCTCGATAAAGGCCTCGCCTGCTTTGTAACTTGAGCGCACGAGCGGACCGGAGGCGCAGTACAGGAAACCCATATCGAGAGCGCGCTGGCGCCAGAGCTCAAACCTATCGGGGGTGACGTAGTCGTGGACGGCCATATGGCGCTTGGTGGGTCGCATGTATTGGCCAAAGGTTACGACGTCGACATTGTTTGCGCGGAGCTCTGTATACATATTAGTTTAGTCTTTTTGTATACTGGATGGTGCGGACGTACCCCTCAACGCATGCCATAGGTCCTCGTCCGTCTCGCCCAAGCCCAGCATCATACTGGTCTTGGTGATAAGCTCCGGTCGTGCCTCCTTGGCCGATCGCAACACGTCCAGACTCTGCCTGAACTTGGCCCTCCGATCGCGGACGAACGGCGTGAGGCGTTCGGTCGTTTCGATGTTGTGCGCAAAGACGTCGACACCACTTCGCGCAACTACCTTGGCCATCTCCAGATTGCCTCCGTAGTCACCACCCAACAACTCGACAAGCTGTGTTGGGTTCTTTTGCTTGATCTTCATAATGGTCTCGGCGATGTGATGCGCTCCGGAATCTGCAAGATCGTCTCGATCAACCACTGTGATGACGACGTAGCCCAGCCCCCACCTCCGCAACGCTTCAGCTGTGTTTTCTGGTTCGTGGGGATCCAGGGGCGGGGGTGCTTTGGATGTCTTTACGGCGCAAAAGCGACATCCTCGTGTGCATGTGTCTCCCATGAGCATGATTGTCGCAGTCGCGGCACTCTTTGAGCTTCCGCCCCAACAATCGGAAATGTTGGGACATCTTGCCTCCTCGCAGACTGTGGCTAGGTTCAGCCCCCGCAGGTCTTTCTTGATTTGCTTGTAGTTCTGGTTTGCGTTTGAGGGTATGGGCGTCCTCAGCCACTCTGGAAGTCGTGTGATGGTCTTCTTGCGGCCTTCTGGGCCTACCTGCACCGTCTTGATCTCGTATGCTTCGGCGGGGGAGAGGGGCGCCTCGGGGTTGACAAAGTCGCCGAACGATGGGCCGGCATTCAGTGTATCGCTGAAAGATGTCGCTGGCCGTGATCGCTTTGTGGGTGCTTCGGGTGCTGCGGTTTGCGGCGTATCGGAGGTCGTGGCAAAAGTTCTAAGCGGCGTCCTGGAGCGAGGGACAGCCTTCAATGTGGACGGGGAGAAGAGACATCGCGAGCGTGGTATTGAGGCTGCCATTGTCGCGTATATGTGAATGTGAAAGAGAAAAAAAAGAGGGAGGAGAGCGAGTGAGCAAGTGTGTCGAGTCTATGTTGGAGGGCAGAGCCTTGAATACCCGCACCGCATTGAGTTGCGCATTCCGAGCGCCAAGACCTGGAACATGCAAGAGCAGCCCACACGGCGACATCCCTGCAGGTGGACTCCCTCGCGCTGGTCGAGGGCATCTTCAACGTCGCCAATTCAAGACGGCCAGGCAATCAACACTGCGACTTACCCCCGACACCCCCACGTCTCCGCACTCACCAGTCCCAATTGCAAGGCGGCATTTGGACACATTTACACACGCCGTCGCAAAAGGCCACGTTAGGCGGAGGAAGAGCGGGACAAGTTTACACACCTGCGGAGAGAGCTAGCCGTTCGGAGCTGCACTACAACACCATGGACAAGAAGCACGAGGATGCTGGCGGAGTCGCCCAGATTGACAAGACATCCGTGTTCCAAGAAGGTAGGGCGACTGTCACTGAGACCATAGGCTGGCGGGGGGAAAGCTGACCTTGTCCAGCACGAGTATTCAACCAGAGCCCTATATCGCCCAGGAAATGTAGAGTGATCCTGACCAAGCTGGCCCTGCTGCTCTTCACCGGAGAGAGCTGGGGACGCCAGGAAGCCACAACCCTCTTCTTTGGCATATCGAAGCTGTTCCAGAACAAGGATGCCTCGCTCCGCCAGATGGTCTACCTGGTCATCAAGGAGCTCGCTGGCTCTGCCGACGATGTCATCATGGTCACCTCCTCCATAATGAAGGACACATCCGTCGGCAGCGACGTCGTATACCGCCCCAACGCCATCCGCGCCCTCTGCCGCGTCATCGACGCCTCTACCGTGCAGGCCATCGAGCGTCTCGTCAAGACGTGCATAGTCGACAAGAACCCCTCCGTGTCCTCGGCCGCCCTCGTCTCGTCGTACCATCTTCTCCCAGTCGCCAAGGATGTCGTTCGAAGATGGCAGTCCGAGGCTGCGGAAGCTGCATCTGGAAGCAAGTCGGGTGGAGGTTTCTTGGGAGGATTCGGAGGAGGCTCGCATAGCGCTCTGCAGGCCAGCACAAACTACATGACACAGTACCATGCAATTGGTCTCCTCTACCAAATGCGCTCTGGCGACAGGATGAGCTTGGTCAAGATGGTGCAGCAATACTCGGCTGCTGGCGTCGTCAAGAGCCCTGCTGCTACCGTCTTGCTGGTCAGACTGGCTGCTAAGCTCGCTGAAGAGGACCCGAACCTACGCAAGGTAAATCTTACGCGCTTCATAGGGAAAGACTTACTAACACCCATCGCAGCCCATGATGCAACTTCTCGACGGCTGGTTGCGCCACAAGTCGGAAATGGTCAACTTCGAAGCTGCAAAGGCCATCTGCGACATGCGCGATGTCACCGATGCCGAACTCGTACAAGCCGTTCACGTCCTCCAGCTCTTCCTCACGTCCCCTCGCTCCGTCACCAAGTTTGCCGCCCTTCGCATCTTGTCGCAAATGGCTTCCTTCAAGCCGGATGCTGTCCGATCATGCAACCAAGACATCGAATCGCTCATCACAAACTCGAACCGCAGTATCGCAACTTTCGCCATTACTACACTCCTCAAGACGGGCAACGAGTCTTCAGTTGACAGACTGATGAAGCAGATTACAGGCTTCATGGCTGAAATTACTGACGAGTTCAAAGTCACCATTGTAGAAGCTGTCCGAACGCTGGCACTGAAGTTCAAGGCGAAGCAGTCTGGATTCCTTGCTTTCCTCAGTGGCATCCTGCGCGACGAAGGTGGTTACGAGTTCAAGCGGTCTGTTGTGGAGGCCATCATGGATCTCATCCGCTTCGTACCCGAGGCCAAGGAAGACGCGCTTGCTACCCTATGCGAGTTCATCGAAGATTGCGAGTTCACCAAGCTCGCCGTCAGGATTCTTTTCGTTCTTGGACGCGAGGGCCCCTCAACACCCCACCCCACCAAGTACATTCGCTACATCTACAACCGCGTAGTCTTGGAGAATGCCATCGTTAGGGCTGCCGCAACCTCTGCTCTTTCCAAGTTTGGCGTTGGGCAGAAGGACCCTGAAATTAAGAAGTCGGTCCATGTTCTCCTCACAAGGTGTCTCGACGATGTTGATGACGAGGTCCGTGATCGAGCTGCGCTTAGCCTTCGTTTGATGGACCAGGAAGACGACGACATGGCTGTCAGCTTCATTCGCAACGACTCGATGTTCTCACTCCCTGTCCTGGAGCACCAACTGGCTATGTACGTCAGCTCGGATTCCCGTGATACCTTCGAGACAGCCTTCGACATCACTAAGATCCCAACTGTCTCCCGTGAACAAGCAGATGCAGCGGATCTTACCAAGAAGACCGAAGGCGCTACTCCAACACTCAAGGCGCCCAGCGCGGCCAAAGCACCATCAAAGGCAGGTGCCGATGCCGCCGCAAGCGCAGCATCAAATGCTCAGAAATACGCTACAGAACTGCAAAAGATTCCAGAGTTGGCAGCGCACGGTGGTGTGCTCAAATCAAGCGACGTCGTCGAACTTACAGAGTCCGAGACCGAATACGTCGTCACTGCCATTAAGCACATTTTCAAGGATCACATTGTCATCCAATATGACATTAAGAACACTCTTGAGGACACCGTATTGACAGATGTGGAGATGGTCGTCACACCAGAGGATGACGGAGACGTGCAATTAGAAGAAGAATTCGTTATCCCAGCGCCCAAGCTCGCCACCAACGAGCCCGGTACCGTTTACGTGTCCTTCAAGCGCTTGGAGACCGAGTCGCAATTCATCGCCGCCAGCTTCACCAACGTACTCAAGTTCACAAGCAAGGAGATCGACCCAAGTACGAACGAACCAGAGGAAGGCGATGGATACCCAGACGAGTATCAGGTTGAGGATCTGTACCTCACCGGTGCTGACTACGTTGTTCCGGCATATGCAGGCAGCTTCGATAACGTTTGGGATCAGTCGAATGGCGATTCGGCAACCGAGACATTGCAGTTGGGTAACATGAAGAGCATATCAGGTACGTCATTAATGTTACAAGCTATCTCGAATGGTGAACACACGACTGACAGTTTACAGATGCAACTGAGCAACTTACCAAGACACTCTCCCTCCAACCTCTCGAAGGTACAGACGTCACTCTGTCAACTTCAACACATACTCTCAAGCTTTACGGCAAGACCATCACAGGCGGCAAGGTTGCTGCGATGGTGCGGATGGCCTTCAGTGCTAAGACTGGTGTGACGATGAAGATTGATGTAAGGAGCGAGGAAGAGGGTGTCGCTGCATTGGTCGTAGGTAGCGTGGCGTAGGTGACGGTAGGCCGAGATTTGTTTAGTAGCGTGTCTTGAAAGCGTAAAAGGTCAACGGGCTTCTTAGTAGAACTCTTGATATGCACAGCTCAATGATCATAAATGTTATATGTTGACGGGATCGACCAACAAGCGCCCTGAAATACTAGATCTCCTCTGCAATTCTCTACTTTGTAAGTGCTTCGATGGCCTTGTTCACGACACTCCGTATTTGTTTCCATCTCTTCACCAAGGTCTCCTTTTGGCCTTCCGCAAGCTCATGCTCGTTTTCTTCACCCAAATCCAGATCCTCAACTTCCTCCAAAGTATCCACTATCTCCCTTGAGTACTTGGTCAACACATCCGCCAGGTACTTATTCAACCGCGCTTGATCCCTCGCTCCATCATCATCCCCAGACACAAACGCCGAATACCTCCTCGAATCCAGGACCAACAGCCTAAGGACAGTCTGCGTTCTGTAACACACCGTCTCCTCCTTCCCTGCACCAAACAACGTGTAGTTACCGTAGAACCCATCTTCTTTCAGCGCATCCACTTGCTGCTTGTCCAATAACGGGACCAAGACGTGATCCAAGGGCAAAGAGTCGTGAACGTTATGGTCCAAAATGAATCCGTATTCCACAAGGAGGAAGTCGTTTGTGTGGGGACCATATGTCACAAACACCTCCTCGCCAGCAGAGTATGGTCGATCGGCGGTTACGGAGTAGCCCTGGCTGTCGTGTTGGGGATGACACCCGTTGTCTGAGTGGTTGAAGTAGTCGATGAGCGGACACATGCAGTAGCAATCGTCTGCGGTCAATTTCGGGCGCCGTTTAGGTAAGCGAGGGTGTGCGTTGGGCAGGTCGGGATACTCCCAGTAGAAGGTTCGGGTATTTACTATCAGCCAGGTGTACGTGTAGAGGGACTTGGTGATGGAAGGAGGTAGATGGGTGGAATGGGCGGCCCAGTCCTTTTCTAGGTTTGTACGCTGTTTGGCGAGGAGCGTTTTGCAGGCGGGTGGCAGGAGAGACTGGAGCGAAGACGGGTAGTGGATTGGCATGGTGGATTTGAAATCTTGTTGCGTGGGCCAGACGTCTTGCCAAAGGTGGTAGGAGTGCGGTTCCTGGCCACTATACCATAGGGATAGGGATGCTGCGAGTTTTCCGTGAACAGTGGTATTTTCCGGAAGCTTGAAGGCGTGGATTGAAGGTAGGGCGACATGAACGAGTGATTTGTTGGAGACGTGCACTAACTTGTCTCCTTTCTTGATGATTTAGTTGAGAGTTGAGTGGTGGGTAATTCGAGAAGGGGGACTGACTTTGATGTCTTTTGCTGCTACGATACCCATTCCTCGTCCGCTGAAGCGTGCTGGAGCGATTCCATTTATCTCAACCCCATTCGACTTGGCCCAGTCGACAAACTGGGTGTGTTGTTCACCAGGGTCTAGTGCTGCAGTCATGGCTGCAGTGAAGAATTCTGAAACTTCCCAGCTTGATGTGCGAATACAATCTTGAAAATTGTCAGTGGTCAGATCTAGAGGGAATATCTTGACTGGAAGTACGGATGCCATACTGAAGATTCCCAATAAAGTTTGCTGTACAACCAGTGTTCAGTCCGCCTAGGTACAAATCGCTTTATGCCGGATCAAGGTCCAAGTTGTTGAACAAGCAGCCTCAGTAACACGACGGTAGATGACGGTGGCAATTGCAAATATATGTTAGCTCATCGATTGCGTAGCAATGGATGGCGCAATTGTCTTTTTTCGGAAGTCAAAGAAAGAGTCATGATTGACATACTTTTGGTGTGGCTGGTGGCATGTGGCGTATCGATAAGATTGCATCATGTCATCAGCTCAGAACGATGCCAGCCAGCTTTCCTGTGCTTCACCCAATTTTTCATTGACACGCGTAAATGGCGAGAAATGTGCGAATACATCAGCTCCAGAAGCTGACGTGGCGCCCATCCTTCCAGGCGTCTTCGTTTGTACAGCCATCTCGCTGCTTTTCAGTCCTCAATCGCCCTCCGCCCAAGTATGAGGGCCACATACCACTAACACGCGTGGAAAGATTAGGGTTGGCAATAGGTTCAGGCCTTGGAAGCTTCTTGGACCCCCGGAGAGGAGGTGAGATGAGATCCAGAGACTTCACATCAGCGTGCGCTGCTTACACAGGTCAGACCTCATCGCATCCTTTGGTGAAGCGACCGCACAGCCCTACTTCATATACAAGCTTCGCGATCGCATGCTTCTGAACCCAATTGGCCGACGAATACTACGCGACCGACCGCGATTGACGTCCACCTCGCTTGACATTCCCCGCCTTCGCAACCTACCGCCGAACACACTGGGCTATGCGTATGCTGCATGGCTTGACCGCGAAGGCGTCTCTCCAGATACGCGGGCGGCAGTACAATACATAGATGACGAGGAGTGCGCATATGTCATGCAACGATATCGCGAGTGTCACGACTTCTACCACGCTCTGGTAGGACTACCCGTCTTCCGTGAGGGTGAAGTTGCTCTGAAAGCATTCGAATTCGCAAACACTGGCCTACCCATGACTGGCTTGGCTGTATTCAGCGCCTTCACCTTGAAGAAGGCTGAATGGAGACGTTTCTGGGACGTCTATGGACCGTGGGCTACAAGGAACGGCGCACAAAGTGCCGACGTGATCAACATCTACTGGGAGGAAGAACTAGAAACAGACATTGACGACTTAAGAGCTAGGTTGGGTATCGAGAAGCCACCGGATCTACGAGCTATGCGCAAGGCTGAACGCGAAGCGCGCAAGAAAGAGAAAGAAGCCAAAGAGAACATGGCACGGGCTGCCGTATGAAGCAACATAAATGTACATTATCGTGTAATAATGAACTGACACACGTCGTAAATTTAGCCTGTCAATTGTGCAGGATAAGTCTCATGCAGGTTACCCGCTCGAAGTAGGAGGCAACACAAGGATGCGGGGTCTCCACACGGGACGGAACCCGCAAGCCGGATCACCCACTCCGGACGACCCTGTGCTATGAATGCGGCCAACTTACAACCATGCTTCTGGCCTGCTTCCTACAACAATATCCGATTAACGGGTGCTGTCATGGCTGAGAAACGGAAGCATGATGAATCGGTTGGATCAGACCATTCACGACTACCACCAAATGATCGCCGCCCGTCCACAAGCCCAGTGGATGATGGTCTGGCTGTCGTCGAGAACTATCCCAGAAAACGTATAGCCATAGCCGTGGGTCGAAATTGCTCCTTACTTCGTTACATGGATTACTCATACTTTTTAGTGCAACGTCTGTAGATTCCGGAAGACTCGCTGTGACGCTCAGAAACCGGTTAGTGAGACGACATTTGCTTTGCACGTACCGCTCATTAACAGTCACAGTCATGTGGATTTTGTACTGAGCTTGGAATTGAATGTACTTATCGAAAACCAACAGTCGGCGACCGGACGAAACCGGTTGGTCCCTCACCAGAAGCTTGGTCAAGCATTGAAAGACGACTGGCACAAGTTGAAGCCAGACTGGATTCTACGCAGCAATATGTACATGGATCCGCCGCGCTCTCACCTAATACGTCTACTCATAGCGACATATACCCTCCACCGGAGCCTAGATCTCGACACTCAAGCGCCAATAGAATGGCCATCGAGATGGTCAACAATACCACTATGTCCATTCCATCGGTCGGCACACCAGTGTTATATGATTTCGCTTACCGACAGACAAGTACCGAAGGCAAGACCCCAAGACCTAGTCTTACGACTTTCCGCGCGCCTCCATACATCCACGTAGAGAGTTGGGACTACACAGCTGACTTTTACGATGACGAGATCTTGGCGGGTGAACGACTAGCCGACCAGTGTGATGCAGTCATATTGCATCCAGCGGACTTATCGCGACGAACTTGCCGGCGACTCCAACAGTCGTTTGTGGAGAACTTCCTTCGTTGGACACCGATCTTCGACCAACAAACGTGTATCAACGCGCTTGAACAAGGAGACTCGGATAGTTTTGCATCATCCGATGCACCGACATGCCTAGCCTTTTTGATCTTGGCCCTTGGTGCTATCTCTGAAGATAGAAACAATTCAAACAACCTCACACCTGGACTGGAGTACTTTGCACGTGGCTCAAGAATTCTCGAGCATTTATCGCTTCGTATCGGCAATCTGGCCACCCTTCAGTGTCGGATCCTGCAAGCTTCGTACTTCAAGTTTGCTATCAGGCCTTTACAGACGTGGAATTCTATTACGCAAGCAGCGCGTGATTGCATGCATATCCTGTCATCCAGAATAATGCAGCGATACAATCCTTCCGATCAAGAAGCATTCAATCGAGCGTTTTGGGCTTGTTCCACAATACTCCATGAGCTCGAGGCAACATGTAAGATGCATCCCATCGGACTGCGCCATTTCCACGAATTAGTTCCGCTTCCCCAGTTCGAAGAAGAAGACTCAGGCTTCTATTTCTTTCTAGCGCAAATTAGTCTCAGAAAGTTCTTGACGCAGACCCTTGAAGTTGTTGGGTACTTTACAGGACAGGTCATATTTGCACCTGTTGTCATTGGCGAGTTGCGCAAACAAGTACGCGAATGGTACGATCATCTACCTTCGGTCGTCCAATTCCCCATCGATTCGACGCCGCTGTTTGACTCCAGGAAATCTTTCCTGCGGGTTCAGTATATCGCTTTACACGTAGTGCTTGGCTGGCCGTCAGTGCTCAAGATACTGGAAGTTAGTGAAGAGGAGGCTGGCGCTCAAGACCACGAAACGATAGTGGTCACAAGGGATCACGCGCGACACTGCATAAAGAGTTCAGCCTTGCTTCTAAGTATAGCAGACGAGCAGCTCATGGGAAGGAAGATGGGAACGCACTTCACATTATATCCAACATTTGCATGCTTTGCAACTCTCCTTATTGCATTCGACCACCCGGCTCTCGCCTTCATCGAAGAGACTAAGCAGGAGCAGCATATCCGGAACGGATACGATGTACTGCGACCATGGGCCCACCTTCCCCTCATTCGACGGGGACTGGAAAGGGCACGCATCTTGATGCAGCAGAACAATCTTGCGCACATATTCCACACATACACGGATGAATTACCTCAAAATGCATCTGGTGTTAGTCCACCAGTAGCAACGAGTCACGACTGGAGATCTCCGCGTGCTGAGTTCACCATGAAACCATGATAGCCGCCTGGACCCTTAGATGGCATCTGAGTTCCCCTGTAGGATGACCGATCAGATTGCAGTACGGCACGAATGAGGGAATCCCACTGGCGCGAACCGTGCCGCAAAGACGTCATGCTAATCGGGAGATATGCACCATAGCCGGTATACACATTCGGCCCAAGCATCCAGTATGGCTGATTCCTTCGATTCTTTATCTGTTCCATCAGGGCGCCCTGCGGATGGATCCGAACAAATAGGATTGCTTCCAGACCACATGACGTTCATTGACTGCAGTCATATCCCCATGCAGCACCGTTGATCCGCAGTCCAGGATCATCGTTATGTGCGGGACTCCTCGATCGCGCTTTCATTCCGCGTCTACGAACAAGCGACAGTGGAGATTCCTTGCAATTCCGTGCTTGAGCAGCCATTACGGGCATTACTACGAGTATCTGGAGTTGAGTGCAAGACTTGAGAATTAACGATTGAACAAAAGACCGACCAATAAGTCTCACTGAATCACGATCCGCGTTTTGCGCGCTATGGAAATTGGCCAATGTACACTGCAAACTTGCAAAGAAGTAGACCACAATGATAGCGAATGACCAAACAAGACCAGGCCCTTGAGAAAGACTGTGCTGTACAATGGCTTGTGTCGCTGCACATTATCTCCACTGGATACCAAGAAATTGCTTTCCGAAACATTAAGGTCTGCAGCGCCGCTCATTCCAGATTGCGTGGATGTACGTTTGGTGGTGCTGCATTCTGGCCTGAATAAGAGAAGACCTACACCGAAACGAGCCATGCCATCGTGCAGCCTTACAATCACTGGGGTGTAGCAACCCTATCAAGCGTGTTGCGCTTATCGACTGTCAACTGACCGCTCAGGCGAGCGCTGCGGGTGTGACTTGAGTAAGGGTTGTCCTGGCTTGGAACCACTGCTGCTAGCATCACTTATGAAATGCAAAAGGTGTGACGGTCGCAAATTCAAGCTTTTACCGCGTCAATTGTACCACTTTGTTTAGCATTTGTCTCAGCTGCCCATGCAGCGCTTTACTTCGTAACACCATCCTTCGATAGCCTATATCACTGGCGTACGATCCACTTTGCGGTTTGCCATGGGACAAAACAGACAACCTGAACTCTACACAGCGGCGCTTGTACCTTATGTAGCTGCTGCGATTGCACTAGTCTCTCGGCTGGCTTCTCGCCGTCAGACTAGGCATGCTTTGGTGTGGGAAGATATTTTGGCTGTTATTGCCTTCTCCAACGGAAGCGCCTTTACCTTCATTAGCATATACAGTACGTAGTATCGCACAGTCGAGCCAAGTGCGCACTAACAACAGCAAGAGATGCGATGGGGCCTAGGAAAGCCACTTCAAGACGTGGACATGCCAGAGGATGAGATTGTGTACCATTATTTCTTGGACCTTTGGGTAGACATGTGGTTCTACACATTCTCCGTTGGGCTGTCGAAGTTCGTGATACTAGGCTTCTACTGGAGAACCTTTTCACTTTCAATCATTAGGCAGCCTATTAGAATCCTCTTTGTCTGCTCGGTAGTTTGGATCATCGTCAGAGTAAGTGGACAACCAACCTCGGACTCCAAGAGCAACATGCTGACCTCCAAAGGTCACACTCATCTCTATGCAATGTCAACCGATTCGGAAATTTTGGCATAAAGACGTCCCGGGCAAATGCCCTCTGACACCGATGCTGTCGCTCTTTGCAGCAAGCATACCGCACTTCATTCTGGAAGTTGCAATACTGCTGTGTCCACTCATCGAGATCTATAGACTTCACATCTCAGCCGCACGTAAGATCGCCGTGGCAGCCATGTTTGCATCCGGGCTACTGTGAGTTCTCCACATACAACACCATTTGAATTCTGTTGACGCGTTCAAAGAGTCTGCGGCTCAGCACTTGGCACTATCATTCATACTGTCGCGCTAGGTAGAAAGAACAATCAGGACCTCACTTACGATGGCATCGACGACCAGATATGGGCAGTGTGCGATGTAAACTTGGCATCCTTCGCAAGTCAGTCATCTATATCAACCCTCATTGTTAGAATGATTGGCTAACCCTTTCGCTAGCATCCCTCCCTCTTCTTCGCCCCATTCTTCGCTCTTGTGGTGGCATATTCACCTATCTGAGGTCAAGCGACAGGTCCATTGCACCCAGTAATTACGGCAATACAAACTCCGTCCCGACATTTGGTAGTGCCCCTAAAAGGAGACGCAGCCAACCCTTGACAGCTACCAATTTAGATACTGAGTCTACGATCGAGCTTGCTGGTGAATTTCGTGGCCACAGAGGCGAGCGCCGTGGCAGGATATCTGCTCTGCATAAGGACGAGTGCGAACACGAGTGCGAGCATGACCTGCACCACGATGGCGAAGACAAGGTTGAGACACGAGGTGGTGTACATATACGCAGTGAGACTAAAGTAGATTTCGGTAGCGTTTAGTTTTGTGCATACGAAATCACAGCAAATATCTTGTCTTTCTCATTCTTTGCATGTTTCTGCTTGTACTCCAAACTCGCATGCTGCACAATTAGTCAATTATACAGTTCAGCTGTAGCGTCACCATTGACAGAGAACTCAATGTGCGTTTGTTCACTGGAATATAGCACAACATGGTTCTTTGAAGACATGGCCTTGAACATCCCAGCAAGTCATGTACAAGGCACCCATACACTCAGCATATACCATGTTGCAAGTAGTTTCCCAGGCTAATCACGATAGTAGACTTGGCTATCATGAAAACCGGATGCTACGCTCTCCGGTTTCGCCGACGACCAGCGCTGACAAACAATGTATTCTCAAGCATTTCAGCAATGCACACAAACCTCAAACGAAAGAAAAGACCGCATACGTGTTCAACGAAGCTTGAGGAAATAACTGGGGTTATCTCGACTATCGCATTATTGGAATCTAAAGTCCGCGATGCATTATCAAACGACTCGAAAGACCACGCCGAAAAGGCACAAAATACCCTTGATTTTGGCGACAGCCTTGAGGAAATATAGGGAGGTAGTTGGCAGTACAACGAGATTGCTACAGGAAATCAGTTAAAAAAACATCCTCTAGCCTTACACTCAATACTTTCCCTGATCGAAATGGCTTCTCACCTCATTACTGGCTCATCCCGAGGAATTGGCCTTGGCTACGTTACGATCCTAGCTCGCAAAGACGCGTCTAAAGTTAGCAAGATTTTCGTCGCCGCTCTCTCTGAGAACTCTGCGCTTAAGAAGTTGATTTCTGTATCAGCTGGTCGCATCGAGTTTGTCCCTCTACAGGTGACGTCCGAAGAAAGTGCTAAGAAGGCAGCGCAGCATGTTGAGCGCTCTCCGGGTGAACAGGGCCTCGATTTTCTTATCAATAACGCTGGCGTTCCAAGTAACACTGAGGGTGGTATTGAGAATATGTTCGTTGTTGAAAGCTGGGGCACCATCTGTACCTTGTGTACTGACGATCTACCAGGACAGATCTTACCGAAGTGCTAAACATCAATGTCTTTGGGGTGCATAATGTCACCAGAGCCTTCCTGCCGATCCTTAGAAGGGGTCAGCTCAAGAAGATTGTAAACATGTATTCATTTTCTCTCTCTTCTTATACAACTGTGTGCCCCTAACATGATATTAGTTCTTCAAGCCTCGGCTCAATGGCCCTATCTATCAGCGATATTCAAGTTCCAGCCTACTCCTGCGTACAAGGTATCGAAAGCCGCACTTAACATGCTTACCGTGCAGCGGGCAGAATCGCTCGAAAAAGACGGTTTTACGGTGCTTACTGTCTGCCCTGGCGTAGGTGTCCCTGTCTGCCCTTGGTATACGAATTGTATGCTAATAGTACATGAAAAGTGGGTTAAGACAGACATGGGAACTGAGGCGGGCCATTTGACTGCTGAGAGCGTAACTGGGGGTCTTAAGGTTATCTTTGGACATACTGCCGCAGATAGTGGCAAGTTCTTCGTCATCGATCTTCCTAGCAAGGAGGTCAATGGGGAGAAGATCTATGATGGTTCTGTTCGTCCATACTAGTGGCCGATTCAATGGTGCTGCTATGCATAGGATGCATGACGTAGATCCTCTTTAGTCTATCAGTGTTAGGACACCTTGGGCGCGGAAGAGGGGACTAAGAGACTAACTGTGTATGATTGTGTAGATTCATGTATTATAGACATGGAGTGCATCCTACTGCAGCTTGTTCGGGGCTTTCTCTTGTGACAAAACATGTCTCATTATCTCACATTCTATTCTATCGTCCTATATAACTTTGGCGTGATTTGTAGGATACAGGACACAAGGCAACTACATAGAAGAGACGGCAAGGTAGTAGTATTATCATCCATTGGAAATCTCAAGCTCTCAGACTAGCAAACGTATACCATTTGTCAAAACGTAGCTCTACACACGGACACACGTATACACGTATTGCTTACATGGTTCACACTCTCGGCTCTGGAGAATCGGGTATCGCTGCACCTGATGATCATCAACGAAACTAGCTATCTTGCCGTTTGGCAGATGGCAATAGAAAATGCTCTCAGGTCACCTCTCGTGGCCTCGTCAATATCCTCCTCGACTACGCGGCCATACTTCTCTTCGTACTCTGCCTTGACCCTGAAAAGATGCTGACGATCCCAGTGTAATCTCACAAGGCGAGAGATGAGTAACTCGACTCTTTGTTGACGTTCATGCTTGCTAGAAGTGGCTTCCCGCGATGACAGCCGGCTGTTGGAAGACCGGGAATCATTTACAGGTTCCATGAGGTCCGTGAGAGCGTGGTGTAGGAGCATTGCATCCCTTGCAGGACGATTAACTTGAGTGGGCAATTAGTATACGTGTGAGACGCAAACTTATGCGGGTAAAACTTACTGACGCCATTGAGGATATGTGCAATGACTTCACCAACCAGATTGTTGCTCTTCTTCAGAGCGTCTCTCGCAAAGTTGCCTTGGTATTTCTTCTCATAGGTCCTCAACACCTCGCGCAAGTGCGCGTCGCTTCGCATGATAACAATGCTGAGCATGGTGCTTTCTCCGCCTTCCCTAGCCCTGACCGCCCTGTATAGAGCGTCGACATCACGCATGCGATACTCGGGCGGCCACACATCGCTTTCCTCTTGCCGCTCACCTTCTAGTGCCATTAGCACAGCTTTTCGGAATTTGTCGGCTTTGAGCTCCTTATCCATGCATCGGGTCAGAGAGTCGCTGTAACGCTTGTCCTTGAATGCGTCCTTGATCTCACGAATCTCGTAATTTTGACGGCCCATCAATGACTCGATGAGCAGCTCGCGACGCGCCGAGTTTGACTGATACCAGTAGTTCGCCCAGTACCCCTCCCCTTCATATTTTCCCAAGGCTGTCACGTAGGCGATCTTTCCGAAATTGCCAGACGTTTTGAGTTTGATATGCTTGGCGATGTTGATACCCCTGCCTTGTACCTTGCAGTGCCGTTTATACTCAGCTCTCAATTCGAGCATCTGGTCATGCGATAGAGCCGGAAGGATATCGACTATAGTATCCACGTCAGGAGTTCGCGCAGCCAGAGCGTCAACAAGCGCTAGGGCGTCGTCTGTAGCGTCATAAACTCTTGCCCTCCGCTCCTTCTTCTCGGGTAGTCGCTCACCGCGGCCATATGCCGCCAATGCCAGCTTGTCGTTATGCTTGGAAGACCTCGAAGGACTTGGCGATCGCCGCGAAGTGGAACGAGAACGGTGACGGCCATGGATAGAATGGCCAGAAGCCCGAGGAGAGAGGGTGTCGAGGGCAGGCAGATGGTCAAGATCGTCGTCTAGCATCAGCGCCTGAGGCATGGGGCTGATGGACTGATAGGTTCCGTGGTAAGCTTCGAGCAGAGGACTCGGCGGTGGCAGTCCCGTTGGAAATCCTCCAGGCATACCTCCAGGGACGATAGTATGCAGGTCTGGTCGGTTTCCGCTCACCGACAGCCTGTCCATGCGCAGCCCATCAGGTCTGTCGCCTGCACCAAGGTGACCCTGTGGACGCAGCTCGACCACATTGCGACCATCGTGTGTGCTCATTGGACCCGAGTAAGAAGCAGCCCGGTGGTGATCGGGACGCTGCGCGTGGTGACCCATTGGCGGAGGTGGATAGCCGGACTGATCAGTTGGCGGCGGCTGGGGAGCCTGTGGCATGGTCGCATACTGGGACTGCGGCGGAGGAGCTTGTGACATGGGGGGATACTGGGACGGGGGTGGAGGGGCGTGTGGCATGGTCGTGTATTGGGGCTGCGGCGAAGGGGCTTGCGATGCAGCTGTGTATTGCAATTGAGCCGACGGAGGGTACGAGGGACTCATGGGCTGGGAGTTGTGTCGTACGTGTGGCGGCTCGCCGGCGCCGCCCACTGGCTTCGCCGTATACTGGAGGGTTGGATTGGCATACTGAGGGCCCCCGTTCGAAGTCGCTGTCGCCGCCGGTGTCCTCGTAGGCGCGTTATGGGAAGCTGGGGCTGCCGTGTAGGCAAAGTTGTGTGCGGTCGGCGCATACTGAACATTGCCAGGCTGGGCATAAGAGACGCCCGCCGACGGGCCTGCCGTGGGCGCGGGACGCGCAAAGGACGTGGGTTGAGAGTAGCCAGGTCTCTCGTGCGGGGGGAGATCGGTGTAGTTTCCCATGGTAATGGGTTCGCTCGCTGGTCTGGCCGCCATGTCTCAGTTTAATCCGTGCGATGTCTGTCGCAACATTTGGCAGAGTCGATTCTCGCAGTACTCACGTCGCATATTGCTGACCCTGACCCGGCTGCCTAATCTCATACTGCGGGGTTGCAGCTCCGTTGTCAGCTGCACCGTATCGCTGAGGCTCGCGCCCATCATGGCTGCGTGAGCGCGAACGCTCTCGACCGCACCCAGGCGACTTGGACCGCGAACGCCTGGAGCTGTCGTCTGGCCGTAAAGACATGGCTTTGTTCTTTCACTTTTGCAATTGACAAAGCAGATATCAATTCAGGGTGGTCGAGGGTTACGCGCTGCCCAGTCCAGTCCAGTCCAGTACACGCGAGGACCAAAATTGCGATGGCGGGTAACTGGCACACCATAGTCGCTTCTTTCAGCCTCGCTCATATTCAAGTTGGGGGCCGGAATCTGTGCTCAGGTCGCACTTGTCGCTAGAATTCGAAATCCGACACGCGTCCGAGCACATCGTGGAGCAGCTCCGTAGGTTCATGCTGTAGCATTATTGTGCAAACTGGTGTTGTTGGGTTTGATGTGTTGTTGGAAGCGGGGAGCGAGGCTTGCTCCGATGCCAACACGCACATCGGCGCTGCACTACAGCCATGATTCTTATCCCGCGTCGCAGCGTCGGCCAAGTGCCAGGAAAAGGTGACGACCATCAGTCAGAGACTTATGTTGAGCCGCTCCAGTTCCGTAATGCGCCGATATCAACGTCGCCATCGGCGAAGACATAAACTGTGGGTCTCAACTCACCGCTTTAGCTACCCTCCACGGAAATTCTAAGCACTCCACACACTTTTTACAAGCCATGACTGGGGAATGCTAGGTACCTTAATGCTTAGGCTATCCGTCCTGTGAAAAGATTTCAGCTCGGGCTGATGTGCTGAATCGGCGGAACGCCACGATGCATAGATAAACAAAGCATGACAGCGGCTTATGGGCCGTGACCATCAGCTAACGCCTTGCCGCTTCACACTGTAGTTAAAGCTGAGGTGATACCACCTTCAAAGGTTGAGTTTTCTTAATATATACTTTGCTACAATCATGGCTACTACCATATCACCCCCTAGTAATCTTCAGCCACAATCGGCACTCCTCCAACTGCCTGCAGAAATCAAACATATCATCTTTGGACTTTGCTTCGTTGCTGAAGCTCCCATAATCGACCCCCAGATTCACAGCTCAAAAGATCGACAAGATGGCACGGCTCTTACAACACCAGGCGCTGCTCTGCTCCAAACATGTCGCAGAACCTATCACGAAATCGACCGCCGTCCACTGTTCGCGCAAAACACCTTTCGCTTCTCAAATCTTACTGGAATGCGCACCTTCCTCCACGCGCTCCCTCTCGACTACAGAACGCGTATTCAAGATATTGAGATTGACCTGCGCGAACTAAACTCGGATCGCCCTCATGTTGCACATGAGTGGCTACAGTACGTTGCGCTGGCAAACAACGAAGCCATGGGTTCACTTCGTGCCGATGCAGTCGGCCTGCGGTGTTTACGAGTAAATCTAGAGGCATGGCCTATCAGTAGGTGTTGCCCCGTAGGGATTTGTATGAGACTTACGCTGACTTCGTGATTCACCTTTCAGTACCTATGTTCAGAAGTGAGCTTTGGCAGTTCATCCGGAGCATGCTTTCAGGTCTCGAGAGCTTGGATAGAATTGTCGTTACTGGAGCTAGTAAAGGCAAAGCAATGGATCGGAAACTGCCATGGTCGCCTGTACATTTTGTTGGCGGGGACGACGTTGGAGCTCACGACTTGCTTGCTCGGATGAACAAGTGTGTCACTGGTAACTCTAGCGACAACCTTGTCAGGTGGACAAGACAAGACGGGAAATTACAGCTAGAGGTACGCTCAAAATCGAGTCTACAAAGTAGCACTGCTGCGCGATGGGCGCAGGCTTCTGGAATCGAAGGTCGCACGGAGATCTGGCCACCAAACGGATTCTGTTCGTTCTTTGCTTGCGAGAGCCGCTACTCCTACGGAGAAGAGTCCGAAGATAAAGAGCTCAATCCCAATGCCGCCGGATGACGGGTCTTGCTGGATCCCATGGACCATGAATCTCATTCTTATACTTCTGGAGACCGATGAGCCACCAACTGCAGATTCCCATGCTCAAAAGAGTGAGAATGCCTCCTACGATTGCACCCGCCAAGAATGCGCCGCGGCCTCCTCCTGTCAAGGTGATGAAAAGGCCGCCCCATGCGCCTGTTACCAATGTAATGGTCAGGGCGAGGTGCCCCCACGGAGATCGAGCGCGGAGCTGACGACGGAATATTGGAAACAGTCCATAAACTTCAATGGAAAAAAGAGTCAGCGAGAAGACATGCGTAGTGGATGGAAGACGCGAGGCAAGAACAGCTGACGCCATCATGGCCGAGTTTGTGGATATCGAAGCTGGTAATCTAGAGACACATGACTTAGCCGCATGTATACTCAAAAGGAGAGTGGTTCTCATACTGTGCACCTGTACCTCCACTGTAGTCAAAGAAGGCAACGTTCATCATCAGCAGCCATGTACTCAACGCCCATATTGAATCACTTGTCGTGGAGCGTGTCAGTGACTTGAGAATCGGACTGAGCCCAAGTAAAGCCGCATAAATCAACAGGGCTGATTTGGCAGTTGCTAGACGCTGTTGAGCTCGTCCTGAGAGCGCTGATGAGGGTTGTAGTCCAGCTTTGTCTGTATTTAAAGTGGGTGTCGATGCCACGTTGGAGACGGTCGCGAACTCCTGGCCCATCCAATGGTCCCATAGGAACCAGGCTAGAACTGTGCATAAAGTGGCCCACCCCACTATGGCTACAGGCGAAACTCTATCATGAATGATGGCCACGAAACAGCAGGCAAATATGATCACTGTTGCAAGATGCTGCACGATGACCGTGGCGTCACCCATCAGTGACCAAAATTCGTAGGGCTGCAATCTTGGATTACGCTGAAGGTGGTCAAGAAAGGTGGTCTCATCTGTATAGTTATCGGGAACTGTACGCGTCAGATATATCCTATCACAGGGACCTACGTGAGTACCTACAAGGCTGTTTGAACCAAAGTAGCTTCTTGTAATTGCCTTTTGCCGACCGGTTTACGATCCGCGGCCCGCCCTTCTTCTTCCTGCTAGTGGAAACAAGAGACGCGCCCGTTGGATCCAGTAGCCGGTTTTGATACATAGTACGCTGTTTAAGGGTTCCAGGAAATATGATTGATGATGGAGAGATAGTTCAGGCGCGAGTTGGAGAAACGGGACGCGATACTACACGTGCGCCAATCACAGACGTTTCCGGTTCGGCCAATCACATTCTCCGCTTTCGTCTCATACATCACGACCTTGGAAATCCTGCAAGCAGGGCAGTTCATTGGTATTGTTGCAAGCATTAAAGGCATAAATCTCGCAAGTTATATTAGCGATTAAGTGTTCTCCAAGCAACCATTATCCTCCTCGACTTGGGCACAGTAGCACGTCCAGCTTTGACTTTGAAGTTGTCCTGTCCTAAGACCCTTCCAATCTCCATGTAGCTCTCAACCGCGACCCGGATAGGGCCTCTCGCCTCAATTGGCAAACGCTCGATCGCATCTCTGGCCTCTTCATACAGAGAAAATGCATCCTTCAGAAGACGCTTGCGCAAGGCCTCGATTTGCGTGTGATCTGGCTTCTTTAATACCTCGTCGTAACTTAACCCCACTTCAGCAAGCCACTTCAGAGGAAGATAAACACGCCCAATCTTAGCGTCTACTTCTATGTCGCGCGCAATGTTGACATACTGCAGGGCCACGCCCATACCGTTACCAGCAGCAACTATAGTCCGTTGCTCTTCAACAGGTAAAGCGCTAGGATACCAGTTGAAGATGAGTTCAATGCACATTTGAGCTACAGTGCCCGCCACACGCTCCGAGTACAAACGCAAATCCTCCGTGGTTTTGACCAGAGGCTCCTTGTCGAAAGCAAGGTCCATCTCAAACCCGCGCAAAAGATCCTCCAACGGTTGGTGCGAGAGCTTAGCAGCTGGAAGCTGTAGGAGTGCAGATTGCGTGCCGGCCGGAAAGTCTTCCCGGACCTGGGCTTGTATAATAGGCTTAGATGCAGAATCGCTGTAAGTATTATTCAGGAACTTGCGCAATTTCGCTATCCAGTCCTTGGCCTCATCGGCAGAGGAGGCATTGTCCACCAGATCATCAGCAACGCGGCAGAAGGAGTAGAGTAGCAACAAATCCGCCCGTAAAGGTCCAGGGAACGTTGCGGAGGCGAGGTAGAAACTACGGCTCTTTCGCTTGAGACGATGCACAGCCTCGCTAAGGCCCACAAGGCGCGCATCGTCGTACTTGGAGCATGAAGTGAGCAAAGCGCGCATCAAGACCATGGGCGATGGGAGCAGGGAGGGCTTCGAGAATAACGCCGGGAAGGTGTATAGCACTGCAAGAGCATTGTCAAACGCCAATTGACCAAACACTATAAGCGAGTTGGTGACCAAGAAGAAGAGAGCTTCTTCAATTTCGAGGCCATCCCATAAGTGCACGCCATATTTTGTACCTGTGTTGATTACCCATGTTCCTCTACGCAAGGCCAAGGTATCGACGATCCAGAGGTAGAGTGTCGGAAGGATAATGGGTGCCGCGGTATTGGTTAGAGGAAGCGCCAGGATGAATTGGTATGCAAGACTCCTGCTTCCAGTTAGTGGGTGTTCAAGGCATAGTGATAGTTGCCATACCAGAGCAGCAGCAGAAACGGGCCGGCCCATATCAAGATGAGTCCAGTATACGTTCCTTTGCTGTCATCTTTGATGCAACGCCATCCCCACGCAATCACGCCCAAAAAGAAGATTTGGCCAACAAATTTGGTGTATCGCCATCGATGGCCGGATGCGCCGCGTTCAGGGCTGAGGTAGACAGGCTGAAAGGTGGGCTTGCTGAGGAGAAGATAGAGGATCGATGTGTTGTATGTCTGCACAACGAAGAAAAAGACCTCTTCCAGAGGGATATCCAGCAGCTTGGGTCCAACAATGACATGGGCGGGGTAGCTCCAGATTCCGGTGCGAATGAGGTACGAGTCCCATGGTATGGTCGACAGCACAGCGACCTGGCCTGTTAGCACGAGAAGTGTTGGCGAGGATGCGCGTACCAACCAATATCAGGTAGACGACCTTGTACACGTCAAGTTTGGTGAAGAAAGGGCGATAGAGCCAGGTAAGCCCCACGGCCGGGGGGATCGTGTACTTGAGATGACTAGCCGTTAATGTCAGCCATGTTGGTGGAACGCAGCAAGAGGGCGCGTCACGTACACGAGCGCGTAGTCAAAACCCATGATGGCACCGTGTAAACAGAAGGGAGTAGCCGGAGAGATGTGCAATCAGCGTCACTCATGGACCCAATGCTGCAGGGGAACAGACTAGGCCGCGGCGGGCGTCAGGCACAAGAGATTGCGCGGAAGAGGCCATGATAGAATATTTGCAATGTCGTTGAGACGGCGTTGCTCGGGCGGAAATGGAGGATGCGCGCTGCCCAAAACAGACTAGTCTTCATGCAAGCTTCAACATGACATCACGATTGTCTGGCCGCCATCACAAGCAGACGTTAACCGGATACCCGTGGAACTGGGCAGCAGCCTTGTCTTTATTGCATCATGCCACCACTTCCTGACACAGTCCCGCTTTCGCCGCGGCGACATGTGAAGACAGATCAAACCCACTGTACTAATGAATTGCCTGCGCCGTTGTCCTGAGCCAACCCACACGCGTCTTTCAATGCCGCCAAGACAATAACACCGCCGTAATGTCCAAGACTGGACCGCACAGCAAGTCGACGACGCCAAAGCATCCGTAAGCATGCCCTCCTAGTTGACTCCCCAAAACCTACACATCGCCCTGACTGATTCCTTGTAGATACCTCGCCGGCAACTTTGCGCCCATCACAACAACATGTCCTCCCACGCCCGTCTCATGGACTGGCCGAATCCCAGAAGAGCTGCTGGGCGGCATGTACGTCCGCAACGGCGGCAATCCCGTGACCAATTCCGACTTGGGACGTGAGGCGCATTGGTTTGACGGCGATGGCATGCTCTCGGGAGTATGGTTCAGCCGCTCTCTCACCGACCCTACGAAACCCATTGTCAACTTTGTGAACCAGTTCATTCTCACCGACGTGTACCGTACTGCCGTCGAAAACCCGACACTTCGCACGCCTATTCTGCCTAGCATTGCGACACTTGTTAATCCAGCATCCAGCTTGCTGCTCATTCTATGGCGCATCATGCGTACTGTTCTGCTTGTCTTCTGGACGCACATCTTAGGTTCTGCACGTGCTGTCAAACGAATCAGCGTGGCCAACACCAGCATATTATATCACGATGGACGTGCACTAGCAACATGCGAGAGTGGGCCGCCGATGCGCATCGCGTTGCCAAGCCTTGAGACGGTAGGCTGGTTTGATGGAAATCGTGCCGAAGGAGAAGCTGCACCTGGCGATCGAGACTCCCATGCCGATGAAAAGCGTGAAGCTTTTGGTGGAACGGGCTTGCTGAGCTGGATGAAGGAGTGGACAACGGGTCATCCCAAGGTTGACAGGGAGACCAACGAGATGGTTCTCTTCCACTGCAACTTTGTTGCACCCTATGTCCACTATTCTTGTCTCCCAGCTGAAAACTCGGTCGCGAAGAGAACTAGCTCGGAAGGAAGCAGAATCATTAATGCACCAGTCCCTGGATGCACTGGCGGACGACTCATGCACGACTTTGGCGTATCCCGACATAATACTGTTATACTCGACTTGCCACTCTCCCTTACTCCTTTGAACTTGGCAAAAAACAAGCCCATAGTCTTCTACGAGCCCGAGAAACCCGCTAGGTTCGGTATCTTTCCCCGACATCATCCCGACTCAGTACGTTGGTTCGAGACGGACGGTTGCTTGATTCTTCACACAGCCAACACTTGGGATGAGTACAATAGCGCCGGTGGTATCTCTGCTGTCAGCATGTTAGCCTGCCGGTTGACGTCTGCATCCTTGGTCTTTAGTGCTGGCAACATCGAGCCTCCCCCACATCCGAATCACAAGGAGATAGTGCGCAGTAAACCCATGTCCTTCTTCGCCAAGTACGATGATGAAGAACAGGTTCAAGATCCTGAGAAGCCCTTCCTAGACGACACGTCGCCTTTGCTGGGACAACACAATGAGCCAGAGTCATCAAGGGCGCCTCATAACATCCCCATCTCATATGACGAAGAAGAACAATGTCGATTGTATTACTACCGGTTCTCACTCGCTCCAGGCTCGTCTAACACCATCACTCATGAGTTTGCATTAGCAGCCATTCCTTTCGAATTTCCCACCATACATCCTGCCACGGAAATGTCGCGCGCACGATACATTTATGGATGTAGCACTTCAGATGAATCGTTCGGTGCGGCATTAGGCAAGGCGACCAAAATCGATATACTTGTTAGGGTAGATGCACAGACTCTACTCAGACGCGCCCAGCAATCACCTCCACAGGCTGTCAACGGTTGTGTTGACAACCGCTCAATTGATGAGATACTCGCGTCAAACGACCACAACGATCCCATAAAAGCATTCCGACTTCCGCCGAATCACTTTGGCCAAGAAGCTAGATTTGTGCCTCGTAAGATGAAGGAGGCTGAAGCTGATGATGGCGCTGGCGCCACCGAACAAGAAGGTTATTTACTCTTCTATGTCTTCAATGAAGACCAGCTAGACGAAAACGGAGAATGCAAAGCAGATGCGGAGAGCGAGTTGTGGGTTTTGGATGCAAGCGACATGCAGACTGTCATTTGCAAGATTCAACTTGGGACTAGGATACCTTACGGCCTACACGGAAACTGGTTCACTGAGGAAGATATCGCTCATCAGCGAGAAGTCGCAACAGTGAGATCTGAGTCGGATGTTCAGTCCGAGACGGGATCGAGCAATTTGCGGAAATCTCTCATTAGTTATTTGGGCTAGCAGCACCTGTGTGTTTGGATCACATGTCTAATAAACGGGTTGGACTCGCGACTTGAACGCTACCACCATTTTACGTACTCTACGAAGTCTTTTTAGCAAGATTTAATTAATATTCAAAGCATTCAAACAAGACTTGTCACACATGCGGTGCGTTGTTTTGGTGGAGTGAGGCACAACCCTAGCAACGCTGTAGAATCTAGATTCGCCCCGCTTTGACGAAAGCTTGTATGTGCCGATCCTTGCCGTAGCGGTCGATCCTGCAGCAAGCATATCTAACGCCCTCCATCGCACTGACGTAAAAGAACACCCCGACTGGATCGATGCCTGCCTGGGCAGTAAGTGCACAAGAAGATCACACCACCATGCGATGCGGTAATGATCAACTGTCCCGCAATCGTTCCCATTATGCAGCACATTTGAAAACTATGCTTACGCGTTCCCATGTCGAAATACATATGTCGACACCAGCAGACCTCAACAGACCGTAAAATCAAGGCCAGCCTAGCAGTAGCGGACATGCGATTGACGCAAGTCGATGTCAAAGTAAGCTTAACAGATCGACGTCATAAAGCTTAATCCTAGTGGCCCTCCACCCAAGACGTGGGACGGAAAGCCCGGGCGCTATGCTCAGAAGCTCTAGCGTCGGTAATGTGCATAGTGTGACATCTCTATTACACCGAGAAGCTGCCAGTGGTCAGTGATCTCAGCCATTAAGGAATCAGAATCTGGCAATGCTAAACTGTAGCGCATGGTTCTGACTGGTCGTTGCTTGTTTGTCCAGCGATCGTGGCCTAGTCTGGGCCCCCTTGCTCGATTGGAGGTTTCGAACATGTGCATGATCAAGCTCTATTCCCGCGCGAAAGATATGTCGTCATGACGGCATATTTGGATCTCGTGGGCTGGCTTCCAAGATATAACCCAGAGCTTGCAGCCACATGGCTGCGATAAGCTTCTCTTGGTACATCTCCATCTTGTGCTATCAATTTTGCAATTGACGACCTTTTTCGCAATGGATCTCGCTCGTAGAAACAACGTGCTCCAATATAATGGTACATCTCCCTCCCTGGGTGATTTGATGTATTTTGGACATCCTCCTAACATGTAATAGACAACACCGTCAATGGTGCAACGGCAGACATTGCCATCACGACACATGGATCCGACTTCTACTTCGCTATTTGCGCTGCGATGGGGTTCTCTGGGTTTTGTTTCCTAGGTCTCGCCTACCGCAAACAGCGTCGCGACCGTCTCTTCCACTACATCACCGCATCTGTAGTCTTCGTCGCATGCATCGCCTACTGTAAGTCTCCAAGTCTCGGACTTTGATAACGCGAGCCATATGCTGATAAGGTTTCTTACAGTCACAATGGGATCCAATCTGGGCTTCACACCAATCGCAGTCGAGTTCCACCGCAGCGACCCCAAGGTAGCAGGAAACTACCGTTCGATCTACTATGCTCGTTACATCGACTGGTTCATCACTACGCCTCTGCTGCTCCTCGACTTGCTTTTGACTGCTGGCATGCCATGGCCGACTATACTTTGGGTCATCATGGTTGATGAGATTATGGTTATCACTGGTCTGATCGGTGCCCTCATTGACAACCGTTACAAGTGGGCCTACTTCGCTTTTGGTAAGCACTTTCCCTTTTTCTCACTTTGTCTTCGAGTATCCTGCTAGATCATTTCTAACGACACGCAGGCTGCTTTGCTCTTTTCTACATCGTCTACCAACTTGTCTGGGAGTCGCGCCTTCACGCAAAGAAATTCGGTCGCGATGTTGAGAAGGCGTTCTTGATGTGCGGAAGTATGACCGCTCTACTTTGGATCCTGTACCCAATCGCATGGGGAGTCGCCGAGGGCGGGTAAGTCACACTCAGATCCGAATGTTATATAACCATACAGTGGCTAACATCGGAATAGTAACGTCATCGCCCCTGACAGTGAAGCTGTTTTCTACGGTGTACTTGACTTCCTAGCCAAGCCATGCTTTGGTGCCCTCCTCTTGTGGGGCCACAAGGACATCGACCCAGCCCGCCTCGGTCTCTCTATCAAGGACTACGATGGTGATGCCATGGTTCATGAGAAGCGCAAGCCTGATGGCGTGAACAACGGCCAGACCGCTACCCACCCTGACGGCTATAACGGCACTGCTCCTCATGTCGACAACACTGTTTAGACTGAGGCTTGAGTTTTGCTTAAAAGACGATCTCTATGAACGGGGAAGATGTATTGCAGGTACGGTGGAAGTTGTAATATGGTAATGATAATGTGTTGGGTGTGGCGCAGATTGTGATTACGATTAAGCGTGGGATACCCTCTCTGACAGTAACATAATAAATCCTTCCTCTTTTCCATCGCCCAGTTTGAACAACGATAGAACACATCTAATATTCGCCGTCTACGTTCCTTTCATAATAGCGATCCACAAACATGATCCATGCTAGGCTGACGATAAAAATTGGGTATTGAACTATGTAGATACAGTTAAGGTGATATGATGCGTCAAAATCCCATACCTCAGCAAACTGTGCACCAGCATGTTACCAATCACCCATCAACCCATTGCCAGCCTTTTGATTTTGATAGTACAAAGCACCAGGTACAGTCGTAAACACGAGGAAGATGCTCAACAGTATCCAAACGAGCCAACTGAGATATGGTCCGTTTTGTGTCCGATCCAGAGGACCTGGCGACGCCTTGGTCTCTTTCGTGCCTAGCGGGCGCCACGGGATGCGACTCTCTTGCTCCCGATCGTAGAGTATTTGTTCAGTAACCAGTTTGGCACCAGCGAGCACAATAGGAACTCCAGTACCTGGGTGAGTGCTTGCACCGACAAAGTACAGATCTTCGATGCTGCGATGCTTGGTCTTCGGCCTGAAACTGAGCACGTTGAAGAAGGAGTGGCTCAGGCCCAAGATAGCGCCACGGTCGAGGTTGAATGAGGACTTCCATGTAGGCGGCGTGTTGATGGTTTCTTCGATAATGTGGGGACCGAGTGAGATGTTGAGTCGTGCTTCCATGGTTTTGATGACAGTGTCGCGCGCTGATGCTACCATAGAATCCCAATCTTGAGTTAGGCCTTTCGTGTGCTTGGAGCCCTTGTGCGAGTTCGTCGAGTCGCTTTCCAAGTGCCCAACCGGTACCAAGATGACGATAGAATCACACCCCTCTGGCGCCGCAGAAGGGTCAACGCGGGACGGGACATTGACGTAAAAGCTGGGTTGATCTGGTATCAGGTGCTGCTTGAAGATGCTATCAAAACTTTCCTTGTAGTCTTCGGCGAGAAAGATGTTGTGAGCGCTTAGTTCAGGGAATTGTCGGTCCAGTGCCCAGTAGAAGGATATGCTGGAGCAAGAAGCCTGACGTTTTAAGAGAGATCGCCCGAATGAGGAAGAGGGAAGAAGCTGATTGTATGCATATGCCAAATCTGCGTTGCAAACAACAACATCGGCGGTTAGCGGTTCCTTGGTGTTGTCTTCAAAGACAACGCCGGTGGCACGCTTCCCATCATCTGAAAGCTGTATGTTGCGGATCGGACTATCGAACCTAAACTCAACGCCCAAGCGCTCACCAACGTTGACAAGAGATTCCACCACCTGATCAGGTTAGCAAGAGAAGTTCCTGCATTGGAATATACTGACTTTGTGGAAGCCGCCAATGGGATACCAAATACCCTCAGCCAACTCCGTGTATTGCAACAGACTGTAGGTTCCCGGAGCATCAAATGGGCTCATACCCATATACATGCTTGCAAATGTGAAGACTCTTCGCAACCTCTCCGTCCAGAAGTATTTGCTCGCTCGGTAGTAGATACTCTCGAACGGATGCAGCTCGAAGAGATGCAACAAGAAATCGAAGCGAACCATGCTCAGTAACGAGTAGAAATTCTTCTTCAGCACATGGATGATGGAAACTTCATAGTGTCGATGCGACTCTTGCAGGAAACCAAGGTATCGCTCGAAGCCGTCTTTTCCTTCAAAACGCTCGATTTCACCCTTCATGATGGAGATGTCGGTTGAGAGCTTGAACGTAGTGTCATCGTGGAAATGAACGTTATAATTCGGTTCACACTTGACCAGCTTGACGCCCTCGGCATCGAGTGAGGTCCCAAGATCCTCGAATGTCTCGTGGAAGAATCGAGGAAGCAGCAACAAGCTCGGGCCTTGATCGAACCTCTGCGTAGCGATTAGCGATGAGGTGCGATACACCGCACACTTGTCAACTCACATATCCGTTGCGATGTATCAAACTGCATCTCCCGCCGGAGAAGTCATTCTTCTCGACTACAGTCACCTTGTAGCCTGCTGCCGCAAGTCGCGCTGCAGTCGCGACACCTCCGGCACCAGCACCGACAACGATCGCACTAGGGCGCGTGCCCTTGTTCTCGATATGGTCTCCCATTTGGTAGACTGGTAAATGTATGAGAAGCGGCACAATTGCGATGAGCGTTGTAAAGAAGACGCGTTGTAGCGCGCCACACTCGGGTATTCCTGGATCAGTGCACCCAAGACTGCTAGTCATGACGTCTACAAAAATCAATAGGGCTAGATGCACCTTGAACACTTGTTGAGTCGCATCGGCACATGTGTTTCGCACGTGAACGCTTCTTGCTGTTCGAACATTAACATGTGCATTGTTCCAGGTGCTCCTCCGCCCCTGCATACGATGTTGTAGCTGTCAAGCCACGCGGGTGTAGCTCGACACATCAGATATTGCGACTCGCGCCAACACTACAGTAGAGCGGAAGGCGGCGGAATATGGATCTGCCCCAAGACTTGGCACCATCAGAAACAATCAACTACTCAACCATCCAGTGGTGTGATATTGAGCGTTATCCAGTTCATGATGATCGTCAACGTTTGAACAAGTGCCCGCGATCGCCGAGCCTACTAGCGTCATTTTTCACTGAACGGATCATGCGGGAACGATGATTGGCATATTACAAAAATGGTATTATATCATCGCGACACTAAGCGTCGTCTCAATTATACAAAGTAAGAATGTCAGTAGAGTTTGAGTACTCTGGTTGGCACTCCTCAGTATATCCGCCAAAAAGTGCGGCTCTTTCTTGAATGAAATCCTGGAACGCGCTCTTGGAACAGCTCTCTCCTGGGCCGTCAGCACAAGACAGCGGTTGTGGATCCTTGTTAACCAGAACTCGGAAATACTCGTCGGCAGAGAATCCGTAGCTGTCGCAAGTCATTTTCTCAATGGCAATGTTGGACAAGAAAGGTAGAATTCTTGATGACCTCCATGCTCTTGAGTGGTTGGGCCTGTCGAGCGGCATCGTCGCGTTGGGGTTGTTCGATCCGGAATAGGCAGAGTTGTTGTAGAGGCCCATAGCGACTACGACGGTAGGAGGCAACTCGCGATGCGTGAAGGAGACGTAGAGATCCTGGTCGGCCTCGTCGGAGAGCATTTCGACGGCGGAAGCGTTGAGCCAAGGAAGGCCAAGGGCGCCCGACAGCTGCGTGCTTCCATAGCCGGTGTTGTAGAAATACATGATATCATTCATGTACTCGAAGGAGAGCCACTCGTCCTGGGAGAAGAGTTCGAGAGAACAGAATGGTGAAGAGCCACGGATCACAGTCTCATATCCGCACAGCTGCTGCATGCCCACGACATCATCGGCGGTGAAGTTGAAGGCAGGGGCATACGCATTCAGACGGTCGACGATGGGCTTGGTGTACGTTTCTTGGTATTGCTACAGGAGTGTTAGTCGTGGTCATCTTCTGTCACCCAGGATACGTACAGATGACTGGTCACTACCGTAGGAAGAGCTGTACTTGGGGCAACCCTTGTAGGGTGTCAGAGAATCTGCGCCCCGAGCAGCATCTTCGCGCACGGAAACGCGTTTGGTGTTGTTGCTCTCAGCCACGAGGCCGTCAATGAATGAAGACGCACTGAGCTCGGTCCTCTCAGCAGTTGATGTCCATACACGCTCAGGGTCCTTGAAGGTGGGATAGCGCAGACGGACGTCGACACCCAGCTTGTATGATTCAAGCCTGCCGACGGAAGTGAGGTCTTCTAGCTCTTCATCGCTTATGGGTGTCTCCCACTTAGAAAGGAAGGATAGGGGTCCAGCACTTCGCCAGTTCGCTGTCGTGTTCTTCAGCTTGTCTGTGAAGGGCTCAATGTACTCCTCAAAATCAAAGTCATTGGCGTAGATGGCGGCATGACGGATGAGGTACGAAGCGCGCGTCACATTGCAACCCTGAGGTGGCTTCGGGTCAAGGCGCGGATCTTCGAAGTAAGGGGCAATACCGGCAAGATGCTGCAAGGGGTCGAATGAATAGGCCGCCTGTACGGTGGCCGCATTAGCAACTGCGAGGAGAGACACGAGAGCCGACTGCATGGTGGACGATGAAGGCTAGATCGCAAGCCGTACCTGAGAAAGTAGGGAGACATCATCCGCTTTAAAACACTGCGCGAAGCAACAAACGATGTCATTGTCCGGATTGAGCCTGCCGTACGCTGTGGGGACAGCCCAAAGCAGGATGCGCTCGACGGCTATGGAATGATATGACGATGTTTGCCAGGTACCAAGCAAGGAAGCGAGTTAAGCTTTGACTACACCAGCCACGTCAGCCACCATTCAGAGCCGCCTCACCGTCTCCACACATGCACGCTGACGCACCTAGGCTTTCCGGCTCCGCAATGCATTCAAACAAACAAAAAAATATTCATTCATGGGTATTCGGCAACAAACTCAATCCTGGCATTATACCGCCTCCATCACACTACGTTTGCGCGTCTCTGCAGCGTCTGCACTTTGAGCTCCAACACTTGGCACTCGTTCTCCTTGCGGTGCAGATCTCTCATGAGTCCCTCCTTCTCCGACCGGAGAGCCTGCAGCTTGCCTCCGATGCTCTCACGGTAGCTTGAATGTTCCTCCAGTAGCGCTTCAATCCGGTACCAGTCCATCTGCCCGCTTCCCGCAGAGGCACCCTGGCCCCTTAGACGCGAGATCTCAGCATCCTTGGCCTTGATCTTTGATTCCAGATCGGCAACTGTCCCTTTCCATGCCTGGTGAGCTGTTGCCCGGTTCAGGTCATCGATGCTACCACCTCGCGACGTTCCCAACTGCGCGACAAGGTCCGAGTTTCTCTTTTCTAGTTCGAGAGCTCGTTGCTCAAGAGCTGCCACCTTGGCCGCAGTGAATAGATCTGTTGTATCGCGCCGCTCGAGAAAGCTGCCTGGACGCCCTCGGCTCGGGCTGGTACGTCCGGTCTGTGCATGCAGTCGCTCCACTTCTCTGGTCTTTTCCGCAAGCTTGCTCCGTACAATCTGTACATTCAGAAGATCTTCATCGCGTAATGCTTTGGTCGCGTCTAGTTCGCGTCGACAGCTAGCTAACAATCCCTGCACCATATTAGCACATGGCCTTCGCCAGCTCATTGTCTCTTGCACTTACGCGAATCTTGATGTTGTTCTCCACGTCTTCGTCTCGAAGGCTCCAGATGGCCTCGTGTCGCTTCCACCACAGCTTCTTTTCCTCTTCTAGCGCTTTCAAACGCGCCATCGTCTGCTCATATTCCTCAGGCTTGACCGTTATGGTAGGGTTCGCTTGTTCGATATAGACAAGCTTGGACATCAAGGCAGCAAGCTGCGACTCTAGAGGGCCGGGAATGTGCGGTGCGGGTGCTGGAGATGCCGGTTCCTGTCCTGTGAGGCTCATTTTGATGGCAGAATGCGCCAATGACTTTTTCAGTGGATACGGGACATCCTCCTCGTTGCCATCCAGCGTAGAGGACCGCGAAGTCGCATCGTCGTCCACTGGTCGCTCAACAAAAGTTCTCTGGTCTTGATATTGCGGTCTGTTTGTGGGGGCAGCATAGCTAACGTCGTTTCCTACTTTTTGAGGGGCCAGATTCGCTGTGGAGTTAGGTTGCTGTCGTTGCATTTGCGACATAGCTGACATTGAGGTGTTCTGTGGACCTCGGGTGTACGGCTGTTCGTCTTCTGAACCTAGGTCAGAGTAGTTGTCCGATTCATAGCTCCTCGATTGTCTCTGCATCTGAGGCGAACTCATCGATACGGGGCGGCTCCCTGACTGTAAAGATACAATCGAATGGACTGATGAAGTGCGTTTAGCACCTGGGTTTACGCGGTTCGGTGCCCACATCCTGTGCTGGCTCTGTGGTCGGGATAGTGCTATTGGGAAGCGTCTGCGTATATGACGAGACCAGGGGGACTGAACGAAGAAGCTGGGTTCAGCTTGGTTTGTTCGGATTCAGAATGAATTTGATGGCCTTTGAAAAGTTGAGGTTCGAGTCTACCTCTATGTAGTCTACCATGGCCATGCTTTGAAACGATGCTGAGACGCAGGGGTCAGAACACAGATATCTGCGACACAGACATATGAACGACAGCCGTATCAGGCTAAAATTGCTGTTCAGCCTTGAATTGCAAGAGTCCGACATATCGTGCCTGCACTTGGTACAACAAGTCAAGTCCGTACGTCGAAAAGGCCCCACTCCAAGCACTATCTCTCGCTGGTGTAACATCAAGTACTGCGCGAGTCATGTTACGGTTTTCCAACAGTTCAAACTAGAAGGAGTGGGGCGCTACGGATGCTGGTCTGAAACACTTGGAGCCGCGATCTTGTATCAACACTACCCGTTATCACATTGTGTCTAACTCGTATCCACGCCCTCTTGCAATGGATGCCTCAGCCAAGCTGCAGGCACACAATTGTGATGAGATTACGGACTTGTGCGTGCACAGTGTCAAGCACACCATTCTCGATATCTAATATGACTATACTACGCCGTGATGTGAACCGAGACATACTGCCTTATCACATATCGTAGCGGTCTGTACTATGCTTTACGGGCGTGTATAGAAAGTAATCGAATGACGCTACCTTTTCTGTGCCATTGATATCAGATGCTGCCATGCCCACAAATGCGCCAGTAAAGCTCCCGTGTCTGTTTTCGCAAAGTCAGCATACGCATATAGTGTGGCTAGAGGGGATAATGAACTAACGCTTGATGACCGCCACACTCATCACTCAAGATCGAAGCATCGTAGACAGGTCCAATGTCTGTCAGGTCCGCCTGTCCCTCCAGAGCGTAGCGAAATCGGAGCTCTTTACCCCGAATGCTCAACGCCAGTCTAACTTTGCCCTCTTGCGGCAGCGGCACCGGATCTGCGAGGGGGAGTTTCAGATTCCCATCCGGCCATGAAGCTTCCGAGCTTAAGATGAGCAGTTCACGCTGACCGTCAGAGTCGGCAGTAACGGTCAGGTAAAAGAAGTTGAATCGACAATAGTAAGCAGCCAGGCCTGCATAAGTGCGTTCGTCGTCTGGACTGAAGCTAACGACTGTTTCGGCGTCGTACGAGAAATGCGTTTGGCGACGTGCAACAAGAGCTTGTTCAAACCAGGATCCAATCGCCTCGCGTCCAACGAGGTGCAGACCATTTTTAGTACTAAAGATACGTTCTGGTTCTGGTGTACGGAGCCATTGAAAATCCTTGTGGATACCGTCGCTGCCGTCGAAAAGGTAGCGCTGCTCAGACCAGTAGGAGCTGTCGTCGCGCTGTGCTGGCAGTTCGACATGGAGAGACGGAACAGGTCCATTCTTGACATACAGCCAGTCATCCTTGTCCCAGTAAGCCTCTTGAATCGCTGTCTCGCGTCCAAGAACGCAGCGGCGGGCCTGTGTAGTTGGGCGACCGGTCAAATGAACGAGGTACGTCTTGCCCTCTGGAGTGTCGACTATATCTCCATGACCCGCTCTTTGCAGAGATGCCAGTGGTGCGTCTTTGGAAGTAAGTATGTACTTTTGAGGATGAAGTTCGTATGGGCCCCAGATATCGCGGGATCGCGCCAAAGTGCAGGCGTGCTCGTATGCTGTGCCACCTTCAGCAGTCAACAAGTAGTACCATCCGTTCCGCTTGTATAGATGTGGGCCTTCTACAAGAGCCAGATCAGTACCGGGAAAGATGGTCTTGCACGGGCCGACAAGCTTTTTCGCTTCAGCATCGTATTGCTGTAGTCTGATGCCCTGAATGGAGATACACGAGGTCAGCGTCTGTCATATCGATCGAGTATGATAACCATATACTAACAGCAAAAAACCGCGGACGCCTTCGGTGGTCTTGTAGCATGTTCACGAACCATTTCGTGCCATCGTCATCGTGAAATAGGGATGGGTCAAATCCTGAGGAATTGATGTAAACGGGGTCAGACCACGGACCCTCGATGCGATCAGCAGTAACAATGTAATTGGGCGTATCTTTGAATGAGCCATCTTTGCGTTTTACATCGGTATACACCAGCCAAAACTTGCCACCGTCATGTGTAAGACAAGGCGCCCACACCCCTTGAAAATTCGTTACAACAATGCACAATTACAGTCAATCTTGATCGAGTACGTACCGCAACTATCGGGATCACCGCGCATGTCCAGTTGGCTTTTCCTATTCAAAGGGCGGCATAAGAGCTCCCAATTGGCGAGATCTGTCGAGTGATGGATCTGTACTCCTGGATACCACTCGAACGTGGACGTTGCAATATAATACTAGTATGCCGTTGTCAGTTGATGTCACATAGTAGTCTCGATATACAAATTTGGATTGTTCTCTAATCGTATCAGAACAGCCCATACCATGACTCTCATGGCGTCGTGGCTATAAAACGGAACAAAATGTAAAGACTGTAAAACTCACTATGTCGTCCAATTAGCTTACACTACCCAAGCAGAACATTGCGATATCTTACCGTCATTGCCAACACGTAGAACGGAGGGATCCGCGTTGAAACCTGGAAGAATAGGATTACGAACCAACGGCATGATGGCTACAAGACCTTTTCTCAGTTTTAGGTTGCGACACTCTTTGCACGATTGATCAGCTATATATGCGGCTTTTGAACGACGAGAGATGTAGGCGATTGCCCGCAACGAATTAGCCGGCTGCGAACCGCCTCTTTTGCCGGCGCCTACTTGGCCACAGTGTTCTCTCAACCCCGCGCCTGAGCCGACATGCAACGTCACGCCGAAGGAAGCATAAAACTGGAGCTGGTGATCGCATGCTTAGAGCCATGTCTTAGAGCATGTTGTTACGAGGGGTGCAAAAGAACGTAAAACGACCAAGAGCGAACCTGTTCAGTTTTCAATTGTAAGTGAACCAAGTCAAAGCATATTGAGACATCACCAACAGCCATCAGGCAGTTCAATACTAGTCAGAGTATTTGCAATGATCGTACCAATTCCAAATGGGGAAATGCCACGCTACAAGCTGCCCAGTGACCCACATGCGGCTCACTTGACACAATTTAGCAAGCATCTCTACCTCGTGCAGTAGATACCAGAATCGGGCTGTTATAGTCCCGTTCACACAAGCGGTGATCCTTGTAACGCTCCCCTGCTTGCCACAGATTAAACCGCTCGGTGTTCAATTAAGTTCTCTAGTCTTGGTTTTCTGACACACTTTCGTTACCTGCTTCTCGTCTTTCTGAGTCTTGATTGTTGGCAGAATCGTGACTTGTTGTCTGGTCGGCATTTGCAGAAGCAACGACACCTGCAGGAGGGACGAAAATATCGCCTTCGTCCGTATCTAGCTGCATGAGGAAAGTTTCCCAGATCTCGATGAGCTAACACGCAAGTCAGTAAGCCGTAGGGTTTGATGCGATAGATGAACTTGCCTCTTTTTGTGCTTCTACAGCACTTTCCAGGAACGTTTCGACGCCTGACTTGAAGTCTTCGACTTTCTCCCTCTCAAAACGTTCTAGTTCGCTACGCATCAGCCGACCCATGTCATCGAAAAGCAACCTTGCTTGATGAACTTTCCGCTCAGCGTCTGCAACGTCGGCGCTGAGTTGGTTCAGACGATCTTGCTGCGATCTGCCTTGCCTCAAAAGCTTGTCCTGATTCGTTTTCCGCTTCTGTAACTCCTGCTCAGCAGAATGCCAGGAATGATAGGCCTTCTGTCGCTGCTGGAACGCGGTCTTTACGGAGCCTATCAAACGAATGTACTCGTCTATTACGATGCCCATGGTGAGTATGTCTTGCTGGGCCTGACGCTCGTAAAGCTCACGAATGCGAATCTGAATGTCGGACAGACTATCAAGCGGCGTGGACAAAGATGGCGATAACTCAACAGCGGATAGAGAATGTAGAGAAGCTGAGAAGTCCCCACAAGCCTCGGCCAGACCTTTCCGTTGTGTGACTACAGCATCTGTAGCCTTGAGAAGAGCCTTTAGCTGGGCTTCAAGAGCATCGAGATAGATTCGGCGGTCGTGGAACCACTGCAATACCGTTAGCGAATCGACCTGTTACGAAAACTAATATACGTACGTCATCGTGTTCCACAAATTTACCACTGCTACCAGAGAGCATGGAGCCAAACATGCCTTTGCTCTCAGTGAGACCGGGGTCTTTGCGCTCCTTGTTCTTGATGTCCATGCTGAAGGCTTCGCTTTCAAGGAACAGCTTCAAGTCACTGTCATGTTGCAACACTGGATGAGCAGCGGCCTTGTTAAGCATGCGCTCCAGAGCAGAGCGTCGTGACTCGACAAAATCAGCTTCAAAGCGACCAACAGCCTGCTTCTCTGGCGGCGGAGGAATAATAACTCCAGGGTTGTTGTTGTGCAGTTGTGTGTATAACCAGAGGAAATCACGGTAACGGCGCGAGACGGTGAATTCGGGTTTGCGGTAGCCCTTGGAAGTCGTCTTGGTACTGACGGCGTATTCTGTGTGCGAGCTCGTGAGGTCACCGACTTTGTGAGGGTCGCCTACAGAAATGGCAAAGGACGGCTTTGCGGCCTGCTCCACGCTGACGCTCGGCTGTGTCTGGCGCTGGGGTGCGGTGGAAGACGGCGCCTGGACTGGAGGCGGTATTCTGGCTCCATGAGAGGAGGGCTGCTGCTCGTCATTGTCGTCATCGAGGTCGACGGAATCCATCATGCCGCGTAGCGAAGGCGTAGAGGCGCCGCCCGGCGCGGGACGAGTAATGCGCGACGCAGCGGCTTCTTTCTGAGGCGGCGCTGGAGGGGCAATCTCGGTGCCTGTCGTCGGCGAGGGAGCGCCTAGAGGGCCCAGGGGATCATCGACAGCCTCGAGTTTGGTGGACTGCAGGCCATACTGCCGCCGTCGGGGACCGCGTCCAGCGGGTGAGCGCGGAGCAGAGGCAGCAGTAGGGGCCGGGTCTGCAGACGGCTTGGCCGAGGGCGCGGGGGAGTCGGTGTCGAGCGTGTCGTTCTGCTCTACCTTGGACGCACTCGGCGCAGGGCTCGACCGTGAGGGCACATCTGGAAGCCTGTCAGCTTTGCGCAGTATCGTCGACAAGACAGTAGGCACGCACCTCCCCACGGGGAGCTCTCTTCATCTCCAAGGTCCATTGGCGCAACGGTTGGTTGTGTGCGGGGGTGGGTCGAGTGGAAGTCGCAGGTGTAGTAGTAGGAAGCCGCATGCTCATGGCAGCTATGCATTGGCGCTGGGTTGGCTATGACATACAGGGTCCCACTAGTCGCGAGACGCCCATTCCCCCACAACATCAACTACAATTACAGACCAGCACTACCCAGGCTCACTTTCCCATGTTCGCAGCTATAGCACACTTTACCGTCTTCAGATTCCAGCCTCATCAAACCCCTCGTCTGACCCAGTCGCTTCCCAAGATGCTCGACCCAGCTCTCAACGAAGACTTTGGTACCCTCAGCCGCTGGCCTCAGGTAGGTCGTGTTCACTTCAAATGCGTCAATCAAGTCATCGGCAAGCCGACACTATCCACAAGGTTGCACTTACTGCCAAAGCATTAGCAATCATGTCTCAAATCTTCTTGCAGAATCACCATACCGGGTACGTGAGACATGCCCACTATCCCAGAATCCGTCGCGCATACACGGCGTAATGGCCATTGACGTCGTAATGTCAAAGATCAAGGCCACGGCGCCGCCATGAAGCGAGCCTGCCGCGTTGCACAGCTGTCTGGGCACGGTGAAGCTTATGACATTGCGCGAGTTGTGAGGATTGCCGCTGGTTGGCGCAAATGTCACAGATTCGAGCTTGAGGATTCGCCCAAGGATAGCATCGTGACCCTATGCAAAACTATCAGAGCCGCATCATCCAATTTGAAAGACAACCTGCATCGTAGTCGCTGGAGCTTATTGCGTCGAACTAATGCTTCGTGTTAGTCTGGGTGTTACTGCAAGGTATCCACGGCGGTCACCAACCCAGTGTTGGACTTTTTGAAACGGTGACAGGTCATCATCGCCTCCGCTCTCTACAATCTTCGCGCTGTGCTTCCGTGCAAGGCTGCCCATATTCGAGTCTTGTCAATGTAGAGGATCATTCATTGTACGGATCAAGCAAGTATGCGCGATGCATTAGGACCTCGGCATCTCCAGCAGCGCTAACTTGTTTGAGCCACTGTATCAGAAATCAGAAAATATCCCTGGAGAGCAATACGACCAAAAGTTCCATCCCACGCGCCTCAAGCCCGCCTGTTGAAGCAACGTCTAATCATGGACTCGTCCAGTCTCTTCCGTCAGCTACTACGCATGCCGGTAGTACATCGCACTGCCCTGATCGCGCCGACGCGTCCACATGCGCGCGCTTTCGCCATGCTCGCACCCCCGCTGCCGCATTCACGCTTCATGTCTATCCCCCGCATCATCCAGCCGAGCTTCTGGGCCTCCATGGTACCCAAGCCACTCAAGACCCGCTCCGAACAACCTAGGCGCAAAGAGTGGAACCCCGCTACCCCATACATCATTCTTGGACTGCTCGTCGGCAGCCAGGCCATTCAGATACTATGGTTGAAGCAGGAGAGAACACACAACCTTCGCAGAGCCGAGGCTAAGATTGGTGTATTGAGGGAAGTCATTGAGCGCGTGCAACGAGGCGAAGACGTCTCGGTTGAAGCAGCTTTGGGGACGGGCGACGCAGCAGATGAGAGAGAATGGGCGGAGGGTAAGTCGGCACTCTGAGACACGAATGCTAGAGACGTGTTGAAAGCTGACATGTCCCAGTTCTCAAAGATATCCAGAACGAGGAGGCTCTCTTCCAGAGTAAAAAGAAGAGAAAGGCCCTGAGAGATGCTGCTATGCAAGATGTCGCCAATACGCCGGACAAGGACCAACAGGAGACAGCAAAGCGTAACTTCACTAAACAACAGGTGGAGAGCGTGGGCGGAGTCAAGTTTTACTGAACTTGGAGATCGTAGGTGACATGACCGTTGACATTGAACTGGTATAAAAGCTTTATACTTGCGCGGGCCAGCCGCCAAAGCAAAAAAAAAAAAGCACAAAGCTCTAAAAGGAACGAGTATCGAACAGCAGTGAAGATCTGGCATCCAGCCAAGACTAGTCTCTCGTTCCCAACCCGTCATCCTTCGCCTCAATCATCAAGAACACTCATGACTCTTCCTCCTCAGATTCTTCCGCCTCCGCCCCCGCCTCCGCCTCCTTTGCGGCCCTCAGTCGCTCTCCACGCTTTGCGTTACCGGCGTTGTTGGAAAGCTTAGTAAAGCCCCTCGCCTCAGGGTTATCGCACAGAAGCGCAAGAGTCACACCTCCACGGAGAGCGTCATCAACTGTCGCCTTTTTCTGCCGGAGACAAAGACAGATGCGAGCCAGCCGCCTCTCCAAGCACTTCTCGCTGACGTCTGTGAGTTTGCCGCGTACCACCTTTTTGTGGTAGATGGTGGGTCGGATCCAGCCCCGCTCGTGCACAGCCAAGGCTTCATCGAATACATGGTGTGCTGCGGCTTCCAGATCCAAGGGATTGAATGCTCGTTCTACCATGAACCGCGTTCGGTGGATGGAGTTTGCGCTGTCACTGACGTTGGAGATGTCGATCATAGACTCGTAGATGCGGCGTACCCAGTACATGCCTAGAAAGCACATTCAATCAGTTCATGTTGGGAAGCTTGTGGTTCTCCTGCTACTTACGTCCATAACGCTTGACACGCTCGACATCTGGTGCGAGAGATTTTGGTGCTATGCGGTTGCGCTTCCGGTATGCTCTAGCAGCTGGGCCAGACTGGAACTGTCCGGTGTATGCTGGATAGATCGGCTGAGGAGGTGGAGGAGCGTGAGGATCTACATCCGGCTGAGGCTCCCAAGCGATGGGGGTGTAGTTGTTCTCGTTGAGGGTCTTGGATGGAATGGTGGTTGGGCCGGTAACAGGGATGGCAGATGGAGTTCCAGATGGCATGTTGGACGGCACGGCGGCTACATCATCGAGCAGAGTGGCGGTTGGAGCAGAAGAGGACACCGGACGAAACCCGTGGGAACGCATCAGGTCATGGTACATCTTGTCCATGTTGAGCTCAGACATGCGGCCAATGGCCCCAGCCTGTTGACCTGGACTGAGTGCCCCCGACAGTATGCGTGCAGCGACAATCTGAGGGTCATCCTCGCTGCCAGAGTCGTCGTTACCTGGCATCTGGTATCCATCGTTGAGCTGTACGGCGAAATCATCGAATATGGTTGCTGAGGGCTCGTTACGGTCTTGCGTTGGACCGAGTGCAAGCCCCAAAACCTGCTCGAAGTCATCAGGAATATAGTCGGCATTGTTGTGATGGCCGTCAAAGTCGTCGTGTCCAAAGTCGACATGGCCAAAACTGTCGTGTTCAAGGTCGTTGTCGGGTATTGCAGGAACCGTTGCAAAGGCGTCACGTACGTCACTGTAGCTGTCGTGATTGTCGGCATGTTCATGATGACCGGCATCATTATGCTGAACAGAGCTGTCGACAGATGACTCAGGGAGATCTGCAAATACGTCGCGTACACCGATGTATGATGGCGAGCTCTCGGATAGAACAGGTGAGTATGGGGCAGAGAGTGAAGGAGTACTGATGTCGTCGTGCTCTCCAAGGCCTTCAACGGGTAGTGCGGGAAGGTTCGCGAAGGTGTCGTTTACATCAATGTGCCAATCTGAGTTCTCTGGTTGAGCGGGAGAGTTTGGAGCATGGGATGAAGACATTGTTGCTTGAAAAGAGTGGTACCAGACCGATGATAATGTAGAATGGAAGGATAAAGTGTTCAGTGACGACCAGCGTCAGAAGCAAGCAAAGTTGAGAGAGGAGGGGAGTTGGACGATCGAGTTGACGAGTGGAAAGTAGGTTGCTAAGAGGAAAAGAGTAGAAGCTGTCAAGACGTTATACTAGGTCCATGTGCTGCCCAAGCATATCATACTTCCATTGTCGAGACGTACGACAATAGCGCGCAACTCTTCGCTGCAGATGACCCTATCAAAAGGTGGAAAAGTCTCGCAACTCTCATTTTTTTGTATTGTTTAGATAAATGGGGCGAATCAGATTCAATCGTTCCTATTGTACCAGGTGGGTAGCGAGAAGGTTCACCCGCTAGTAGTTTCGAGCCGCCTTCACCTTCACTTATTTCCAAAAGGTGTGGCTTATCGATGCAATAGCTCCTAATGTTCAGCAGCAACAACTCAGATTTGTATGTGTAGTATCCACTGCTTGATAAATCGATCCGTATACATTAATGTGTGTTGATGTCCTACATTTGCCTGTGATTGTTCTCGAAACTTAAAAACTCCCCTGACATGACATGCCGACTGCTATATGACCCGTGCCAAAGACGAGCAACGTCAAACGACTGCCAGAAACTGCAACAAGACGCAGAAAGTTCAAAAGTCTTCAGTCATAGATCTTCTTGCAGTAGTAACAAATGGTATAAAACGAAACCCATCAGAAAATGATGGTACCATAATGAAGAGAAATTAGAAACCAGATTACGCCTTACAAATCGCTGAACACGTGTCCAATCCATTAAGCAGCAGAAAAGCGGTTCAAGGTTCGTATGCACCTTTATGAGGATCCGTGGAGCTGGGTTGGCGAGGCCATGGTAGCAGCCGGCTGTGCGGACTTTGCATCGTGACTACCTGCCGCAGCCTGGAACCCATCCTCGCTCTCCACCTTGTTCCTCCATTGCGAGAGTTCATTCAGATCCGTGTTATCATTGTCGGGCATGCGTTCAAAATCAAAGCGATCACTCAAACGGTAGGCTTTGTTGGTAGTTTCCCAGTGACTCCTGAGAGCATCCAGCTCAGAGGCAAGGTTATCCAGAGCCATGGAGTTACGCGTAGCAGAAGATGAAGGGCGGGGGATGGCCTCTGGGGTACTAGAGCCATCGTTGCGGCTGTAAAGAGATTCAGCGGATGCGATGCTATCGTGGGCACGGTGGCGGCTGTGTTCAGGGTGTGTGTTTTCGGTCGGTGCCTGGGACTGGCGGCGGTAATTATCGACTGATGACTCAAATTGGTCAAGGAACATTTGGACCCGACTCTCAGCTTCGCGGGCACGTTCCTCCGTCTGTGTATGCTGACGGCGGAGCGCGTCAAGATCTGTCTGGAATTGAGCTGCTTGATGCTCTGCCTGCTTTGTAGCATTCGTTGCTGTTTCGGCATCGGCGCGAGCAGAAGCCAGATCAGATTGTAGTTTGGACAACTGGGCCTCGAAACGTGTAACGGTAGCTTCCATCTCCTCTCGTGCCTTGTCCAGTTCAGAGCGAAGTGCCGCGCGTTCTGCATTCGACTCAGCTTGATCGGCTTCGTCAGTAGGACTACGCTTGTCTTGCTTCGCTTGGGTGAGTTCTTCCTCTAGCTTGAGATTTGCACTCTTGTAACGATCGAGCTCCTGTTTCATCTTCGAAAGCATCTTTTCGGTACCCCGGAGGTACTTGACAGCAGCTTGGTGATCGTTATGAAGTGCCTGGAGTTTTTCTTCCCACTCCTTGCTGACTTCGTGCTCACGCTCCTCAAACATGGAGCGCATTTCCTCATGTGCTTTAGTCATAGTGTCTACCTGTTGTTCCAGCTCGCGAACTCGGTTGAACTCCGGTGTGCCGAACCTTGAGTTCGGACTGTCCAGTACCCTTGAGCGTCGTGAGTCAACAGGGTTTACACCTCTTTCGTCGAGAAGATTGCGAAGTGTTTTGAGCTGAACTTCGAACGCATTGCTCTCAAGGCGCAGACGCTCGTGTTGCTGGCGGAGTTCGGTTCGTTCAGCCTCGGAGAGCTGTACATCTCGCATAGCCTGCTGTAACTGTTTACGAATGGTCAGCCCCTCGCGACTGGATTGCTCTTGGTAGGCCTCGAGACCGGCGATTCGTTCTTCAGCACGGCGAAGCTTTTCGGATGCTTGGTCAGCAGCTGTCTGATTCTTGCGAGCCATGGAGTTTGCAGCTTCGACTTGCTGCTGCAAGACTACAACCCGCTCATCATGGTTAGCACCATCTTGCTCGGAGCGCTCTGTAATCGTTTGAAGACCAGAGAAGACGGTGGCTCGATGAAGGCGTGCCTCTTCTGCATGGCTCTCCGCCAACTCCTCCGCATCACGAAGCTTTTGTGAAGTAGTCTCCAGCTCCAGTACGCGTGCCTCATATTCGCTACGAAGCTGACTTAGCTTCTGGCGCAGGTTTTCACTCGTAGTCCGCTCTTCAGTGAGCTTCTTCTCCAGCAAGGTTGACTTCTCCGTGGACGCGAAGACAGCATCGCGTAGAGACTGAATAATAGAAGACTGAGCTTTGTGCTCTTCGGAAACCTTAGCAACCTTGGCGCTCAACTCTTGTTTATCAATCGCCAACAGTTTCGATGCCGATTCTGCTTCTGCAGCGCTAGTAGATACTTCCCTTGCGACACGCTCAGCCTCGTGTAGTTCGGCACGTAGACTCTCCGATTCAGCTGTAGCTTTTTGTCGGGTCGAGTCCAGTTCTTGTACACGTTTTTGCGCAGCTTCTGCGGTCTCCTCCGCTAGTTGTTTTGCTTTCTTTTCGGCATCAATCTCACGGGTCAGATGCTCCACTTTAGTAGCCAGGTCACCTTGAGCCGCCAAAGACATCGCTAGTCGCCGACTGATATCTTGGAGGCGATCAGCGTCGGGTGTGTTTGTGCTTCGAGTCCCATCTGGCTGTGGAGTTCCATTCTGACTACCACCTCCGTGAGCAGCCAACTTGGTTTTAGCGTAGATGGCCTCGCTGACAGCCGCGTCCCGCTGTCTCTCAACTTCAGCGATTCTCTTCGCAGCATCGTCACCCTGGGCTTTGATGGAGGTTTGTACTCGTTCAAGTTCGGTCTTCATCTTCAAGAGTGCCTCCAACAAGGGTCTGTCTTCGTCTCGAAACGCGTCGGCCGACCGCTCATCGAACACTGGACTCGTGGAAGTACCCGAGCTGTAGCCTGCTCGACGAGCAAGTGCGAGCTCTGAGGCGTACCATGCGTTGCGGCTTTTGACGTGCTCCAGTTCTTTCATAAGTTCGGTGTTTCGTTGATCATTCGCCAGTGACGCATTCTTCAAGCCCTCATTAGGTAACTGTTCAACGTCACGCGCAAATCCGCGTTGTTGCTGTGTCTCTAAAGATTGCCTGATTGCCTGCTCTGTGCTATCTTGAGAAGGCTGCGGACGGTGGGATTTGGACGTGTTCCGTGACACAATGCTACCAGAGCGAGTAGTGTCCATGGACTCCTTCGGGGTCCGTTGGCTTACAGCGTCCGACGACATCTTTCGTTGCATGTCGTTCGTAGATGGACTTTCGCGGGTCATAGGCGACATGTTTTCTCTATCCAAGGCGGATGCAGCTCCAGTGTCGATAGGCGGGCCGTATCCACGTTCATTTTTGGTAGGAGTCTTGCTTCTGGGTTTTGCGGCACCTTGTACGCCAGCACCATTCTCACGGGGCTGTGGAGGTTGCTGAAGTGGTGGAGGACCTGGTGGTTGACCCGCTGCACGAGGCAAACGTGATCCTGCGTTCGCACCATTTCCCATGTTTTCTGGGGCTCTCGTGAATTGTGAAGCAGGCATCATACTCTCGCGCGTTGGAGGGGAGCCGACCTTAGCGGGAGGCACATTGCTTCTCTCACCGCCACTCATCTTCCGCTGTGTACCCTGCGGCTGGGGTGGAGGAGCACTTTCATTGGGCGGATACCTTATCTTGGAGGTGTCCAGAATGTAACTGAGGCTGAGCTCATTCCTGTCACTGACAGAAGAGCTGGGCTCGCCAGCTAAAACAACGATGTGTTTTCCGAAGGCGGTCATACTATGCCCCGACCGGGCTGAAGGGGAGTGTCCCATATTTTGGAACATGTACCAACGGCGTGACGAGATCCGAAAGGCTGCAAGGTCGCCCAAGTCGACGCCCTCTTGAGTGCGTCCGCCAAAGATGTACATGGTGTCGTTTACGAGGGCGGCAGAATGACCCTCGCGAGCTACGGGAATGTAGCCAATACAGTCAAGCTCGGTCCAGGCGTTGGAGCGCGGCTCATAGGTCCAGACATCGTTGAACCAAGTAATCCCGTCGGTTCCACCAAAGCTGATGGCAGTTAGCAGGTTGGAGTGCGGAGGAGACAAAGGGCTGTGACACGTACAGGTAGAGCTTATCGTTCCACGTTACCACGGAATGATTGGTACGTGCTGGTGGTGATCTGCCTTGTGGAGAAGCCTGCTCCTTGGTGTTTGGTAGCAACACCTCCCATCGGCTTGCGGATGACTGCAACGAGTTCAAATCAAAAGCTACAAGGTCATTGAAAAAGAAACCCTCGACCTGTCCACCGAAAATGTATATCTTGGAACCCAGTATGTTCAAGGTATGTCCGTAGCGACCAGTGGGACGGGGTCCTTGTGGTAGAGCGCGCGACCAGTGCTTTGTGGCTGTGGAGTGTCAGTTGAGGTCATAGGTGATTCCGAGTTGTACGCACAGGTATTGAGGAGATATAAGGTATCGTCCAGGTCGTCGTTGTCAGCCAGTTTCGTGTCTCCTCCAAAGACAATGAAGGCATTGCCAACGAGCAAACTAGCATGACCTACGCGAGGACCAGGGCCGTCTCCAGTTGTGGATATGGGATAGCAGGCCATGCTGCCGTTGCCCATCTCTGTCAACCACAGATCACCCTTGACTGTTGCGCCGCCAACAAGTCCGCCCATGAGGTAAATCGTGCCATCCTTGCTAGCCGTGGCATTTATAGCAGCGCCGTATCGGGGGAAGGGATTGCCTGCGGTGAAGTTCAAGCGTCGGGAGGACCACGGGTACGGGGAGTCTGGCGAGTTGCCGGCAAATCTGGGGTTCGTATTCTGAGGCAGGTAAGTCAGCACACGTGCAAGCGCAATGGGGTTACCGAACAACGCACCTGGTTGTTGGTGTCGGCCTTTTCTCGCAGCGCTTTGGGCTCGGGGGCAGGCGCATTTCCGGCGTTCTGGAGAGAGTTCAACGAGTTGTTTACGCTGCCTCCGGGGGTGGGTGTCTGGGACTGGGGGCCTCCACGGGTCTTCTCAATCTCACGAGAGCCGGATCCATTGACGGCTGGGGGTGGTTGCCCCGGGCCATGCGATGAGGTTATCTCTCGTGTGGCTGGGGGCAGCGCGTTGTTGGCCTGCTGCTTGCTCTTCTTGCCGAAGAGAAAAGACATGGCGGCGGCGGCGGTGGTGCTGCGAAGGCGTTGGTGCAGTAGCGGCCGGGGCCTATTGCGTACTCATTCGGCCTGGGAGACTGCGAGGGTGAAGTGATCAGGCGAAGCAATGGACGAGGCGCGCGCGCATGTCGTACGGCTGGGGGAGGACGGCAGATGGGTGGGAGCGAGACGGCAGCGCGATGCTGGGGATGCGGGTGCAGAGAGGCGTAATGCCGTCGGGACTCAGACGGCGCAGTACTTCCAAGGGCGACACTTCCAAGGTTGAGCAGGCCAGATGTATGCACGAGGGAAAGACGACCAGGCGGACAACGATGGTTAGCCTCTCCCCCAGCCCTGTTCACTCTGCGCGCCGCCCCTGAGAAGTGTCGGGAAGATCAGCGGACGCCGACAAGGCTAGGAGTGCCATTGGCTGCGTCGCGCCCGGAGAATGCAGAGGGCCTGCAAAAGAACCTCTTGTATAAGAGGGCGCGTTGACATGTGTGCAGATGCTAGCGACCGTATGCACCGGTGGCCAGCCAGCATCCCTACCCGAACCATTCGAGACTGCATCAGTGCTGCCAAGTTGCTTTTTTGCTCCCATGGCCGCGTCGTCAATTCGCGGTGGAGCTCGACTCTCACCGCGGCGCTGCTTTGGGCCTAGCGCCGACGACATGCACTGTCGAGCTCTCACCTATGCCCGACGTCCACGAGAACAAGTTTGATAGACGTGCAATTGTCACCGCCCTCTCTCGCCCGCATTTCCGACTTCTGCTCTCTCCCTCTCCCTCTCTTAAACGCGTCTCTCTGCCACGCGCACCGCTCGCCTCCCGCTATGGGCCCCGTCAACACCGTCACTGCTCGCTGAAGCTCACCATGAGAACAGCCAACGAACTACCTCTTGTCAGCGGCCACACCCACCCCAATCCGCTTGCTTCGCACGCCCCCGCGCCTGTCGACATGAACGGCTCCCATCCCTCCGACGCTGCTGCCGCTGCCTCGCGCCCCAACACTGCGGCCGCCGCTGATGCGTCGCCCACCTCCCACATGGACGAACACGCGCCGCCCGCCCGTCCTGCTTCAATAGGCCCACAGTCTGCCCGTCCCAGCTTCCTGCGCGCGAAGAGCGACTTTGGGCCCCGCCATCCTGTCCTACCGCCAGAGAGCGCCGATGAGGGAAGCGTCGACGGCCACTTCAAGATCCGTCATGGCTGGGACGACCAACTGAACTCTGAAGAGTACAGCAATCTGCTCACCTCCAACTTCTTCATGTACTACACCGACAAGAAACACGAGACCGGCGGCCACCCCAAAAGCGAAGACTGTGCCTTCCCTGTCCAGGAATGGCGCATGCGAGACCGCCTCAAGACTGTCTCGGCTGTCCTCGCCTTGTGCCTGAACATCGGCGTTGATCCTCCGGACGTCATCAAAACCAACCCGTGTGCCAAGGAAGAGTGCTGGATCGACCCGACCGTGACCTCTCAGACGCCCGGTCACACGCCCATGAACCAGATTGGAAAGGCTCTGCAAACTCAGTACGAGCAACTGAGCATGCGCACGCGCTACAAGCTGCTGCTGGATCCTACAACAGAAGAGACAAGAAAGTACGCTTCCACTCTCCGGCGGAACGCCCGCAACGAGCGAGTTTTGTTCCACTACAACGGCCACGGCGTACCCAAGCCCACTTCTTCCGGCGAAATCTGGGTTTTCAACAGGAACTATACCCAGTACATTCCATTGTCACTCTACGACTTGCAGTCCTGGATTGGTGCTCCAAGTCTATTCGTTTATGACTGCTCCGATGCTGGGCTCATCATCAGCAATTTCAACCGCTTCGCTGAGAAACATCAGGCTGAGTTTGAGGAGGCGCGCCGGAGAGACCCGAGCGTCGAACATGTCGACTTCAGTGATTGCATCCACTTGGCTGCATGTAGAGAGCGTGAATCGCTTCCCACTAATCCAGAGCTGCCTGCTGATATCTTTACTTCCTGTCTGACCGACCCCATAACCATGGCGGTACGCTTCTTCATCTTGCAAAACCCTCTTCCAACTAAAGTTAGCTTACGAGATGCCCACAACATCCCAGGCAAGGTCTCTGAGCGTAGAACGCCTATTGGTGAGCTGAACTGGATCTTCACGGCCATTACTGATACCATTGCTTGGAATTCTCTCTCTAAGCCGCTCTTTAAGAAACTATTCCGTCAGGATTTGATGGTCGCTGCCCTCTTCCGCAACTATCTCCTTGCACAGCGCATCATGCGCGCATATCACTGCAACCCTGTCTCACATCCCGAAATTCCCCAAACACATAATCATCCGCTCTGGCGCAGCTGGGACTTGGCGGTAGAGCTGATCTTGGCCCAGCTTCCGGACCTGCAGGCTGAAGCTCGGGGCGAGAAGGATTTCAACTACAAACACTCCGACTTCTTCTCCGAACAGTTGACCGCTTTCGAAGTATACTTGACACAGGGCGCAGTGGAGCAAAAGGTACCGGAACAACTTCCCATAGTGCTCCAAGTACTGCTCAGTCAAGTCCATCGTCTCCGTGCGCTTATTCTGCTATCGAGTTTCTTAGATCACGGCCCTTGGGCTGTAAATCTCGCGCTCAGTATTGGCATCTTCCCATATGTCCTCAAACTACTTCAGTCTCAAGCAAACGAGCTTAAGCCTGTCATGGTATTCATCTGGGCTCGCATTCTCGCAGTTGACCAATCCTGCCAAGCCGATCTTCTCAAGGACAATGGCTACCAATACTTCATCAATATATTCAATCCTAATTCTGGTATACAAACTTGTCTCCAAAAAAAAAACTGTACATCGGCTAAAGTTACACAGGCATACCTATTCAGAACGCAAGTGAACACCGCGCCATGTGCGCCTTCATTGTTTCCATGTTCTGCAAGGACTACAACCAGGGACAACGCGCCTCACTGAGTACTGAACTCGTCGAGAGCTGCCTAGATCATCTCAAAGATATGCAGAACCCGCTGCTCAGGCAATGGTCATGTCTCTGCCTAAGCAAGCTTTGGGTCAATTATGAAGAGGCCAAATGGGTCGGAATTAGATGCATGGCACACGAGCGGCTATGTGAGCTCATCGTGGATCCTGTTGCCGAAGTTAGAGCTGCGATGCTGCATGCATTGGCGTCCTTCCTTGGAATTCGCGACGTCACTCCCCAAGTGGCTAACATTGAGGAGTCTATCGCGTCAATGATTCTTATCATGACAATGGATGGTAACAGTATGGTGCGCAAAGAACTGCTCATATTCTTCTCAACATTCGTCGCTCGCTACAAGGCCCGATTCATAGTAGCTGCATTCGAACAATTATCCGAGGATCATGCCAACATGGATACAAAGCAGTCAGACGACAAAAGCACCGAAATGCTCTACATGAAGACACGTTCAGGAGCGACAGACGGCGCTTCGGAATCGACGTCTTGTTCACAGAACACCATATATTCTGCCATATGGAAGGAGCTATTGGTCATGTCCGTGGACCCGCACCCGGAAATCGCAAAAGACGCTGGAATAGTCGTTGATTGCATTCTTATCGCTCTTATCGAATCCTCCCTAGGAAAATTCGTACAGCCCCAACTAGATGAAGCCCTCCAACATGCGCCCGCTCCTCGTCCCACGCGCCGCGCAGTGGAGGAGACCTCTGCGCCGCAAAAAACTTCCAATCCTCCAACACCGACGAAAGACTCGACATATCTGTCTCTTTTCGGTGGTATCCGCAAATCCACCAGCGTTGGTGCTTCGCTGAAGAACCTCTGGGCAGGTCAAGAATCAGCAAGCCCTCGACAGAGGCCATCTGGGAGATCTGCTGCTGAGGACACCACTGTCCCGTCGGCGTCTCGTCCTCAGACTCCGGAGAAATACCACACCGTAGAGCAGCCAACTTCAAGAGGTTTCAAGAACAGGAATCTGTCAGAAAAGCCAGAGATACCACTCAAGAGTGTGTTCTTTGAATGGTCAGTCGAGTACTTCCGTGAGCCCCAGATGAAGCCCACAGAGGCCGACGAGCCCGGAAGCACCGATTACAACGGCCGACTCTGGCGGAGGAACCGTAACGACAGGATTATTGCTGAGACTCAGCCGTTGAAAGATATTGCTGTCTCTAACCGCTGGGACGTGCCCCGAGGGTATTTTGACAACCTCAGCCAACCTGCGAAAATGTGTTTCCATCAGTTTGAAGATCATCTAGTCGTGACAGATACACGAGACACCGTCAATATCTTCGATTACTCAAAATCAGTTAGCAGGATCAATTCTTTTTCTAACGGGAACCCTCCCGAGTCGAAGATAACGGACGTTCGATTTATCAACGAAGACGATCAGGCGCTGTTAATGACCGGGTCTTCAGATGGAGTCATCAAGATCTTCCGTAATTACGACCGTAAAGGAGAGACGGAACTAGTGACGGGATTCCGAGCCCTCACCGATCTTGTTTCAAGCAACAAGAATGCCGGCCTGGTCTTTGATTGGCAGCAAGGTAGAGGTCTGATTCTGGTTGCTGGCGACGTGAAGGTCATCCGCGTATGGAACGCAGGGACCGAAGTATGCACCAATGTAAGTTTCGATTTCTGCGTCTCTTGAAATCTTAGCTGACTTGAGTAGGATCTCCCGGCGCGTTCGGGCTCTTGCATCACGTCCTTGACCTCTGATCAAGTCGAAGGAGATGTGTTCGTCGCTGGCTTTGGTGATGGCGCCATACGAGTATATGATCAGCGCCAGAAGCCTGCCACCGCCATGGTTAAGGTCTGGAAAGAGCACAAGCAATGGATCACCAACGTCCATCTACAGCGTGGTGGTCAGCGCGAACTTGTGAGCGGCTGTCGCGGCGGTGAGGTTAAGCTATGGGATATCCGCTGGGACCGCAGTGTAAAAACTATACAAGCGACTTCCGACACGCTCAGGACACTCAGCGTCCATGAACACGCTCCGGTCTTCGCTACGTAAGTGCTCATAAATCGCAACCAGACTGGAACATGCTGACCTCGATAGTGGCACGCAACGACACCGTGTGAAGATTTTCAACCTAAACAACGGTCAACCCGTATCTCACCTTGAACCCTACTCGGGTTTCCTTCGGGATCGATCTGCTCCCATCTCTGTTACTGCCTTCCATCCCCACCGACTGATGATTGCCGCAGCAGCCGTCAACGACACCCACGTCAATATCTTCTCGTGTCACGAACCAAAGCATTCAGCTGTCAACAAAACAGTGAAACTTTGGGATGGCAATGCGAGTACAGCCGCGTCAAGCAGAACATCCATCATCGGCTGAGGGTGATCTGACGACTCCTCGCAGAGTCCGAGACTGAGGGTAAGGAATGCAGTCGCTTTGGTGAAGTCGTCTCAATGACCTGACCTTTTTTGAGACGGTGGAGCACAGCAGTTTATTTTGTTGCTGGGCGTCAGGAATGCATTGGGTTCGAGCAGGACTGTCAATTTCTATTATACCCAAGCTACATTAATTAGTAATTGCACACAAGTTCAAACACACGTCCTCGATGATGTTAGCCAGGCGGGCTGCCACTAATTGGCTATGACGCTGTGGGGGATAGCGGGGCTGTGACTGCCCCACTATGGAAATGTGAGTCGTCCGCACGATACAACTGACCACGGCACAACGCGACTTGAAATCCCCAACACTACCACAATGAGTGACGCCGCACCTACTGGCGCTGAGCCGCCTTCCAAGAACGCGCTGAAGAAGGCGCAGAAAGAGAAAGAGAAGGTCAGCAGAATCCCCTCCCTCTCAAGTTCATAATACTCACGATAGCCTAGGCAGAGAAGAAAGCTGCAGCCAAAGCCCGCGAACTTGCTGAGCGTACCAAGAAGGAGGCCGACGATGCCGCCGACGTCTCTGTAGGCGCATACGGCGAACTTCCCCTCATTGGCTCCAAAGAACACAAGCCCACGGGAACTCCGCGCACCGAGCTTGCCGATGTCGCCAGCAATGAGGACAAGGAGATCACATTCAGATGCTGGGTGGAGAATGCAAGGGTTCAGTCTGCGAAACTCGCTTTCCTGAACTTGCGACAGAACCTCAACACTGTGCAGGCTGTCGTTGCGGCCAGCGAGAAGCTGAGCAAGCAGATGGTCAAGTTCTGTGGCAACGTCAGCACCGAGAGCACTCTTGTCGTCACAGGCATAGTCAAGCGTGTGAAAGAGCCCATCAAGAGCGCCAGCATCACCGACTTTGAGATTCACATCCAGAAGCTGTTCGTCGAGGCCAGTGCGGAGATTCCGCTACCACTTCAGGTGTCCGATGCTGAACGGCCCATGCCAACCGAGACTGCCGCCGAAGAAGATCAGAAGGAGGAGGAGGGTGGCGAGCGACCGCTCGTCAGTCTGAACACGAGGCTAAACAACAGGACGATTGATCTTCGGGCGAAGATCAACCAGTCCATCTTCGTGATCAAGAGCGGTGTATGCGCCTTGTTCCAAGAATTCCTCTCAAAGAAGGGTTTCGTCTTGGTGCATACCCCAAAGATACTGTAGGTCATCTCTAAGAAAGCTCAATACAGATGCTGACCTGGCACTTAGTGGCGCTGCCTCTGAAGGAGGAGCCAACGTCTTCGAGTTGAAGTACTTTGGTCGTCCCGCGTATCTTGCTCAGTCACCACAGTTTTACAAGCAGATGCTGATCGCCTCCCGCTTCCAGAAAGTCATGGAGATTGGCCCTGTGTTCCGCGCAGAGAACTCTAACACGGCTCGTCATTTGACTGAATTTACTGGACTGGATCTTGAGATGGAATTCCAAGAAAACTACCACGAAGTCATGGGCGTATTGGAGGACCTTATGCTCTTCATCTTCAACGAGCTCAACTTACGGTACCGGAAGGAGACTGAACTCGTAAGAGGAGTGTACCATGTCGATGAGTTCAAGCTTCCTCAGTCTGGCAATGTGCCTAGAATTCCTTTCCAAGAAGGTATCAAGATGCTTCGCGAAGCCGGAGAAGAGCTGGGCGACTACGACGATCTGACGTAAGTGTGGTGAAGAAAGTCTCCAAGGCTCGACTAACGTTTCCAGAACCCCACAAGAAAAGCTGCTTGGCCGCCTCGTCCTGGAGAAGTACAACACCGACTTCTACGTCCTGGACCAATTCCCTCTCGCTATCCGTCCCGCCTACACTATGCCATCACCTGCCGATCCCGCTCTCTCAAACTCGTACGATATGTTCATGAGGGGTCAGGAAATTCTCTCTGGCGCGCAGCGTATCCACAGCTCGGAGCTCCTCGCAGAGCAGATGCGCAAGCATGATCCTCCAATTGATCCAGCTGGCGCTGGAACCAAGGACTACGTAGACTGCTTCAAGTATGGTTGCCCACCGCACGCTGGAGGAGGTTTCGGTCTCGAGAGGATTGTTCAATTCTGGCTCGGACTGCCCAACATTCGGATGTGCAGTCTCTTCCCCAGAGACCCACAGCGAGTTGTACCTTAAGATCGTTCTGCCGGTAGGAACTGATGAAACTCCTGCTTGATAATGCTTGGCAGACACGGATTACCAGAATGGACATGGACTTGATACTGCACGTGTACGCGAAACGCAGTAAAACGTTGGTCCAGATTTTCACATATTGCATGAAAATCCTACGGTTGTGGAATGGAGGATATACTGAGGGCTGATGTAAGGGCAATGTCGCGTCTCGTGGAGTCAACGACCAGCAGAGTCAATTGTACGCTAGACAATGAAGATATTATACATACTCGCCGTGTAGTCTGTGAATGCGACTATTCAAGTAAGTAGCTATTTTCCGATGCATACTTGCTTTCGATGGAGCATGCCGCCTTTGGAGGCATGGTCGGAGTATTTCAGACATGCCTCCGGTGAAGCCTTCTGCCCCCATTTAACTTCGCTCATTAGAACCCACACTTTCATCAAGTGCGGTCGGACGTCGCAGTCGACGTGATCCGGTGACGTCCGGCCTCTGTAACTCCCATGTTTACAGTGTCAGGGGTGCCCGTTCTTTATACGAACTGTACTGGGCGCAAAACCACACTGATACCCCTTGCAGTCAATTGTTCCCAACGGTTAATAACCTGCATGTGTTCAGTCATAACATGGGCCGACGTGCGTAATAATCGCGATACCCATCCATCCTGCGATTGCAAATGTTGATATGACAGCCATGATTTCTCCATCAGCATTGTTTCAAAGTCGCAGCAGCTAGTTTTTTCTGTGCCTCGTCTCCGAGGGCGGCAACATCCACCTCTTGTATAGCCTGCCCTATTGCCAATGTCGCCTTTATGTTCCCCCCGTCGACGTGTACAAGTCCGTTCCGACCGACTGTGACCTCGAAGCCGATTTTGGCACCCAAGGTCTGCAGTAGAGTTATGCCACCACGTGCTGCAAGCATTCGTCGAGCCATGCCGAGGCTCACCTTGAACAGCATGCCCCCCTTCAGAAGACCGAGTCCTTCACTCTTGCCTGTGGAGGGATCGACGCAGGTGAGTTCTGATGGCAGATCCTTGCCAGCGCTGGCAACGCGGCAGTATACCAGAGAGTTTGGAGGAAGCTGGGGTCGTGTCTTCTTAGTCGCGCCCTCGAAGGCCAAATGGGGGAGGGTCGCAGGTGGTGTGTTCGGGGTAAGGAGGCAGTTGAAGTTCTCTGCGGCAGAACCATTGACAGTCGCGATGACGAGGTCGCCCGCGAAAGGAAGGTACTGTGACGAGTGTTAGCAGGCCAAGAGCAGGCAAGGCGCAACAAGAGCTTTCTAACCCTTCCAGTGTTGTATTCAACCGAAGCAGCATTCTTCTTGTTGTCTGTCACGAGCGCGCCCGCAATTGTAGCAGTGACCGTGTCTGGCGGCGTGTGTCGCAAACCTGGTCCGAGGGTGAGCGTCTTCTTTTTGCCTGTGCCTGTAGGCAGGGCGCTCTTCGCGATGTCGTCGCCCGGCAGGACAATTGTGGCTGACGCTGCCATGGTGGTGCTTGCCAAGTTGTGTCTCCTTGGTGGTTGGTAGAGTACATGGTAACATGTGCAATCCTAGGTATAGTGAGCTCATTCCGAAGAAGCCCGTGCGCTTCCGAGAAAAATGCACGACTATGAATTTCTTAGCCGCGCAGAAACACACGCGCTACAAACGCAGCCACAGTCGGATATCCTCAATTCTTCCACTTCTACCGCGTTCTCGTCAACACCCGATCGTTCTATTCTAAATCGAAACCCGTTCACGTAACCAAACGACGTATACCCGCGCAAGATGAGTGCGCAAGCGGACCCCGCGCAGAGAGTCGCGATAGGAATATCCTTTGGCAATTCATACAGCTCTATTGCCTTTACCAGCGGTGTACGTAATGCATGTCTATAGCCGTTTTCTCCGAGTGTTTCTGACACATAACAGGAAGGCAGAGCACAGGTCATCGCCAACGAAGACGGAGGTATGCTGCTTGCCCCACGCCCTGGATCCCCTCCATTGCTAATTTGTCCTCAGATCGCCAGATCCCCACCGCTCTATCCTACGTTGAAGGAGAGGAACTCCACGGTGGACAGGCCAAGAGCCAGTTCGTCCGCAATGCGAAGAACACAGTCGCCTACTTCCGCGACTTTCTCGGACAAGAGTAGGCAGCCTGATCAACCCTCCATGTCTGACGAGACTGACGCTCTGAAGCTTCAAATCGATAGACCCCTCGCCATGCCACCAGTCGGCTCACCCCATACAGCATGAAGACAGCGTGGCTTTCAGCATTCGCGACACCGAAGAAGAGCAGGAAAACACCGTTTCCGTTATCGATATCACCACACGCCACATGAAGAGACTGCGAAGCTCTGCCTCTGACTACCTGGGAAAGGACGTCAACGCCGCCGTCATCACCGTACCCACAAACTTCACCGATGCCCAGAAGGAGGCTCTCAAGAAGGCTTCAACAAATGCTGGTATTGAGGTTCTGCAGTTCATCAGCGAGCCCACGGCTGCTGTCCTGGCCTATGATGCCCAACCTGATGCGAAGCTAGCCGACAAGATCATCGTTGTCGCCGACTTGGGTGGTACTCGTTCGGATGTCGCCGTGGTCGCATCCCGTGGTGGCATTTACACTATCCTGGCCACTCTACACGACTATGATGTTAGCGGCTTCAAGCTCGACCAAGTGCTCATGGACCACTTCGCCAAGGAGTTCCTCAAGAAACACAAGTCGGCAGGTGACCCCCGGGAAAACGACCGATCGTTGGCCAAGCTGAAGCTCGAGTGCGAAGCCGTCAAGAAGGCGCTATCCATTGGTACCACTGCCAACTTCTCCGTAGAGAGCTTAGTGGGCGGCACTGACTTTACCGCAACCATCAACCGTACCCGTTATGATCTCTTGGGAAGCAAGCTGTTCGCCGCTTTCACTCGTCTCGTAACGCAAGCTGTGGAGAAGGCCAACTTGGACCCTCTCGACATCTCTGAGATTGTATTGGCTGGTGGTAACTCACATACCCCCAAGGTTGCTTCGGCGGTACGATCAGCCTTCCCAGACTCCACGACTGTCCTCGCGCCTTCCACATCCCCGTCCGCCATCAACCCTTCGGAACTGGCAGTCCGCGGTGCTGCCATTCAGGCCAGTCTCATCCAGGAGTTCGAGCTTGAGGACATTGAACAAAGCTCTCACCCCATGGTCACCGTCACGCCCCATCTTTCTACCGCTGTTGGTGTGTTGTGCATCTCGGGTGACGAATCCTCCGGTGTCTTCCACGCCATTGTTGATACCGAGACACAACTCCCCGTTCGACGCACTGCAACCATCACGACACCACGAGAGGGTGGTGACGTGCTTATCAAACTTGCCGAAGGCTCACGACACATCAAGGTCACGAAGCCAGAACCAAAGCCCAAGCCTGAAAAGAAAGATGACGACTCGGAAGACGATGATAGCGATGACGACAGCGAAGAGGAGGAGGAAGAGCTGAGGGAAAAGACATGGAAGGTCGGCCAAGTGCTGAGTGAGGCTGCAGTCCGTGGAGTGAAGAAGGGAGGAAAGGTTGAAGTGCAAATTAACATTGGCGCCGACCTGAGCATAAATGCCATCATCCGCGAAGTTGGCGGCAAGGGCGGTGTCCGTGGTATTGTACAGGGAAAGAAGGTTAACGGCAGCGCCTAAGGTGGACTCGACTTCTCCACTATACCAATTCACCAACCGCTGGACGAGAGTCCTTCATCACATGCGATGTAAACGACATAGACAGCTTGTTTCTTTACTTGACCGCTACCAGTAGCTTGTATAGGCCTATCGAAAGGCTTGAACTCTTGAGCTGGCTGCAATGAAAATTATCTAGACCCGCAATCCAACGTGCCAAGTAGTTCAGTCATCGATTTTTCAAAAGTCGAAATCGCGGTCTCATCCTTCTACCCATTACTGTGTTTGTTCTCCATTGCTCGTATTCCATGTCTCTCGTATCCGTAAAATCCAAATCCTGATAGTGCCATCTGCGCTCCAACCAATTCTCCTTATCCAAGTCATCTATACTAGAATCCAGCGCACCCAAAACCTCATCTTCACTCTGCCACTCAGTACTCCATCCTATACTCAAATAGCGTAAACGGCCCAAGAAACGCTCGTCTATCATAGTAAAAAGATCAGTCATGGTAAAGCTGCGTGACGGATCGCCAGTTCGTCCACAGGCGACAAGGGTGAGGCTGTACAGTGGCTTGGCTTCTTGCCATCGCGCCGGAGAAAAGTCTGGTGGCATATTTCCGAACCGACTGTCAATATAGTCGAGCGCAATAGTCAGAGATACCAAGTTAGGTAGCCAGTCTAGCACACCGTTCAGTCGACCTTGCTTGACGGCCGGCAAATCGCGCAGTTCGACAACGGTTAGCGACGCAGCTAAACTGTTGAGCAGCGGCCTGATGCCTTGTCTGTGAATTGAAAATCAGCATTGCGCTCATCAGGTTCGGTCAACCAGTGACTTTCTCGAAGCGTGACTTTGACATACTGATCTAGCCCAGGACTATGGTAGATACCTAGTGAGGAGAACGTCGGTGGGAAGTTGTCTGGTTGTCGTAACATGTCCCATAGGAACTGACCCGAGACTGATCCGGACAACGCAAGATGTTCCAGCTTGGGTGGCCAGCGGATGCTGGGACCACCTGGCGTCGCTGGTGGTTCGTATCTCGACGAACAGCGAGGCAAGTAAAGCTCACGCAAATCTCCCAACTGCCGTATAGTTTGGTTCAGGCTCTGGAAGCTGATGCATTCTGAAACCCTGATATTGAAATTGCGCGTCAGTCTACGAGCCGAATGCATCATGTACTTGGGGGTTACTGACAGGCTCAGGTCAAGAACGCGCAGTCGAGTGCATTTGCTTAGACTAGCCCAGCAATTAATCGCAAAGCTAGCTTGGGGTGCTACAAAGACTTCAAGAGATGCTCTTGTTCTGCCTAGTAATCTAGCCGTTGTGGACTTGGCGCCTTGGTGTACGATGTGGGATAAGTCAAGGGACTTCACCAAACTCGCCAACGCCGTCGGCTTATGACAGGTTAGCAGATACCACTGATTACTTTTGGTGCAACTTACCTTGATGCGAGCTAGTACAGAAGGACATATCGTGCGTACAAAGAGTTCGTATGCGCTTCCAGACAGATATGGTGATTCATATAACGGTTGAACTGCTACCTATTCGGGCAGCGAGATTAGTTACGGTGCATCTAATGTCTAATAGATAGGCATTTGCATACATCATACCACTGTCTGGTCTTGTAAGCTTATGTGACTGAATTGTCAGTGCAACGATTACCTATTGACTGCTGAGAAGCGAGCTAGCGTCGTTTGCCTTTCAAGCTTGCCCAGCGTTTCGAAATGAGCCAAGATCTCAAGAAGTAGTTCGCTGGGGAGATAGTTTGCATAACTGGTAATGGAGGCAGGCATATCTAGCACGGTCGCGTGTGGGAATGCGTGGCTCGTGAGGAAAGTCGCCAGTATACACGCGCCATCATCCGCGCAGAGATGGAATATGACGCACTAGCGCGACTATTGGTTCGCCGCCGAACTATAATGCCTGTTATCTCCGAATAGGGCCGAACCACAAATGATGTTCGACCCCCGCCCTGCCAATCGTCAGCAAAGGACCGTCACATACTGTTACATGGAACAACCGCTACTTCAGATCTGACATGCCAACCAGGACTAGCCGCGTTTACAAACCTAAGACCACTGATATGCTTGACAGCGATCAATGTGAAACATGTAAGGAGCACCACCATATACACATGCATGGAAGCATACGCTGTGAATGCTCATGAATACTCACAAAGAATTATTTCACACTCCCTTACATTGTGTTTCTTTGCGGGTCATAGTCTCTTCATATCTCTCTCGCATACAATAAAAGTCTCACCGACGATAACGCTCCTTCTGCTGATCACTACCACATAAATTTCGGCCCCTGAAAAACAATACTATTTTGCTTACTTCTGGCTACCTCAACACTTCCGAGTCTTCTTTCTCACCAACAATGCACACTTTACTCATCGCTTTGTCAGTTATAGGGCAAGCAGCTGCCGACCGGCTGCTGGTGGCTTCATACGGAAATGAAACTCATGCTGGCGCCATCCAGACGCTCGAAGTACTGCCCAGCACAAGCGCAAATTCTAGCCATGCGATGAAAGTTACCCAAGAGAACCACGAGTGTGGAACTTTGCCTACATGGTTGGATGCGTCCCTTGGCTTGGATAGGATAGTTTGTCTAGACGAATCAGCTGCTAATGCTAGTCTCACAATGTTGAGCCTTGGTGATGACGGCAGCCTCCAAAAGGTGTCCAATACCAGTGTGCTGGGAGGAGCAGTATCCTCGGCGTCCTACAATAACAAATCCGCATTAGCCCTTGCTCACGTACGTACAAGTTTTCTCCTTTCCAAATTTTTATCTGATCAAGTACTCACTTTAAGGTAAACCTAATAGTACGGACCCGAGCCAGCCATATCACTGTTTACTATCGATGGCGAAAACAAATTTTCGTCTTTGCAAAACATCACGTTCCAGGCGCCTGAGCAGATCCATCAAGCGGTTGTCGATCCTACAGGGCAATACATGATATTCCCCAGTCTCGGTGCAGATACAGTTCACGTTTATTGCATCGATCCTGTCAGCCACTTGCTCACAGAGCATGCGCCACTCAAATCCAAACAAGGATACGGTCCGCGACATGCAGTTTTCTGGACAAGTTCCAATTCTACAAAGACGTACCTCTTTGTAGTCCATGAGAAGAGTAACAAGATCACGAGTTACGAAGTTTGTTATCTGGAGCAGGGCGGCCTAGCTTTTACCGAAGTCGACGAGGTCAGCACATACGGCAATCGAACCGTCCCGCCAGCGACATTCGCTTCGGAGATGACGCTCTCACCTGATAACAGGTTCTTGATCGCAGCAAACCGTAACGGCACAATTTTCAAAGTAGAGAACTCGGACCCAGCCAACAGCACTCAAGTTCCAAGTGACTCACTCGTGACGTTCAAACCGTCGGCCGACGGGAAGCTATCGTTTGTCCAGCTTGCAAAATCAGGGGGATGGTACCCTCGCCACTTCAGTATGAACCAGAATGGATCGTTGATTGCGGTTGCAAATCAACTCAGCAAAAACGTCGACATCTATGCCCGTAACCTAGAAACTGGAATCATCGAAGACGGCAAAGCGGTGGCAAGAGCTAATAATCTTGGGCCCGGCGATTTGATGTAAGTTAAACCCCCTAACTTGTGTGCTGAGTACTGACATTTCTGCTTCGTAATAGGTTCGTGCAGTGGGTAGGGCAACAATAGATCAGGATTGGAATTCTATTAAAAGCTCAAGCAGATGAGCTGTAGACCTGATATGTAGCGGGTTCCTCCACCCATGTTCTATATGAAGATTTCTCAACACTATTTTTGTGCATAGCATGGCGGACTTTTGTATTGTAGCATAGTATCAAGGAGTGTTAGCTGAAGATACCCAGTTTTCCTGTGCAACAGCCCACGAAACGGCATCCCAGACATCGCCCACGATATTGCGAGGCTGAGGTGTTGGTTTTGTGCCCTTCTGATAGACACCTGTCTCTACTAACACACTAGCCCAGTCTGTGCCGTACGGGCTCCGGTAATCATTACCGCCAGCAATATCACTCGCCGGATTATCACCGACCATATACACACGCTTGAGATGCCCAGAAGGACTACCGTAGCGTTGCATTATGTTATGCCGATGCGCTATCAGGCGCTTCTCTGCGAACTCATATGTAGGTTGATGTGGTTTACCCATCACGACCTTTTGCAGCTTGACACCTTGTGCCTCGCCACCGGTTATTGCAGCCCAGATGCCTTCGAACGCTTCGCGAAATCCTCCTTGTCCTAGGCGTGGTAAGTGGTATTTCGCCGCCCACAGTAGGTCTGGGTTCGAGAAGTAAAGTGGTGGTTGCCCGTCTTGCTGATAACCACGGTTCTCCAAAGCAGGGTTGCCGTTCTTCTTGGACAGAGTCCCAATGATGCCACGCTCTGACAACAGGACATCCTTGATGATCTGCGCATCCAAACCCCAGTCCCGCGGGTCATTGTACACAAAGACAGCATCGATACGAAGCGAGGTCGATGGTGTGGTGGCATCAATTGGGGCCGGCAGCGGTCGAGTGAAGGTCTTATAGTATGATAGCAATTGCTGGGAGAAAGGCCATACTTCGGGATGAGCAACTAGAATGTCGCCAGGGGTGACCACGTTTTTGAAGCTACGCGACTTCGTTAGAATGCTGCGGCACACCGTAATTGTATGTTATCGTACCCGTATGCCTCGGCAACTCTCCTGCATTTATCCTCCACTCCGCCAACAACCATGACTGTCTTATCCTTTAGGTCATTCATGTCGGCAAAGGGGGTGTGACTCTGGACAAACATGGACGTATCGATAGCCACGTCCAGTTTACTGCTCAACTCGGCCACGCGCTCGGATTCATGTTTGCCGCCGCCATTGGTCAAGAGTATGAAGGGAATGCGCTGCGTTTGGAGATAAGTGAGGGCCTTTCGAGCTCGCGGTAGTGCGTCCGAACTCCTTAGGAGTACTCCGTCGATACTGACAGCCGTCAGCTGCTGTATTGAGAGGCCGATGGCGTGCCGCCTTACTCGAAAGCGAAAGCAAAGTCGGAGGCACGGCTGTTAGGGGCAGCAGCGGTCTGGAATGCGCGGCGTAGGGGTAGGCGGTAGCCGCAGCGAGGAAGTAATTTCGTCGCGTACATTGCTGTTGGTCGTCTGAGAGTTCGTTGTAGAGGTATGATGTCTTCCTAACTTGCAGCAGTTAGCATGACGTGGAATCTTTAGTCATCATTCCGCTACCCGCCATTGGAAGTCGCACACACCCTAAGGCTCTTTCACGACTTACGACATAGAGCAAACAATCCTTCAACAGCACAGAACCCATCGAACTAACGATCATCTTCTTGGCATGCAAAACATGCATGTGCAGGGGTTTCGCTTTCTGTCCAAAAGCACTGGAGATTTACAGCATCAAGCGCTACACAACGGTACGGGAGAATGACTTGCCGCAATACTCGTCTATCTATCTTTAACATCTCCTCAAGAAGCATCTACCCGAAGGTACTATACTATTGTTTCTTGAGCTGAACAATCTGCTGGCAACATGCTTGGGTTCGTTCAAAGTTACAAGCCATATTGCTGACGATGTTCCCTGCGCGGAGATTATTCCTTTGCTTTCTTGAATTCGTAAGATATGCAGTATGTGAAGATATTACGATTTGCTGGTTCGCGCATGATGGTCAGCTCCAGATATGACAGCCAAATCGGTATACCTACGGCATCGAAACCTACCACAACTGACTCGTTCTTGGGGTCGTTGAGCGTCCAGGCCTGCACTACTATGCTTTGCTGGTCATCCAGATCACGTCATTGCCGGAGCATCGATACAAAGGTCATTGAGGCGCTTTTCTGCTGCTGATTTTTCCTTGTTATCACTGCTAACAGGGAGGTGTTCGTACAATGACAAGCCAAAACCTTGGCACAACGGGTCATGTATAAGAACAATAGTAGTGGCGAATCTACGAACAATAGTAAGGGTAACAGGACTCGGTGCTCTCTTATCGCGAGCAAGGTCTGGACCTTTCGCATCGATTACCACAAGGTTAGCTTCATTGTTTCGTCCTATATACTTCGCTGCAAACGATGTATAAAGGAAGCAGTTGTCCTCTCCCATCTGGCTCCAGGTCATCAGAACATTCAGTCATTTAGCAACTCCAATCCTTCCAAACATTTCTTGACCAGTTGCCAACCAACTAACCAACCAAACCGTCAACATGATGTTCTCCTCCAGGCCCGTCCCTGGTATTTCGTGCACTGTCAGCAAGCGTGGCGACATTCCCGGCGGTGGTTGCACCGTCATGCGGACCGACATTCCTGGCGGCGGCTGCACCGTCATGCGTACCGACATTCCCGGCGGCGGCTGCACTGTTAGCCGCCGTTAAACAGTCCCTCGAGCGACCAATGGTAGTTGGACAAACGCAACAACTACATGGTAACGGGTTCCGGCTTGCCCCCTTACTTCGATTCTTCCAACCTTTTTCGACACAACAGAGGATTATGTCTGATACTCAAGCCAATCGACGAGTACTTGAAGACAACATGCCTCACAGCCTTGCTGCAACACCGATAACGATTCGACAAACGCGACTGTTTTTCGATACCACCAATGATTAACATTACATGCGGCTATACGATCGAAGTCGTGTTTTCGAACAGCATGGTTTTTCTTCGTACAAACTTTGATTCATGTAATTAGGAGCGGGTCAAGTTGAACTCTTGATGGCGGCAATTTTCCTGTAGAGCTTGGTAATATTAATACTTGACCACTTCAAACGTCTTCTGCATCTAAATGCTTAGGATCAAAGCGTGAAAACTGTGCCGCCATGTGTTGATGCTGCTTACTTAAATGATTGTTTGAGCACGACGTTAATTTTACATTACCATACTACCGCGAATCTATGACTATCCTACAAACACCTTATGCCGATGCAAAAGTCGAACCATCGCAGCTTTACGAGGATACGGGCGCCACTAGATTTGAACCAAGCCGCTTCTCGTAACAGACACTGTTGTCTGCTTCGTTGTAGTCTCCAAACATATTGCGTTGAATAAACCCACGTCTTTCATAGAAGCGTCTTGCTTTCACCAAAAAGGTGCCAGTCTCCAGTAGCAACAACGACCAACCTCTTTCTAACGCCTCGTCTTCCAACCTGTTGAGTATCAATTCCGCAATGGAAAGACTCAAGCCTTTGTTCCCACTTATCGGCCCTCGGTATGATGGGTCAACAAACATTCGCTTGATTTCAGCAGCATTCTCGAGCGTACTATCTGGTGAAGACAGTGAGCGTAGTCCGCCGCAGCCGACTGGAACGCCAGCGCAATAAGCAACCAGAAAGATTGGGATGTCAGCAGCTGATGGTGGAGTGCCGGGGTCTACACCTCCGAGGGTGGTAATCTCGGTTCGCTGGGTGGTACGGAGTTTAACACTATCTGGATGATCCCAGGAGACGGGAAGAACGACAATATCGTTGACTGACAACATGATGATTGGGGTAATATTGAAAAGGAAAAGCAAGGTTCGCAGATGTTTGTGATGGATAGCCTACCTAGATAGCTCCTAGTACCTCTGTAATAGGCAAAGCATATCGCAGTCCGACCATAATCACTTGTCATGGCCCCACGAAGCAGGGCGTTTTGACTCAGAACGTATGACCGTGAGCGAATGCTTTGATTGGCAGATTAAAGCTGCCATCTTATTAGGTAGAGTGATAGGGTAATCGCCGTTGCATACAGCGGGCCCGTGCGAGGAACATTGAATTCCGGAAACGTCCCCCCAGCCAGGTCGGAGAGCAGGGCGTCTTGATCCAGTTAGGAATCACTTTGGGCTTTCATTGTAGTTCTTACTAGCAGAATGTTCTACCTGCAAAAAGAGAAACCAGCTTTGAGAACAAGATTCTAGGTAAACAGAACATAATAATAGTATTGTTAAAACGTATCACAACAGCTACTTGAGGCAAGAAGCCGTCTCTCTTCACTTTCCATAGTTGATAATGGAAAAAGCTATCTGTACATATATCTACCCACATCCTTTGAAAAACACTGGAAAGAGCCTAGTAAGAGTACATCAATCGATGCTCTTTGACAAGTACTGCCGCAGAACGTAGGTTGGTACAAGTCTGCGGTATACGGGAAGATGATAACAGGTCTTTCACCTTCCCCGTACACTCCGGATCGAAGATTTGCGAGAGACACGGCCTTTCACTGCAGCCATATCCTCTTGGGAGATGGGACTAGCAAGGGGTGATTTCCTCGTTGCACTGCGCAAAGATGCAGGAGTTATGTTCGGTGAAGCATCTTCCTCTGATTCCAGCATGTCCGTATCCGTATCACGAGTAGGCGTGCTTGGTCGTTGAGAACGAAGCGCCTTTCTGTTCTTAAGCGTCGATTGTAGTCGAGAGGGCTTAACCTTTTTCAACGCACCAGGCCTAGAAACCTTCCTTTGATAGGTGATAGTTGTGCGTTGGGTATGGATGATAGTAGACGGTTGTGCCGCCCGCGAATTGGTTGATCGTGTGCGTTTATCAATGTTACCAGAATTCGAGCGTTTGAGCGCGCGATTCTCCCGAGACGCATTCTGGCGCGACAGCTCATTTGCCTCTCTTTCAGCTCGCTCGCGAGCAGACTCTGATCGAGCAAGGGCGTTCTTTGCCTTTGTGCTAACCGAGTTACCAAGAAGCATTCTGCGCTTTTTGGGAGAGCTTTGAGTGCTTTCAGAACCGGATCTCCGGGAACCCAGCAGATCTTGAAGCTTGCGTTTGGTGCCAGCGATGAGAGCCGAAGCTATGGACTTTTCCTCGATGGGTTTCTTCGGTTTGGGACCGAGGACGCCGCGACACGACTCAGTGCCACAACGACATTCCTGGATATTTTTCTGTGAAAACGGACTGTGAATGTCAGATTGGTCCAACGAGTATGCTGTGAAAAATGACTTACTCGAAATTGTAATCGTAGGTTAGCTCGTCACCGGTCATGATGCCTCGAGGACCAGCGAAGAGTGCCATTCGTGGTTCTCCGCCCACAGTCCACTTGATCATCTCGCAGTTAGGTTCACATGAGTGGTTGACGAAACGCGCAATTGTTCCACGGGTTGCGTCTATAATCATTTTGTTGTCGAAACTCATAAGATAATAGCACTGTAGCGGGTCAGTAGAAGTGGGCAAGCAAAGATATGGACAGCTCACCTTGTCTTTCTTGTAAACCTGCTTCATGCGTCGCTCGCATTCAGACTGGGTAATGATCTCTCCAGCATATTCTACGATAATTTGATGGGGCTCGAAAGTTCTCATAGCACGCACACCAAAGCCTCGGTCTTTCGTATCGAGAACCTCTACGCCGTAATCGTAGCGGTTGCCTTTAGCACGTCGCCTGAGCTCTGCAAATGGCCGATTGTTACACAATTCCGGAGGAAGGGGACAGTTGGTGTTATCGCATTCGTATGCCATGATCCGGTTATGACAGGCTTCTCCGCAGCCGTCTTCGGCATCGCAGTAGCACTGCGAAGAGTCTTGCTTGTCGCGTTTCCACAGTGCGGACGCGTCGCCAATGAATCTGTCTACAAGGCATTAGTGGCATTCACCAGATTGACAGCGCAGTCGTCTTACTTTTGTTGAGCTTAACCCAGCCGTCGACTTTGACTTTCCTGGGTAGAGGGCTGTAAGTGTCGAATGGCAATTTGAAGTCGCGAAACACAAGTTTGGGGTCCTCGTTCAAGAGGCGTTCGCAAGCAAACATTGGGAGGGGTAAACTGTGAGCCTTCCCTGGTTTCTTGGCTCTCTTCTTCGCGCGGTTCTGGCTCTCTGAGAGGCGAGGATCAAAGTCGCGATCCTGGCCCACATATAGACCCTGCTTGAGCCAGACTTTCGACTTGGGCTTCGAGAAGATTTTCTCTTCCTGCGCTTGGTTGTTAGGTTGGCGACCTCCATCTTCCATTGTTGCGCGAGAGCGCTTCAAAGAAGTCGCGGAAGCAGCTGATTTGGATTTCAAAGAAGGCTCTGAAGCGCTACGTCGTAGAGTGCCTTGATTGGAAGCCCTTCCGTCCGAACTGTTGCCTGTTATGTTGCGGAAGGCCTCCTTGCGAAGATCCGTCACGCGCGAGGAAGTGCGACGTCGTGCTGCTTGGGCGGCTTCGGTAGCCAACTGCTCCTCAATTTGATCGCTGGCATCCGTGATCTCGGACTTCCGCTTCATCGTCTTCTTCCGTACAGGTGTCGCATTCTCCGCCTTCGCAATGCTCTCAAGCGAGCCATGCACGACGTTCTTGTGATGCTTCTCCAGGTACTTGGTCGGCGTGTGGATGGCTGTTCCGGCAAGAATCTGCACATTGTACGTGGTGACGGATTTGCGCGAGGCCCTCGCGGGCCGGCGGATCTCACTGCTGGCGGCATCGGGTGCAGTGGTTTGCGCGGCGGCTGCTGTGTCGCTAGTCATCTGCAAGCCAGGAGCCTCCTCGTACACTTCGACAGCGTGTTCGATCTTGGTTATCTCAGACATGACGCTGGCTTCGTCGCCGAGACTGGTAGGAGGCGTCGAGATGGAGGGCGACGCGCTGGACGTGGCGCGAGCATCGCCGTGCTTGTCCGTCTGCACCGTGATGTTGGAGAGGGTAGAGGATGTCGAAGTGGGTGAGTGATCGCGCTCGGCCATGGTAGCGGAGAAGGAGGGTTGCAGCACGCGTCGCGGACGTTGTCTTGAGGGGCGAGGCACTGACGCGCGAAGGAGGTCGACGGTTTGGGCGGGTTAACGGCGCTCACGAAGCAACACTGCCAAAGTCTACGCGCAGTAGGCGGAGGGCAGGCGTAGAAACGTGCACAACAGTTAATCCGGTTCAGTAGAAAAGGTGAGCATGCATTGGCAGGTGCAGCGAGCCGGACTTAGGAGATGGGTGGACGGATGGAGGATTGGAGGTAAACACATGTAGCTAGTCAGTCAGCCAATTAGGCCGTCCCTGTCTATCCAGTGTTACCAGCACCAGCACCCCTAGCACTCCGTTTCAACCCTGGCACATACAAGCACGCCTCTGGATGCAAGTTCACTGAAGAAAAAAACACTCTAGTAAATGTGCACATTGAAATCGAACCACAGTCTATGCGCACAAGTGGTCGAATGATGCCTTGCTATGCAATCGCGTATCATGAAGGAGTTATTACTTAAGATGGGCTAATCTATGATTAAGCTGATCTGAACCGTCGTCTCATGCCACAGTCGCATCTGCAGCGTCACGTCCAGACCTGCTACTTGGGCCCTGGAACGCCTCCGACCCGCGAACATCCTGCATCTCCACTCCGCCGCCCTGCTGCTCTGGAGCCAAAGGTGCAGTGCGTTTATCTCTGCGCGGGCCAAACCTCTGATCGCCTTCCTCGTACCTTCTCTTGAAGTGCAAATACGTCGGCGGACGCGGTCGTTGCAATACAGCGATCCAGTTCTTCAAGACTGAGCCCTGTGTAAAAGGTCTATGTCGATCTTTTTTAAGGAACTTGTGCGAGTTGAGATATTCACGTGTCGTCTCGCCCCTGCCAACCAAGAAGAGATGGTACACACCAAGGCTGAAGGGGTATGACCATCCCAGGAGTCCATATATACACATGGCAAAGGGCACACGCCATCGATCAATAGCCTCACCAAAAGATGCTCCATTTTGTGCTCGCCAGACCAAGAGATGTGCCAGGCTAGCGCCTAGGAGAAAAAGCCCTAGCAAGGTGGTGGCACAGACGAAGACGAAAAAGTAACGGTAGTTGCGGCGTCCCACGCAGTTGTTGAGCCAGACGCAATGATGATCTTGCGTCTCAATGCAATTGTCACACACACGGCAATGGTGAGCACGTGGGGGTCGCCAGATATTGCAACTCTTACAGTACTTCGTCGGCACTTCCATAGCAGCATTGGTGCCGGTTGCGGAAACGACCATGGTCCACTCAGTGGTGGGAGGTCCGAGATTGAGCGGGTCGTCATTAGGATTAGGCGGAGGAAATGGATGTAGATTCCGGGGCAGTATCTGTAAGAGTCAGTGATGTTCGGAATGTAGTGAGTGCATGACATACGCCGGGATCCGAAGCGGACGCATGGAAAAACGAGGAAATGGAAACTAGAAGCAAGTATGCAAAGAGAATGGGTATCGAAGGAGAAACGTGGGTCCATAGCCAAGGTGCCCTGTAATGATAGTTAGCATAGGTGACAGCAGCCGCAAGGAACGGTATACGAACGAGAACCCGAAAAAGAGAGCAGCAGGTAAAATGATTAATATAGCCGTGGCTACGTTAACCGGCCGGTCTCGCGTATTTTGTAGCCTGCCGCCCCAGCAAAACGCAGTATTGCCAGAGAAGTACTGATAGTTCTTGCCCAACTCCCGCTTGACTGCTTCTTTGGTAGCTTCCTTGCGGGCTAGCCTAGGGGAGGATTCGGCGGACGTAAGCTTCTCATGTCCTTGATGGGGTCGCATCTGAGCTGAGCGCCCATCGCGACTAGATAGCATAAAGCTGGATCCAAAAGAACGAGGGGATTTGTTGGGCGTTGGGTCCTTGTTGGAATTATGGCCATGGGTGTTGGACAGGTCGAGATGCTGGGGCCTGGGCCGCTGCAGAGGTGTAATACTTTCGCCACGACTACGCACCGTCTCCGCGCCTGTGGGCGTGGTGTTGGCAGTGGTGCGGTCAGGCATATCTCTGTCGGTAATGTCTGTGCCGCGCGAAGGCGGAGACTGCGGGTCATGCTCGTGGTGGAGGCCCAGCGTCGGGGCACCCCGGATTGTTTGTGTCGACCCTGTGCTTTGGCGGTAGGGATTGCTACCCGTCTCGTGTGTAGCCTCTGAGTAGAGCGAGCTGTGACCGAGGAGGGAGGTGGGGCGCTGGTTGCGCTGTTGTTGGAGGCGCTGCGAGCTCATGGGGCGAAAGAATCCGTGGGCGGCCAGTGGAACATGGGTTCTACTCGTAGATGTCGTTGGGCGACTCTGGTGTCCGATACTGCCGGCGACGCTCATGCCGCCTCGTCGCGCGGGGCTGGCCTGCGACCATCTGTTCTGGCTGCCCGAGTTTGCAGTCGCAATGGACGACGGCCGGGACGGCGGCAGGCCGGGCTCTCCTGCTGGGCCCGTCATGCCCAGCACGCGGCTGCCAGTGGAGCTGCGCTTCTGTTCGGACGGAGTCATGACCATGGTGTCGTTGTTGTTGCCGGCGCTATCACTATCTCTACGCGCAGCATGACATCAAATCGTTGCAACCTGGAGCTGGAGGGGAGGCGCGACCGGATTTCAGCGCGTCGTCGCGACGGGTACGGAGAGGGCAGGTGGGCGAAGACGGCAGGCGGAAGGGGAAGGAGCGACTGGAAGTGAGTGAATGGAAGGGCGGCGGCGCCAAAGGTTAATGGAAAAGTCGACTAAGACGTGTGATTGTGCTGAAAGGGGCGCATAAAGTTGATGCTCGACCCTTCGACGTTGCCCGGCGCACTGCAAGGTCCGCCTGTCTCTTTCCGGAATGGCCGTCGCTGTGACGCAGCCGCGAAGCTTGGCGTCCGCGAGATTCAACATCGAACCACTGCTCCCGCGACGCACGCAACCCATTTCTCGCAGACCACCCACGCCAATTGCACCCCACCATGTCCTCCATCATCGCCCGCTCGGCCTTCCGCGCCGCCCCGCGTGTCGTCCGCCCTACGCCCGCTTTCCGACGATGGGCCAGCGCCGCCGCTGAGGGCGAGAGACAGGCCGGCAAGGATGCCCTCAAGACAGGAGCAAAGCGCGACCCGGAGCTCTACGTACGATGCCGACACGCCCGCTAGAACATGTGAGATGGACAGCTGATTTCCTACAGGTGCTCTTTGCTATCATGAGCGGCGTTTTCGGTCTTGCAGGATGGCACTTTTGTAAGCTTCCTGCCATTTCGATTGTGCCTCGGGCGCCAACCTTCGCATACTGACAATTGCAAGCCCGCTCTCCCACCAGCGCCTCGTCGGAACGAACCGTCGCCAAGGCCTCAGACAGTGAGCCCTGGAAGCAGGCTGGCGGAGCAGGCCCCTACCAGTACCACCCTGGAGGTGACACCAGCGTCAAGAAGGATGCGCCTTCCGCTCTTAACGTCGTTGTCATCCCCAATGTCACTCTCCCCAAGGTAAGCGGGAGCCAATTGTGAGCCACAAAGTTGACTGTACTGATGAGCACTGCAGGAGCTCCACGACACATACAACAAGTGGGGCAAGGATGGCTACTAAACATGCAAACTGCTGTCCACTTCCCAATTTCCAAGTGAAGACCCATGGCAGTGGGGTACGGAATTCTCTTTCCGTTATACATCTGTATATAAGAACTCCATTGATGCCACTGCATAGATTAAACAAATCTTTTTTACTTTTTTCCTCATATACATGTGCATCATAATTTCGGTACCATTGGCAACGCATGAGCAGCAAGAACGCCAGACGAACTCTTGTCGGAAAGCACTACAGTCGTATAGCTCACTATACTCCGAATGTGTACATGTACATCATGGCCCACGTAGGTAATGCTAGGAAACTCTGTGCCCCGCCCAAGTAGAGAGATACACGCCATGCCAGAGACCATAGGACAAGAGTGTCCAAGTTTTTGTCGTTGCAGGCTATCCCTATGCCTGGTCCTTCGCGGATACTGCTGTGAGCACCCGAGTAAGCGAGCCGATAGAATGTAGTCTATGTATGGGTATCTATAAGTGCACTCTCAGTCCGCATGTCCGGCCTGTCAAAGACAATCAAGCCGCGCTTGGTAGCCTCCTCTTAATCTCGTCGATCATGTTGCTCCGCTCGACCGGTACACCATTCTTCTCAGTGTCGTTCTCATCCTTGATTCCGAGGGTTTTGATCTTGACCTTGCCGTCTTTGAGTTCGTCTTCGCCAAGAATGACGGCGAGCGGAACACCTGCTGTTTCAGCTTGCTTGAATTGTTGTGGAAGCTTGGGCTTCAATTTGTAAGAAAACTCGGCCTTGATGCCTGCAGCCCACAGCTCTTGAGCAACCTGCATACGCTCCGTCAATAGGCCGGTGAAGCCCTTGCCACCAAAGGCCATAACGAAGACATCTACGTCCTTGGCGCGTTGTGTCGACTGGCCGCGGGCCTTCATGATGCTGATAATTCGATCAATGCCGAAAGAGATGCCAACGCAGGGAATGGGTTTGCCGCTGAACATGCCCACCAGCCCGTCGTAACGACCACCTGCGGCGATACTTCCTACACCAATCTCTTGTTTTTGGCCTTTCCCAGTCGGCGCCGAGCCTTCTGTAACAACCTCATAAATCAGACCAGTGTAGTAGTCTAAACCGCGAGCGAGTGAGAGATCGAAGGAGACATTCTTGCGGGCGCCAAAAGCGTCGAGGTATGCGAAGAGCTGTTCCATCTCCTTGACACCTTGGTTAACGTCTTCTGATTTGGAGAGAGTCTCGTTCGTCTTGAGATACTCGATGATATCGTCTCCACCCTTGCGCTGTACCCACTCTCCAATTTTGTCCGCAATGTCCGCAGGCAGTCCTTTGGTCTCCATCTCTGTTTTCACCTCAGCCCATGGTAGCTGCAACACGTTAGTAACTGACGGAACACTATGGTTCTTCTTCTTCTTCTTCTTCTTACTTTGTCTAGCTTGTCCACTGCAGAGCTGATTGGCCGTATCAGTTCGTCCTTGACACCAGCTGCCTTGAACATGCCGTCCAAGATCTTCCTGTGATTTATCTTGATTGTGTATGAGTCCCACTTGAGCGCTTCGAAGACGTCGGTTGCGATCTTGAGGACTTCCGCATCGGGAATCATGGCGTCGTACGAGCCCGCAATGTCGAAATCGCACTGGTAAAACTCTCGCATACGTCCCTTGGTCATTGCCGGTTGGTCACGTCGGTACACCTTGGCGATTTGGTATCTCTTGAAGTTCTGCACACTAGGGTTCATGGCGAGCCATCGTGCAAGCGGGACTGTAAGATCGTAACGCAGTGAGCAGAGCTCACCACCTTGATCCTGTAGATCGTATATCAACTTCGAGTCTTCTCCATATTTGCCGCTGAGGATCTCTTTGAGTTCGAAGACAGGCGTATCGAGTGTCGTGGCTCCGTGGCGCTTGAAGACTTCCGTCACGGTCTGGAACAGGTGATCGCGAAGTGCGGCATCCTCGCCGGTCCCTTGGACAGTCAGTCAACCATTTGCGCGCATACAAGCAAGACATACAGTCGCGTGTGCCCTTGGGCACCTTCAGGTTGAATGACTTGCTCTTGTCTTCTTTGCCCATATCGTCGAAGCCTACAAGCGAATTTTGTGTGCAGAAGCGGCGGCGGGGTGCGAGCAGTCGAAGGCGGATAGGTTTTGGGCTGACTTTGCGGAATGCGAAAGTGTATCGGAGGGCGTCTTGGAAGAGCGCGGGGCAGACAAAGTGGGGTGAAGTGCGCTGCATGGACCTGGAAAGTGACTCAATCGCCCAAGAGCAAGCGCGCATGTGCAAAGAATCGTTCTATTCCGCGACTTGGCCCGTGCATTTACGTACCGACGTCACAGCTATAGGAAAAGTATAGTCATAGAATTACAATAATTAGTTTGATGCATGGGTATCTAATGATGGCTGTGCTTGTAGCTACCATGCTGCTCGGAATTCTAGCAGATCTTTCTGTCCGTAGCACTCTGCTACTACCGTCAGAATCACGTCGATGGCTACCTTGGTGTTCCAGTCACTCTCGGTCAATGGAGTCATGGCCTGTGATCTTGCCTTTGGCGGTCCAGAAGCGGGTGTCGTTTTTCCAGGAGTCATATCGCATAAATTCACTCCTCTGCGTATCTCTTGCCGCTGTCTCTCAGCTTCGGCTCGCGAGAGATGTTGGAAGGTTTGTGTTGGCGGCGTATCAGGTACAGGCATCTGGGAATGTACCAAGCGATCGCCGAGTTGTGCAAGAAGACGTGCCCGAGCTTCTTCAAGACCTCCGTCATCCAAAACACTCTCGGTTTGTTCTTCGTCTTCGGATATGATCATTTCTGCACCAGAATCATCCGCCTCTTCAGTTACCGTGTCCTGGGCCAGCACGACGTCGTCCGACTTCGGAAGAGCAGAGTGCGATACAACATCTTTCTCGTCAGGAACACAGCTTGGAGTATATCCCTCTTCTTTCGTGGAAACCTCTTCGTTGCGGGTATTGGAATCGGGGACGTCTGATCTGGTATCTCCGTCTCCTGGTACATTGCGCGTCGATTTCGCTTCATCTGTGCAGAGTCGCCGCATTAGTCGACCAGCACTGAGTCCCAAATCCCGGATCCTGCTGACGCGTTCATGGTCCAAAGTTCCGAAATCTCCGACCAGGGCTAACAAAGTCCATATCCAACAGCTCTGTTGACGGGATATCTTGACTGATCGTCCCAAAGCTAACGTGCATCCTTGAAGAGCCACATACAGCATCGATTCATCCATATCGGCAACCTCTTGGAAGTTTGGGAAATTGCTCTCTATGATATCCGACCATTGGTACTTTCCAGCCTTTGATGTGTATGTAGACTTCTTTGCTGGTTTTGATACCTGTCTGAGCTTCCGGATCTCAGCGAGCTTGTTGCGGAGATTCTGAAAGCGCTGAAGGAGCATGTTGTTGCAACCTTGTTGAGGATCAACAACGGACGGGTCTTCCTCCCACTCAGAAGCATCGTGTTCTCTATCCACAGCAATCCAAGTTCCCTCTTTATATATGACGCGTTGCTTGTGCGCAGGAGTTGTGTAGTGCGGTTCGTCATCATCTGAATCAACATCACCGGCGTTGAAATTGTTCGGCGCTACGAGCAACGTGGGAATCGCTGATGCTTCGGACCTGACATACACGTAAGCAATATACTCAATATGCCAAATATACAAGAGCGACTCTCAAGCGACGAAACAAGTACTCACCGGACACTGTGAAGGTATGCTAATGCTTCGCTCGTAGACTCGTCGGACAACTGCTCTTCGCCATCGAGCCCGGGTAGCACCGTCCGTGTTCCATACTCTTGGTATGAGTCCAGAACACGTGGTCGTCTTTTGGAGTGCGCTGTGTTGCGCTCGATCCTGGCGCGCTTGACTTCAGGTACTTCCTCTTGCGCGCATTTCCTTTTGCCGCTGTATGTCGTTGGAGCAGCTGCCGGAGGGCTCGTTGGAGGTGGCTGTGTCGATATAAGGTAACCGTCAGGGCGCTGTAGTTTGTTGTAGGTCTCACCGTCTTTAGTCACAGCCAGGTTGACCCCCAAGTTTGACATCTTTGCGTTGAGGAAGTCAGTCCTGACTTTAGTTGACAAGTGATTGCGGAGACCAACGCGGAGGTGAGCTACATTGGTCTAGCGTCGCACTTGCAGGGAATGCAAGGTACGTCCGCGAGCTACCAGCATCAACACAACGACTCGTCAGAATAGGATGAGTGGTTTAGCTCATGAAATTAATCTATATAGTTATCGCATGTTTCTGTCATATTCCTCGTAAGTTTCCACAGCCGACCTCATGAGGAATATGGCAGCCAACCATTCCACCACGCGAAGACCAGTGTGAACGCCAGCAGGCGTGCAGAAGAACTCCAGATTGAACAGTTGGAACAACCAGTCTGGCCTCGTTTGCCCTTTCGATGCCTCTCATCGTGTAAGGCTCCATGCCTGCCTATCATTGCTCTTTCCTTTCCACGTTCTCTTCTACTGGCTGGTAAGGGTATTTGATCGTGAGACACCAAATGTCCAGATAATCGCAGATTGTCCAGATGACGTCCACGATGAAGCTTCCGTGTACACCTACAGCGAGGCCTAAGCACATGAACACAAAGGCGACTTGGTAAACATCGTTGCCTAGGGCACTTGGCCAGCCCACTCCAATGTGCTCCTGCAGCCACGGTCCGAGCGAGTCGATGACTCCGTATATCAGAGGATACATGAGCACGTTGCCTCGCGGAAAACGTGATTTCGTGAGGTGAGAGATGATCATGCGACCGACCGAATACGCATTGATGAGACCCGCGTAGAAGATGAAAGGTACCAAGTGGTGGTGCAGGATCATCGGCTGCAGGTACAGGTATGCAACGATAAGGACCCAGGCGGAGCCGAAGGTGAGGAGACCGAGGAGAGCAACGCGTGTCTTTTCACCACGGGCACGACGTGCCTTCATTACGTTTAGTGCGCTGTTTGGTTGTCAGTTTGCTCTTCCGTATTGACTCGATTGTTCATACCTCGAAACAGTGTTGAACACGAGCACGACACCTCCATAGACCATATACCACTCATTCCATGCCATGTTGTAGAAAATTTCCGGGATGATACCTTCTTTGATTCCGAGACTTTGGATCATGGAGCGTTGCCAGAAGCTACCCCCACCAAGGTAGGCTGTTAAGGCATACACGATGCATAACGTTATGATACCCTCAACTGGTCCGGAAATTACTCCGAGAGTCAGCGTATGTGTGTGGTATTCATCCCACGTTTGCACGTAAAAGGTCAGCGAAGCTGCAGTAATTAGTAACAAGACCGTCAAAACTAGGCGGGTAACGGGTCTATGCTAGCTTACATGCAAATAGCGTAAGAACTGTCTTCCAGCCTTGGCCAAGGTTCATCGTTGCAGAGAACAATAGAACTTCCAATGTCGTATTGATCGCATCGACTCCATGATCGAAGAGTTCGCCCAGAGGCCCGCTCTGGCGGGTCCTTCGGGCCTGACTTCCATCTACAGCATCGAACGTCTGGTAAAGGAAGAGTCCGATCGCCCAGCTGGCGTATACCCAAGGCGGACAATCTTGGTCGAGAGTTGGTGTATACCAGAGCAGGGTAAGAAAGTTGGCTATGACGAATCCAAAACCAGAAAGAGTTATCTGTGGAGTTGTGTAAGTGGAAAAGCAAGCATTTGCAGTGGGACTATAATGTTCGCTTCAAGCCAAACTTACGAGGTTGGGTCTGATACACGTTAGTACTGCTCTATATGAGACACCAGTAGTACTTACGCCATCCACATGGGAAAACATTTTATGACCACATGAGAATAGAAGGGCTTGAGAACATATTGCGAAAGCAGACTATGATCCACGCCAGAGTACTTGTACTCCCTGAGCTTCGGTAGCTTGTCCTGTCGTATGTACACCATGGTTTGTAGCTCCTCTTTTGACCAGCAGCTGGCTGTCGGCGAGCTGTTGTGGGGTTCTGGCAGCGAAGACGATTTGGGCGGCGTTTGTTGTTGCTTTGTGGGTGGAGTGCCAAGCGCAACATCGTATGACGTAGCGTCTGGCCGCCCGGTTTTGCCAACCCTTTACGGTAGCGCGCAAACCGTATTTGTTGACCAAGGAGCATACCTGTCATACACGATCCAAGGGTGTTTAACAAAAAAAGCAGGATTGCTATCATCATTCGGTATTGGTCAGAGGCTGTCTCGCAAATTTGTAACTAGCACTGATATGACCCTTTGCAAAAAAAGTAGCATCACATGCTAAACCACTTCCAACCCCACCAATCGGACTAGCATCGTTCTGGAGTATCATAACTTATTTCCCTCTTGCTTGCGGTTAGGTATGTATCGCGACCACTTACTGTAGGCAGTGTATGGTCGCGTTGTATATCGAGATACACAATGTGTGGGGCCAGCTCGGTCTCATCGAAGCCTAAGCGACAGTGCTCCAGGAGCAAGGAATCAAAATCCTGCTCTTCATGGTTTGGATGAGCGGCACTGTCTTGTGCACTGTTTCGCCCCAGCCTTCCACACTCCAGCTCTGCTCGCGGCGAACCTTACGCTCCTCTAGGTTCGCAAACTGCCATAGATGATGTACTGTGTTAAGATCGCCGATCTGAACGAACCAAGCACCTACACCCTCCATGACTTCCCGCCGAGCCTTCAAGCCACGTCTCCAATGTGTCTCCCATTCTAGTAGGTTGCCTGGATGCAGTGTATACGAGCGCAGTTCGAATAAGCCACCGAGTTGGCGCGGCGGTGTTGTTGGCCAGAAGGAGAACTCTTGCATGAGAGAGTTTTTCTTGGACATGATCAATTTCTTGAGTTTGGCGTCGAATTCAGGGAACTCTGGGTGAGACTGGATGTTGTGTAGCGATTCGTGATAACCCTCGTAGCGTTGGTATTCCCAGATGTGCACTATGGCGCATAGTCAGTACACGTGACAGTGACAGCTTCGGGAGCGAATCGCAGTCTTACCGAAAGTGTTGCAGTCTCCCACTTCGGTCCGCCAGCTACCTACAAGATGGACCTTGTTCTCGGGGATAGAAGCCATCTTCGGATACCAACTTCCCACCAGCTCAGTGTATTCTTCGACCTTGTCTGGCTGTACTTCGTGGAACACAATCGAGTGGACGTATTTACCGCGAGCCAGAACCTGAGAAAAGCTGCGCTCAATGTCCTTGTCGAGTTCGCGGCCCTCGGGTGTACCGTAGATGAGAGATGACAGCGCACCGCCCTTCTTTTTGCCGTTCTCTTGCTCACGGGCGCGAGCCTCTTCTATAATTGATCGAGTTAGCGCTCTTGAATCGCCCAAAGTGGGTGGTAGGCAACGGACTTTCTTCCTGTTCCTTTCGCTTCTGAGCTGCGGCCAGACCATCACGGAAGCTCTTCTGCTTCTCATTGAAGCTAGCAGCACTATCAGGCGTGATGTCTGCCAGAGTAGGAGCTCTAACTGGGCTCTGTGTCGGAGGCCCGGTACCGAATGCCTGAGACCGGACAGCTGTGGCACATAGTGGGGAGAGGATGCCGCCGCGCACGCTGGCACAAACACGACGTGTGAGCATGATGGTGGTGTCAGAATAGGAGCTCGGGGCCGAGGTCAACTTGAGTATCGTTTCTGACAGCGTGTGCAGAGCGGAGTAATGGTGGTGAGGGTCGTGTTTGGCTTGGTCTGGGTGGGTGGCTTGGAAGCTTCCCCTCAATCAACTGCAGCTCTCCCTGTCAAGCCGCTAGCGCGCCGCTGTGTAGATGGGGCTCTGGGGTAAGCGCGACCCACACTGCAAGCTTTCCCCACTGCAGTACCAAAGACGATTCATACCTACAAATACGGTGCCTTAACAGGTTACTGCAAAGCATCACGACTGCTACCTCTAACTTTGGTCATGCAATTCAAGTCCCGAGTCTTGAACTTTCTTTTACAGTGAATTCATATAGCTCTAAAGGTCAAAGATGTGTGCACGAACTCAGCACGAGAGTCGTTGCGTCTTACTTCCAATCATAACAATCGTACTCGCTACAGCCAATGCTTCCAGAATTACAGCAACGGCCATATTATCTTAGCACGTCGTCTTTGACATACCCGTGCTCTGTTACGAACGTATGTGGAATGCCACTTATGAATACGATAACCGTCCCGCAAAGATAAAGCCCACAATATGCTACGCACTGCACACCCCAAGATTGAATGAGAATGTAATAGGTACCAAGGCATCGTGGCAGAAAAAAACTTGTGTCCCTGGGAACATGAACGTTTAATCCTCGTCAAATATCTGGAGTACGTTGTCCAGAATAGTTATGATAACGCGGGCTTGGAGGCCGGCGTCAGCCATGTTGTTGCCTTTGTGAGGTCCCATTATGGATGGCCTACGTAATGTCAGTTGATGTACGTGGATCTCGACTGGCGACAACTTACGCCCAGCAGATGCCCAAGTTCGCAGTGCTCATACGATTAACTTCAGAAGATTGCTGCACACGATGTAAATGCAGAACCAGGGCACGAAGCGTCGCATAGTTCGGATCAGGCAAGGCATTGATCAGCGCATGCATGGAGTCTCGGCGCATGGTCTCGTCATCGATACGTGCAGCATCGATATACTTGCCGTAGAACTCGCGAGTAAGCAATGGGTCAGGAAGCTCGCGGAAGAATTGTTTCAGCAATCCAGCCACACTGTTCACGTCGTGTTGGAACGCTTCTGGGTTACGGAAATCCACCTGGGAAGCATCTGCACAGCATTAGTTGGAATCGCCAACAGATCTCCACCATAACGTACCACTATCGAAAAGAGCTTTCATCTGCTGGATGTGTGACGAAGTCCCAGGGATACGATAGATACCCTCTACCTCTAATCCGTATAGATCCACGGCCTGTATACACTGGTAAACTACCATAGGTACAGGGGAGCCATCTCGGTGGAAAAGGTCTTCCAAAGTCACGCCAAAGACAGGGTTCACTGGGGGTTGAGCGTTATTGTAGAGTACGCCACTGGTTTGCTGTGCGGTAGCCTGGCCAACGGGTCCACGAGGATAGTCTGGCTGGGAGTATGGGTTCTGTGTGACAGGTGAGTAGGGCGAGCTAGTGAAGTGTGGTATTGGGGGCTGCGATGGTTGCGTTTGCAGTGACGAAGACGGTGGCTGTGAGGTGGTTCCAAATGAGGGTTGCTGTAATGGCTCATGAGGAGGAGGGCCCTGGGGCGACAGAGGATTCGCGTCCGGTTGTGGCATGGAAAATGATGGCGGCGGCTGGCTCTGCAGCTGCATAGAGGCACGACGGTTACCACTTGCAGCCGCTGGTGGTGTTGGATGTGACCGTGTCGCCGCCTGTGTTGGGTGTTTCACATACTGTAGCTCCGATCTGGCCATAGGTGCTTTAGATGCATGGCTCAAGATGTACTCGTCAAAGTCCCGCTCGCTGTTGATCTGGTAGATCAACTGGTTGATGCTGGGTGGAGTTTGAGCAGTTGAGCCTTTCAGCGGCTGTGGGCTGACAACCTGGCCGTTGTTGACGACGAGCTTTTCGTTGAACGAGGCTGCCGCAGTGTCAGTGACGATTTACGTAGGGGTATAACAGACTTACCGTATTTCTGCATCTCCATTGTGAGCGCGGCATCCGTTTCCTTGATAAGATCCAGCAGTGCAGTGACGGCCTGGGGACGCAGAGTCGCGACAAGCTCTTTGCGAGAGACCTGGGCCGTCTGCACCTTGCTGGCATAGTCCTGGTCTGCCGCCTGTGTCTTGCGCTGCAGGTCCTCCTCGTGCTGAGCGGCCGACTTGGGTCCTTTTAAGCCAAACTTTCTGCCTGCGCCAGTATCGCCTGTCTTGACGCGATCAAGGTCTTCAGCAAGCTGGTCGTACTTGGCCTTGGCCTTCTCGGCCAGCCGTTCGGCGTCTTGCACCTTGTTCTCTGCGGAGAGCCCCTGCTGCTTCCACGTCTTGCGGCTCGTATCCATCTTGTTGGCTAGTTGCAGCAGATTCTCATGCATGGCGTGCAGAGCAAGGCCGAACTGGGTGCCATTGTCGGCGATGCGCTCGTTCGCGTGGAGAACCTGCTCGAACTGCGTCTGATAGCTCTCGTGCCGCGTATCGGGCTTTCGTACGCCATCGAGGGTCAAGCGGCTCAGCTTCTTGAGGCTACCGGCATGCTCCTCCTCTAAGGCTCCTCGGCGCTTGAGGAAGCTGGCGAAGTCCTGCCGGGCGTGTTAGCGCATCCGAGTGCAGTCGAGTCGATTAGGCCGTCACTGACTCTGGCGCTCGCGATGCTAGCCTTCAGGCGGTTGAGAAGGGTCGCAACGCCCACATCAGAGTGCAGGATATCGTGGACGCGCTGCTGCGTTTGCGCATCGTGAGGCGCAGTCCGTTGTTCGGGCGATGCGGGAGTTGCATCTTCGATGGGTGAATGTTGGGCACCGTCCTGGGTAGGGGACGATGCGTTGTTTAGGTCGGGGTTGAAGCTATCGGTACTCTCCATAGGCGGAATTGTGGGCGGGGCAGCCATTGTAGGCGTAGATATCGTAGTGGCCGTTGTCTACGTAGTCAGTCGTGTTGTGGTCGGACTGCGCAATGCCGGGTGGTTCGGTGGAGATGCTGCACGGGGCAAGCATGCAACGTCATCCTTCCCGCCGTCAAGTTCTGCCTACCATCTACACGCGACCCATCAAGCACTGCAGCACTGTCGACCTCTGGCAGCGCCCATTTCTTCATTTACCACTGTCGCCAATCCATTACTCACCTTCGCAATGTCCAACGGCTTGCCAGATGAGGTGGTTACCTGCCTCCAGAACGCCCGCTTTGTGAGTCCTCTCCAAAGACATTCATCTCATCTTCATGTTTCCATCTTGGAAATTACCTTCAACGCCATGTCTCATCTCTGCATACTGCTACTTTTCTTCGTTTGCCTGTTTAATTCCTCTGAGACCTATCCAATGAAGTCTTGTTTGTCACATCCGCTATGCAAGCACGTGCTTCATCTTCACAACGATCCCTGGCGTCTCCTAAACGTACGTGCCCAGTTCTAACAGACTTGGACAGCTCCATCTTGCAACATGTTCGGACAACATTCCACATGTCTCGTTGATGAATTATACCTACCTACCTAACACCCCTTATTCTCAAACTCCCATCATTATCATGACAACACCTAAAACGTCTCGCAAGACACAAAATCTCGAGGCGAATTCCGTCGTTTCTCTTCTGGTACACGATTGGATATCTCATCGGCCTCCAACGTTAAACCAGCCAGGTCGTTCACCCTCACCATCAGGTCCTGCGCCACGTTCTGGATCATTAGCTGAGCTCCTCCTTGGCATGAACACTGCGTCCCTAAGTCGCATAAGTGCCACCATCAATGGAATTGCTGAGCTTGTACCTTCTGGTTCTGAAGAAGAGACATGGTACAAAGCCCAGCACCTAGCCAACAATACCTTCAGTCAGGGTGGTGAGGATACGTACTCAAGTTCTCCCGTTGGAGAGGGACTCTGGGGTGGTGGTGGGTTAGGCTCGCAAACAGCTGCAGCAGATGAAACGTTAAGAGAGGGTGACGGAGGCACCAAATGCTACGTCGAAGGAGGAGAGGTCAGGGTTGTCGTGGTCAAGGTTCGTGACGGACGCATCGCAGATTGGAAAGGTCAAGTCAGAGATTGGAGTCTCTCAGATAACACGCAGGATTCTAGACCCAACGGCGTGTCATCATGATCATCACCACGAGTCTTGTTCTGGACACAGAAAATAAGAGGTTGTGTGTATTTGGTCGATTCCATCTGGGTCGGTAGCGCTCAATACCAAAACAAGGTCTGAATATTCTCCAGACATGAAGCATATTTTCGGATATTGCTTTTTATCTTTCATGGTACTTGTGCAGTTTAAAGGATAAGAAACATATCCGGGGTACCAAGGCTCGGGTTGCGTATGCAAGGGGCAGCCGTGTTCGTTCATCACTCGGTTAGTGCACATTTTCCGTCAAATCAGATAAATTTGTCTTATATGTCTTAGCACTATTTCGTGCGTGGCTTGAGGCTATCTCCTTTGTCTCAGATTATCCCATTGGCGACCAAAAGTAGACCGCTCCCCAGACTTGTTCTCGATTCCGCATCCTCAAATCCACCCGCAACATTGCATGCCATTCAGACAGAAGCTCTTGTAATGCTCAACATGCAAAAGTTGCTTGCTCATTCATCTGTACTATAGCGTTTGTCCGTACCGAGATCAGAAGGCAATAAGACAATCCCACCCTGTATTGGTGGCTAAGTGAAGGGGACTGAAGCTGCCCCATTAGGTGAGCGATGAATTAGTATCGTTTATGGATGCACTGACCGTTTGAAAGGCGCAGACTCGCTGCCTTCTCAGCCTTGGCGTCGCCACAATTAAACTCTCTGCTCTCACCTTCTCGTCGAATTACCACCAACCTCCACTACTCCAACTTTCTTATTCTGCAATTGCTCTATTGTCTTCCTTCTATCTTCACTCAATAGCTCAAACGTCAATTTCCTAGCACCATGAACGCAGAGATCTACCGCACTCTCGCTGCCATTCGCGAAGAGCCCCAGATCGTCATCGATGTGGTAGATCGCTTCGACACAGCCCTTCTCACTTGCACTGACGGCTGGAACCGTGGCGAGAACATGGTTATACTTCCTGATAATCTCCCCACCCTCTTCGGAAACGGGGTTGTCGAGCTCTTCAAGAAGGCACTGGCCGAGAAGGCAGGACTGCCGATCGATCTCACTCCTATGGAGACCGCCAATAGCTCACACACTCTTGTAAAGATGCCAAAAAATACCGGACACTCACCTCAAGCGCAATTCAACGCTCTGTCTGTACATACACCGGGTTCTGACCGTACTGCGATCGACATAGCCACCCTCACTGCTGCCTTCAAGAAGGCTCCTCGACCGATGAACTGCTGGATCATCTTTCGAGACGCGATGCACAAGCAGCTGAAGGCTGAGTTTCCGAATCTCACTGTTCAGGAGATCTGTAAGCATACAACCTACTATCTGCCTCTGACAAAGTGTACTGATAATGTCATAGCTACACGCTGCTCTGAAATTTGGCGCAGCCTGACCCCAGAAGGCAAGAAGCCCTGGCAGGCTGCTGCACAGTCGGCGAAAGAAGAGCACCTCCGCCAGCATCCCGACTACAAATATACTCCCAGGAAACCTGGTGAGAAAAAGAAACGTCAGTCGCGCAAAGCTAAGCGCGCATCAGCGGCTGCAACTGTTCCGGAGGCTCTCAATTTCCAACTCACCCCCAGCATTCCGTCGACATCGCCTAGCTCGACCTATGAACCTGCGCTTCCCGTCCAGGACATCGCTGCCGATGCTGCCAACGCCTTCACTGACGACCTTGCTCAGCTCTTCGAGCCGGCGAACGTATTTGATATATTCGCCCAGGACTCAACATCCGCGGACTTCATCTACGACTCAGAGTCTTTCCGTCACGGTCGCCTTGACGAGGAGTTCGGTATGGACTTCGACATCAACGCAAATTTTGCGCTGCTCGATGACGAGGCTTTTGCCTTCCGCGACGGTGCAGACGGCAATGCCATTCTGCCTGCCTTCTTCCAGGACACCTACTAGAAAGGTCTCAAGTACTCAAGCTTCGTCTTCACAGGCTAGGCATCAAAAGCATACACATCCTCCGTCGAATGTTCATGCTCGTTATAAGAGACCGGAGAACCCCACACCATGTCACTCTTGCATGTCCTTCCCTTGCGTTCTCTCATGCTTCGATGTTCTCGACGCGGACCATCGCCTCTTCGCGATTTCATCGGTAATGATGTTGGCAACGCCCTTGCTTTGCCATGATCACTCTCCTTCCAGCGGCTTACACCCATCAAAAGTTCACATTGAGCGCCACTTCGAATCATCGTTCCGGTTTTCGTAGTGGGCTTTCCTCGTTATCACTTATGGTAGATGCAGCTGGAGCTTCAACAGAAGGCTACCAAGCAGCATCCACTATCAAGCGTATCTTCCCCCTTGCCCGTTCACGATCACGACTCACGACCCATACTACCCCGCATTGAGCACACGGCTGCACCATACTACGAGAAGAGACTTATGAGTCTTGATGATGGAGAAACGGGCATGGAGCGTATGATTGTTCCACCCAAGACCTCAATGTGGTTGATGGTCACTATTTCCTTTCCCATGAAAACTTTTTAGATACCCCCTGGACGTATACTTCGTCAAACGATGTACTTTAGATAGCAGTCGGTTATGCAGCGCAAGTGCCTGGCAACCGGCAAACATATCACTCTCAAAAAAGAGAGACAAATGAAACTAGATAAGATTCACAACTCTTCCCCTCGCCTGCTTGCCCTTGCTTGATCATGACGTGATGTGATGTGGTGCGACTCGCTTACTTGCTTTGATCTACTTGAACACTTGAACATGTGTTGAAATGTAAGGAGGTCTATGTGATGTGTGATGGTAACGTCTGTGGCTGCATGGAAGGATGTGATAGGCTTGCATGGCGGTGGCGTTTAAGCAAGGAGGGTTTTGGACCCTGCCACTGAGATTATTCCGAAATGACCCTTCGTGAGACTGGGGGGTTTGTTAGATGCAAAGAGATTACATGTATCTCTCTCTGTGGCCATGAATTTTGACACCAAGTGGTTTGTAGTCGCGCATTGGTGTCTCGGGTCCTTGGATGGTCTCGCTGCTTGCCAAAGGCGACGCATACCTAGGTATGCCGAGCAGCATCTCTGTGCGCAGATACGTGCTTGAACCGCTCATAAGGTATTAACAGATACTCTGAAAGTATGAGGTAGTCTTATGAGACCTATGGATCATACAACATAGCTTGGTGTTTGGTTGGGTGCTCAAGGGGGTTCGTTCGCTGACCAGAGAAATGTCAGCGCAACATTGTGTCAAGCCTGGCAAGCGTTTCTCAAAATGATTTGGAAGATATCAAAAAGGATTTGGGAGCTATCGAGAAGAGTTTGCAAGATGACAATTGAAACAGAATGTTTTCTGTGCCAGGTAACGCGTCATTCTCAATGTGGCGAAGAGCGTGGTAACGCTTCTGACATCTCTCAATGATAATTTCAGCAAGTAAATCTCACTAACTCGAGCATCTTCACGTAGTATTGGTGTTGGTGAAGCCTTATGGCAATATATGTCCATTTACCTACGCTCACCTAACACCACTCAGGACCGGACAACACAGCTCACACCGCAATATTTCTAGTTTTACTGTATCCAGGTAGAATGCATATATGTGAGGAGACGAAAATATGGACCAAAGTAGAGTATGCGTGGCTGAACATGTTCTTCCTATTTCCTATATTCATGTATAATTCCTTGATACGACGTAATGAGCTGCCGTCTGACTTCCAGCCTATTTCTTTTCGCCCTCTACGTGACCCTCATACCCATCTATATACCATATACGCGATGCCTCAATGTATCTCCGGCTCTGCCTGTTCTTCTCACAGCGACCTCCGGCCCTTGCAAGTGCCCATAGGGTTCTCGTATCGCCCTCCTAGCAGGAATTCCCGTGGCCCACATGCCAACATATCTCAAATCCAAGTGTTTATCCTTCATGTCCATGTAACATGCTCGACATCAGCTACCCTTCCAATCACTACACCATATGAACGTGCCACACCGCCACTGCGTACCCACCTCCTTCTGCCCTGTCGGCCCAATTGGTCTAGGGCACATCCAAAATTGCCTTCCACGATTCATACCAGGTTTCTTTGTCGTGTACGTGGTGCAAGGTTCACCATGTTCGCACCGTGGAACCGATTTCTTAGAGAAGAGTTTTGTCCAATCTTCCTTTGATGCTTCCTGGGAGGCGCGTGGATCGGCGTCAAAGGAGTCAGAGAGCATGGGCGATTGGGGAGGAGGCATTTCCGTGCTGGATTGGCTAGGTGCATCGTTGGTTGCAGCCGGAGAGGCAGGTGCTATTGAGTCTTTGGGTGGCTCTGCATCTGTAGGTTTACTCTGCGGTTGGAAGAAGCCCTTCAGCGACTGCTGACCCTTAAGAACTTTAGTAGTAGTGGCCGGGGCACTGGATTTGCCTCTCTTGGTTGGCTTCTTGGGTGATGCGGATGCTGAAGCGCGTCGCTTTTCAGCTGATTTGAGCGGGCTCTGACTTGATATAGGGTTGCCGTTGACTGACGAGGACATGTCTGCCATAGAGGCTGCGATCGCTAGTTCCAGGTCTCTGTCCGATTCATCGACGGTCGTACTAGTGAACGACGTAACATCCGTCTTTGGTGGACTTTCCTTGTCGACAGTCGTCGGCATCGGTGCTGGCGTAGATTTCGGTAAAGCGGGCTTTTTGCTGAACATGTCTCGGATATTCCTTCTCTTCGTAAACTCAGCTAGTAGCTTTCCGCTGAGAGGTGGAACGTCATTGACCGTATCGTACTCTCGTTGTCGTACACCATCTTTAAACATGCCTGCTGGATTCATCAAGTCTAAGATATGAACCTCTTCCTTAACCTCGTCCTCTTCTGTTGTTGGTACGAGTGACACTGGCACCACGTCTTTTGTGACAGCGTACACCGGGCAATGATCCGACCCCATAAGTCCCTCCTGGATGTTCGCGTCCTTGAACCAGTCCTTGATGGCGATACTGCACAATATGAAGTCGATGCGTGACCCAAAATTGCCTGGCCTTGCATTGATTTTCTGCTCCCAGTGTGTAAACATGCCTTCACGGTCAGGGTGGAATTCTCGACATAGATCATATAGTACTGGCTCTTCTCGCCCCTCGTCTCGCTGGCCAGGTACCACTCCGTTCAGCAACAGCTGATTGAAGATTCGACGATTCGGTGTGCTCAGGTATTCCTCGTGCGTCATTCCCTCTGCCAGCATGTTATCCTGTGCTCTAGCGGTATCGATAAGATCTCTGGAGACGTTGAGATCGCCCGTGAGTATCACGTTCTTGCCCATCTTTGACAAGTTCCGTATCCGTGTCTCTAGCGCTGTAAGGAAGCCGATTCGGAAGCCGTCTCGTAGGCCATTGCTGTTCGCTGGACTATAGACGCCGAAAAGGACAAAGGCTGGAAACTCGAGCACCAGGCACCGTCCTTCTGAATCGAGACTGTCAGCGTCGAAATCGGGAGGGAGGCAGGCGAGTTGTGATGAGCTGAGGTAGCCGCCGATGCTGGCAGATTCTGGGAGGTCGCGGTACGATGTCGTCGAGCCAGGAGGGCAGAGGGCGCCTAGGACGCCTTCTTCTGCGCGTACAGGCGCACATACGGACTGGCGCGTATATATACCAACGCCCGAGTATCCTCACTCGCGTTAGCATGAGGTCGCAGCGCAAGCGTCGCGTAGTGTTGGGGAAGTACCCTTCTTGTGCTTTGGCAGACTGAAATAGCAGTCCCAGCCAGGTACAAGCACCATGTCATCTGTCAGGTCTTTGCGCTGGATCTTCAGCTCTTGCATGATGACGATGTCCGTCTCCAGGATATCGAACATGGCATTGAATGTCCGGTTCGTACTCCATGGCTTGTAGCCAAAGGGATTGCGAATGCCGTTGACATTCCAGGTGGTGATGCGAACCATGGTGGCGTGTATTTCTATGGAGGGCGACAACGAATGTAAACGAAGACCGTCATCACTTCACAATCTCAACTCACACGGAATCCCATCGGGGCATGCAAGACACAGAACGCGACTTCGCGCGACCGACACGACGTCACATTACCCGGCAACCGAGCTCGCCCACGCTAACACAGCAATCGGGAAACTCCGCATCAGCCCATCCGCCAAGCCTCTGTTTCGTCAATTCGAGCTCCCTCCGTCACACCTCACGCCAACACCAATTGCACCCCATCTCCACTCTACCACGCCGGACAATCGTCGCCATGTTCGCCGCTCGATCCTTCGCCCGCGCCGCGCCTCGTCAGGCTCTCGCCCGCGCCCCTGCCCGCGCCGGCCGCCGCAACTACAGCTCCGAGAGCCCCAAGCAGTTTGCCGGAGCCGAGGACAACGAATTCAACCGCGAGCGTGCCCACATTGCTCAGCACGCTGCCGAGTCTGGCGAGTTCTGGCGCAAGTTGTCGCTCTAGTAAGTACACGATTACTTGAGGCGAGTGTGGACTCAGAGGAGGGGGGAATGTGGGAGCGACGGAGGATTGTGGACCAAGGGAGACACGCGAGAAGACCACGCCATTGGAACTATCTCTTGAGACGAGAAATTGATGGAGCAAGGAAACATGCTAATTCTATGATAGCGTTGCCATCCCCTGCATCATCGTCGCTAGTGTCAACGCCAAGGTCAGGTGGGATGCTCACTGGGAGCACGTAGCCCACGAGGAGCACGAGAACCCTCGCGCAGAGAGGCCCGAGTACGCATACCAGAACATCCGTACCAAGAACTTCTTCTGGGGAGACGGTGACAAGGTAACATGTCCTTGGCACAGGATGACATATTCGTGTACTGACATGCAAATAGACCCTCTTCTGGAACGACAAGGTCAACTACCACAAGAAGGACGAGTAAACGCTTACTCGGCACGCTTTCAAACATTGATATCAAGAAACAGTCGAGCCGGCATCTAGACCAAGTGTGGGGTTGGATGTGTATATAGCACAACGAGCGCAAGCTGAGAGTAGACTAGCAATACATTTCCTTTGTGTCTGCATTGTTGACTGTGACACAAATTCTACTGGTAGTCAATCTCACATCTCTTGCGATCCATATCCCTCATCCCAAACGAGGTTATGTCTCATAGCCCATTCCTCTGCCACTTTTTCATCACCCCTCAACTTTGCAATAATCGCCTTTTTCATCAACTGCTCGCACTCCCCGTCCAAATATGCCGCTTTCTTGAAGCAATCCGTCGCCCGATCGACGTAGAGTTCTGCTTTGGCAATATTGCCAGAACAAGTGCGATTTGATGCTTGCTCGGCTGCTTTGGGTGTCGAGGGGCGTTGGGATCCAGTATTAGAAGTTGGCGGCGACGCGTCGGGATTACCAAGGCCCATACACGAGTCTGCTAGGTGCGAATAGAGGGTGCCTGTAAGCATAGTATCTGCGCCTTCGAGTGCCTATCATAGACGTCAGTGTAAGTGACTGCACGGTGTTTGGAAATGAGAAATCAACGTACCTGCGGCAATACAGCCTCGATTAATCTCCTCGCTTCTCGATACTCTCCCAACGTATTCAATATTGCACCTAGACATCCCACCGCAGTCCACAGCGAGCTTGCAAGTCGTGTCCTGAAACTAACACTCGCCGCCCTGAGCGCTACACTGAAGCCCCTCTCTGGTCTATCCACTCTTCTCCACAGCTCTGCTTGCATTAAAAGAACCGAGATGCGCTGCTGAACATCTGCGTTGTCTTCTTTGAGAGATTGAGCAAGTGAAGAGATACATTGGTAGGCGAGAGGAAACTGCGATGTGGAAATAAGGTAGTCGATATAGGTTTCGTGTTGAAGAAAGGAGAGTTCCGGGTCGAGAGAGGGCATGGAGGGCGTGACTGAAGGCTTGAGAGTCTCAAGCAGATGGGAAGCAGTTGACCATTCAGATCTGCCTTGAAAGGTTAGTGTTGTTGACTGGGACATGAATTTATGTAGGCAGGATGTTACCTTCGGATAGCTCTCCTGAGCTTAATGAGACCAATGCAAAGTACCAGGAATTGGTGGAATTTCAGTGATTTGTACACTGAGGGGTCGACAGCTTCGAGCATCTCGATGGCCTCATCATAGCGGCCGCTCTGGCTTATGACGAAAGCTCGGCGACCAATAGCACGGAGACGTTCTTCGATCGGACAGGAGTGTGAGTAACAATCGAGGAGAAGATCACAATGGATGTTGGCGAGATGCGGGATGCCGAGTCGCTGATAAAGGGTCGCTGTCAGCAGCATCTGACTACCGTAACTGTTGACATTCTCCTTGATGTTAAAGTGTGAGGACTGGTAGATGTGTTCTAGTGCTCGGGGTATAGAATCGCCCTATTGATGTTAGCTCTGATGATCCATTCATTCGAACGAGAGTCACGTACCATTGTTAGAGACAACTTTGCCTCGTTTAGTAAAGTTGCACTGAGCAGACTGTACATTCTGGCCTCCTTGGCTTTGGCTTTCAGAAATGTCAACGCATCCCTTTCAGTTCCCAGCATGCTCATGTAACCAACACCCTTCATCTGTTTGGGATAGGCCTTTGCCATATGATTCAGCCAGCTAAGACTGAAGCTCAGGCAAGTCATATCCTGATTCTCTCGTGCTGTAGCAATTGTCTCATTGATGGCAGCAATTGCTTCACCAAAACAGCCAAAGTCGGCTTGTAGGATAGCCATGTGTAGCAGAGCATACTGGTAGTGAATTTTCTCACGCGTCTGCATGGCATAGTCGTAGTATCGGTGTAGGTTGTCAAACGCAGACGTGTAGTCTCCTGCTTTCCAGGCATCGAAGAACTGCACGAGATGCGCTTGCCGATGCACTATGCCCGACGAGCTGACCATACTACGGAGCTGGCCCTTCATCTCGTCAGGAACGCGGTCTCCAAATCTTTGAAGTCGGTCGAGTTGGAAATCCAGTATCCGGTCCAGATCATTCAGACTCATACCTGCACCCTGCTCTTGATCCTCTTCCAGATGTCCGTACGCGATCTCATACACATCATCGCCACCTTGCAGGCCCATCTCGGACACCACCATGTCCACGCCACCTGACGCGAGGCCAGCCAGCCTCTTCGTCCATTGGGCGGTTGGGGCCCTGTACCTGATGAACGAAGACCAGAGCTTCATCGAATCATCAAACTGTAGCCTTGTGAACTCCAGATGTGCTCTACGGACGAACGCTCCAAGAGGAGATGTCTTGGAAAGATAAATCCGATCTAGCGACTCTTCGTCTTGTAAGCCGGGTGGCGGTGGAGTAACCAGATCCAAGATACTGTCGAACAGCGCGTGGAGTGCATCGAAGGAGTTCATTTCCCACATGTGCTTGAGGAAGAGATCGAGAAGAGTTCTGCCCGGCATGTTTGACGCATGTTCCGAAAGCACATCTTCAAAGGCATCGATTGAGAAAGATGTATCTTGTTGATTGGAAGTGGCAGAGCGCTGTGGCCGAGCGCTGGATTGTGCTGGGGGTAAATTGTTTGACAAGATGAAGGAAAGTATGGGTATCGTAGCGGAATCAGGAAGACTTGAACTGCAGTAAAGACGAGTCAGAACAAGAAGGCTGATCTTCTGCGCTGTGAGGTAGCGCGGGGTAGCCATCTTTGGTGGGTGAGGCTTGAAGTTCGTAGCAGAACAAAGCGTTGGGCGCAGAAGATGTGAGTATTCGCACTTATTGCCGGCACGAAAACTGTTGTGATGTTGGTTCGCGCGACATCTGCACTGCACTCAAGCAAAGCGATAGCTGGTCTATTTGTCGAGGCTGCAAGGTTTAAGATGGAGTGTTTGTTGGAAGTCGTGGGAGGGTGTCAACAGCCGAGGCGCGCAGCGCGTACCTGTCGCGAAGTCATGCGCCTCAAATATAGTCCCGCTTACAGCTCAGTCTAGGATACTGTTGCCAAACAATCATACTACATAGAAGTCGGTAGCGCAGAAGTACTAGGAGGTTGTGCAAAAGACTGTGCAAGTTTGTATTCAATATATACATCTATGTAATCTTTTGTCTTGACCCCTCACCAAATCCGGAGTCTTTCCTCGTAATGTTCTTGAGATCGTTTTGACTAGACTGCAGTTGCGGCACTGGAGCGCTGTTCAAGAAGTCATCCTCGCTAGTTGCGTTGGTTGCCCAAATCTTGCTGATGCTCAGATCGTATGGCCCGGGTATCCGGTCTATCAATGAGATACCCACTGTCCTTACCTTTTGTGTCAACATCTCCCTCTGTGGCTCTACAACCTGCCCATGGTTCGTCCGCACAAACTCGTTCCACTTTATCAGGATCGTCTCCCACTCGCCAGGTGTCTTGGAGTGCAGCAAATGCTGGTGAATATCCGTGGGCACAATGGACTCGGTCTGCACGTTCACAAAGTACTTGCGACCGTCCGACTTGAACTGAATTGCAAGGAAGTTGTACATGGTCACGTCCCACAATGACTTGCCGAAGATGGTTGAGCCTCGGTCAAGTGTTCGCCATCCCGCATAGCCCGTTCTTTGAATGTGTGGTTGGTTGTGTGGTAGTTGTGTGGATATGGTACCGTGGAAGCGGACGTGTGAGGGCTCGGTTTGGGTGACAGGATGGTAGTCGAAGTTTGCAGTGGAAAAGCCGCCGATGTCTTTGTCGCTCATGCGCTTGCATCGTTCCAGGTCCTCAGGCTGGTTGAAGTGGATCAGAGGGAAGGGCTTGGACGGTGACCTAATGCCTTCGAGCTTGAGTGCTGCGGAGATTAGTGGCGGCGCATCCAGCACATGCAACTGCGGAGCTCACCGAAGTTGGAGAGGCGCTTGAATTCGTCCAGACTCCGCTTCAGGAAGCCTGGCGCGAGGCAGGCCGAGGTCGGTCGCATGATGGCGTGAAATGTGTGGGAGATTTAAAGGGACAGTGCGTGAAAGCTGCGGGCGCAATGGCAGTTGGACTTGGATGAGCGCACGACGCACTGCAAATGACGCCGCGGTAGTCTCGCCAGAGGCTAGCCGCTTTGGTTGACCATACCAAAAATCTGGGGACAGCTGCATGGGCAAATACATCCCACCACCTCTGCTGACTGACGAGACAAACCCCTCCAATGACACACGATTAACCCGGCGTTTCTGACACTTCCGACTATTCATCTGCGCGTGCCTCCCTCAACCCACACTGCCATACTTCGCCACGCGCCTTCTCTGCCTCGATGACACTGCAAGAAGCCTCCAGGCGTCGAAGTATTCGAGACGACACAACCCAACCGCTGCAGCCCCTCCCGCCGTTGTCGCGAGAGTTGGGAGAAGTCACTCCCCCCAAACAGCCAGATGGCGCACCGGTAGCGAAACAAGATGCCAAGTTTGGAAAGTCATGGGCGCATTTTGTCGCTGGAGGGTAACATCACCTCCGACTCTGCATCATGACTCTAGGACTGACATTTGAGCAGCCTCGGTGGCATGGCCTCGGCGACTTTGACAGCCCCGCTGGATGTCCTGAAGACTCGTCTGCAATCTACCTTCTACCAACAGCATCTCGCCGCAATGCGTTCCGCCCGTGGCCTACCCCCAATCGAAACCATGTCCTTCGGTCGCAGCTCGCTCCTACACATCCGAGAAACTGGAGAGATATTATGGCAGGTTCCCAAGGCAGAGGGATGGCGGGCACTTTTCAAAGGGTTGGGTCCCAATCTTATCGGCGTAGTCCCCGCACGCGCAATCAACTTCTTCGCATACGGAAACGGCAAGCGGCTGATCAGCACACACTTCAACAATGGCCAGGAGGCAGCATGGGTGCATCTCTGCAGTGCGGCCGCCGCCGGTATTGTGACTGGAACCGCCACCAACCCCATTTGGCTTGTCAAGACGAGATTGCAACTTGACAAGAACACACACGCGGATGGCCGCGGGCGGCAATACAAGAACGCATTCGACTGCACCATGCAGACGGTACGGAAAGAGGGTGTTCGCGGTCTGTATCGCGGATTGACTGCCAGTTACCTAGGTGTTACTGAGAGCACATTGCAATGGATGCTGTACGAGCAGATGAAGCTATCGCTGGCACGGAGAGAAGAACGTGTCATCGCTAGCGGAAAACCACCAACTGTTTGGGACCAGACTGTGGCGTGGACTGGCAAATTGACGGCTGCCGGATCAGCCAAGTTCGTCGCTGCGCTCATCACGTATCCACATGAGGTTGTCCGAACACGTCTAAGGCAGGCACCAATGGAAGACGGCCGACAGAAGTACACAGGCCTCGTTCAATGCTTTCGATTGATCTGGAAAGAAGAAGGCATGGCGGCGCTCTACGGCGGTCTGGTGCCTCACATGTTCCGCGTGGTACCCAGTGCCGCCATTATGTTCGGTACCTACGAAGGTGTACTGAAGTTCCTTGGAGAGAGCAGTAACATGTGATGAGTCGACGTCTTTGGCATACGGGTGTAGATGAGTACAGGTTTTGATGCATAGAAACGGCGTTATGAAAAGTTGGGACCTTGGGACGCGTATATGGCGTCTTGTATCACCACTCAGCTCTGATTGAGCATGTACTTGTATAATGTTGGTTACACGGGAGCATATACGACGACATGAAATCTGTGGATACGGTTCGTGGTAGACATTTGAGACCAGTAGCAAGCGTGTGAAGCTCTTCTCTGGAAGAATATCTCTTGTAATTACAACGAACATGTTGCATTGCACATTATTGTTCTTCTTTCAATCTGCGGCTTGCAGTAAATACGTAGTTTCAAAAGGCACCAGTGCAGGGCCAATCGTACTATGCGCCTCACTAGCGCGGACTTCCCGCCCGAACATCGACTTTGACATATTGAACATCCTCATCGCGAACGCCCGACGCTCGCCCCGAGCACAAGTCCTGCCCACGATGTCTTCACAACTACCGCTTCGGAGTACACGAATACCAGCGCTGCAACGGCAATGCCTCTTTCAACGCCACCGAATCCTCCTCCGCTCCGCCCAACCCGCCATAACCCATCCATCCTCCCGCCGTACTTTCTCCAGCACTCCCTCACGCCCGAAAAAGCGTAGCCAATTCGGCCAGGACAAGGCGCAAACAAGAGCTGCTGCCGAGACTCAAGTTGCGCCTTCCCCGAAAGTCAACTTTGATCGTGCGCAACGGGATGCAGATGCCATGGCGGAGGATATTGGTATCTTGCAGAACACAATTGTGAGAGCATCCTTTAAGGACGTGTGGGAAGAGACAGACCATATTAAAGATGTCATGGGATATTACTGGAACTTGATCAAGCACAAGGGAATTGCTCTTTATTCGTAAGTTGGACTTTCTTTGGGTTGAATCCTGAGTGAGAGCCTCAGGGAAGGGAATAGAGGGGCAACAGGTTCAGACTTGGTTGGGGAGCTGCACAGGAACTCTAAGATCGGGAGCTGACATGATTACCCAGACGATACTATTACCGCGCGTGCATTCAAAAATCCGGCTGGACAAAATACCTACCCGTTGATCCATTCAACAACACACAATACAAAGTCCTAGCGCAGAGACACTACAAGCAAATCCAGCAATGCTTTGCCAAGTACGTCTCTGCACTTTCTCTCCAGTCCCGATATGCCCCATGTATATACACGACGGACTAACAAATCCAACAGAGGCAACATAGGCCCCCTCGAGCAAATATGCCTACCTCCCCTCGTCAAGAAGCTCAAACAGCGTGTCGCCGCCCGCGGAGGCAAACTCAACATGTCCTGGCACCTCCACAAAGTCAAATCCACACGCGTAGTCTCACACCGCGCCGCACCTCTGGGCGAAGAACAACCAGACTCAGCTTACAGACAAGTCGTTGTACGAATCGAATCCGTTCAGTCGCTCAAACGATCCGATTCTTCTTCGTCTAAATTTGCAAAGTCATCCTCTTCGCCACGCGCTGTCACTCCTCCTCTCCCCTGGGTCCCGGATGCCGTACGCCAACGAGCTGAAAAGGCCCGCCAACGGATCCAGAAGCTAGAAGACGAGGGCGAGAATGTGAACCAGGTTGTCAAGAGCGGCGACAAGTATGCGGACAATGGAGTGCCCAAGACAGTGGTGGAGTATCTCGTATTGCAGAAGAGGGTTGTCAGAGGGGTAGAGGAGGATTGGAAGGTTTGGGGCTTTGCCAAGGAGTCGACGCCGAGTGTGGTTGCGAGCGACGAGAAGTATTGGGCTAGGATGTTGGATACACAGCTTGGCCCTGCTTAATTTCGACACCTGGGGTGAGAGAGAGAACGAGAAACGAAAGAGAGACTCTGTAACCATATTTGTATATATGATGGATGTGATGAGAGCGTGTGGTCGCGCTCCAGAAAATTCGGGTGTAATCATACGTGGTATGGAGACGCGACTTCAAAGTCACAAGTGTGAATAAACTTGACATCACGTTGTGTGTATCATACAGGAAAAGTGTTCACTAAAGAAGTGCGATGGATAGAGGATAGTCATGTCATTTGAGCTCTAGTTGCTAGTAGCAAAAACGACAACCCAGGTACATGCAATCGTTCGGCGCCCAGCATGCTACTGTCGCGCATATGCTCGATTCGACCTCGAAATCCGTCCTTCTCTTCATACTTGAATCAGGGCGTATGACTCAAGCTTACGAAAAGCTGTGCCGCTCTAGCCGGGCTGCAGACGAAGGAAGCCGGCATATCGAAGAGGCTCAAGGCAGCAGTCATAGAAGACTAGAAACCGTGGACCTGATTTATTGTCAGTTGGTGTTTCGATACGAAACTCATGCTGCTGTGTGACTCACCTTGATCGTCTTAGCATCGAGACCGAGTCCCTCCTTCTTGTCGGTCAAGAAGTCCTGGACGTCTTTGCGCTGATCGCCTTGGAGCTGGACGACTTCGCCCATCTCGGCATCGCTTACGATGGTGCCATTGCAGGCAAACTTCTTTTTGATCACCTTGAGGATCTTCTTCTGGTCAAACTTCTTAGGAAGACCTTGGACGGTCGTCAGGGTCTTGCGGCCATTGCGCTCTGTGTTGTGTTAGCCGGGAGACCTTTAGAAAATGTCACACGACACGCGTGAGCCTTTGGGGACATGTTGGCAAGTGCGCAAGTGGGTTGGGTGCGTGGTGAGGACTTTGCATCAGTGTGCAAGGGCGGTGAGGGACGTACGTTGGATACGAATATGAATGTAGTCCTGCTGAGTCTGCTTGACCTGGCCGGTATCTTCATCCGCTTCCGCGAACGGGTCTGCAAACACCTGGTCAGTAGCTGCCTCGCATGCGCTTCAGGTGTGACGTCTTACCGAAGGTCTTAAGGTTCTCGATGGACATACGACAGTCGGTGAGCGCGCGTGTAGGTGGGGGGTTGTTGGGGTGTGACTGCCGTGGGTAGCGGGCGAGTTACTTGCGTGTGCTGAGATTGGAGTTTGGGTGGTTTGGTCGTGGTGGTGCACAAGTCGGGAGGCTGCAAGTGTGTGTTTGGAGGGTCGAGCAGGCTGAGAGAAAGAGGTGGGGAATGCGGCGGGAGAGGAAGGCGAGCCCCGCCGAGGTCTGTGCATGGCGAAGGGTGCTGGGTGGTGCTCGCCGTTTCAAAGCTGATCGGTATGGCGAGCGTCAGGCGCGAATGAAAAGGGACGAGGATGACATGGTGACACATGGGGCGAGCAAGTGATAGGGGCATTACGAGCTAACCGACAAGTATCGTCGCTTGCTTGGTGAGGATGTCGAATTATACAATTACATGGTACAGTGGCTACCTGACTACCAGCTACACATCATTTTCTCGCACGGCAGCCTACGATGGCGGAGCAGCAGGGAACGCTTCCGTTCCAGATGCTTGCCCAGGCCTGACCGGCGGGGGCGGAAGGAACATGGACGAGTAACTCTGTAGCACAGCATCAATAAGAGGAACCAGTCACAGTCAGAGTCAGGTCCGGGGGCCAAACTTACAACTAGAAGCGACATGACTGTATTCTGGTTAGCTTTGATGATTAAGCGTCAGGTAGTGGTAATACATACTGGACATGCCCACCTGGAAGTAGGCGGGTGTAGACGATGTTCTTTTCTGCTCGGGTGTCTCAGCGAGCCACGACTGGATAGCGAATACTACAGCAACCCTGCATCGAGTCAATAGGGGACGTGGCACAAGATGAGGGAACTTACCAGCCGATCATTCTGTGCAGCACGCGTGATGTCAGTTATTGATATTGGGCACGGCTAGACACGTATCTGGGTAGTGCCTACTTGTTTCGCGTGAAGATCTGGGACACGATATCAGCCGTGTAACGTGGGATGGGGACAGCGGAGGGCACTCACGGCAGCCATGGGCAGTGTGCTCGAGAGCGTGCTTGCCATGTCATTGTCATCCTTGCCCTTCTCTGGCTCGGCATAGGGCACGACTGCAGATGAAAGCGCGTTAGACACGTGACCAAAGGCATTGCAGGTGGAAGGTTAAACCGTTGGAACCCCTATGACGGACGTGTCTTGCGGGAAAGTTCCGCGGCATCACGTACTGAGGTCGGCGCGGCGCATGTCCTTCTTGGAAGCCATCGTGGAGCTGGTGGTCGGGCGGTGTGTCGTCGGTGGCCGAGATATCTACCGTAGGCTGGCGGAGTGGAGATTGATGGAGTGATCTTTGTTGCAGCGTGAGGCGTGAGCGGCGGCTGGCTCTCTATGGTACCGGTCCGGGATGTCGTTGGCCCCGTCTTAGTGTGGAACCCATGTCGCTCTGTCGTATTACCGGGTGATCGTCTCCGCTGTTCGCAATCCAAGATAACCTCAGACCTCACGTCAATCCCTCTGCGTCGGCCCCCATTGCCCTCATCCGAGCAACACATTAGTCCCTCCCTTCCATCCCCGAGTGTGTTGCTCGCACATGCTGCCGCCCCAACATCGGCGCCTCCTGACCTCGCCCAGCCCTCGCTCGCTCCCTTGGCCCAACAACTGCATGCGCCTGATACAACGATGAAGTCGCTGTGTGTGCGATGACTTCTCGACCTGGCCCGGGGATTCACGAATCTCTACAGAATCGTGGCAGCGCCCTGCCTCCTCGGTCCCAGGTGCAGCGCCGGCCCTCGAAGCCTGCCCATGCGCTCCTTCAGCCGGACTGCATCGATCCGGCCCTAGAGGACGAACGCCCCCCCTCTGTACACAGCGCTGCCCACGATGCCGCGAGACCTCCCCCGCGAGGACGCCCGCCGCTCTTCTACACCACCATCCCCCCGATCCACCCCGTCGAGCTGCCCCTACACTCCTTCCCGTATCAGCCGACCGCGAACCTGCCCCAGCCCCCACGCCCGGGCTCCCTGCACCTGAGAGATGCTCCGCACCAGCGTCGCATACTGCCCGGTGGCACGGGAGTCAAAGACGCGCCCAAACCCGGTGGCCCTGAAGCTGTCGTTCCACCCGTCCATTTTCCCGGTGGGAAGGCCGCCGATCTGTTTCCATGGACCGGCAACAATCCCGAGGACAACCTGTCTGAGGCGCTAATCAAGGCAGGCGTCAGTAACAAGCCGCAGATTATGAACGAGTCCAACACCGCCCGCCCCTCGCTCATCAACAACCTCAAGAACAAGTCTGGGCTCAGCACGCTGTCGACCCTGTTCGTCGCCGTACTAGAGAAGAGACAACAGACCGGTCGCCTGCAAACCCCCAATACCTTCAAGCCCCCACCACGATTGACGCTGAGAGACTCGACCCGCGAGCAGTGGCTGCACGACTTGGCAAATCCAACGACAGGCCTCCGCCGACTCAGCCGCACCATCCCCCACGGACTCACAGGCAAAGTGCTGCTGGAACAATGTCTCAACAAGAACATCCCCCTGCCGAGAGCCCTGTGGTTGGCCAAGTGCGTGGGTATCAACGAACTGCGCGCTCACAAGAGAAAGGGCCAGGCCGGCACTGTGACCTGGGGCAGAGGCTGGACCAGTTCGGTCGAGCAGTTTATAGACGGTGTCATTGGCAGTATTGGGCAGGGTGACTGGAAACCTCGAATCACGTATGCCCTCCAGCTTGCGACCCACCTCTACAAAGAGCACCTCCTCGACGATGACCACTTCCTGGATTGGATAGTCAATGGCCTGGACACATGTCCCTCCGAACGCCTGTTTATCTGGCTGCTGGTTGTGTCCATTTCTCACTACTGGACGGCCGTAACCTGCTGTCGCCGCCGCGGCAAATCTCTTGCTGAGTCACTGCTCAATCAGCTTGATAAGATCTATCGACTTGAGGATCTGAGGCCTTACTTGGCCGTCTTACAATATCTAGAGAACACTGTCATTCGACTGCTCGCGACACGACCTGCCTGTCTGCTGCTTCCGACTGCGTGGGCCAGATATGGCCCCCTTCTGCAGAAACTTGCCGATAGGAAGAACCATGCACATGTAACGCAAGCCGTCCGGAGGCTCGAGCTGAGAAATGCTAGGCTTCTACAACCCCCAAAGAAAGCTCCCTCCGCCTCGCAGACACCGGCTGGCCGCGTCTACCGAATACTGGACTCTGTAGACTACAGCAAGCCAGTGCGCATCGAGGACCTGTCGTGTGATTGTATGGAGATCGTCGCCGACGCTCCACGGTTGATCAGCATGCTTCTTCAGTGGGCATGTACGTGCTACCGAGATGGAGCGCACAGGATCTATCTGGCGACCCGGCTACTCCGCAGATGGAACCATCTTGGCGCAGATGTGTACGACGGGATCGTTTCGTATCTTCGTGACATGGCCTGGGTGGCTACCGGCGACCCGAACATTCTCTTTAGAATCGTTGCTGAGTTGGTTCGCTCAAAGACTTTCGCTACTGGACGTTATCTACAATGGCTCATCGCTACAGGGTCTACCGGACACAGCACGGATCTATCTTCACCACATTCCTGGCCGCTGCGCCTGGTCACTGAAATACCCCTCAGTGGACTAACAGACCAAATCCGTACGTTACGAAATACACTCCTACGTGGAACTATGCATTCAGCCGAGCTAGAGCAAAGAGCACTTAGCTACGCCGAGCACATAATATCCCAGACGTTACCTACCTTGTTCGGTATCTACACCGACACAGCTAAGCCGAACGACGTAGAGCTAGACAAGCTTAGTTCGACAGTAAAGCTTGAGCTGGGTATCTGGCTACGTCAACACGTCGCTCAGTATGCTGAGGTCAGCACGCAGTAAGTTTTTTTAGTACACTGGCTGCGGCTCCGCTTACATTGTATAGCATACCTACCAAGGACTCGTCTGTCGAAGAAACCGCTGCGGTATCTTTATTGTCGCCATGGGACTTCCACATTGTAAGATCCTATCTTGAGCGCTTTGGAGACCTTGCTATACTTGCGGACATTGTCGGCGTGGCAACTACATCTTTGGACCCTAGTGTTCTTGCTTCTGCTGCGGATACGATCAATTACCATGCCAAAGCATTTCGTGCTATAGGTGCTTTTGACCCTTTGTTTGGTAGGATCGCAACGAGATATGCTGCCCTGCGAACGGTCCGATTACCCGATCGAGAACTATTGCTCAGTCTTGCCAGCCTAGCTCGTACGGCGCATGCTGATGGCCAACTTCCACAGTTCCTCAACTATGATCTGAGCCAACTGAACCAGCGGAACTCACTTGTGGCCTGTTCGCCAGCCTCTGACAACATGGGTGAGGTCATGCAAACAGGATCATCTTCGGATGACGATATTGAGCGGGTCCTTTCGAGTGGTACCAACATGGATCAGCAAATGATGGGACGAGTACTTCGCAAGATTATTAGTAACCTAGAAGAACATCTAGCCAAGGGCTCGTTCCACTTGAACAGCCATCATGCCTGGTTCCATCGGCTACGCTGCTTCGACGAGCCGACCTTCGACATGGTCGTGAACGAATGGCTGATCTTAAGCCTGATGGCTCAAAGGACCGACACGTTGCGGGTAGCCTTGCCCACTCTTGTTGGTTCCGGCTGTGTTCCTTTGACATCTTTCTTGGATACTCTTCGAGCTTGTATCGCTAAGTTCAAGAATAATCCTTCTGAAGGTGGTTTCCAGAGCGCTCTCAAAGGCATGCTGATTACTTTGCCTTCTGATACACTGGTTCAATCTTGCTCGCCACAAGATGCATATCGATATCGCCTGGAGCAAAGAAAGCTCTGCCTAGAAACTGAAGGTCGCTTTACGCAATGTATTGGTGAGGTGATTGGGCTTGGCTCCATGATTCCATCTCAGAAGGCCCAAGCGCAGCTTTCAGACTTTCTGCGTAGCAAGCCAATGCTGCATGTCCTGAAACATCGCCTCGTTAGCGATCCGGGATGCTTGTCCAAGCTGAACAAGGAGGGTTCAAGTCATTACTTCAAGCCATCACTAGATAACCTCCTGGATCCCAGAGGCCACATGAAACTACCGGAAAAGAGCCCTGGACAGCAAGTCCTCGCAGTTTTTGCACTTGCGAGCGAGTTGTCATTGCCGATCTGCCAAGCGACCATCGAACAGCTGTTCTCGTCAAGCGCAACCTCGTTGGGAGACTCTGGTGAGGCACTCTCTGCGTCTCTCTTGAGCGCTATCAAGACAGCGGTTGAAGAGGATCAACCCTCAGGATTAGAGCTTCTCGCAAGCTTGGATACTGCTCTCACTGACCAGATTCGACAACATGCTGAACGCGAGATCATCAATGCCTCTGCCTTCTTGTGCATGTCACCTGCAATCAAAGCAGAAGAGGCCGAGAGAGTCTCACCAGCAGTAGTTCAAAAATATCTTACGGTTATTGACCTGACTTCAAGTAAGCGCTCGGAGACCACTGAACAGACTGCTCTGCTTCAAGCTTTGATCGAGAGATTCAAAGGCATAAGCCAGACTCTTGAAGACAGCAGACTCTCGGTTCTAGAGATATATTCTTGGTTGAATGCTCTCCTCCGTCTGGTAGTGTCTCATGCATCGGCCATGCTGAGTGACGCGATCCATCCACACCAGACTGCTATGATGAGTGCCATGGCTGCTCTACTCATTCATCCGTCTCTGGAACTATACCCTACAATCACTGAGCATGTCTTCGATGTTACAGTATTCCTCTCGGACTATATCTCGGATGACGTCCGGTTTCACGTTACTCGGCTGGAAGGTGCCAGACTTGCAAGCGATGCACGCTGTGTCTTCATCCTGGGAGTGACAGCGCCAGTCGACGGCTGGCTTGTTCTGGCCAAACCAGTCAACACCCCTCTGAACCAAGCGTCCTCGCAGCCACCAACGCCAACACCCCTTCAAAATCAGCAATCGCCATATCAGAGCCCACAGGTACCCGCCAATAGTTCTGCAACGCCCCAGCAACGCTACCTTCAGCAGCAACAACAGCAAAGACAGCAGCAAATGCAGGCAGCTCAACAAGCGCAGCAAATGCGCGCACAGCAGCAGCAGCAGCAGCAATACCACCAGCATCCGCAGAACAAGATGCTGCCTGCTCAGCTTCAACGAACACCGTCGGGCCAAGCCTCTCCTTCTCCACTCCAACAAATGTCACAAATGCAGCAGATGCAGCAAATGCAACAGCGCGCCATGCAACCCTCGCCTGTCTACTCGCAGCGTTCGACTCCTGCAGCGAGTCAGAGCCAAACCGGTAGCCAAGGCCAGACAGGTACACAGGCGCCAGGCAAGCTGCAAATCAGGCAAGACAGGGAGATTCGGCACTACCCGTTCGTGCAGCCGAGGTGGGAGATTCTAGCTGAGTCTTCTGGAAACCCGAACGGCAATGAGACTGCAATCAACTTGAGTCTCTTTGGTGCGCGGAAGGTATGAGTCTGCATGCGTTGTACTACTTCTATTTCGCATTCACATCCACCAGTTTTGTGAACCACCTTCGTTTCGTTTATGTATTTTCTTCCACTCGTTATCTCATATGTTGTTGGGTCCCACATAAGCTTCTATTCCTATTCTAAAGCATGAAGCGAGGCGTTTTCCCGGGTTACTGCTATGATCTGTTCATGACATTGCATCACACCGGAGTTTCTAATGGGAAGGGTTTATCTGCATATAGCGTTATGGGACTACATAGGGTATTGTTTGGAATTTGCATTGCTGTGAGATATATACAGCATGGCGTTAACAACGGAAACGCGATATGCTGGGATTAGTGCTTAGCCTGATTGTGTCGTTGAGAAGGCTAGAATGAGGTATATAGATTAACTGAATGAAGAAATACTTTGACGATTGGTTTTCATGCAGCATATGTTTGAAGTGACTTCGATGGTACGTGGATATGCCTTATCTTCAAGTCTGGCATTACCAAGGCTTCATCCCAGCTACGCCCTACGCATGGTATTCTTCAACCCTCCCATCCTCAGCACAATCTTACGCACTCTTGCCTGTAAGCTTCTCACAAGCCTCCCTGTACTTCGCGGCTGTCTTCTCCACAATTTCTGCTGGCACTGCCACTCCCTCCTTGCCCTTCAGCCCGTTACTTGTCAGCCAGTCCCTGAGGAACTGCTTATCATAGCTAGGCTGCGCCTTTCCCAAATTCTTCTCCCATGACTCCTTTGGCCAAAACCTTGAGCTATCCGGTGTCAAAACCTCATCAACGAGCACCACTTCACCCTTCTCATCAACTCCAAACTCGAACTTGGTGTCAGCGAGAATAATACCGACCTCCTCTGCGCGGTCCGCAGCAGCACTGTAGATAGCCAGTGAAAGCTCCTCCACGCGCTTCGCAATCTTCTCATCACCAATCAGACGTCTAGCTTCCTCGGGGCTGATATTCTCGTCTTTGCCGCCTACCTCCGCCTTGGTACTCGGTGTCCACAATGGTTGTGGTAGCTTCTGACCTTCAATCAATCCCTTGGGCATACTAATTCCGTTGACGGTTCCGGACTTGGTGTACTCGGACCAGCCTGATCCGGTGATGTAGCCGCGCACTATAGATTCAATGGGCAGGATGCGCAGACGACGAACTTGCATGCTGCGGTCCTTGAGGGAAGTTTGGTCCTGGATGGCGGCTGGGAGGTCTTGGGAAAGGAAATGGGTTTTGAGGCCGGGAACTTTAGTGGGGAGGTAGTGGAACCAGTAGATTGACATGGCAGTTAGAAGAGCGCCTTTTCCTGGGATACCCTGACATTTTTATCAAAGGGAGTTCTTGGGATTCGGTGATTATACTACTTACATTCTCCATGATGACGTCGTATGCTGATATACGGTCGCTGGCGACGAACAACAGTGTGTCATCGTCAATTGCGTACAGGTCGCGCACTTTTCCAGAGGCGACCTTAGGCAACTTGCCTTGAATGTCAATGTTGGTAATTGCTTGAGTCGACATCTTGTTCCAGTGAGTTAGTTTCCTGGAGTTGATGTTGGTGGAATGACTGTGTTTGGTGGAGATTTATGCATCCGCCCATGTCGAGTATTTTATGCCCTGTAGCGGGGCCGCTGTGGCTTCCACGGGGAAAGTGTGGCGGTGCGGAGTTCGCGTCGTCAACGGTGCACGCGACCTTGGCCTACAAGTAGTCCTGAACAACACAATGATGAGCGCGAAGTTACATGGCATGAACACAGGAAAGACCTGAGTCAAGTAAAGTAACCTTCGACTCGCGCTCTACTCAAAGGCTTGCTGCTCCTGCCTGACCAGCCCCATGCGTACATCAGTTCACGCCTTACTTCATTCGACAGCCTAGTCGCAGCACCACACCTCCGTTGACCATCTCTCCATCAAACTACACCTTCGTATCTACGTCAGATCATCTCTAAATGTCTTCAGTCCAGTTCACAGCACTGATACGCCTCCCATTTATCCGCGGTGACTTTGAGGATCCTCCACAGGTAAAGTGACCTATGTCTACGTCTTGGGCGTTCATCTGACCATCGCCCAGGCACAATGGGATGCCGAGAGGGACCGCCAATTGTGGAAGGTCATATCAAAGTCCTCAAAGACTAGTGATTTAGACTGTAAGATTTCTTCCATGTAACGCGATGTCAATGGTACTGACATATTATAGGGGTCGAGCTGTATGTACATGCGATCCAGCCATGTACCAGCCTTGCTGACCATAACAGAGCCGACAAGTTTCAAGTTCCTCCAACCTTTCTTCTTCAGCAAGCAGCATGGTTGTACGAGCGGCATCTCGACCATGTTCGCAATCAGATGAAAAAGGTCAGCATCTCGAACGCTGTTCCATCATCATCGCCGACTGGTGGAAGCACTGTGCCTGGTGTTGGTGGTGTTGCGATGCGGAGGGGTGGCAGTGCCGGATCTGGAGGTAGGAGAAGTGTTCACTATTATTTGGTATTGCTAACAAAGAGTAGCTGGTAGAACCACGTCTGCATTGGCTGGACGATCGAAGGACAGTCCAAGTCTACGTGGTGCAGAGGTAACGACGCCAGGTGAGTACTTCAACGAACATGGTGGATTCTATGGCAAGTACATCTTCTGACATCGTCTAGCGCCTCCCCTCTCCAGGACGCCATCTACGACCACAATAACCCAATCTCGAGCAGATACTCAGGCGCCAGCTCGAACTCTGTCAACACGCTCCACCCGACGCCCCAACTTGACCAGTCGGAAGTCTGATGATCGCGCAAATCCCTCAGCTGCACCACCCAGCTATCGTAATGATGAAGCTGCTTCTCCAGAGATTCCAGATTCCTCGTCTTCGAGCTCATCGTCGCTGTCGGATACTGATCATCCAGCCCATCGAAGCCAGCTGTTTAAGCGTCCTCCACGTTTTCAACAGAAGAAACCTCGAGAACTTTCCACGTTCGAGGAGGGTGATGGAACTCAAGAGACTGACGATTTGGGCTCACATGAGACAAGTCTACCTTTTGCGACGGCAGCTAGACCACGACCCAGCAACAGCAAGTATGCACCAGATGCGCATTTTAGTGCCGATAGTAAGCCCGAGCAAAACGTGTTCCAGGCTGACCGCACGAGAAATGCTCCGCCAACAAGACCAAAGTCCATCGACGTGCAGTCACTTGCGACCACCGAGACTGCGTCGTCAATGACTAGCTCCGGTGGACCTCCATCAGCAGCAAAAAGCCCTATGAGCCCGGCTTCGGATCATCGTGCAGCACTAGGCCGACTCGGCAGTCCACGGCGTGGAGGTCCTCGATCCAGGATCGAAGGCAGCGAAGGCACACCTAGTATGGGCAGCAGCTTCAGCGATATCGATGGTGAGTCAAAGTTTTGCCCTTCTTTGGAATGATACGTGTACTTACATTGGATAGATGCGGGCATCAGTCAATCAGCCCTAGAGGAAGCGCTGTTGAGTAACATGCAACATGGGAGAATGAGCACGCTTAGTCGCATGTCGAAGTGGTAGGAGTATTGAAGAGTACAGAAAGCAGTATCTCGGTGTTTGGGTAGACTCTCGTCTATTACTATCAAGACTCTTATTGTGAGCCACTCTCAAGAAGTGTATTGTGCAAGGCTGCAGCCTTGGCACTAGTCCATTGATCTAGACTACAACTCGAACTCCACGTCAGTACCAATACTCAAACTCCAAACTGAAATTGAATCAAATAGCACCGGTTTTAAATGCTATGCTTTTTCACTCTCAAAAATCTGTCGTAATGGAACCGCCACCCGTCATCTTCATAACAGACTACACCACGCTACCCCCAACAGCCACCCGGTACATTTGCGGCAACAACGACATCGCCTTCCCAACTGCCTACACGCAGATCAAGTCCCTTATTTCCCATCCAGCCTGTCCGCACCGTAACAGGTCGTACAGTTGGTCCTGTCACTCTTGCGAATCCACCTTTACAACCAAGTACTGGTCCTGCGCCGCGATCCTCCTCGACTACTTTGCCGATTTCTACCCCAAAGACACCCCTTTGATGCAGTCAATATGGTTCCAGCTCCTAGATATCTGGCAAGAAAGCGCATCTCGTCTTCCTTACGAAGCGGTGCTGGAAGCATCCGAGGCAGCTGCAGCCATTGGAGCAGAGCTTCTGGGTGCGAACCATGCTAGGACATTTGAGAAGAGTGTTAGAGATACAATTTCTCTATTCGAGGTTACGATCTGGGGACGGAGGGAGTCCACAGGTGATCAGGTCATTTACGACCCCAGGGGTGAGGCGTGGTGTCCTGTGGGCGAGTATGAGACGGGGCCTTGGGTTAGTGGGCTGAAGCCCTGGGCACAGTTCTTAGGAGATGGCGGCGTGGGTGTTGCGCCACCTTTTTGTGGTCGTGTAGGTGTTGCGAATGAGGAAGAGGATGATGGAAATGGCACTAGAGGGGTGTCCAAGCAAAGGACAACAACAAGATACATTCCCCTCCCAGCCCTCGGCGTCATAAATTCTCACACCGAACGCGCCCGCAAACTAGCCGTACAACTCTTCAACAAACAAGATCCTGATCTCCTTACTACTTCTCTCGCGGAGCTCGATGCGCACACTCTACCGATGCCTGCCTCACGCAACAAATCTCACTCGTACATCTCGAAGATCACGGGCCTGGAAACAAGTTATACCTTGTCCAATGGCGCCCCGCCTGTAATAAGATATGAGGGGCTGGGTGATCCACAAATGGAGCTTAAAGGGGTGACGGATTGGAACTTGCTGGATGAGTGTGTGGCAAGTTGTAGAGGAGTGGAGGCCTATGTGCCGGTTAGTGGTGGTAGTGGAAATGACGATATGGAGGATGATGATGGGGAAGACGAAGCGGATGGGTTTGACATGTGGACCTTGATTGAGAGAGGGACATCGGGAGAGGGTGGTAAAGCGTTGGATTTGGGGGACATGTTTGACACATGGTGTGCAGTTGACGAGATCTGATGTGTGTCAGAACCTAGCCCTGCGCCACTACGCTATGCAACCAAAAAGGTACGTATGATCTGCGAAGTATTGATCATGGTGCAGGTTAGTATATATCGCCAGCCAGGTCTGACACTGGACACTGATATGAAGATAGACAAAAAGAAAGTTCTTCGGCGTAGTCTCTTGCAGTACCCAGGCATAACCCCCTACACAACCTTCAAAATCGAAATACTACATCTAAGCAAACAAGTAATCTAAGACAAAGTAATGCATATAGCGTAAACTCGCCAGTAGAACTTTGCTGACTAGCACCGAAAGCTCTTAGCAATCCTATAATCTGTTTGCTCGTTTCCAGAAAGTCCTCTAGTGTTTCCCATGCCGTATGATACGTCATTACAGTTTTCTTTGCTACAAGACTGTCAGATAGTTTCTCGCTAGGCCTCCTCCCATATACTTACAAGTAAAAATCGCAGTGAAGGCAAACGCCATTCATTCTCATAGTGTAGGTTGACTGATCATTTGGACTCTCTCCGGCTTTTCTGAAGTTTTGGCACTGTTTGCCACCACTGATGGCACCTGCAGTGCCAGGTCCGAGATGATTATCATAGAAGTCACCACAATGGCCGCGTGCTTGAAGAGCTGCAGGAACTGCAACAGCAGACATGACGGATGCCAGGACTGCGAAGCCGAAGACAGAAAAGAAGTACATTTTAATGACAGTAAGACTGTAGCTTGTGTGTGGAGGACTGTGTGTAGAACAAGAAGAGAGTGTTGAGTTGATTGTTCTATGTACGAAGGAGAAATCCCTTGTTTATGTAGGGAAGAGAGAGTACGCTAGTGAGTGAATGTGAGTGGATCACGTAAGAGGATGCAAACCAACACTGTGGAGTGTGAAATAGTTGTCAGTATACGAACCAAACAGAGAACTGGGTAAACCTAATACGTGCGACATTGGTATGTTGCACGTATTAGAGCGGACAACACTAAGTCAACAAAGAATCATGTTATTCGTGGTCATTATGCGAGACACGACATTGTGATATAGTGACGCAACTCTCAACACACTCTATTTTGGTGCCTCCTGATTGGGTAGGTACTCAATTAGACCTAAGATGGCGACTTGATCTCGTGCAAGAATCTTTCCCATAATACACATATTGATGCTAAGCTACTCGAAAAGCCACGAGAAGAAGATTGCCTCAAACCAGAAGGATAAGTATGCCGTGAGGCATCTGATCTTAGATTAGTGCTGCGTGACAAGTGGATAGCACAGTAGAAAGGATTGCGGTACAGTAGGAAAATTGCATGTTTAATCATATCTTATCTATAGGCGTTACCATGTCTGTGTATGTGTAGGCGCACGAGATATTTTTCTATGTACCCTTAGCAGTTTAAGAGATAGTCATTGGGATGCTCTTTGTATGTCAAGTTACGTTTGCTGTATTGCATATGTACATTGATAGCATTAACTCGCTTGTGCGCTATAACATGGTATTATGTTCGTGCATTACAAAATCAAATCGTGGATATCGTTGCGTAAAAAATCAATGTTCCTCCACATGGCCAATCTTCAGTCTCATGCTCTTCCTCCATATCGGAGTCCAGTTTATGGAGAGTAATCCCTGGTCTTGCGTTGAGATTCAGTGTCCAAGAAGCTACCTCGGCTGCGGTTTGACTTGGTAGAGCGTGTTCGGCGCATGCTGGAAGAGCGATCACCTCCGAGACGGCCACCAAGGCAGAACATAACGGTAGCTAGGAAGTAACAGGCGACGGCAGCCCAGGTGAAGCCCATGAGATATCTTCCGATGCGTGCTTCGAAACCAGCGGAACGGAAAGCGTCGCGACCCTTGACTACCCATGCGCTGATGAAGTTAGTATAAATGGTAAGAAGTTTCGCAATAGATATGCTTACGTCATGAGAGCTGCAGCGAGCGTCTGGAAGAACAGAGCGACAAATGTCATCAAGGAGGAGAGGTATCCTCCAAGGCGGCTGCAGAGAGCAAGTAGGCCGGAGATGAGAGCGATGGCAGCGAAGAAGAGGGCGATCAAATAGAAAGCGAACATGAACCGAGACAGATAATAGTACTGGTGTGTACCGATGAACTGCTCGGGGATGTTTTGCTGGGTGCCAAAGTTCCTGGGCGGGTCAAATGGCAGCGCTGGAACGGGTGAGCCGCAGTTGGCATTGTTGCCGGATGATGGGTCAGAGCCGCAGATGGCAAAGAAGGTCCATCGCGATGGGTTGCGCGCGTTAGGGATGCCGTCGGTGGAAGCCTCAAGGAAGTAGAATTTGTTAAGAGGACTCTTGTTGACGCCACCAGTGAGGATGGTTAGGAATTGGAAGAGCAGGCCACCAGCGACCAGTATCAGGGAACTGAGGGCGAGGATAGGTCCTGAGTAGCGTGTCAGCAAGCGCGCAGCTAGAACAGCAAGCGACGGACGACGTACTAGCCACTGCCATTGTTGAAAAGTCGCCCAATTGAAAGGTTGTCGCAAGGGTGAGTGTTTATTAAGATTAGGATGCACGATAATGGTGCTATTACAGTGGGATGATTCGACGTAACGAGCTGCGTGTCCAACGCGCGGTGTAAAGAGGCCTGGCGAGCTTGTTTATGAGCGCTGGCCAGCGGTGACGTAGCCCTCGACACAAGTGCATCGGGCTCTTCATTGGCGTCGTCGACTAGCTTCATCATCGCACAGGGTTACGACACTATCGCACGCGCTTTGCATCATCCCGAGGCTCGTCGACACACCAAAGGGTCCGCGGCTTGCCTGGAAGCATGTTGGCGGATGCGACGGATCGTGACGGTGCGAGTTAATGAGTCGGCAAGTGTCTGAGGTGTGCGGCATCACATGGTGAGATGGGGGAGGGATGCAGGGATGGCTTCCTTGCTCGGATAGTAGCGAAGATCTGCTGGGTGAGTTGTGGAGCTTGGCCATGGAGCCCGGGCAGCAGCCAACAACAACCTGCACCGTCGTGCCTTGGAAGCACATCACCATGTCCACCGCTGTATGGCCGCCCATCGATGATGCCCGCCTCGCTGATCAGCAGGCGGCGTCGCAAGCGCGAGAGCTTGAATGGCTGCTTGTGCAGCTCCGTGAGACGCTGCAGTCGCTCAAGGCAGGCCTGGAAGAGTGCGCTGCTCTGCTTGCGCCTTCAGAAAACGGCTCGACACTTGTGCTGACTTCGGTGCGCTCCGAGAGTCTCAAGGGCCTCATTACGCGCATTGGCACGCGCATCACCAAAGGCGTATGTCCTTACTTGTCTGTTCTGATGCATCAACTCACACGGCGCAGAATGTCAAGCTCCGTCTGGCAAGCCTCCCACCACCCAAAGGCTCTCTGACCTACGACCTCGCCATATCCTCTGCACCGCACGCGCCTACACTCGTCGTGCCCCAGCTTACTGCAATCCGAACGTCCATCAACAGCTGCCTCGACGTCATCGACGTGGCTACTTGGGGAGGCGATGCTACCAACGCCAATTTTGTCTCTGGCCAACTGCAGCTGCTACACGACCATATCCTCGAGGCGCAAGCGGCATTAAAAGGCTACTCAGACGTGCAGCCGCCGTGGTGGGAGAATCCTGTAGATGACAAGACCTTCGATCCTCCACTGCCAGCGAACGTGTCTTTCCATCTGTTCGTCTTCGATGCCGCCCTTGTGCTCGAAATCCGCACTCTCGAACCGCATAATGCTGGGGACAGCACATCGCTCACCGGCTTCAGCATTCGCAACACCTTTGCATCCGCGCTCGGCGGTGCAAGAGCACCTGCACACGACGAAGCCGATCGTACATTCAAATACAAGGACCACGACGTTCGCGTCAAAGAGAAGATCCGGGTAGAGAGCCAAGACCCCGCTCTAATCTCCGCCTCAGCAAAACTCAACGCTCTTGGACACAGTGTAATGTTGAGCCGAAAAGCGCTCAATATTGTAATGGGCCGCGACGAGCAAACAGACTAACTCCGCGCAAGTTTGACAGCAGTCAATTGCACCATCGACCATTGGGCGGGACCACCACTCACATGTCGCCTTTTTCCGCGGGGATGCCCTTAGTGCGTATCGCGCCATATCGGCTCGTCGCTATCGGAACAAATAATGTGCACTCGCATTATCAACGCCGCCGAGGAGTTACCGCATCGGCGATTGTTTCTACTCATATTGTTGCCCCTCCTTTCTGGTATTCCAAGTTGTTGCAATTTATTCTACATCACACTTCAACATGGCTCCAGCACTTCTTACCGCGGTTGACGCCACATCCCACATCCACCTTGTAGTAGGGTCCAACCCACTTGCAGGCGCACGATGCGCACGATCAATAGAGGTCGGTGCGAAACCGGTACTGCTTGCGCCCGAGGACTCCACACTTCACTATGGTCTCGTCAAGCGCATTGAAGCGGGCGAGGTAAAATGGCTAAAGCGAAGTTTCGTCGAGGAGGACTTGACCACACTTGGAAGACCAGAGGTAGACGGCGTAGTGGATGCCGTGTTTGTTACCGCCGGCGGTAAGCATACATCAGGTAGGCGACATACCTCTACATTCCAGGCTTCTTTCTAACTCGCCACAGCGACCCACATCTCAAGTCTTTGCCGGAGACTACGCATACCAGTCAATGTCGCCGATGCACCGAATCTCTGCTCCTTCACCCTCCTCTCAACGCATTCGGATGGTCCTCTACAGATTGGTATCACAACATCTGGAAAGGGATGCAAACTTTCTGCAAGAATACGGAGGGAGATTGCGGCGTCGCTCCCACCGCGCCTGGGTGATGCGGTTGAAAGGCTGGGGACACTGCGGAGACGCATATGGGAGGAAGATCATGCAGCGGAACTATCGCAAGACCTAGAAGCAGAGGAAGAGGACAGTGGCCAGCCAGCGACATTCAACAAATTGATCCTGGAAGAAAGCAAAGAAGCAGCACGGGGACGTCGCATGCGCTGGCTATCACAGATATGCGAATACTGGCCTCTACGCCGTCTTGCGGGTATTACGGATGCAGACGTCGATATGTTGTTCCGCGAATTCGCCAGCAGTAGCCCCTCGAAAGTCGGACCCACTGCCACCACTCCTGGAAGACGTGCAGGCCGTATTATCCTCGCAGGCTCTGGTCCTGGCAATCCCGACCTTCTTACCCGCGCAGCCCACAAAGCCATTCTCTCTGCCGATCTGATTCTCGCTGACAAACTCGTCCCCGCACCCATTCTCGACCTCGTTCCCCGCCGCGCAACCGTCCACATCGCACGAAAGTTCCCCGGGAATGCAGATAAAGCCCAGGAAGAGCTCTTGGAGCTAGGTCTGGAAGGACTCAAGGCCGGCAAAGTCGTAGTTCGGATAAAGCAAGGCGACCCATACATCTACGGTCGTGGTGGCGAAGAGTACGATTTCTTCCGCGCGCATGGTTTCATACCCAGTGTCCTACCTGGTATTACAAGTGCCCTAAGCGCACCCCTCTTCGCTGCGATACCTGCCACACACCGTGGCATCGCAGACCAAGTGCTCGTTTGCACTGGCACAGGTAGAAAAGGCGCGCCCCTCGACCCACCAGAATTCGTAGCTTCCCGCACACTCGTCCTTCTCATGTCGCTTCACCGTCTATCCGCACTAGTCGAAAGTCTAGTCGGCAAAGGGTACCCTGCAGAATTGCCCGTCGCGGTACTGGAACGAGCTTCATGTCCGGATCAAAGAGTCATTAGAACGACTCTGGAACATGTTTGCGCTGCTGTAGAAGAGGAGGGCAGCAGACCTCCTGGACTCTTGGTTGTGGGTAACGCGTGTAAAGTGCTTATGAAGTATGAACAAAGATGGGTTGTCGAGGAAGGGTTCCATGGACTGGACAATTTGGGTGGGGATGGCGAATTGGAGATCAGTAGACTTACTGAGGCGGCTATTGCCGCGTAGTCGTTCGAGATACAGATACCAAAAACTTCACATTTCAGATGCATCGAATGTACAAGCGAGGCAAAAAAAAAAGCTAACTTCCAATCGCATCATGATGTGTGCATTGGTGTTGTCATTCTCCATATTCATGATCGTCCATATCGCTGCTATTCAGCTCTCATAATTACTAGGCCTAGTTGCTTGCCTTTCCGTTTACACGTCATTATCACATGGGAAGCGTAGTCTGTCTACGACTCCCACTCTATATCCAAGATTTCCCCCCACCATTACCATGTCGTACTATACAATTCCTTTTACGTTGCGTAAAATTCGTTCTATTCCAAGATCATTGCGCCAGTCGTCCCAAAATGCCGTGAGTCCCGTTAGTTCCATAATATTCCCCAGAAAACGCCGATGCTAAAAGTGTGATAGTGCTGTGGAAAACTCGATATTGCATATGCGAGTGTGTTTGTAGTCGTAAAGGTACGTAGCGTTACGTTCGTGTGAGAAGCCTAAGCCTGGCTTGTCCAGCTCTTCCTCTTGCTCTGTTGCTGCTCCTCCCAGATGACGAGCTCGCGACCACTCCTTTCTCCACCACGGTGGACGCGATCGATACCGAGGTGCTCGAGGCCGTCGCGACCTACGTGGATGCCGAAGCCATAGCGAATCTTATGGGGATCGGTGTAAGAGTTGTGTTTCTCACTTTTGCGTCCTTTTCCCTTGTCGCCTAGGGCAGGTTCTGCAGCCTCGTCATTACGCAGATTGTTGCGCGACGGGCGGACCAGGGAGAGGGCCGATTGCGCCCATGTGCGCTCGGCGTAGGTGGTTCCCATTAGCTTTGCTACAAGCTCGGGCTTTGTCTGTGGACGAGAGAAGGCGCGGTCGACGAGGATGGGAGATTGGTATACCCAGCTGATTATCTCAGAGAGTGTGTTGCTGCGGTGAGGAAGGGCGGCTCGGCGGCGACCTGGCAAGAGAGCGAGGAGGCTGATACCGTACAAGGCGAGGAAAAAGCAGAGGGCGTAGTATCCTGCAAGCTCTGCTGCAACACGAACGACATCTTCGCTGCCGTAGTATTGCGTCCAGAAGCAGCCTCCAGCAAGAACAGGAAGGGTGGCTGATGTCAACGAGACAAAAGAAAGAACTGCTGTTTGCCAGTGTCTGTTCTCGAGCGCTGCTAGAGTAACCGAGAGAGGTAAACGGCAGGCATAGTCGACTAGCAGGGAAGCTTCGGCGGTGGCTCCGCCCTTCGCGGACAGCGCAATATAGGGCTGGAGTACACGGAGGGAGTAGTCCAAGGACAAGAAAGCCAGGAAGAGGAAGTTGGCAATCAGTGCTGGGATGAAGGAGTAGAGGAAGTTTGAAGCCGAGAAGCCACCTGAGTCTGTACGGGCGAAGACTTGGGGCAGGAATCCAAGTCGAACAGCGTCATTGACAAAACTAACGACCAGGAAAGCGACCAGCAATACGCCAGCGATGACGATCCATGCAATAACTGAAGTGTCCTTCAGATACCATGGAAGGTATCGCAATCGCACGCTCGGGTTGCGGATGTCGGTGCGGATAGTGAAATCGTTGCCCTGGGCTAGCTCAGAACTGGTGCGCTCTGCTCCCTTCTCCATGATACGCCCTCGCTCGACTGAGAACCTCCGAATTCCAGCACCCTCTTCGCCGATGCCATAGAAGACGTCGCTAGGCCTTTTGGTGGTCGTCCAGTATCCAAGGCGATCTGCGCGGTTGCTGACAAGATGCCAATCACCTTTCTCAAATGTCTCGGAACCATTGTAGTCGGTGAGGTTGTTTGAGCGCTCGAGAAGCGAGATGATATCGGCAAGCGATCGAGGGTCCCACTTCAGGCCAGTCGGGTTGCGGATAAGGAAAACCAGCAGATAGACCAGGACAATGACAAGAAGAATGTAAAGAACAACGATGGTCCAGACGATGCCTTGGACAGCTACCCATCGCCAAACACTACGTTCTAGGTCATAACGTACGTTGAAAGCAGAAGCAAGAAGGGGTATCGTCCAAGTAAACAACCATGATACGAGAAAGAAAACTCCGACGCCGGAGTGTCCAGAGTGGAAATGCTCAAAGTTGGGCAACAAGAACTGCATAGGGTACAGTCGGAGGAAGACAGCTTCAGATCGCTTGTGGAAGGAATCAGAAGCCATTGAGATGAAGGGTATGAGGCGTTGGAGAGCCGTCTGAACCTGGATGAGCCAAAGCAGCAATAGCATTCCCAATAGGGTTGGGAGGTATTCGAACACGAAATAGCGGTTGTCGCCAAAAGCGTTGTAGTTCCATAGCCCGCCAACGTCGTTGCGGTTGGAGTAAACCGCGGAGAAGATCAGTGCGGCAATCATAAGGATGCACAGGAAGATGAAGATACCAAGCCAAAATGGGCGAAGAATGGCTGGGAGGAAGTGGAGTGGCGCATGTTGAGTATGAGCTACGAAAACGTCATCTTGTGACCGAGGAGGCGAGGGCGACTGCTGTTGCCTGTACTGCTGGGATTGGTAGTGCGGGTTGTAAGGTTGCGTGGTAGCCATAGGTGCTGGGGCTTCCGCAAGCGGTGTTGATGAATTCCTCAAAGGTTTCCGTGGTATCTTTTGCGACATTCTTTGCTGTGTCCTCTGTTCCTGGGCCATGTATCCCAAGCCATTGTCGTGAACGATCCTATCGACGGGATAATCATCTTCGTCGTCCTCTGGTCGAACCTCTGGGTATATTCTCGATCCTCTGACCTCCTCGTCTCGAGTAAGCTGGTCGATAGCAAAGCGGATGTATGGCGTGGTGTCCTGGCCTGGTGTGGTTACCTGCGATTCGGCGTCCATGTTGGGCAGTAACTGGGAGCGTCTCGCGTCTCGGGTGTCTGGTCTCGATTCCTCGGCAATGGTAGAGACGGCGGGTGACTGAGGGCGCTGAGGCTGCTGCCTGGGGATACCGATGCCTCGTAGGGACGTTATTGGGACGTCAGTGTGTGGCACCAACTGCTCATGACTTTGCGCTGGTGTTCGGTGGGCAGAGGGCGGCGTCCGGTAGGAAGGCTGTCTTTCTTCGCTCGAACTAGACGCCTGTTCTGACGCGCTGTAGTAGCCTTCGGAAGCAGCTAATGAAGCAGCAACGCTCTGCTGCGAGGTTTGGTGGGATAGTTGAGGTTGAGAGACTGGGGCCTCGGTCAGCCTGATGCGCGTCTTGAATAGCCGGTGCAGCTTACCTACCGTTGGTTTGCTTGAGTTGGAATTCAGGCTCCACACTCATATCTTCTTCGGTACACTAATCAAGTGGAGTCGTTCAAGAATGATAGCATTGTGAGGATTCTCTGTAGCTGGGCGTGGAGAAGTTTTCTACTCGAGATGGCGGGCGCTTGAAACTGTCTGCCAGCCACCCAATTACGCTGGGGAGGCTGGTCCCAATACCGCTGGGATCACATTGGCGCGACGCATGTATCAACTCATCAATGGAACCGGGAATGAACAAGTTTCTCGCGTCCACCGCTTGCCATTCGCTGGATATTGTTGCGGTATGCCTGCTGTGCTGTTACTGGAGATAGCTACGATAGCTTCCCCGCGATGATGATGTACTAGCCCCAGCCTGAGAGGCTCGTGCACACCACACGTCCATCTCCCAACGCCCTATCCTCACGGAGAGGGCGGCCCATAAGTATTAAAGTCACCATGCCTGCTCTTTCCAACCATGTTTCCCATCGTCTACCGTGGTTCTACGTGATGTTGGACGCTCTTGTATCCATCCCCGCCCTTATCGCTGCATCCTGGTTACGTGAACTCCTTGGCTTATGGACCCACGAACGCGTTTCTTGCGACGCGCATGGTAGTTTTGCAGAACGTGTAGCTCTCTCAGTTCAGACGTCCATGCCGAGGCGACAGCGTTGGTTTAACATCGGTCACCGCATCCGCCTCAGCAGCGTATTTCGAACCGTTAGTATATAGCCACAACAACACGCCCCACTTTTCCCAACGAAGGCTGTACCATTTAAGCACCGCCGCCTCGCCCTCAGGCGCTGCAATAAGGCAACCAGGCTGTACTCATGAATTTGAGCTCCAGAGCTTGGCTTTCTAAGCCTGTTCCAGTCAAGTACGGTGCGCTGTTCGTCTGTTCGTCTGTTCACATATCGGTCTGAGCTCTGAACAATCCAGCCGCGTGATAGTGGCTAAACATCTGGTGGCATCTATAGCACAAATACAACCTCTTCTTGGCTTCAGCCGCGCAACAAGCGTAGTCGAGAGCGGAACACAGACGCCAAGCCAACTGCTTATGGCTGACACACCCGTACAGCCGTATCTCTTCCTCAGGTTGGCGAACACGGATTTTGTCGCACAATGTGGCGACCGGGTGTTTATAAGCACGATTTCTTAGACATGCAGCCTGAGTTTACAATCCTCTCGGTGTCGGAGTAATGTTGGCTCATGCTGACCTCTTGTGGGGCCGCGCGTGCTGTTGAGAAATGGCCCCATCCCTAAGCGCATCTTGGATGTCATTTCGATTAACGACGCCACCAAAGGAACATAGTTGTGATTGACACTGCTCCACACCGCCCTATGGAGGCCTGAGGTCTGTTGTGGGTCGTTGAAAAAGTGCCGTCAAGAGAGGGAGCACAATGGGCTTGTGTTTCGTGATGTGTTGGAAGTATGCCTGACAAGACCATCGTGGCATCGCGTCGACTTTCCGCTGTACACGCCGTTGCTACCGCGATGGAAGAGGGCTGTGCTGAGACTTTCACGCTCAGATCAAATCCCGCCACGGGGTACGGGTCGGGCTCTAGGCTCGTCAATCCTTCGCTTACTTCCTCTCAGCTACTAAGGCGAATTGTACGGATAAGCTTCTGACAGTACACCAAAATACATCACACAAGGCCAGCCACCACACGGCGGAGTGGCGACTATACCACATTGGACCACGCGTGGTACTCTATTGGCGGGTGCTATGCACAATGTCTTCCTGCAGTGCTACCGTTCAGGCAACGCCCCATTAGGCGTTCATCGCGCGTGCTTGGACACATGGAGATACATGTTTGTCCGTGTGCTGTTCATCTCTGATCTAGCTGACATATGCCCCGTTCTTTATCATATCTACCGTCTTTCTACTAGGATTTGCTGTACTTACTCTCGCTTTGGTCCTATCTTTGTTTTTGCGCCGTTTGGTTTGCAACATTATACTTCACTGTAAACATTACACACCTAAGGGGTTTTCCTTGAAACTGGAAGTATCAACATCATGTCTAATTCATCATTCTACGACTTTCATTGTCCGAAGGGAGGCAAGTGGTAAGGCAAATCCTAGAACTCAAGAGCAACGCGGATACTAAACCAACTCCAGGTATGCCTGTGATGCTAAAGGTGGAAGTAATTTTGTTGGCTGTTGCTTGAACGATCCGTGTTCCACTGGATGCAAACTAGGAGACGTCCAACCTGGTGCATACAACGCTTCACATCACGGAGAATTTGCAGACGCCAGTTGCCCAACAAGCAGTACCTTTTATACATGCGGCTTTGGGGACACTTTCTGGGGATGCTGCAAACACAATGCATGCAACGCAACACCGGCGCCTTCATGCGAGGGTGGAAACCTGACTTCTGCCTTAATGGACCTACCAGAGCAGTTCAGGGATTACGCCCCTGATGGCGCGAGCGCAACCTCAAGCGCAAGCTCCTCATCAGGTGGCGGAAAGAGCAACACTGGTGCTATCGTTGGTGGAGTAGTCGGAGGTGTCGTCGGTCTTGCTATCATTGGACTGATTATCTTCTTCGTCCTTCGCAAGAGACGCAACCAGAAGCCTGCCGAAGGTGATATGGGGGCAGCGGCCATGGTTCCAATGATGAACAACGAGAAGCACGACCACAACAGGCACTCGTCACAGTTCAACGGCCAATCACGTACGTTATCTTGTCAACTTATCCAACAGTAAGCTAACAATCATGATAGCACCTCCTACGTACTCTGCGCCTATTGGGGGCTCCTACCACGACAATACCCCCACCAAGGGCCATCAATCATACCACCAATACGCCAGCCATGCAAGCGAACCCCAAGAGCTGCCAGCAGAGTTCCCTTCATCTAGCACACAACGGTACTCCGAACTTCCTGCTGGTGCAGATAATCGACGATTTTCTGAACTTCCTGCCGAGGCTACAGGACCTGCTCCTCCCTCTGAGTTGGAGTCACCGCAAGTGTCCCCTCGACCTGTACAAGCAGAATTCCAGAATGATATGGCTAAGCGAGCGAGTCAAGGACGAGGGTTGGGAGTGATGACTGAGTAGGGACCGTCACAAAGGAATTAATTGTGCAAAGATCATGCCTTTTCACGGAAAACCCTTCTTCCTTTCTTCCGCTTGGGTTCTTGTATTTGGGTTGTTTCATTGGACCTCATTCTGTACTTGCATATCATACCCAGTCTATCAGCGAGCGCAAAAATGTATAATATAACAGATGAATATCGGATGTTCGCATAGAATCGGGACCCTATCAGAAGATCCGGCCAGGCTGCTTCTTTTCCTCCTTCTGATCACCCTCCGTTTTTCTGATGTATTGACAGTAGTTCACGACATTATTCAAACCTAACAGACTAAATCATATACTATTGGGCCATATTGTTCCGTTAGCGTCACAGATCAGAAAACACGAACTTATCCGTAATCCTGCGGGCAGTGCCACCAAAAATCGCCACCATCGAGTCAAGGCCCGCCCAAACGTCAGCCTTTCCACGATGCATCTTACTGTACCGCCACGCGGCAGCCATTGGCTTATTCTTGGCAATCCCTCACACCACCTCACACCCTTTGTGACAATTATTACTCCCGGGATCTGCATGTTTCCGGTCTTCTAGATGTTTTCTCTTACAGCTCCTATCGGTCAGCTTTACGCCGTGGCGCAGTGGTTAGCGGTATGGTACGAACATGTTCGTCTTTCCATGTTAGAACACAGCAAGCACATTGGGGATATTCATTGCATCTCAGTCGATACGCTCGAACACCATAACATATACGCCTTCTAGATGATACTACGATATAAGAAAAAAAAAGAGCACCGGCGTCTTCGTGGTGTCAAGAGGCTATGCAAAACATACGTCAGATTTCTTACTTGCAGGTAACACCCGACAAGGCTGGCCCCATCATGTGGCCATATACGCAGGCGTTCTTGGAATTCCTCAGCCCGAAGACTAGAGAGAAGATGCGTCGTAAATTCGGTAGTCGTGATGCACGCACATAGGGAAGGTTAAGCCGCAGGGTTGCCCTTTGTTCGCAGGTATATGCGCTCATCGCCCACTAGATATGCTGACCCAGGGCTGAGTTCGAGTTTCAGTTCCACTTCCCTTCGGATTTCATTGTCTGTTGAGAGTCACGTAATTTGAAGCGTTCTTCTTCGATTCCAGTCGCTGCTGCTGTTCCGCGTTGGCCGCACTTGCTCCATCTGCCCTCCACGGGCGCACCGCAGCCTCGTCACCTCGAATGATGTCGACCAACCTCACTAGCAGACAGGCGTTCTCTCCTTCTTGTCCAGCTGGAGGTACGTGGTGGTCGTGCGGCTATGGAACGTGAGGATCCGTCTTCATTAGTATTTCCAATCGCTAACACAGCTCCAGATTCTTTGTAGGTTGCTGCGCGAGAGATCCATGTGAGATCACTTGTGCACAAGGTAACCTTTATCCGGGCGCTTTTGATCCAGCCGCATATGGGACATTTCCTGACGCTACGTGCGGAACTGGGAGCAAGTTCTACACGTGCACTGCTGGTGGTAAGTCACCAACCAACACTGTTCACCCTCAGACGTGTACCGAAGGCCCTCCATTCAACTTACACCTAAATTGGAACTCTTATAGAACTGGCTAATCAAGTGCAGAAACTTTCTGGGGATGTTGTAAAACGAACGCATGCGCCCAGTCTGGCTGTCCGGACGGCGATCTTGAGCCCGCCATCCTCAATCGCCAGGACCAGCTCAGCGCCTATCATGCCACTGGCGGATCCACCACGATATCCAGCGCTACGGCTACATCATCGCCATCTTCATCTACCAGCGATGCATCTGTCAATGTGGCAAATGCATCCTCATCTACTACTACACCTGGAACAACCGCGACATCCACATCGGCCACTGCCTCCGCTCAAGCCGGAGAGAAAACACCGGTCGCTGCTATTGCAGGTGGCGCAGCGGGTGGCGCTTTTGCACTCGCAGTGGTCGTCGGATTCGTGGTATGGTGTCTTTGTTTCAGAAGGAAGAAAGGAAAGAACGATGGGAGCGGAGAGGGAATGAAGCAGAGACAAGACACCCTACCTATCGGTGGGATGACGGAAGACCAACGATCGCAACGACATCATATACACATACGAACGAAACCAACTGACCGTAAGTCAAATTGATATTTTTCACTGACGGCTTGGAATGTTACACTAACATAACAGATACAGCCCCACCAACCTACACATCTCCCAACCCAGGCTTCGACAACACCTTCTACGGCCATCCATCCCCTCTCAATCAGCACTCGCAGTCCCCCTACGATCCCCAAGATCCGCGTTACATAGCCTACGCCCATCACGACCCAAATTACGCCTCCGATAACCACGCATACCATAGTCACGCACACGAATGGCACACTCCACCCCAAGAACTCCCCAACTCCACCCCTTCAAATCCTACGCCAGCACAATTTCGTGCTCACAAATCCATGTACGGACATTCGAGGGGCCCGTCTGAACTTTCAGGCGACGGATTAAGGAGCGAATTGGATAGTGGAGGAGAAGTAGAGCCGGAATCGCCTATATTGGGTGGTATGTGGAAGGGTGACCAGGGCTCTAGAGATAGACATGTCGCAGGCTCAGATACTACACCGCAAGTGTGGATGGCGCCTCAGGATTGGGCGTCTCGGGGTACCAAACCTACGGCCCCTAATCAGCAAGGACCTGAAGAACGGAGAGGAGAACGCGAGCCAGGGGGTAAAATGAGACCGTATGGTTTGGGTGTATTGGATGATGCGCCGCAAGAGAGATATAGAAAGGACGGAAAAGGGACGGGGAGAAGTGATGTAGGAAGGGGGATGAGGGAGTGAACGTAAAATGTTGTGAAGAATATAGGGTTTTTTTGCTAGTCGGCCGTGTTCCTTGATGAACCAACCTTCAATCCTACAAATTCCTCAGAAAACTGTCCCATCACTCAAGATAACAATAGGACTGCTCTTCGTCTGAGGCCTCTTCTCTTTTGCGACCTCTCTTCCTGCTTTCCACGTCCCTGCCTCAAGCAACTGCGCCATGCTCAAATCCACCCCTTCCATTCTCTGCAAGACCAGCTTGTACAATTTGTCTACCAGCACCAGGGTCATTGCTCGCCACTCGACAATAGCATCATCTCCCGCGGTGAAAGAAGGAAGACCACTTCCGTCAGAAGTAGCCTTTAGACCACGATCTAAAGACTCAGGCTTCAAAGTCAGAACACCGAGATCGACGAATAGACCGCCGTTGCGGTATTCAGGGAGTGCGGTCATGGAGGACATGTTCTTCCATGTTAGGGAGAGGATGCGGGTGAAGGGGACGGTGAGGGAGTAGGCAAGCCACTGGGTTAGCTTGTGGAAAGGTTGGATGAAGGTGCTTTCATCAGAGTTTCCTTCTTTGGATTGCGTTTTGAGCGTAGATAAAGGCCAGGCGTCACCCAGAGCTTGGCCGTTTACCACGGTACGGTCTTGGGGCCAAATGGGGATGAGTAGGTTTTGGAGGACGTCCCAGAACGTTAGAATATCTAGAGTTGAGGGATCGGAAGCAGTGGTTTTCATGTAGTCTGTATTATGTGGTAAGTACCTGATATAGTGATTGTGTAAATGATAAACATACCAACGACGTTCCCTGGACGGCCTTCTTCACCGAAGATGGTAGGGTGGGAAAGCAATGATTTTCCCAGACTGCGTAGCAAGTTCGCTCGAGAATCAACACCTAGCATGGGGTTGCTTTCGGAGATTTGGAAGCCTTCGGCCAATGTTTCCGTCTTCAAATCTTGTAGTCCCTTTCCTACACGCAGCACAGTTAGCACAGTTCCACTTCAACCGCAAAGCGTATACTCACCATCAACAATCGGTCCCCCATCCTTCTTCGCAGCGAATCCCCAACTCTTAAACATGTATAAACTCGCTACCGCAATACCCTCACTCCTCTCGTACTCCGTCTTCGTTCCTGGCTCCACATACCGCCAGTGATCTCCCGCACCAGCATCCAACAGCACAGAAACGAAGAAGAGATCGATCAAACGACGAGTAATTTCCAAATCGTCGCATCCAGATTTCTTCCACTCATCAAGCAAGTTAGCGATGCGGGGAACGCCGCCAACTTCAAAGTGTTGCCAGCGACCGTGAGGTGGGATGGTGTGGAATTTGTCTGGACCAAAGTCACGCTAGTGGATTCAAAATCAGTGTCTTCATTCTTCAAACAGCTCGAGAAGCTTCATAACGAACCTTGATGACAGAAGTCACATAATCCGCAGCCTCGCCCAGACGCTCCTCGTGCACATCAAAGTGACTCAGTTTGCCTGCTTCAGCGGCCTCTCCCACAATCTTAGCACGCTCTCGCACCGCGCTGAGTGAGAGAAGGTATTTGACTTTGTCGTCCATCTTTGTGTTGCTGTGTGTTTGAGAAGGGTGTATAGAGATCACAAAGCTGTACGTCGAAGAGTAGGTGTTGTCAGGTAAGCAAGTGGGGTTTAGCGCCGCACTACAACGACTGCACTGGCCCAAATTAGGTAGTTATGTGCTACAGAAACCCACTTTGCGGAGGCCGCTCGTGACCTTGATAAGGGCATCGGCGTTTGCCGACGGTCATGTTTGTAAACGAGGTTTGTATGACTGATGCTGCATTTGAAAAGTCGCTTGCTGCGAGTAAGCAGAGATTGAGAATATACATTTCATTACGGGGTTTATCATCAGTTCGCTGAGCGGCAAATGCCAAGCTTGGAGTAGTAGCCGCTGCATCCACATCTAAAAAGGTCGGACAAGAGCCAGCTATACACACTCTTCTCATGCCAGCTCTTCAGCCAATGTCCTCCTTGTGCGACAGCGTCATGCTTGCACCAGTCCATGCCCGACCCAGTGTCTGAATGTCCTCTTGTCGTAACAACTGCAAAGTCGCGTAAACAAATACGTCCTCTTGGTCGCGCAAGAAACAGTAGAACTAAGCCTCCCTAACTATAGAGGCCAAATGCATGACAAACAGCAGTTGCCCTCGGTATACATGAAGCACGCTGGATGCGCGCAACCAAGCGCCCCGCCGAGATGAAGATAACCGACAAAGGAAGAGTGAAGATGCAGAGACAAGCCTGATATTTCAGGAATGCTAGCGCGCTGAAGTAGAACACAGATCAAGGCTTGCCTAAAGATACCCGAAGGTAGAACAAGTGAACCTCAGTGTGAGTGTTATACCCTTGCTTTCCGCTGGCATACCATGCATAAGAGGTATCAATCCTAGAAGTGCCAGAGATGAAGGAGACCCAAAAGCAAGTGTCGCAGAGACCAAGGACTGCTTTTGAAGTGGTATGTTGAGACTAAAGGAAATACCGTGGTATCGGATGCGGCGTTGGTCATTAATGTAAGGTCAATAGAGGCGTAGAAAGGTATTAGTGAAATCAATCGTCGCTGTAGAGTGATCGCCCGGGATCGCTCGTCTGTGGTGTTCGCAACTGAGAGGAGCTACCGAAGCTGGAAAGTTGCTTATCCGGCTCCTTGTGGCTGGGCTTTCGCTTGAAAAAGCTCATGATCTTGCCCGTTGTCGTCTTCCTGCCGGGACTAGAGCAAGTGGGTGATGTGGTAGTCGAATCAGGGTTCGGAGGCGCCAGAGAATCGGGTGTTACTTCCTTCAGCGGAGCTCGTCCATCTGCATCGCCGTTCCTAACATCGCGAGTGCGTCGCTTTGTGCTCACATGTCGCCACCAGCTCGAGTCACGCGACACATCGGAGCGTGTTGCGTTACTGTCAGCGCTCAACTTGTTGTGTGAGTCCCATTGTTGCAACTTTGAGCCATCGTAGTTCCCATTGGCAGTTTGCGACAGATCGACCTGGGAGTGACTTTGCGACGTCGGTTGTTGCGCAGGGTAAGGATCAAGAACTTTTCCACAGTTAGCTCAAATGCCATGGCGGGTCTAAAGTGACGTTTACTCACCTTGACTGCGTCTGGCCTGGGAAGGAGCTGTGACCGGTCTAACACCGTCCTTCTTTGGTGATGACGACCGTGTCAAAGTATCCTTACGATCAGTCTTTGACCGATCTTCGGAACCCGGAGATTGTCCTTTCGGGTCCGATGCGTTTGGTGTTTGTGTTACCAGAATTGCAGTGAGACTGGGGTCCCTGCTACCTCGTCTTGACGATGTGGCATTTTCAGCAGAGCTCATAGCTCTTTGGCCAGGGACAGCGGTCGTCGAAGATCGGCGTGAGCTCTTGTCGATAATTGAAGAGGATCTTCGTGAGTCAGACGCGGCTGGAATGGAGCGTATAGAGCCGGTCGACCCTCGGCGGGCGGCTTCTTCTGGAGAGATGGTCTTGATCGCACTCAGCGGTATCTTCACAGTGTGTCCGCTACCCCCACCAGACAGTGGACTCGGAGTTGGATCGATGGCAAAGCCAGGTGTGAGAAGTCCAAGATTCATACTCTTGTTTTTCCTCTTCTTCTGACGTTCTTCATCAATCTTTTTCTCCCAAACAGCCTTGTTGGTCAGGATCTCGTCGACAGCGAAGCGCATCGCAGGTAGGATGTCTGTGACAGCCTCGAACAGCGGCCTAGCGAAGATATTCATGAAGCCGATCTGGGATTCACCAAGCTTGATAGTGTCCTCTCGTACGGGTGGGCCGCCGAACAAACAAGACGGCATGTCTAGCTCCTCTTCCATAAGTCCTTGGTTGCTGAATTCGTCCGTAAGAATATTGGCCCATCTGGCTGCGGTCTCAAACTTCCGCGCCTAAGTTAGGAAAGTTAGATTACGTGCACCAATAGAGTGTTGGCACAAAACTTACCACATTACAGATATCTGCGCACTTGATCAGAAGCCCACAAGTCAAATCTTTCTGTTCTTCCTGTACTTTAGCGCTCCATCCGTCAACTACTCCTTTGTCATGCGCAACCTTCTGCTGTAGATTACCCAAGTCGCTCATGTATTTGAAATGGAGACCCATGTCGGTCGCAAGTATGTTGTTGATCATGAGTTTGCGCATCGCAGCATCAGCAAACGCTCTTGGCCAGTAGCGGCGTAATATCTGAGAATAGGCAGCGCAGTGGAAGGATTCTAGGACGGAGCGGTCGTTGTAGAGTTGAGCGAGTGGAGCGTTCAATGCGACGAGGAAAGCATTGTTGACTCCTGGATGACCGACATCATGTCCGATGGCTGATATCAATAGCGTAAGCGCATCAAAAGGCTTAAGAAGCTCAGCGATTGGTGATTTCGGAGCGGAAATGCTGGAGGCAGCCGATGGGTAAGGAGGTAGAGTGCCGATTCGGACGAGGAAGTGGAAAAGAGCTTGGAGGACGTCGACAACGTGACGGAAGTTGTGGTACTTGACGAATTCGTTGTAGGCGGTACGACTAGCCAAGAGAAAGACGATCATCTCATCTAGTGATCTGTTAGCGGAAAAGAGGGTACTAGCACGTGCTTCACTTACCTTCAGTTATCGCCCACTTCTCCAATTCAGGCATTTGAAGTGCATGCTTCAGCATGACAAAGGCACCATAAAGAAGCTCATCGTCGGTGAAGTCGTGCGCTGAGAAGGCCCAAGTGCCTACCGCAGCTTCAACGATCATTTGGCGATCTTCATCAAGATGGAAGTCCCTGCTGCCGTTAGTCGCGAATCTTCGTTTCATCGTGTGCACTTACGTAGATTCGAGTGAATCACCTACTGTTTCGGGATTACAGATACCAGTCATCAGATTAGACACCATGGCCTCCCGAAGATAGGCGTATGGCTTGGTATCATCGACACCGACCCAAGACAGCTTCCGGTTTCTCTTAGTAGTCAGGAAGCTTGCTTCTTCTCTTGAGAACTCCTTCTGCAACCGATAGGCGTGAACGGCCAAGCCAAGCATGCGATCTCTTGACATGGGACTTGTCAGAACGTCGACGGCACCGGCATCCAGGTATCGAGTCAATCGAACAGTATCGCCGAGCGAAAACGACATCTGCAGACCGGGCGACGGGAGCGGGCCAGCTGAAGAAGGCTCTTCGGTACCTAAACCCGAGAGCATAACGACAGGTACGACAAGTTTAGAGAAGTTTCGCGACGAGATTTCGGAGGATATGTGGGTGAGTAGGTGCATGGCGTAGATGTCGTCGGGTTCGCTGGTGTCTATCCGTGTGAGACGCGATGAGGTAGGCGATGGCGTGCGCGGTTCACGAGACAGGCGCTTCATTCGCTGCTCTTCATCGTACGGTATGTCTATTATGACAAAGGTGGGAATGCTGGATTTGGTGGAGTCGATGAGCTGGTGGATCTTCTGTAGGCAGGCGCGGCCGGTGCTGCAGATGTGTACTGTTGGGCGCGTCAGTAAGGATATTAGTGCAGATGGCGGACAGACTACCTTCTGAGGAGATGGATAATATTGCTTCAACATTGTCGTGTACCTCACGCGGCGATGTTTTGCCGAACGCAAAGTAGCTCTGTCCTACATTCCCTGTGGTGGTGGTCCTCGCAACAAGCGACTTGGACAGCGTCTCTTTGCGCACATGCTCATCGTTGGCCCGCCGGTCAATGTAGACAACATTGCACGCGCCATGTTCCATTGTCTCCACCTATGTGCGGCGACCAGACAGCACTGGTCTCCAGCGCAGAGGGGAGGATGTTGCAGAGGAGTCGCAAAATGGGGAGAGTGGTGGATGGCGATGATGCGGCTGAAGGGGGTCGAGTAGAGTCACGGGTGAATGTGAGGCGGAAGCGTGGTGGATGCGATGGCCAATTGCAGGTGTCAAGCGCGGTGGGAATGAAGACAGGAGAGCTTCAGACGGTGCGGTGCGTCTAGAAGCGTGGGGGAGCGCAGAGATGGGATCGCGGGAGTGCGCCGGTTGGTCTGAGATGCAGTCTGAAACGACGACGTCTGTATGAGCTCCAGGGAACCTAGCGATGCGGAGAGAGGCAGCCAGTGCACACAAGACTAACGTGCTGTGTTTATTGTATACGAGGTAGGCGCAACGGGCGGATGCGACGAGGAAGGCGGGTAGCGACGTGGGATGGGAGGTGCGATGGCGGGAGGGCACAGGACGCAGCTGCCTCGCGCGCTCTCTTTCTCTCTCTCACTCTCACACTCAGATGCAGGCGGGACGAGGCAGCGGGCGAGACTCGAGATGCACAGCGCACTACGGGCGTCTCTTGCGGATTCGACTGCAGCGTGTTTGAGGAGCGTCCTCGACACGAAGCGCAGTGCTCAGGGCTTGCGGGTGAGGGTCGTGGTGTGGTTTGGTCGCAGACGCAGGGGCTAGTGGTCCTCGGCGTCAGTGTCGCATGAGCGCACTCGCAGTATGGGCTGCAGTCTGAGCAGCATCGGGCGCGGGCAAGATGGTGAGGGTGGATTGAGGGCGAGCTGAGCAAGGACAGAGGTCGGGGATAGGAATCGATTGAGTGTGGTGGAGGAGAGGTGCAGGCGTTGCGTGATTGGGCTACTCGAGACGAAAAGAGGAAGGCGCACTGGTGGGCAATCCCCACTCATGTCGAAACTGACCAGCAGCCGTCGAAGCCTCGAAGCCTTCTGGAAGCTTTTCTATCCGTCCAATGCTCCGCAGCGCCGTCGCACGCCCTGCGACTGCCCATGATTAGGCGGCCGTCTCACCCTGTGCGCGTCCGTCTGCCTCTGCAACGCGACGCTCGCGACGCTGCCAGCCAGACGTTCACGCGCCCGCCCTCCCTCGTGCCCCGGCAGGGCTGCGACGAACCCAGAGAGCCGCTCGGGGAAGCTTGGCTGCAGGACGGCCTCGGTCCTGAAACGCATCCCAGGGCTGGCCCAGTTCCCGCACAGCTGCAAAGATTACATACAGCACGCCTGCCTCTGCTGCCTGCGCTATGACTGGCTAACATCCGCTACTCGTTGTGCGCTGGCACCAGCTCCAACTTTTCCTTTTTGCTATCCCATGCCCGTCTACCGTCGCCTGCATCGCACGCCTGCACCAAGCGCCCTGCCTCCCCCACAACATGTCGCCACGCAGCTTCGTCATCTGCCCGAGAGAACCCAGTTCAGAAGTATTCTGGAAGTGGCGACTCGTGAAGCTGCCTGCAGATCCCACAATTCGCCAGTGCCTGCACGCTGTGGGGGGGAACAAAGAGCCCCTGTTCGGTCCGCTTGCGGGCGATTGCTTGCTGATCAACCAATGCTGATCCCCGCCCGTCTGCCCTCGTGTCCTACTTCTACGACTGCGAGTTGCGGCACACGGCATATGCCGTTACCTTGTCCGACTCTCCATGTCCAACTCGCTTTCTTTCAGCCGCCTCACCCAGCCATTAACACGATTGCGGCAGGTCGCTGCTCTATGCCGAACCCTCGGGCACGCTACACGTAAGCAGCTTGGTCCGTGACCACCACGCAGCCGTACTCGCTCCATACACTGGAATTAGCAAGGAGCTGCGACTACACTAAGAGGGGCCGCTAATAGGGATAACATCGATGCACCCTCCGCTATTCGCTCTCTGGGCTTCGACCCTGCCTCATAAATACAAGATAAGGCCGTGACAAGGCTGCTGATCTAAGTCTTGGTAAGCACGAATCCGGGGTCAACACCTGTCACGGCAATGAATTGTCCCATGGCAAATCGTGACAAGCTCTCGTCCCGCTGCCTCGCGATTCAGTCCGATCCCGGCGCCAAGTCCGCAACGCTGTTACCTTCCAACCAATACTACAATTACTAGGTGACTGCAAGAAATAGGCTTTGCTTGCATTAGTATACCGCACCACTCTGCAAATCAAGAGATGCGTAGCACCACTCCGATCCTTCGCACTCCAGATCGGCCAACGGCCCTTTAGCCTTCAAGCTATCGCTGACTATGTTTGAGGTTTGCAATGCACCCAATTCAGCTGACGCGCTGCAGGGTCGATTGCGCGTTGTAGAGAGTAACCTCCAATCGAACGCTCCGGAGTCTTGGTCGCACGCACCAAACACATGGCTCACTACCTTTGCCATGGCGCCGCCTATTTTGCCTCCATGTCTGTCTCATTTAACCCCTACACAGTATACGTGGAGATTGATAGAGCTGAACGGCCTGGAGCCGTCCAGAAGCACAGATAAATCTTGCTCAGCCAGCTACTGTCTACTCATCGGGCCTCAGCGCGAACCCATCCAGGGACATTCCTGCCTGACGCCCTAGAAACACTCGCTAATATAGTCATCATCTCATCTATTGCTCGTATCCAAGACTTCACAATAGGTTCTTGATACCCAAAGACAGGTACCCTGTCGGTTCTGTATATCCATGTCAAGGGTCGGTCCCATACTCGGAGTTGTCCAGCCTGGCTCTTGACGGACTCTGCAAAGCCCGGAAGCCGAAGTCAATACACTGGGACTTGAGTGATCTAACACTGTAGTCCGTCTTCACATAGCACTTGACATGATCGGATGTAGGAGAACTCTAGTGCTATCATCACGATTGCGGGGACGCTTTTCAACGTCGCTCCATATCGGCACCGCAACTTACCCGGTATCTAGAGGCTCAACGCTTCGCCGCCAAGATCTCCGAACGTATGTTCGTGCTACATCAGAGGGAAAACCCGTGAATGCTACGTAGCAGCGCAGTCTTAATAGCAGGAGTCAGTACGATAGGTGACGCTGTTATTTTAGCTATGGAAACGAGAATGTTGGGAATGGCGGGATAGCATACGAGTGAAGCGCTTCACATGCGGAGTAACGCTCCGCGGTCCCACTAAGTGGAGCAGTGGCCAATTCACATAGCTCCTGAATACCTACCTCAGGTGTCATCTACTCATGTTCTTCGAACTCTAGTTCTTGTACATGGTGCGCATGTTTGTGAGTTCTCGGTTGGTATAGCTGTAGATCAAGCGACGTGATAGTGATGCCTTGATACTCTGAACAGTTATGGTTCACTCCAAGTATACCGTCCTCGATACATTTTACGCCACGGCAGTACTAACAACATACTCATAGTCCTTCCTCAACGGCACGATAACCCCCTGATAGAACCTCTCCCTAAAATCGTCATCATCGAGACTATATACAGAAGCTTCAAAGTTACAATGTATACACCTCTGTGTCGCATCCGCATAGTTCGGCAACTCCCTCGTTCGCAACCCCTCTGCCAAACGATCCGCTATGAGATAATCGGTGAAAGCCGTACGGTTTCCATCCGCGTCGAGGTCTTCTGGAGCGACAAACGTGTTTAAAGGCTTGCCATATGAGATCTCTAGCAAGGCGACGCCGAGAGCGAAGATGATGCTGTTCTTGATGATACGCATCCTTTGGCTCTGTGCTGGTGGTGCAGCTGTGGCAGGAAATTCACGCGATATATAAGGCTGATCCGATAATAATGATTGGCTCAGGATGCATATGTCATTGAGATCCCAGGTTTCTTCTAGCCAGGGTGTGTTGTGGAGGTGGTAGACCGTAGAAGCAAGGGTGAGAGCTAGTGTGCACTTTTCCTTGATCTGAAAGGTTGTACCTTGTGTCGCCATAATCTCCTGTAAGGTGACTCGCTTGTCGGTCGTCTTTGCGCCGGGTAAGTGAAGAGTGTGGATGTGATGTTTGGCGAGCTTGCTGCTCATCACCCCTATGCAGTCCGGGCTTGGACAGCGTTGCAGTGTCGCACATAGATCGACTATATCTGGAGCCCTCTTTAGGCACTTCCAGTGGTCGTGTGCTTTGATGTTCGAGTGGACTATAATACTGGGAAGCGGTGAGCTGTTGTATGGTTTTGGCGTATCAATGACATCAACAGCCTCGATTTCCACTGGAATCGACTTCCAAGGGGCGGTTGTTCCAGCGTGTAACGAGCCAAAAGTAAATACAAGTTTGAACGTAGAAGATTGGCCTGCTTCATCGTCTTTTTGTATGTCAAGACGCAAATTTGCTTGATGTGTGCATTGGCACATGCACCTCGACGACCATCGCGTGTTGAAAGCGTCGTATAGCTTCTCTGCCTGCTGACGAAACTTGATCAGGTACTCTGTGTTGGCTTTGCGTCTTCTTTGAAGTCGCAATGGTTCAAGCGCAATCGCCCCCGCCGTAAGATTGGATATACGGCTAATGTCCTCTTCAATAGATGATAGCAGTTCTTTGTAGTGCTTCGACTTGAACCCTCCTTTTATGCGGATCCAAGGATCATTGAAGAACTTATTTCGTGCCGTTGTATCGACACACCCTGTTGCTATGGTCCATGGTGGCTACTGTATCTTAGCAAATGTTCCTTCATCGTTGAAACACTTCGTACATACCTGGAAATTCTTGTCTAATTGTAACTTGCGCCCGAAAAGGTTGATTTTCTTGTTCAACTGCTTCACAGAAGACTTGAAGGGCAGAAAGTTGTGTCCCAATCGATTGCGCAAAGCATCGCTCAGCTCTGGATTCTCCCATGCTGAACTTTCGCGATTCTCGAGAAGCTGGGATAGTTGAGCATCAGAAAGAGCTAATGGACTCAAAAGCTCTTCACAAGAGTTTCTGTAGATGCAAGCAATAGTTACGAAAGAAGCATGAAGATATCCGAATACTTCCTCGTACTTTTGCATGCTTCTTATGGTTGAGAGCTGGAATGGTATCAGTCATGACGTGTGATGTATTCGCACTACGTACCCCTTCAGCATAGTGCTCCAAAGCTGATATGATCAACGGAATTGATCCCAGTACTACCCCAGCTATCTCAAATCCGGACATGGTGAGGAAGCTTGTGATGCCGCTGATCGGCCAGACTGTTAACTTCGGGAAGATAATGGCGGCATGTATAAGCGATGTAGAAGACGCACGATACAGTCAAAAGGTTCAGATAGTGCCGACTGCTTGATTGCAGAAAGGCTGCACAGAGGATAGATGAGGCTCGAGAGAAGGTGTGTTCTCTCAGCCTTGTTGCTAGGCTCGAAAAGCTCTAGCCTTCAGCTGAACCACGTGGTCTCGTCTACAACCTTGGTCATCACATCTCAGCCTTCTCATCTCATCAGCGCAATCCTTCTTCCATTGCAACAACGAGATGTTGTCTTGCGAAGATGGATTTGTCTATCTCACAAGCTCACGCTGACTGCGTTTCTGTTTTTCTCACGCTCATCGAAGCATCCCACTCCCCCTCTCACAAGGAACTTTTGAATGAGGCGCAGGATGTTTTCGATAGATACAAGCTTTGGGCAGGAAACGTCGGTGCTATACATGGTACTAACAAGTACAAACTATCTCTCGATTACCGGTTAAGAGAAGCGTCTTTCTACAAAAGTCAGGTATTGATAACTTGTTGCATACAATAAGTCAATACTCACCCATCCCTAGGTATTGAAGTTGATGCAGGATCTGCAAACTTGTGTAAGAGACCTGAGTTCCGTTACCGTCCGCTTTATCTTTTACAGTATCTCAAACTAAGGACAACAACTAATTGAAAATGCGGGACTCAGTTGAACAAAGGTATGGTACTCACATCAAGTATATGAATCAAGAGGTTGCTAACCTGATCTCTGTAAGCCTTGTTAATCTTCCGGAAAGAGCATGGAGCGGCTTTCTATCACTCAAATGAAGATTCCGAGCCGTCAAGTGCGAATACGGACGAATCAGACGAGTCTGATTCCCCGTGGGAAGTTTCTTCTGACTCTGAGGTCGAGCAGCGACCAGAACAGAAGCTGCGTCGACAAGACGCGGATCGGAAAAGTGGTCGGCCTCCATATTCAGCGAAGCCAGGGCTGCTGGACTCCACCAATTTTATTGTTGAATGTCTTTGGAGGCTTCCCATCCGACGTCCCGCGCCAGCCGATCGTACGAAGGACAAAAACGTTGCTGATACAACCGGGTACTTGCCATTTGACCTCATGTACGTAAGAGATAAGTTCCCCGGTCTTAACGAGACAGTCGCTGCACGCCTGGCGAAGATGATATCGAGGCGCAGGCAACTGATACGGTATCGCAAAGACCACACTGATGCTTTACAAGAGGAAAAAGCTGCAGTGGTCGATGTCTCTAAATCTGAACATAACAACCTACCGTCCCCTCTTGAAGCCGATGTGGCCAGCGAGCCGACGCCCAGTTTGAAGGCCCCAAGTCAACGTACAGAGCTTACGAAAGCGACAACCTTAAAAATGAATGCTCCCGTGGCGACACTTTGGCCGACGAGTGGACTTTATGCTCAGTCAGTATCCGAGTCCGGATCTTCCATTGCATCCGAGCAGACAGCAAATGCGATTACGATCAGGTTTCCAAATCGACCCAGAACAAAAGGAGGACGAGTTCTGGAACAGTACATATGTCCCTACTGCTCGACTGCTCAAATAACTACGTCGGAACGCAGATGGAAGTAAGTAAACCCATTGGCAGATCTTGGGGATATCGCTGATACATGCGCCGAAGAAAGCATGTCTTGTCCGACCTTCAGCCATACATATGCACCTACCCAGACTGCCAACTCAACGACTACTTCTTCGAGAAGAAAGACGACTGGTATAACCATGAGTCACGTACGCACCGTGTCGAATGGTTCTGCAACACGGCGTCTCACCAGTCTTTTGTCGATATGCAAGAATTCCTGGATCACATGCACACAGTCCATTCAGAACCTCTTGATGGAGCGCAACTTCGTAGTCTTCATCGTGGCTTTCAGCGACCTTCAAATGCGCATTCGGGAACCTGTACGTTGTGTGGCCAACATGCAAGCATACTAAAGTCTCATCTTGCACGGCATTTAGAACAACTCGCCTTATTTGCAATCCCTCAAACAGATTATATGGCTGATTTGGAGCAAGATGACACATCATCTAATGCGGCAAGGCAGGGTATTCCGGAATTGTCTAGTCCAGGCTCGTCGATAATAGCTTGCGAAGTCTCGAGTTGTCAGTCTGATCCGGAAGCAGACAATCTTGAGATCGATCATGGAGAATTTCATACAGGGGGCATAAGAAATGTGCAGCTCCCTGAAGATAACGAAAAGACTATAGCAGATGAAAGTGTGGATCCTGAAGACGAGATAGATACTTCGTGGGATGAGATCACGCCAAAGTTCAAGGAAGCCCGAGCTGCAATGCATAACGACCAGAAAGCAGAAGTCTCTGAGCGCAGACAAACTCCAGATGTATACTCAGCAAGTCCAGAATCTTCTAACGCCAGGCGCGTGGGACCGATGATCACGAGTCTGAACCTTCCTGAGTTACTAGCCCAGTCACGAAGTAGAGAGAGGTCGCAAATCTCGGAGCAAGATCAGGACCTCGCTGAGCCCTCTGCAAAGAAGGAGAATTTGGATATCAATTATCAGCAATATCAAGCAAGAGACATGGCAAATGATTCTACTGCCCCATCGCTTCGCCAACGGGCTGGCAGTGTTACCTCGAGACTCCTCTCGCCTTTCCGCAGCCGGAGCAAAGTTCAGTCTGCAGAGTATCCGCCGATGCCTGGAGAACAACCGAGAAGAATAATTGTTGAACGTGTTCCGAGCGGATCAAATACTCCTCGTCCGAGCGATTCATATATCCCTCGTCCGAGCGGTTCATTCTTTTCTCGTACGAGAAAAGATCCTCTACTTGATCAACCTACAGAAAGTATCACATCGAAAACCTTCTCACCTTCTCGCAGCACCTCATCATTAGTTGGGACAGGAGAGCTACTGGAAGAACGACGAAAAACACGAGTTGAGAACCTCTCCACTACAACTGCAGATACTGATGAGCCAGAGGTGCTCTTCGTAGCAGCTAGCCTTTTCGAGTTCAAAATAGGGCATGAACGCAGAGAAGGCGGAATTCCATATCTGTGGTACGTGCCGGGTGAGGTATTCGATGTTATTGGTATCAAAGGTGAGCTATGGCTTGCGCGAAATCAAGATGACGAAACAAAGACGGTAGGATGGATTTGGGAGAAACACTTTGAGCGACTTGATCCGGGAGACAGATAGTTGGGCTGGCCGATCTGGGAGTTCTGCTTGCGCAGAAGCCCTTCCCACATTAGAAGCACAGGCATAGTAAGAACGAAGTAAGTCGTAAATTCGAATGTTCCAGGCTATGTAGCTCTTTCAGCTCATATACTTCCTCAGATTCGTATGATCTACCATCATTTCAACACGTTGCGTGGTTCAGTCATGATGACACTGAGGAGAAAAGAACCCTTCCTTCTGCAGTTCAGACCGCGTAAGATAGACCTGTCCTTCTGGCTCAACACCATAACGAGCGCAGATCTTTTCACGACCGGCAGGAGCCTCTAGTGTTGGCCACGTTTGAACTGGGTCTCGGATGTAAAGTCGAAGTACGTGACGGCTTTTACTCTCACTATCTTCATAGGCTTCGCGCGCATGCAGAATAGCGAGATTGTTCAAGAACAGGATGTCGCCCCGTTTTTGCTCAAGCTTGACGGCATGGCGAGAAGCAGCCTCGCACATGAGATCCACTGCAGACTTCTGCTCATCCGAGAGCCGCGGTGTATCAGAACTTCGAGGCACAAAGTCAGAGCCCAGAAGTATGCTTCTCACAAAAGCCACCTGGGCCATGCCTTCAGGACAAGCGATAACGGATCGGTATCCCACGAAGGGTTCGCCGGTCTCGCTATCGGGATGTTAGTGAGGTCTCGAGGCGGAGCGGCCAACACCGCGCCCGATGTATGCTTACCCATCTTTCTGTTCCCACGGAAGAGGATCGGACAACTGACGAATGACATCGGGGCTAGTGGATGCCAATTCGTTGTACATCTTCCAGAAGCTAGTAACTAGCTGCATTCCTCCACTTTCCGCAACGTTTTGGGCAAACATAGCAACGATATCTCCACCGTCAACGTCGCAATGAAAGCCCTGAAGACATCAAAGTCAGCTATTGTTGCTAACTAAACACGGATAAAAGAGAATGAAAACTGACTAGGGGGCCTGGAAGTGCTGGCGGTAAGATATTGCCGCGCAGTCCTTTGGCTTTGGTCACGTCGTATATATGGTCTGCAACGAGTTAGGTATATGCCAGTGAATTTCAGAATATATCATACCCAGCTTGCTGGTACGTTCTGGTGCGACATGACTTGAGAGACCTAAGAACATGAGAAGGTTTTCCTCTTCGGTGTATCTCTCTGGTTCAATGCCACGCAAAACGGTGAACCCAGTGCCGTTGTATACATTGATGGAAATGTTCTGAAGCTTCTCAGAGAGGGCTTGTGGAAGTTTGAAGGTGTTCTTCGATATATGCCCTCGTGCAAGGCCGGTCTCTGCCGACGTGTCAGCGTCTGCCTCCAGGCTAACCACTTAGGTAAAGATCGGTAGCCAAGGGATACAAGTAGCTCTTCACACTGACCTTTGAATGTACGGACTGCTTGATCGACCTGCGATATCTCGTCTATGTTAAGCTGGAGGACGTAAAGCTCTGGATTGGCTCCAAAGTCCTTGCCTTCCCATGTCATGGCACCCTCCAAACGGGGAGGAAAGCCATTGGGTAGGACCGATGGTGCGGATTCGTTGCTTGTATCGCCCATGTTCGAACTATAAGCTGGTAGGGCAGAAAGGGAATGCTGGCTTGACGGTGGAAGGAAGTGGTCGGAATGTCCAACAATTGGCGTTGAGAATACAAAATTTGTGAAGCCTTGACTCGATTGAGAGTAATCGTTCTAGGTTCAACTTTTAGGCAACGCACATTACTTATACCCCTAAACTGTTGCGCTGTCCACAAGGCTGAGTGGCGCGTGTCAGCCCATGGAGGCTTCTGCATGAGGGATTCATCTTCCGCGCCTCATAATATGAGGGGATGAGAAAAGCAAATTGCTATAACCTGAGGCTAATGCAGACCAAAGAGAACCGGTGAAAGTGGAGTAGGCCGCTAGGCGCCGCAGGTGTGAAGGCACTGCTGTGAAACATTCCCCCTTGATCACAAGTCATTGGCCTCTCATCCGGTCTAACTAAGTCCGTCGATTCTAATGAATAAACGGAAGTCACGCGGGATATGTTGAAGCCACCGTGGCATGCAAGCGAGCCTCTGGCTTTGCCGTCAACGTAGCACAATTGCACTCGTTGGCCCTGGTGGCAAATTCTTGAGATGCGGTTGAAAGGCTAGCTGCGAAGGTCCTGCAATTCTATGCGGACGATATGCCTATTTTGATGCTGTTAGGTGCAATGATTGGATTCAGTTGGGCCTCGAGCGTCGCGTCTGATCATGACTGCTCGCTTGAATTTCAATACGTCGAAACCTCCCTAGTCCCATCCATGGCAGTATCTATGAATTTACATTACCTTAATTGCGATATTAAACAGTCTTCTCATCTTTAGCATCAAGACTGGCTATCGTTTGAGTGTCTGAATGAGAAGTCTAGTACTCTCCAAGTATACATAGTTGAATCACCTTTAATGATGTAGTACATCAACGCATGACTCCACCAGCGCAGTAGATCCCATAGCAAATACGTAAGACACAGCACATGCTCTACACTGGGAGCTATAGTATGTTCTCAAAAAAACATGCGAGACAACCAAGTGAAGTTTGTCAGCCGCCTAGGTCCTTCGTTTTGTGCGAGCGCCTTGATATCTGGAGATGCAGACCATCTTAGTATATTGGCACACCTATATGTCATCTTGGGAAGTCACGTACCTGGCCGTCGTTGCATGAGGTTGCGAATCCGATTCACATATTCTGACGACTCTGGATCAAGTTCAGCTAAGTCCACCATCTTCCCTCCGTCATCTGAGAATGGTAAATGTCCTCGGATGACGGCTCGAAAGTGTTCGAGGAGGTTTTCGGCTGAGTTATCCCATTCTTCCAGCATGAGTCTTGTCACAAAACTCATGGATGCGAATCGTTGCTATATCAAAGCAGTGTCAGTCATGCATAAGGCTTCGAGACGCCGCATTGAGGAGCATGAGCTAGAATATCAGGATTGAAGCAGTACTCACAGTCTCAAGAAGCTGGCCTTGATGCTTAACCTGCCAAAGATACGCGTTCTCGATCGTCCACAGTACAAGAAAAACGCAAAGGAAAACTTCGAACCAACATTTGAATCGGTCTTGATAGAATATCATAGAGTTTAGTTGTTCCATGGCGTCTTGTTTAGCAACATCGATGACCAGGTTGATGGTGAGGTCGCATTGGTACATGAGATACATGGGTAGCGGGCGATACCCCGGAAAGAAGAAATTCGGATCGTGGATGACTTCTATACCAAGCGCGGTATCGAGGAGATCAATTTGTTGTGAAGCAAACGATTTCACTCTCAGTGCTTGCCGGACAGCTTGACTCTCATGTTTTGTCGCAAACCGGATGGCTTCAGCATACGTAAGTCGCAGAATCTCATCAGTCTCCCACGTCAAGATGTTTTCTTGAAATATGGGTTGACATTCAATCAGGAATTTTCCCACGATATCAGTCATGGAAGATGTGTCGAACTGTAGTAAGTCAGTGTCTGAAACGCGCTTGAGCAATAGAAGATTACCACAGCGACTGGAGGTAGCTTCACCTCCTTCACTATCCCGTTACTGTTCCAGTCTATACCTACTCGCTGCTTTGGTGTAGGTTTGAACATCCGACAATCAAGCACAAACTTGGGTGTATCGTAGGATCGTGGGAACGCATATCCGAAAACGACCTTGTGAATCTTGGTGTCTTCTGCTGACCAAGCTAGCTCAGGGTACGTGGCACGGACTTGTCCAAGATCAGAGTTGCCTGGGAAAGTATGAGCTTTGAGCCGCAAGTATTGGGTCCGCTTCTGTCGTACTCAAGCGAAATGCTACCACGTTTCCCAACCAGCCGCGATAGCAAGGTTGTTTCCAGATGCGCCCTCCTTTCTTCAGCTTCCTGATACAGGTAGAACAGGGAGTATTTTCATCGCACTATTGCTATATCAGCACAGTTCTTCCCCAATTTCAATTGCTTTTCATCTGCTGAAGCAGATTCCAGCAGCTTATTGTATGAACAGGAAAGGCGACTTACATCTTCTTTGTATACACGGCATCGAAGACAGTTAGATGGCTCGCGCATGGCAGGTGCTGGCTCCTGTTTATTCGATTTCGCAAGACGTTTCCTCGTGGCGACCGTCTTCTTAGTCGTGCTAGGCTGCGGAGCGGCCTTCACTCTCTTACGTTTCCGTTTACTCGCGCTAGTTGCTGGATTATCGTCAACAATCCCTAAGGGGCCGACCGGAAGCTGAGCGACAAGCGCATTGGCTTCGTTGTTTTGATCGCCTTGGATCTGATCGGTTTCTGGTATCATTTGGTAAGGGAATTGAGCGATGTTAGCATCTGCTTGAAACGTCGATGTTGGATACGAACTGTCTTGATACGGCGAGGTAGTACTGGCGCTGGGTAAGAGTTGCGTATACGAAGATGCACCGTAATCTGTGGGGGACTGGAGAACGTTGGGAAAGGATGATTCCCAAATAGAGAAATTGTTCGCGTCAGAGTTCATAGTCGACATGGGCATAGAAGGCTGGGTTTCCCGCATAGAGGATGAACCATATGCGTTGAGATTGGCCCAATGTCCAGCATCCCATTGGAAAGGGTCATGCAATGCCTACGAGTATTCAAGGTTAAAAATGTTGTGTCTAGATTGGATTATCTTAGTCAAACGCATACTTACAGTACTTGATGGCGGGTAATGGTTCCCCGCATTTGCAGGCTCCTCTGCCACTGAGCCAAATCCGGCGATGTTGCTATCGCTGAGGCCATAACCTGAACCAACAGCCGGAAGAAGCGATGGAACTAGAGTAAGCGGGTTCGAATGGTTTCTTGGGATTACTTGTTCATGCTGGGCTCCCCCGCTTTCCGAAGATTGCACTCTTTCATCCTCATCCCCTCTATTCTGGAAAGTCATGATATCCACCAGGGTTAAGAACGTCCGGCTTAAAGCCTCGAAAAGTACAGCGAAGGATCTTACAGACAGTGCCACGGTTGTTCGAGGAAGAGAGGGCTGTCTGGTCGTCTGAGGATGTTGAACGAGGATGGGTTTTGGTTTGTTTGTAATATGAGACCTGACCCGAGACGACTCCGCGGCTTCGACGACCGGATCTCTCCAGATACGGGGTCATTCGAGGCTGCTGCCTGCGGTCATCAGTCTCACTGTGCTGGTCGGTGAGTAGACGGAAACTTTTCCCCCTAATTCCCTTGGAAGACCACCTGGGTACCAGGGCAAGTGCTAGCGCATCTTGTCCACCAACCACAGTCTCACGTACGACCGGCATAAGGTGAACCATCCCACCGGTGTTCGTCTTCACGAAACCACCGGCATAAGTACAGTCTACACAGTCTACCAATAGCTGTATATATATGCGATGGAGTCATGCGTTTCCCTAACCCAGAGATACGAAGCAACGCAACGAGTTCAACAAGAAAATCGCCAACCACCAAAACTGAGAAACTCTCGTCATGACCAAGGCAAACGATCAATCATTCGGGGCTTCCGACAACCAGGTATGTAAACTTCCACTAAACCCCTCTACGCCCGCTTCCTATGGGATATGACTAACGCGGTTATGGTGTAGCCTTCCGGTAATAGCAGGGGTACTGTTAGCTTGACAACGCAGAACTGGGGCCAGAATACAGCCTCGAATGTCACCGATCGTACAGGTGCCAAGCAAACTTTCGAGCTGAAAGCGCCTGCTGCAGGGGATGAAGGACCTCGCGCAGCGCCAACCCTCCATCGGCTAACTAGCCGCAGCGTCATCAACCAAACAAGGCAGATTGGCAAACAACAGATGACGAATGGGAATGCAGATTGGGACTTTGATACGACCTACCAACCCGAAATTGATCATTCAAAAGTCGATCTCGACTGGTTCCTGGAGCCATTTGGATCCCACCACGCTGCGTCGAGTCAGCCAGCGTCTGACACTCCTCTGGCGCGATTTCTGGAAGACGAGAACGACCGTTTCGTCAGCCGCTTGATGCAGCTCGAACAACTTTGTGAGGAATGTCGACGCAAACGTATCGTTACTTGCGATCATCATGCACACAGAAAACTTGGATAGGTGGCTTGTGTCGTGCCGGAGGTTGCTATATCGGACCAAGATATCTCAGCTTACATCACCAAGAGGAACAGAAGCATGATGCCGGTGACTCGTGATTCGTGTACCACTATTTACTCTGCTGGAGCTAGATACAATCTTAATCCATCCCACAGACCTTCTTTACTGCTTCTGCAATGCAAGCCAGCATCTGTTCTGGCTTCTCCCACACTTCATCGTGTCCACCATTAATGACTTTGGAAAGTACAATCCTCTGCTGCTGTTCATCCGGTGCGCTTGGGGGCGACAGAATTGAGCCAGTGTTGACTGTAGCTTGGTGGGGTTGTGACCAATGTTTGAGCTTTTCGAGCATCTCCAGAGTCTGAGAGTCAGCCACGACAGTGTCTTCTAGGGAATATGCCAGAAAAGTGAGAGAGATAGGCTTTGCAGTATGATGGTCTACCGTCCAGTCACTTTGCACCTGATGCATCGGGCTTGCTTTCTCCCAAATCTCCCTATCCGAGCCAAATGCGGTCTCCACAATGTCATCGTATACGGATGAGCTGGCTACTCGTAACCATCCTGCCAGGTCGTACACACCATTCAGCCCGATGACACCGAGTGGCGAAGGGATAACACTTTGATGTCGGTTGAGGGAGTAAGTAGCCACTTGAAAAGCAAGAGTTGCACCGCAACTCGGCCCTACGAGAATATATCCCATCGACTGAGAAATATCGTATTGTTTGTACAGATGTTTGATTGCGTAGATAACATCTTGCAGATGATCAGGATGTTTGGCGGACGCAGCAGGGTCCGGCGTCGTTGGTGCATCAGCTTCGAGATTGGGGGAAAGTCGATAGTTGGGAGCAGCAAAACCAGCTACCTTTCCAAGAAAGCTATCTTTGTCATTGGCCATCGTTTTGATCTGAGACATCGCTGGCTCGAAACACTCCGAGCTCTGGAAAGGGTTTCGCCAGGCACCGCCATGTACAAATCTAAGGACCGTCTTGTCAGCCTTGCGCAAATTCTGCTGGCACAGAGTACTTGCACGATCCAGACACGCTCGTTAAGCGGGAATGCTGCCTGTTGCTGCGGAAGCCAGATGTCGATGGTGTGCAGCCTTGTCTGTGGCTGGTCTGGAGGGGCAGGATAAGACACGCTTTTAAGGCATTCGAATGTCATTTTGGAAGACGGGTGTGGTGTTATAGGCGGGTTCCAAGTAAAATGATGATTTAGCTGAGCAAGACGAAGAGTAGAGGAGAAGACCGTCCTAGCCTTATGGAAGGTCATCTTCGCTAGCCATGGAAATCAATATATGCGCAGGAAGGCGGACTGCAATCAGCCCCTAGATATGTATTACATAGCCAATGAATCCAGATGCAGCTTCCGGTCAGATATGCAAAGCAGGCTGGCGTATGAAGCTACATGTTGCATTACAACGGGTTAGTAGCCAGGGTGACCACCGCCACTCGAATTGCACATGAGGGCACTCCCGTCGGTAGTAATTCCTCTGCTCTTGGCACGTAGAGAAGCTAGACATAAAGCATGAGTGCGACATCGTTCAAGGACAATTATATTGCGGTCACAAGAATTCTGAGAAGCGACGCACTTAATGTTTGCAGCGGAGTGGCTGGGTTTTCGCAGACGCGCTATTTTCGCGACACCGAGGGCTGGTACTTGCGTCTTGGCGCTGTACGACGCATTCACCCTGCAAGCCTTCACCACCAGGCACACGTGAGGTGGGAGCAAGCCATTGCGTCGATGCTGTGGCTGCAAATAAGTTTTTCGTGCTTAGACCTAACAATTCTATGGAGATCATCAACGGTATAGAATCTGCTTCGAGCAAGGAAAGCTGTCGTGTTCCCATTAGGAATGGGCTGTATTTATACAACTATGATTGGGTTGGCTTGTTTTTACACTATGATACACGTCTTGAACACGGCTACACGCGATCCTGCTGCAAGACAACATCCCCGCACCTTCCACAGACCTCCTCACGCTCCTCCTTAACGAAGCGCCAGCACCTTGGACACTTCTCTCTACTAGGTGGATGAACAAGCACTTTCGCCGTACCAAACACTCCGCTATCGCTCGAAAGTGCTTCTTCCTCATACCACTGTAAATGCTGCTTTACCGCGTCGGGATCCTCGGCTGCGAAAATGCTGTTCGCAGGAGCGGAGGAATCAGACAGCGTGCGAAGGTTAACCTCGCTAATGACGAAAAGGCCAGCAAGTTGAGTTTCGACGTCCATGGGCCTGGGAGTGGAGGGTTGCAGGCACGCCGAAAACTCCGCGTGCAGCTTCTCAGCATTGGAAGCTGGTAGATAGACCGTAGCTGCGCTCTCTAAGCTCGAACCAATTTTCTTATCTGCGCGGAGACGCTCTTGCGCAATTTTGATAGCAGCTCCCAATGTACTTGTAGTCTCATTCATAGACTCCAGACATGCCGATTCAGACTCCTTGAGCGCAGGAAGAGGCGACCAAACTGCGCGTGCAGGGTGACTACTCTTCTCTTTGAGCTCAGCAGGAAGATGATCCCAGACCTCTTCTACAAGCAGCGGACACACTGGAGCAAGCATCTGCAGAAGTTCGTAGAAAATGAGCCCCAAAACACGCTGGAGCGTTTCGCAGTCATTCTTATCGCTAGTGTAGACGCGGTCTTTGAGCGTTTCAAAGTAGAAAGCACTCAAATCCATGGAAATGTACTTGTTGATCGCGTTGACACCCTTGAAGAACTCATATCTTCCGAAGTGGTTGTGCACTTCCGCACTGACCTGTACAAGTCGATGAATGGCGAGGCGATCTGTGAGTTCTTTGAACTCAATGATACTGGGTGTGAGCTCGTTGAAGGAAGTGAAGGGCGGCGGGCAAGATGGCAGAGAGAAGATGCCTAGCAACCATTTGAAGGTAACACGGTACTTATGTAGAGCTTGGTTTACGGACATCAAGACAGGCTGGCCAATTGTGACATCGCGCGTGTAGTCGCTACTTGCGGCCCAGAGGCGAAGCGCATCAGCGCCCATAGCATCATATGTTGGCGTGTTCTTTGCTGCGGGATCTTGCTTGACGCCCTTCTGCTTCTTCCGCTTGACCGGTGGAAGGAGCTCGCCTGACATGATCTGCATTGGAGAGATGACGTTACCAAGAGACTTACTCATCTTGCGACCATCGGAGTCGAGCGTGAAGCCGTGAGTGATAAGAGTCTTGTATGGTGCTTTGACAGTCTCGGTCGAATAAGACTGGGTAGCGACGTGTGTGAGAAGTGACGACTGAAACCATCCGCGATGTTGATCGGTGCCTTCAAGGTAAACATCGGCAACAGGCTTATCCTTTTGCTCTGGAAGAAGCTTCCAGCTGGTACCGCTATCGAACCAGACATCCATGGTATCTCTACCACGCACGTACGTTCCGGTAAGATGCTTCGGCTTCCAGGCTGGATCATCTTGTGCATCCGTCCACCACGCGTTGATGCCACGTTCTTTTATCACTTCAATGACATGATCGATGGTTTCAGAGTCCATAGTCGCTTTCAGAGTATCGCCCTCGACCTTGTATAGTGCAGGGATAGGGACTCCCCAAGCGCGCTGTCGCGAGATACACCATTGGCTTCGTCCCTGGATAAAGCTCTCAAGACGACTTCTACCAGTCGCAGGCATGAAGTTGACATCAGCGATCGCCTTCATCGAGGCATCCTTGATACCCTCTACGTTCGCAAACCACTGCTCGGTAGCTCGTGTGATGACAGGCTCCTTGGTCCTCCAGTCGATGGGATACTTGTGGCGGTAATTCTGCTTGCCTCGGAGCATGTCGAGCTTCTGGAGATAGTTGCACACAGCATTGCTACCCGATTTCTTGATACCAGCAACAGGCAGTCCTTCCAGAAGCTCGGGCTGTTCCGGGAAAGCATCCTTTGTAAAGGCACCAGCATCATCTATAGGCGCAAAAGCTGGAACGTTGAGCGACATGCAAACGTTGTAATCGTCCATACCGTGTCCAGGAGCGAGATGAACCAGCCCAGTACCCGAGGAGTCAGTGACAAAGTCCGCATGAATTATAGGCTGCAGTCCGTTTGCCTTCTGAAATGGATTCTCGTACTGCGCCTGTTCGGCGATGTCTGATCCGCGCACATCTGCTACAACGATCTCGAGCTTCCTTTCAAGGATTTTCTCATATTCCGCTACTCGTGAAGCCGCAACAAGGATCAGCTCGCCACCTTTCTCAGCGTCCTTGACTACACAGTAATGCATATCCCTGTGCACCGCGATCGCCTTGTTCGCGGGTAAAGTCCAGGGTGTGGTTGTCCAGATGACTACACTAACCTCACCGTCAACACCCTTCAGCGCCCCGTTCTTCAGTGTCTCCGATAGGTGTATAGGATACCGCACGAAAGCAGCCAAGCTCTTATGCCCCTCGTCATATTCTAATTCAGCTTCCGCAAGCGCTGTCCTTGAGCTTGGGCTCCAGTATACGGGTTTGAACTGCCTGTAGATCAAGCCCTTCTCGAACATGGCCTTGAAGACCTCCAGTTGTCTAATCTCGAAACCACGCTCCATTGTCTGATACGCATTGTCCCAGTCGCCCATGACAGCCCATTCTTTGAATCCCTTCTTCTGTTCCTCGATTGTCCGGGTTGCCAATTCGCGCGCTGCGTCCCGCACGCTTACAGGATCTGCTTGCGCCGCATCTTTCTTTTGCGCCTGGAGAGCCTTGATCTCGATAGGCAGACCATGGCAGTCCCAGCCAGGAATGTACGACACTTTCTTTCCTTGTCCAACCTCATGCCTACAGATGATGTCCTTGGTGATCTTATTCAATGCATGGCCAATGTGCAACGGGCCATTGGCGTATGGGGGTCCATCATGCAGAGTAAAACTCTCTCTCGGCGCACTGCCTTCTTTCTCGCCATTTTGTTCATTCAACCGCTTCTCCAAATGTCCATAACGTATAACGCGTTCGGGGCTCGCCTGCCACGCATACAGGTCATCGGTGCATCGTTTCAGGTAGGTTGGGTTCGTTGACGCTAACGGTCGCGGCGGAAAACTAGATTTTGGTAGTCGGAGGGTGTTGGACCATGATGCGCGGAGGATGCGTGTTGGAGTTAGCATAATAGCATCCTGGGCGGGCAAATCGGCGGGGAAGTGGTGGTTGGAGTTCCAATATTTTTGGATCGACCACTCATCGGTGATGGTACGGCTCGGTTCGGTGATAGCACGGAGATAGAGTCTTATGCTGCTGGAATTTACGATACCACAGTAGGATAATGTTGACTATGTAGACTCCGCAAGTAACACCAAGGCATGAATATCATCTACATGTGAAGTCTTCCAAAACTTGATCGTCAAGATTGGTTCAGATCCATTGATGTAGTAATAGCAACCCATGGTGACCATACCATGTACCAGTCTGATACTTGTGCTACATATCCAGCACTTATGCCTCGAGCAGACTGGCTTGTGTGCGTAACCTCGCCACACTACGTATTATGACAGGCTGTCTCAGTATACGGTCAACGAGCTCACAGCTCCGTTCTTCAACACTTCGAATACCATGCCCGGAAAGCCAAACAGCTCTACATTTCCAACATCCGCAGCACCCTCCATCAAGACACTGCCAGCATTCGCAAACTTGCTCTTCTTCCCAGAGCTATCCTCCCATCCTCCAAGTAGCTCACAACTGCTACCTGGACTGTCACCCCAGCCTCTGTTCAGGGCCATGCCACGTTGCTGTAGTCTCTCCTGCTCTTCGTTCTCGTAATATGGCTTGAAGACTTCCTTCAATCTGCCTGAGATGTCTCCAAAGCCCATTTCGGAACTGAGGGGATCACGGTACATAGCTGAGGGCACATGCTCGAGCGTCCATCTGCTTCGTCTATGCCGATTAAACTGATAGGAACCAGGCACGTTACCATGGAATATGATCTTAGTCGCAGTAAGATGGTTCAGAGGTTGCGCGCTGAGCTCGCCTTGGCTGTGCAGCTCCGACTCCCGTCTCTCTGCAGTAGGAGAGGGTGGTGAGATCTGCGTAGGCTGTGAAATCAAGATGTCGAAGCCGTGGTGGTAATAGTTGTAGAAGTGCTCGGCCGCTGCAACTTCTCGCTCCTGAGCCTCTAGTGCGGCTTCGTCATCATCCTCCCATGCATCTTCGTTATCGCTTCTGATCACCGAGCCGTGGTCTGAGTCATCGTCTGGAGTAAGTCCGCCAGGCGAGAGATCCGATGCATCGCTCGTCCTCCGATCTTTATGTATCGATAGCCGATGATCATTCTTGCGATAGATGGAGTCGGGGGCGCCAAGCTCCATGATCAAGTCCTGTGGTGTGGTTTCGCTAAGAGTAATCCAGAACGGAGGACTAGACCGCCGGACAAACTCTATTCTACCTTCTCCGTGTACTTTGACCGTTTCGATCTCGTCTGGACCACCATCTTTTGCTTTGCCTAGGGCTAGCGATCTCGGATTTGGCGGTGTTGCTGTGAAAAGCGTTCCACGAGCTTTCTGCCACGATTCACCATTGAACACTGCCATGGAAGTCGCGGGACCTGTAGCCGACGAGGACAGGAGCGAGATGAAGTCCTTCTTCGGGGAGTATGCAGAGTGCTGAACCGAAAAGTTGAAAGCTATTCCCGGATACGACAGGTTGTAGGTGCCTCTGGCGTTTGGGTCTTCTGACTTTGGGGGTATGTACTCTCCGCCATACGTCGGTCCTAGAAGCTTGTCGTAAACATGCCGGAACCTTGGTCCTGACACGCCGCCTGAGAAGCCTACTTCACCGGGTTTATACACCTCGATATCCTTGTATACCAACTTGGCTTTTGCGAAATCGAGCACTTCGATGAGGCGCAGCCGCTGGTCAGGGCCGTCGAACTGTAGTCGCAGACCGTTGTCCGGAAGAACGACTTGGACGGGGGATGAGATAGGTCGCAACTCGTCGTGGTAGAGCTGAAATCGTGGAAAGGCCTTGACTTCGGCTTTGATAGTCGTCAGTACTTCGTGTAGGGAGCATCCGAGAGCTGTGTTTCAGTCAGCGTGGTAACCCAAACGATGGTCGCAACGGACTCATGAACCCTACACTGCGCCCTGGCTGGAGCTGCATAACTCCATCCTCCATGGTGAACCTTTGGTAAGTGTATGAATGTAGCAAGTAATCGTGGTGTGTTTGTTAGTCGATGTGCTGCCTAGCTTGTAGATAACAGGGAGCTCGCACGCGCGTGCTATGTCCACGAGGACAGGGCGACGGGTATATCCTTCTAACCCCCGGAACACACAACAAAGATCAACGCAGTCGACTCAGAATAATAGGATAGTCGGTATTGCCACAATGCGCTATACAATCAGGTACAATCCGCGACACTACGGCGATAGATGAGGGGTGGCGGGGCAAACGTTGAGGTATACAGCGTGTCTCTTGCGCCGTCAAGGAGCCCCAGTATGCTGCATAACATGGAAACACTGATTGATAGATAAGGTATATCACATCAGATCAAGGCATAAACATACTGTGTAATAGAGATATGCAAGTCGTGTTGCATTGACGTAGCGCGAGGTGTTCGCGACGGCTAATAGCGCGCAGTCCGTGCCTGACGGATCCCTGCGCGCATGTGTTTACCGACTGTTTACTTTGCTGCAGGTTCCGCAACACCAGACGCATGACATACTAACCCAGCACATACACGTTCACCCTACCCAGAACGTCAATATGTCTGGACTACCACGACCAGGACCGCCGGTCAAGCGGAATACGAGCATGCGCCCTCCCACGACGCGCCCCCCTCATCTGGCGCGTGGCCGTTCGGCAACACCTGCGATGGACGGCCGCTCCTCGAGAGCAGAATCAGTAGCCTCTGCGAGGATACCACGATCGTCGCCCCTCAAGCGAAAAATCGACTTCGACGGCGATGGAGGAGAGGAGACAAACATCAACGTCGTCGTCCGGTGTAGAGGGCGCAATGATCGCGAAGTGCGCGAAAACAGCGGCGTTGTGGTATCGACCAACGGAATCAGAGGCACAGCCGTAGACCTTTCCATGGGTCCAAGTGCGCTGAGCAACAAGACATATCAATTCGACAAGGTCTTCTCCCCAGCAGCCGACCAGGCCATGATCTACGACGAAGTTGTGGCGCCCATTTTGGATGAAGTGAGTTGGGACGAGAGAAGTACGATGAAGTTTGCTAATAGCATTACAGGTCATCAACGGCTTCAACTGCACAATCTTCGCATACGGTCAAACCGGTACGGGTAAAACCTACACCATGACTGGTGACATCTCAAATGTCCTCCCCCTTCCAGATGCCGCCGGTATCGTACCACGCGTCCTGTACGCGCTCTTTGAACGCCTCGAAGCCGACGAGATCGACAATTCGGTCAAATGTTCATTCATCGAATTATACAACGAAGAACTCCGCGATCTGCTATCTCCGGACGACGCGACGAAACTCAAGATCTACGACGACAACAGCAAGAAGGGCTCTACCACAACTATGGTACAGGGTATGGAAGAGTGCCATCTCAAGACTGCTACTGAGGGAATCACAATGTTGCGCAACGGAAGTCACAAGCGACAGGTAGCTGCGACCAAGTGCAATGACCTCAGTTCGCGAAGTCACACAGTCTTCACCATCACTGTTTACATAAAGCGAACAACAGAGGATGGCCAGGAGTATCTCAGCGCCGGAAAGCTCAACCTCGTCGATCTTGCGGGTAGTGAGAACATCCAACGCAGCGGTGCTGAGAACAAGCGCGCAGCAGAGGCCGGTCTTATCAATAAGAGTTTGCTAACATTGGGCCGTGTTATTAACGCGCTCGTGGAGCGCAGCTCTCACATTCCGTACAGGGAATCAAAACTGACCCGTCTGCTACAAGATTCACTGGGTGGTCGCACGAAAACATGTATCATCGCAACATTATCGCCCGCAAAGAGCAATCTCGAAGAAACGATATCCACCCTCGATTACGCATTCCGCGCAAAGAACATCCGAAACAAGCCGCAAATGAACCAGCCCATCAACAAGAAGACTCTACTCAAAGAATACACCGCCGAAATCGAGAAGCTAAAGAGCGAACTGATAGCGACCCGGCAACGTAATGGTGTTTATCTCACGCAGGAGAACTACGAGGAGATTACCACAGTCAGCGAGTCGAGACGAATCCTTAGCGAAGAGCAACGCGACCGGCTCGAAACCATGGAGGTCAACCTCCGTAATAAGGTGGAAGACTTGTTCAAGCTCACAACCAACTTCCAAACCTTGAAGAAAGACAACGAACAGACGCAGTTGGCTTTGGACGGCACTAAGGGTATACTGGAAAAGACGGAGATTGTTCTGGAGCACACTCGGGAAAATCTGGCAGAAGAGACGGAGTTACGGAAGGCGCACCAGAAGACTGAGCAAGAGCTGGCAGAAGTTGGAAAGGACATGATCTCAACGCTCGGCAAGACTACATCAGCCATCGATGGTCTGCGGTCAAAAATCCGGCGCAAGTCAGAACTCCAATCCCAGAACCGACGGAATTGGAGTTCCTCCCAAAGCCAGGTTGTTGATACTACTCGTATGGTGGAGGATCGCATTGAGGAGTTCCAACAGCAACAAGAACAACTGATGAACGCTATATCAGAACGTATGCAATCGTTCGTCAGAGATGAGCTTGAGAAGCTTGGCACTTCGCAATCCTTCTTACAAGAAAAGATGGAGGCTTACCAGACATCCGAGCAAGAAGTCAATGGTCAGACTGTACAAGCACGCGATCACATGAATGAAGTTCTAGAAGAAATCAAGACTCTTCGTGAAGATGTCAAGACGAAGATTGGCGCAGGGCTCGATGAGTTGTCAGCGGCGGCAGAAACAATCTCTGCCAACATCATCACAGAATTGGATGCCTTCCATACCCAGGTTCACGCATCATATGCTGGACTAGGCCGCGACTTCAAGACGACTTTCGACGATTTGGTCAAGAATCTGAGCGAGCAACAGACTGAGAACGAACGGCTCCACCAGCAAGTGGTCGAGGCCAACGCAGCTTTGGTTGAAGTGAGCAAAGCTTCTCAGGGTCAGCTAGAAAAGGTCGTGAATGAGGAGAAGCAGAGGTCGGCCGAAGACCGCCAACAGCTGCTGTCGCAGATTACTGCGATCGTTAACGCGAATGCTGATGCGCAGGAGAAGAGACTGGAAGAGAAGCTCCAGTCTGTGCGAGCGGAGCTGAATACTGCAAATGCTGTATTCGAAACGAAACAAGATGCCTACGCCGATGGTGTTATTGCGTGGTCAGATAAATCGAGAGACATCCTCACAGGTGTTTCGAAGTCAAGAGATGCTGTCAAGACCAAGATCAAGTCAGACTTTGCAGCTGCAACTCAGCATTCCACCTCGATCAAGGACACGACTACATCTGTTCACGAAAGCACTGTCAAGACAGTGGAGGCACAGATGGCACATTTGGACACTCAACTCCAGGCTCTAGACGATATCGTGGCCCGAGTCCGCGAACAAAACAACACCCATCACACGGCTCACATTGCGTCGCTAGGTGCTTTGTCGTCGACAGTGGCAGCTTCCTACTCTAGCATCGGTGATCATCTATCTTCATCATTTGATCGGGTTCAATCTCTCGAATCGGACATGTCAGCACAAGCAAGTACTCTGAAAGAGACCTTGCCAGCACTTGCTGCAGACGCAGACATTCGTGCGCCGCTCCAAGAGCTTCGTGAGGTCGTTGGTTCCCAGAACTTGATCGAGTACAACCCCACTGGCGAAACACCCCAACGCGTCTCTTACACTTTCCCCTCAACTCTGCCACGCACCGAAGCACACGAAACAATCCTCTCTCGCCTCCGAGACCGCCCCACAACTGCGGATTCTACGGCGCGCAGCCCGTCCAAGCAACCTATCTTCAATGACGCTACAAACGCCCTCAGTTCCCCGACCGACTTTACCTTCACGGCTAATAAACTCAACTTCTCCCGCTCCATCAGTGCGCACGCCCACACCATCTCAAACATCCCAACAGGCAACCCCACTTCCTTGCGGGAGCTAGATGTTAACGTGGTGGCGCAGGAAGCTCATACCCAGCCTCTTCCCCATCTCGTATCCCAATCATCTTGCGATTCGCTGAACAATGGCGCTCCTCCAAGTAAAAAGATGCGAACCAACGGCGATGATGGAAGTAAGCTTCCCATGAAGAAGGTGACGAGGAAGACGGTCGGCGTTGCTGGCGACCGTGGTGACGTAGAGAACATCACGAATTTTGGCAATAGCGTCGGCCCTGGACTTGCAGCAGGGAGGAAACTGAGGAGTCATGGAAGTACTTAGTTACTGAGACAATGGTTTTGTATAGTGTGAGCGTTTTGTTCTACTCCTGTTCTAGTCTCGTTTGCATAGTCACGGCGTTTGGTATGGGCTACAGGACAACCATCATGTCAACTTCTTCTGCTACTGGCGTTTGGACAATGGGTTCAAAAGGCAGAGCATACGTAGGCGTAATGTCGATTAAAGCTTTCCCACCTTCAATGGTGTTTTGTTTCATGCTACAAAACGTTCCCTGCATGTTCTAAGGACCCCTCATATTGTGCTGGAACTATAACACACATTCTAAGAACTTCTAGCAATATATACAGAAAATTTGAATGCATGACTCATGATTCGTAGCCCATTTCCCTTAGATCATTACCCAAAGAACGCCCGTCCTGTATCGTTAGCATCGATTCACAGTCATCAATTATCAAAGAACGCCATCTCCTTATCCATCAAATCATCCACCTCTTCCTCCTTCAACGGCACCAAGTCCATCTTGAAATGCCAGTTGTGCCAGCCAATCTGGCGGCGATACCTCTCGATGTATCCCTTCACCATGTCCCTCCACGATCCTTTCCCAAGGCCAGCTAACCTCTCGTCTCCCTTGTCAACGACCTCCGTCTTACCGGGCGCAGCACCATCCACAAACTTCACTCTCTCAACACTGCCAAACACATCCCTTAATATCCTAACCACCATGGCGATATCCGCTTTCGGTATCCCCTCAATATCAACAACAAGATCCAACAGATGCACTTCCTGTGCCAGAGCGCGCAACTGACAGCGCCAGAAAAGAGGTAGTCCAGAACCTCCATTCGGTTGCGGGGGTTCCAGAAGGTCAAAAATGGGATCTGCGGCTAACCAGCGCACGCAGTGGAGTAAAGCATTCTTCCCAAAATGGAAAGCCAGACGCCGTATCTGAGGGCGATGAACGGGTCCAGATTGCCAGAGGAAGTTTGTAGTACCGCTTAAGCCAAAGTGAAAGGTCGTGCTGTGGAATATATACGGTTGCATTGTGGTGTAGATATGGCGTGAGATTCGTAGCATGGTTGATAGACTGATTGGTCTTTCGGTGGCTTTCGGGTTATTGCTGCAGTTTCTGCGTGGGTCGTTGGTGAGATCGCAATCGCGTGTCATACCGATGGCTGTCATGAGGATCATTTCCTGTAGCTCGGTGGGCAGGCGTTGGAAGGGATGGAAAAGCGGCTGGATGGGTACTGTGTCTCTATCGCAGGGTGGTGGACCAAGAGCTTTGGAACGAACGCCGAAAAAGTGGTCGGCCGTGCCCGTGACGCAGTTGACATTCCGGCCTGGGAAACGAGCTGCGAAATGCGAGAAGTAGAGTTTGTTTAGGTAGTCGCGTGCCGAGAGCCAGCCAGAGCCGTAACGGATGACGAGTTTGTAATAGTAGCTGGTCGATGGATTCGGCTTTGATGGAGACAACGGCCAAGCATCCTCTTCTCTGGTATAACACTCTTCTCGGCGCTCAGAGAGCCTCATATCGCTTCTGAATAGGTCCATACTCTTGCTCTTCATATCCCGTTCAAAATGGCTTGTCGTGCCCTTCTTACTGTTCTTTTGCGGGTTGAAAAGTCTAATAGCAACAGTCTTCCTGAAATCCGTAAAGCTCGAGTCGGTCAGAATACAGGTCACAGTCTTGCCCAGCGCCAGATCCTCATTCGCACCAGGCTCAGGAGGAAGCAAACTTATCTTGCCTTGGAAGAAAGTGCTCGAGTCGTGGCTCAAGGACCATCGTTTCAGGTGTTCCAGGAATAATCTTCTCTGCTGTTCCTGGGCCCAGAATTTGTTTGACGGATTGCGAGGAAATTTCGTCGACGGTGGGGTCTTAGGGGGTGCGACCGAGGTTGTTGGCGTGGCTGGTGCTAAAGTTGCCTTCGGTGTTTTTGGGAGGCTAGTGTCGCAGGTGATAGGTCCGCGAGTCATCTTGGAGTTAGTTGATGTAAGACCAATCTACGTCAGTTGGGTCGTGTATCAATCCGGTGAACTTCGGAGAAACAGTAGGCTTGGTGGGATAGGTCCGGTGATACTCCCGAGGTCGGCAGAAACTAATCTCTTCGTCCGCGTATGCTCTTTGCCTTTCCACCTATACAATGATGGGGTTCTTAATTAAAGCGAAACACAAGGCTGATTACAAGACTTTTGCTTTTTCTGGAAGGAAGGGTCTATGCTGGATGCACCTTGCACAATTGCAGACGAGGAGGATGAGAAGCTTTGACCTTTGAAAGCAAAGTCTGAGAAGGGCAAAGCGCGAGTGTCAACACGGGAATAGACGGAGCCTCAGAAACCAACGAGATGTAAAAGGAGCTGTCAGATGAGCGTAGACTAGGTGGCTGGACTGTTAACTTAACGGTTCTCTGGACCCTGTGATGCGCACAGCAAGGTCATTGTCTGCTTTAATGATGCACGGTTACGCAATGTGCATGAAAGCGGACCCGATGCCCCCAGATCTGCGAAGCGGCCGCTAGACCGAAAGGAAGCAGGCACGCGACTACTCCTGGTAGCACTGCAGCAAACAGGACTATCCGCAGTCTAGACCTTGTGAATAGCTTTTCAAATTTCGCTGTACTCGCGTTGAGGCAGTGCAAGATGAAGACAGTGAGATGTAAGAACGACAAATATCATATCAAAGGTGGCGGTTTTGCCGGGTATCGTAGCCGAAAGTACACAAGAATAAACGCCATACAGCTATTCGCTGTGCAATCAGGCTCTTCCTTCGAGCCAGCCTGCAGCTCGCTCCAAGAGCCCGTTGAGTCCCTTAATATTGGCAAGAAGACCGCCACCACGCGAGGCAACATCATTTCCTACTGTTTCCAGTAGCATGCCAAGTGGAATTTGGGGACCTTCGTTTTCTCTACCTTCCTTACGTGCCTTATCACGCCCATTCTTTATTGCAGCCTCGATCTCAAACATGTTGTCACTCAGGGTATTTCTGGCCTCAGCTTCGGCTTTCTCTGCGTCGTAACGTGCTTGGATATTGTCGTGTTCGATAGCAATCTCTTGCCTGCTGTCTTGCAGACTGAGAATTTCCTTGCGTAGCTCGGCATTGTCGCGTTTGAGCAACTTGGTTTTCTTGAAGTTGGAGCTCAGGAGGTCGTTAGCATCCTGCAAGTCTAGCAGCTTCTCGGTAAGGCTCTCCTTGAAGGACAATGAGAGGTTGATCTCGGTCCGTAGTTCCTTACGCCGAGCGGAGTCTTGTGAGGCTTGCAGCTTCTCGGCCATACGGCTGAGACGTTGGTCGATTGTTCCTTCTAGGATAGTACGCGTAGTGTCGGCCACTGTGATGCCTCGAACGGTAGAGCCTTTAATACGCATGATAGAGATGGTGTGCTTCGGTCCTTCAAATTTCTGGCGTTTGCGAGGGGGCTTCTCCGTCGTAGATTTGACGCGCTGCATCTGGTCGGGAGATGGTTTGCTTGTCTTGGGCCGTGGAGAAGGTTCAGCTGGTTCTTCGACTTCCGATTCTTCAACTTCTGGTTCTTCGGATGCGTTGGAGTCTTCATCCGCACTGGAAATCTCTACAACATCCTTTTTCCGGGTTCTCGATTTTGGGGGATGTATGGGCGTTCGTCCGTGGTAAGGGGAGAGTTCGTCGACAACCTCTGCTTCTTTCGCTGCAGAATCCACGCCATTTGTTTGATCCGACTGGTGCACACGTGGCGTTGTTTGAAGTTCGCTTTGCTGGACTGCAACTTCTTTCCTTGGTCTGCCACGCTTAGTAGGTTTGGCTTGAGGTGTCTCTTCTTTCTGGATATCCTCTGCTACTCGTGGCGGCCTTCCTCGCTTGGCGGGCTTCCCCGTAGCGGGTTCCAAAAGGGCTTCCTGCTCCGCAGTTTCGTTCTCCGAAATACGTCGCGGTCTTCCGCGTTTGGCCAGAAGCGGTGTAGTGGTTTGCTCCACAGGTTCATGCTCATTTATCTGTAGCGTTGATATGCCGTTTGCTATTGGTGATATCTGGATTGGAGTCGGTTGGCTGGGTGGAGAGAGCTCGTCTACATGCATTTCTGTCTCTGCTTGTGTCATTGGCTGCGGCCGCGGTTCGCTACCAACCACTCGTGGGGTGGATCCATTCAGTTGTGGCGATAACTCATCTTCACCATCTTCGTGCAGTGGAGCCACGGTTGGTGTTTCAAGAACCGTCCCGGACTGTGAGGCGGACGATGTTCTCGGTTGCCCGTTCGGAAGCACACTGGGTGTGGCTGGGCCAGGATCCGTAGATTTGGATCGTCTTGATGTCGATGGCCGTGATGCGACCGACGCTTCCTCGACTCTGTCGGTAGTGGGCGTCTTTTTGCGGGAGCTTCCAGGGGACACGCGTACTTGCGACGAGACTTGTGGAGGCGTCCGCTTGACTACTGTAGATCTGGCGAAGACTGCCTCGCGTACAGTACTGGTGCCCTCGTCCAATATAGATAACTCGTCTGGTGCATTGTCTTGCTCCTCATGTATAGGTAGAACCGTCCCGACGACTCTCCTGCTCTTCTCGACAGAGCGCACGGCCTGCTCCCGATCAGGACTCAGCTCATCTTCCGCCCCATCGTCTGCGCCCAGTTGCGCGTTTGGAGAAGCCCGCTTCCTCTTGCCTAACTGCGGGGTTACCGTGTTATCTTTTGGCGTACTTGTCCGTTTGGAAGCACTGTTGCGCTGGAGCGACGCGCTTCTCTGCCGCTGTGCTGAGCCATTTGCAGCGCGAGGGGTACTTTGGGCTGGTGTTGGACGCGGTGATGGTTGAGGCGCAGGAGCGGGTTGTTTGGCTGGTTGGGAGCCAAGAGCGCCGAAGTTGAAGCCAAAAGAAGCCTGGACAGATGAGGGCCTGTGGTTGTCAGCGTTTGCGCGTGTCGGGATTTCTGAGATTGTCTTACCCTGCACCGCGCACGCGTTGTTGTCGATGTTCGCGGCGATCTACGAGCTTGTAAGCACTGGTCCCAGATGCAGGGCTATGGAACAACAAGACATACCGACTGGCGCCATAACAATGTCGGTCGTAACAATTGTCGGGGTTGGTGTCGTCTCGTCGCGTAATCGAGTCGATGTTGTGAGACAGACGCGCTAGAACATGTCCCAAAGCTCCGACTGCCGAACCCATGTTCACTGTCCCCGCAACTTGGGAACTTTCACCTGCTCACCGCGCCAACACGAACCAAGACATACGCCGACGCAACCATGGGCTGGCTCTGGGGAAGCGGCGATAGCTCCAGCGGGCAAGACCAACTCGATCCCTCCCTCCGCGACTTCCTCAAAAAAGAAGCGCCCACTGGCCCCAAACCCTCACTGCCGCCCGCTCCCAAAGGAAAGCCCACCGAATCGCCAACTCAGACACAATCTCAATCGCAGCCGCAAACACAAACAGACGCCCAAAAACCCGTCGTACCCCCGCAATCGCAGTTCCAGGATGGCCGCTATGCCGACTTATGGAAGAATTATACCCCTCAAAATATCATCGATGATCGTGGAAAGTCGGAGCAAGACCGGTTACGAGACCTCGTAGACGCCTACAACGACCGCAAAGCCTCAATTGGACGAGTAGCCATGGAAAACTGCGCACTCGAGTACATGGAACAATTTGAGTGCTTCCGGAATCCAAAGTCATGGTGGTCAGCAGGAACCATGTGCATCGCCGAGTCGCGCAAGTTCAACCGCTGCTACGATATACAATCCAAGTTTCTGAAAGCGCTGGGATACATGACCATGGACGAGCGATCACCAGAGGAGGACGAGCGGATACAAATGCACGCAGATAAACTCTACCAGCGCATGATACAGCAAGAAGAGGAGATGGAGAAGGCGAAAGCAGAGGGGCGACCAGTACCGAAATTCGAAAGCATCTTGTCGAAACGAAATGTCGTCGAGGCGGTGGGTGGCGTATCGTCAACACCACGGAAAGCTGTACCTGTAGCTGAGATTGGCAAGTCAAGTACCACTTTGGATGACACCGAGGTCTGGAGCCAGATCAAGCCCGATGTACGAAAGGAGTACGAAAAGAAGCTTCAGAGTTTGACACCAGAAGAGCGAGAGATTGAGAGAATGGCCATAGTAGGTGAAATCCGCGCGCAGACTGGTGTCTCAAAACAATTGGAGCAGACATTCATCGAAGAACGGGTAGCTCGTATGAAGAGAAAAGAGGCTGGTCAAGCGACGTTCGGTGATACGATAAAGACGCTGTGGGGATGGTAATGATCATATCTTCAACAGTGTAAATAGGCTATGTTTTGATAACGTGTATGACCATTTCATGATACAAACAACGACTTTCGCCACTGCAGACAGTACACCACAGACATTCCACCCATCACGCTTGTTGCGCCATCCTCACATTCACGTTCAATGGTCCCTTCTGCCAGAGCGTAAACACAGTCTGGTCGAACCAATCCCCGTTCCCCTCAGGCAACTCCAGATCAAAGTTCCACAGTACTTTCGTAATAATCAGTCGCATCTCATGGTACGCCATGCTATCGCACCAGTCAGTCAGTCAGACGTCACAATCGTATCTGTTGCAAATCTTACTTCTTGCCCAAACAATCTCTTGGGCCTACAGAGAACGGCTGTAAAGCCGCACGATCGTCATTTGCGAATCTTGCATCGTCGGTCCAGCGTTCGGGGATGAAGCAAAGTGGATCGGTGAAGTTTCTAGCGGAAGTGTACATGGCGTAGTGCGTTGCTGAGACGATGGTCTTATGGGGTAAATGAATTAGCTAGGCTTACTTCCTTAACGTGATATATGTAAACTTACATTTGGTGGGACAAAGTGTCCACATACTGTCGATCCATTGCTAGGAGTCAGATGCAACAATCCTACTGCAACAGGCGGATACAGCCTAAAAGCTTCTTGAATACATGCTTTGAGGTAGGGTAGTTTTGCGATAGCCTCCATGTTGATGCTTGCCTCTTCTTGAAACGTGGTTCTAATCTCTTTGACAAGTTTCATATGACATTCTGGATGCGTCAGTAGCAGGTAGGTCAGTCCGGTCAACAAGGTCGCCGTAGTTTCTGTACCCGCTACCATGAACGTAGTAGCATTGCTATCCATCTCCCCCCTCTCAAGACCCTGCTTGCCCTTCTCTTCCTGATTCAGCACTAGATCCCATAAGTCAACCCCAACCTTACTCTCTCTCCCTTTCTCCAATCTCTTTGTGACGCGCTTGCTGGTTGTGTCGAAGAGCCGGGATCGCGTTTTTGAGAACAAAAGTTCCATGATGGGCTTCAGAACCTTAGCAGCGAGCGGGTAGTTTGATACTATTACATTAATCCGCAGGCTCGCTTTCATGAAGCCGAGAACGGTACCCACCCATGGGTCGTAAGTACCAGTTTTAAGCATATGCAGGGACTCTCCGAAGGTAAGGTCACTCATCACGTCAAACGTTGTGAAACTGTACAAGTCGACCACATCGTATGTTGCAGTGCCGGTAGTGCTGGAGACGGTTCCATCTTTGAGAATCTGTACCAAATCGTCGACGTACTTCATGAACAGTGGCTCTTGCGCTTTGATAGCGCGTTCCGAGAACGCCGGACTAAAGATCTTACGTACGCGAGCGTGGTTTACATCGTCTGGATCTTGGAGTAAGGAAGGTACGCCGTTAGGATTCGTACCGTAGCGGGGCCAATGTTTTGGAGGCGCGGAGCCAGGACCAGTTTTGGACCCGTAACCGTAGATATCACTAAATGTACGAGGTCAGTGATAATCATGTTCTGTAGGCTTTGAGATCTTACCGCCATGCTTCAGAGTTGGTGAAACTGATCTCGTAGGGTGATATGCGCACAACATGTCCATATTTGTTGTGGCAGTCAGCAACGTAGAACGGCAATTTACCCGTAAATGTAGCGTAGAGTTGCTAAATATGAGTCCATAAGATTAATATACCCCTCACCCCGAGTTCGTGAAGGCACACTTACTGGTATGCGGGTGAAAGCGGAAAATCTTGGGCCGGGGAAGTGGCGCAATGGATGGAAGTATAATCGGTATAGGCCTTGGAGGACCCATCTTGTGAAAAACTACTGCTATATCAGACTACTATATCGAACCAATGGTCATGACTGTATTCCTACAAGAACGATTACAGTAATTGAAATCTGCAAAGCCGTGAGGTTTTGAAGGATCTTAGGAAGCGCTGAGCTACCCTTCTCAAAGGTCGCCATATTGGGCGTCTAAGTACGGACAAACAATGTGACAAGGTCGCAAGCTATCGCCGTCACTATTCACTGAATCAAAAAGCTTTGTGTTGTTCCAATAGATGTTGTAGTAAAGTATGCAATCCTGCAGGAGTTTGCGAGGCTGTTCGAAAACTGTGAGTTGACACTACTGGAGATAAGAGTCGATTTGCCCATCAGGCTTGTACTCGGGAGCCTTTTTCTTCATATAGGTGACCGCGAGAGAGGTAAGAGCTAGCGATATCATCACTCTGCTGTGATAGGTCATAGAACATGCTTGGAAGCCACTAGCAAATCACACACGACGTGCTGTCAGCTACCCCAGATGCGTCTTGTTCTCAATACATACAGCGACCAGCAAAGCAACCTTGCTGATATGCTTACATCCCGCCAGCATCCGTTGGCAGTCCATATCAGCTTCGATGGCAGCTATCAGCAGGATTCCGCCTTGCGTGAGATTCATTCCCACGGCGATCAGAGGGCCTCCAGTGCAATACAACTAGAGCGATTCAATCCTACTATTCACCAAAGCCAGGCCAACGAATGTTGCCCTTAAGAATCTAGGCCTCCAGCAGACTCGAAGGCCCATCCCCAACATCGTAAGATTTATTCCGTACGTGCGTGGACTTGGCGTCATACTCCCTTGCATGTTAAACTGAAACTGAATGCAGCCATTGTACAGGCTAACCTCGCAAGTGCTTATGCGTGTTTCCAATACCTTTGTAAGCCAGTTATATGCTTTTGGAATTGGTTGCGTTTTCGTGATCGCTCAGCGATTCGCTGAAGATACAGTGGTAAAGTACTGCCAAGGACGAAAGACTGAGCATTAGGACACGACCAGAAATGGGATATTACTTGCAGGATGAAACCAGCGACAAGAAAAGGAAAGGGTCTTAGGGGAGATAGTGCTGATGGCGGCTAAAATGTAGAGGGCGCGGATCAGTCGTCCGGCTGGCCACCTAGGTAGGAAAACGGTCAAGGGCATATACTAACCCCCATTCGTACTAGTGCCACATCCTGCACTGCCCAACCCCCGCCTGTCGCTGCAACTCCGTCCTGAAACCTCCTTCTGTGTTGACTTCTGTAGTCACAGCACGCATTCAGAATGATATATAGACCTTCGATAGTAATAATCCCGCATTGTTCACAAGGAAACGCATCAAAATTGCACAGCACCTACTTTACAATGCCGCGTCCAGGTATACATAGAATCAGCTCATGCTTCTTAGCACCACTTGGAAAGGACCGTCAACCAACATCGCGTCAACTAACCTCCAAACCCGATATCCATATGTTCAATATAATTCGAGATCACCAGTTCGAACTTCCCATCATGACGGAGTCCTCCCCTGAGGACATTGAAGACGCATTCTTGTCATCGATTACATTCATCATCATGGGTACCATCTTTCTCCAGTTCCTCATCGTCTACCTCGCAATCGAAATAGCGTTTTATATTGTCCAACGATTGGAGGGCACAGAGATCGATTGCGAGTTAGGTGAGATCGATGTTGTGCGTCGCAATGAAGTCGATACATGGCTACCCGTTACTGCTAAACGCGAGCCCTGCTTGGATACCTATGTGGTGCACTCAACACCACCTCCACCTTACAAAATGAGTCCACCACCTCCGCCTTATAAAGATCTTGATGGTCTGGATGTCCTCATTGTAGAGCTGGAGGATGGCGACAACAGATAGAAGAGACTTCATGCTACATTAATGATACCCCAGTAGACCTTGGATTCGATTGAGACCTACTCTGTGTTGGTTATACTCAAGTGCTTCTCTATCGTTACGATTGCGGCTGCTAACCCATGTCAGAATTGCTGCTGCATGAGCAGGGTTCTTTCTCCTACCCATTTCCGTTAGTGCATATAGCTTTTGCTTACTCACGACTCATCTTGACATGATACAACACCGACCCATAAACCTATGGTCTCTCACTCGTTTCGAGTTGTGAACCTTTGCACATAACACAACCTCCCTCACATCGTTTACTTCTTCTCTCTTTACCTTGTCACTTACAGAAATGTCAACCCCCCAGTCCCGTGCCGAATCCCTAACACTCCTCAACCTCTCATCCATCTTCGGTCAGAAAGACGTATCAACACGTATGCAAGCCATCACCGATCTCTGGGTACCAAGCGCAGAGGTACTCTTTGTAGACGCACTAGGTGTTTTCAAATCACACGAGGCCATCAGTGAAATGGTGAACAAAATACAAAGTATGGGCGAAGCGGGCGATGGGTTTGTTGCTCTAGGTGAGTTTTCAGGCCGCAATGAGTCCTTGACTGGTGAGAAGAACTGATTCGATATTCAGATGATGTTGAGTGCTTGAAACATGATGATGAAGATGACGTGTGGGTGACAAAGGTGAAATGGGGTATCAAGAGATCTGGCAGTGGGGAGATGGCGCTGGTGGGTGAGGATATCCTGACTATCGTAGGTGGAAAGATTAAGGCTTGTTATACGTTTTTGGACTCGAAGTAGCTCGCACTGGAATCAATATGTGTAACCAATACTCAAGCTAATGGCGAGAACTTCACCAAGCCAGTTTTTTACTCGCATCCCTCACTCTGCTTTCTTCTTTTTCTAGGTATGTCTCATCATCCTCTTTCTCCATTAATTCAATGAGAGGAAAGACACTATCCTGCAATGCCAATAATCTTGAGCGTTCCTTGATACGTGTGTAGAACACAGGACAGTCTCTACTGTCACATTTAATTTCCTCGCCCCAGGCTATGTTTGAGCATCGCCGGCACACACTTTCAACTTGTGATACACGTGTCTCAGTATCCCAGACGCGATACTTCAACGATAGTAGCGAATGCGCAGGACGCTTGAGACAGCTCACACATAGTGACAGCATGGCGTATGGCTTGACTTCGCCGCGTGGAAACTGTGCCGGTGCGGAAGTAGTGAGTTTCGAACGGCAGACCATGCAATGTGAGGATTTCATGTAGCTCTCCAGTGTTTTCTTGAGAGATGTGTTACCACCAGCGTGAACAGCATTGCTTTTATCATTTCTGAGAGCCATGGGAATTGAAACGTTGCGGATGCGTTGTGTCTTGGGCATCTCGTCGTACCATTGCCGTACATTGGCGCCAACGAGGTTGAATATGCGTTCAAGGGGTGGAATCAGGTTCTTGCTGATGTAGTACTCCGCGTCGAGCTCTAGATGATCACTCTGAAGTAGGGTCTCGGGGCTGACACAGCGGTCGATAAGGCGGGCTCCAGGTGCACCAGTGATGACTACGTAGGGCACACGTTCGCCATACTGAGGCTCGGCACGCGGGTCGGCGAGCATTCGTTTTGTGGCAATAAGGGCACCGGGTGGTGGAGCACCTCTATCAGAGTATGTGCCCAGCTTGACTTCTTTGGCGAAGAGGAAGTCTTGGATGCTGATGCGCCCTTCCATGATCTTTGCGCATTGTTCTTGGAAGTAGCGTTTTACTTGACTGAGGTCTGCCGTGCGGAACAAAAGCTTCAAGGCTTTCTCTTCGATCTTTTGCTCCGCAGGTGTACCATCTCGACGGACTGTTTCGATTCCCTTGGCGTCGAAGTCCGGCTCCTTCTGGTTTCGGTGCTCATACTTGAAGCCTACGTAACGCTTCTTCGCAAGTAGAACGCAAGGATGGTATACCTTCTCGAATTTAAGCTTGATGGGTCGTGGGTTCGCTGCGGTGATGGCTGCAGCAATTTCCTCGCCAATGGTGAATGCCTGGTCCTTGGTGCGTCCTTTGAGGTGGATAAAAAGTGAATCAGTGTCTCCGTAGACGACTTCTGCACCCCACTTCTCAGTTGCATGGATGATCGCAATAGCCTTCTCGAGGGTCTCGCGACCAGTCTGGACGATGCTGTCCGCAATCTCTGAACATGGCATGCGACCGGAGAACGACGCAGACGTATATCCATAGGTGACGTTTGCTAGTAGCTTCAATGCCAGCTGCCTGTTGTTCAACAGCTGTTGCAATGCTTTATCGTCTTTGTCCTGCTTCATCCCGCTCTTGACCATCACGCGAGTCTCTAAGATCTCACCGAGCATCTTCGCTAACAGCGACTTCCGCATCTCTGGCTTAACGTACATCATACCGTTTGGCGCAATGTTGATGTGATCTTTCACCAGCTCCAACAATTGCGGCTCGCGCTTGAAGTCCATAAAACCCATCTTGTTCTGGCCTCGCCAGCTGACAATACGTCCAAGACATGTTGAGTAGCAATAGTTGTAAGCGATCATCACACTAGGGTACAACGATTGGAAGTCCAAGACAAGCACCGGGCTTGAATAGAATGCGCTCTGCGGCTCCATCACCAGAGGTAGACACTCAAGCGCATTCTGTTGACCGACCTGCTTTCGGCTTGGTGAAACAAGGATGAAGTTCTCGGGCTTTGCGATACGGAACATGGTAGATTCTACCTTGAACTGAGAGCCTCGCGAGATGACTGCGAAGAAGTCCACGCCAAGCAGACGAGCTTGCTCGCTAGTTCGAGGCACGGTCTCGTTGGCTTCCAGAATGCCGAAATTAAGTTGTACGCGTGTTAGAAAGTAATCGATCACTTTTGCCAGATCCCGTGGCTTGCCGCTTAGATACCAAGTCGTGAGATCAGAATGCTGGTAGTGTGGTATGCGCTTGTGGAGTAAGTGGAAAGCTACGTTCTCCAAAGTGTACTGAAGCAAGTTTAGCTCTCCTCGCATGGCTCTCCAAATATTGATCATATGGCGGCCAGTGATTCGAATAGTCGAAGTATGTGTAAAGCCCCATCGATCGGCCTCCTTTCCGAATCTGCCATGGGATTGCGACTTCATCCTGCTGATCTCATCGCACAGATTGTACTCGTACTTCATCCTCGCACGTTCTATGAGGTAACCCCAAGAGCTGTTGTGTACTTCGTATCCAGTGAGTATGTCCGGATCGAACTGGCGGACGATATCGACTACGCGATTGATCAAATCCAGCTCATCTTCCTCGTATTCCACCTCTACTGGGGCTTGCTTAGCAACTCGTTCAGCGATGCCGCCTTCGTCAGAGAAGCACAAAATGCCGGCACGTGGGCGGTCGGTAGTCGCATTTTCCTCACCCTGCACGCTCCAGAAAATGCATTGGATCTCGTCCTCAGCCGGGTCTGGTACAAGGGAACCTCTGGAATTCACGTGTACTTCTAAGCTCATGATACTCATGTATTGAGACTCGTGCTTGACACTGGTCGTATCTTGTTTTAGAGAGTATTTGAAGCCATGCGGATTCTTCTGTGTTGGACCTTCGATTTGTGAAAGATGACTCATGGGCTTGAACTTGCGTGATGTTGCTGGCGTCAGCTCTTCTGCTTCGGAGTTGGACTTCGCTACCTTGCGTGGCTTCGGTCGCCGATTGTTCCATCTCTCAACTTCCTTAAAGGTAGGTGGAGGTGTAGCAAGCTCCCAATGACGCAGGCCACAACGACGTGACCTTGCTTGGTTCATTGTAGTCTCCTTGCTTTTGTCTACCACAGCAAGCGGATACTCTCCGATGTTGGCAAGAGACGCACCGGTGGGGTCGAACGGAGGAAGATACGGTAACGTAGTGTTCTGTAGGATGAACTCTTTACCCGCATAATTTCTCGGTCGATCCGGGACATCCTTGTCCTTGCTGTAGTAGGCATCCTGATAGATTACTGGCGGAAGTCCAGCATGCATCCAAGTACCTTCGACAACCTCAACCGATGGAGGTAGAGAGCCATAGTAGACAGTTGGATGCACGTGCTTCTGTAGTTTTTCCAATCGCTGCACTAAAGAGGCTGCTTGAGTGCGAGCTTTCGGGGTGTTGCTATTCAGCATCATAGGCGAAGTCTTCTGGTGTGTCCACGGAGTCGTAGGGGAGTGTTGCGAGGCTTTCGCCTCAAGATACTTCGGTCCGGGTGTCTTTGGTCCTTCTTGTGAGTTTGAATACCTCGATTGGCTCAAGCGAAGTATCGTCCCCGGCGCATTCGGATTCTTCACTACGGGAAACGAAAGTGTAGTAGGTCCTCCCAGACCCTGAGCTTTAGTACTTCCTTGCGAAGCCTGAACAGGGTGCTGCGACTCTTCATCCTTGTTAAGGGCATTGCGAAACGAAACGCGTTTGTTGGTACCCGGGGTTACGGCTGCTACTCGTTGACGCTTCTTGTCTTGTTCGTCTATAGAATCAAGAGAGCGCTTCCGCGTATTTATCGGGCTACTGAGTGATTCGCCATCATCGTTCGGATCGACCAAATCAATGCCTTCGTCGATGAGCAGATCTTCAGCTTCCATGTCACTAGAGCCGTTGAGTAATGATGCAGTCAGGGGATCCAGTGATTGTTGCTCTTCAGTATCGGACTGATTACCGGCGTCTATTGGATTCTCATTCTGCTCGTCGCCAGTAGTGGCGTCACTGTGCAGCTGGTTTGGTCCCGGTTCATCGAATGCCGGCCGGGCTCCAACATCAACAGGCGTACCATCGTCTTCTGTCAGATAATCATCATCTAGCTCGGTCTCATCATTTGGGAGTTGTTGTGTAGAAAGAATCTCGGGATAGAGATCTTCGATGCTCTCTACAGCAGTCCTAATGTGTTCTTGACCAGCGACAGGCTTCACGAAAGTATCCAGTCTTGCTTCTCCTTGTCCTCGTCTTTCCTCGACAATCAAGTTTTCGACAATTTCTCGATATTCTTCTTCGTGAATCCATCCACCCTTGTTTGTGTCCCGTTCATCCGCCGACATTGACACGAGAACTTCAGCAGGGAATGGGCTGCTCGAAGGATCGGAAAGACCCATGCGACGTTTTCTCCGACGAGTTTCATCTCGCCATAGACCAGCCATTGATGGCACAAACTTGTCGTCTGGATTGCGAGGCAGTTGGCTTGAACGTTCCAGAAAGTCATGATGGATGGGTCGATATTGTAATTCGTGCCGGTTCAGAATGTCTTGAACACATATATCGACCTCGAGGGCGCAGTGGCTTTGACGCGGATACTGATCCTCATCGGCCATGAATTCATCAGGAATAGAGGCATCGTGCCACTTGTGCACGGTGACATCTACCTCGTCACTGTCGGGAACGGGTCCTCGGAATTGTACCTTGCCGCAGTTGATGTAGTCACACCCATACAAGTTATAATCACACATCCATTGCAGGAGGTATTGTAGGTGGCTCTCGTATGGCTGGAACACCTTGTTCAGAATTGCTCCCTGATGCAGAAGATCGGTGAACCGCGTCATATGCATAGGATTGAGCATGTAGACTTTCAAAAAGGTCTTGTACCCGACGTTGTACCCAAAGAAGGGCACGCCTTTGACGAGGGAGATATGGCCAACGTATATCGACTTTCCATCGTATGCGTTACGTCGGTAGGCGGTGGCGAGAGCGTGGTCAATAGAGGTACGAAGGTCGAGGATGTACGCATTTACTAGGAAGCGTCAGTTTTGTTCCTGTCCAAGGGCTATGTTGTACCCACCAACCTCGCTCTCCAAACTGCCACTGTACTCCAAATACAGGTAAGGCAGCGCTCCATGGACATGAGCGCACACCTTCTGCCCAGTCTCGGTCGCACCAAATGCTCGAATTACCGGGACTTGTGGCGCGTCCAAGCGACCCGCGGGACCATGTTTGCGCCGTAGGGGAGGGTCGAGGTCTGTTGGTGCCGCTTGGTAGTTGTCGATGCAGTTCAGGCGAAAGCGGAAAGGGTCCATGACGGCACAGCTGGTATCCAAGAGGTGTGGGCGAAGATGAAGACTCGCATCGTGTTCTGAAGACTATTCGAAACCGAAATGGCGCATCGCACTCAGGAAGGACCGGTGGCGTGGCAAGGTGAAAGAGACGCGGTGCTCAACAAGTCGCGACAGGAATGCGCGTGGTCCCGTGAGACGCGAGATCGACACTGCAGCCCTACGCCACTAATTCGCGATCCACTTTCGCCGCCAACCTAAAGCTTCTACCAACACTGCCAACCTTGACCACTCAACGCGACCGAGGCATCGCACCAAGACCAACATGCCGCCCTCTCAACCCAAGAAGCCCGACGTGTCTGCCGCGGCGAAAGAGCGCAACGAATATATCCCCTCCTTCATCTCCAAGAAGCCCTTCTACGCAGTCGACGAGACTGGTGAGGACAACACCGATTACCTCGAGCATCAGCGTCTACAGAAGCAGGAGCAAGATTCAAAATGGTACGATCGCGGGAAGAAGGTAGGGCCGGCTGCGACCAAGTTCCGCAAAGGCGCATGCGAGAACTGCGGAGCCATGACGCACAAGAAGAAGGACTGCTTAAGCCGGCCACGGAAGGCGGGCGCCAAGTTCACGGGCAAGAACATTGAGGCAGACGAGGTCATCCAGGACGTGCAACTAGGTTTCGATGCGAAGCGCGATCGATGGAATGGCTACGATGCATCGCATTTTGAGGAAGTCATTGAGGAGTACAACGCCATGGAGGAGATCCGGAAGAAGGCAAAAGAAGCTGAAAGGGGTGACAAGTCCGACGACGAAGACGAGGGCGATAAATACGACGCTGAGACAGACATGGGAAGGAAGCAAGCCACATCCACGCGCAATTTGCGATTACGAGAAGACACTGCAAAGTATCTGCTCAACCTGGATCTCGACTCGGCCAAATACGATCCCAAGACACGCTCCATGGTGGACAGCGGTGCAACAGCCGACAACGCAGCCCAATTGGTAGCAGAGGAGGGCTTCATGAAGGCTTCTGGAGATGCAGCCGAGTTTGAGAAGGCGCAGCGATATGCTTGGGAGACACAGGAGCGCGGGGACAAAAACAAGCTACATTTACAGGCCAATCCTACATCTGGCGAGGTCATGCGGAAGAAACAGCTGAAGGAGGCTGAGGAGATGGCCGCAGCCAGGAAGAAGGCCCTGGCAGAGAAATACGGCACCCAGGAAAAGTTCACTGACGACACACTCCGCAAGACGGCCGTCACAGAGAACGAGCGATATGTCGAGTACGACGAGCGGGGCGGCATCAAGGGTGCACCAAAAGTCAAGGCAAAGTCCAAGTATCCAGAGGATGTACTACTCAACAACCACACATCAGTTTGGGGCAGTTGGTGGTCAAACTTCCAATGGGGTTTTGCATGCTGTCACTCCACCGTCAAGAACTCGTACTGTACAGGCGAGGCAGGCAAGGAGGCTTTTGAGCTAGCAGACCGGATGCGAACCGGTGCTGACCTGGATGAAGTTCCCAAAGAGATTGCATGGAAAGAAGAGGCGGCCCTCGAGGAGCACGTACCGAATGCTCCAGACCGGGCTGAGAAAGCGAAAAGCGATGCTGCCAGTCGGAAACGAGCTCTCGACGAGATGACTGGAGGCGTAAATGAAGAAGAGATGGAAGAGTATCGCCGCAAGAGGACAATGGCTGCCGACCCTATGGCAGCATATCTCAGCAAGGGAGGGAAAAGTGAGGCGGTTTAAGTTGTCCAGCCTTTCGTCACGGCGTCATAGGGCATCAATATTGTATTACTAGTAGCATTGTATGGCGTTTATACCCTTGAGTCGCATCCGAGCATATCATGTAAAATGACATAGCAGTTCCTGATGATCGTTGCGCTGGCCATGCGTGATCGGTACAGTTCGCGGTTCGAGGGTGCATGCAGCGAAGCCATGTAGCCCCATTTAGTGAAGATGCATCCTTTCACCCTCCATCACGAATGCCAACTCAGACTCTGAGGCGGTTGCGCATGCAGCCGCGTATGCGTTGTTAGTCGATGGCGAAGGCAACAGTTTATGCCAGGATGCACAGCCCGGGGGGAGGAGTTCGCGGCACGGGTTGCGCAAGACACGCCTTGGGGGGATTATGGCTAGAGTAAAGAGGTTTTACCTGCAAGTACCTCTGGGATACAGTGGGAAATGTAAGAAGGTTAGTTGGGCAGCAACCAATTATCGCGTGCGATGCCTCGTCGCGGGTGAAGGCGATGACGAAGCGCCAAGCAGCACGAACCACCTCCCAGGGTCGGTCGAGTAGGTAGTAGGAGCTCCTCTGATGGTTGACTGACCCCAACAGCGCAACCACTTAACTCATCCCCACACCCCCTCATTCCTGCGCATTACTTTTGCGCGCCTTCTCGACACGGACCCACAGCCTTTCATTTCTACAGTTACCTGATACCACCAGCAACTAAACCAAGAAGGGGCTTACGGCGAGCAAGATGGCGCTCTACGGAAGCTCGCGCAACGTGGACATGGGGAAGTACGTATACCATCGCCATCATGCCGGACTGTGCCAGACACACATAGAAACCCGTCGCTGCATTGTTCAGAGTACAGACTAAAGAATACCACAGGCAGGAGTCGGAGCTTGCCATCAACATTCGTAAAGCCACAAGCATCGAAGAGGTCTCACCCAAGAGTACGTGCCGAACTTCCCGAGAACGCGAGCGAGGCTTATATTGGCACAGGAAAACATGTGCGAGCATGCATTGTCTACACGTGGGATCACAAGAGTTCTGCCTCCTTCTGGCAGGGCATGAAAGTGTAGGTCAACTAAGGCGCATCCGTAGTGCCCAAACTGCGACCAATGCTGATAGCATGTTCCAGGCAGCCAATTCTCGCCGACGAAGTGCAAACATTCAAAGCGCTCATTACGGTCCACAAGGTCCTACAGGAAGGCCATCCCATCGTTCTCAAGGAGGCGCAATCGAACACCAGCTGGCTTGAGAGCTTATCACGCGGCTCCTCAGTCGGCGAAGGCATGCGAGGATATGCGCCGCTTATCTCCGAGTACATCTACTATCTCATGGCCAAGCTTGCCTTCCACCGACAACACCCGGAGTTCAATGGTACGAAAGTTGGTAGCAGGGCACAAGCATTGGGCTGATTGGAACAGGAACCTTCGAATACGAGGAGTACATCAGCTTGAAGTCGATCAACGACCCCAACGAGGGGTATGAAACCATTTCGGACCTTATGACCCTACAGGATCAGATCGATGCCTTCCAGAAGCTCATCTTCTCCCACTTCCGAAGCGGCGCGAACAATGAGTGCAGGATAGCAGCGTTAGTGCCATTGGTTCAGGAGTCGTATGGTATCTACAAGTTCATCACTAGCATGCTGCGCGCGATGCATACCAGTAGGTGACAGGACTTCGGCCAAGTTGCAACCCAGCTAACCAGTGTAGCGCTCGGTGACGATGAAGCGCTCTCGCCTCTACGCGGACGATACGATGCGCAGCATTACCGTCTCGTCAAGTTCTACTACGAATGCTCGAACCTGCGATACCTGACAAACCTCATCACAGTACCAAAGCTGCCACAAGAACCACCAAACCTACTTTCTGAAGATGAGAGTGCGCCTGCACTACCTAAACGACCACAAAACGAAAAGCCTGCAGAACCCACACGCGCTCCCTCAGTCGACCCAGAGCCGATCAACGAGTTTTGGAAAGACAACCAGCGTAGGCAGCAAGAGGAATACGAAGCTGAACAGCAGCGACTACAGCGACAATGGGAGGAGGCTCAACAGCAGCAGCAACAGCAAGCGATGCAAGCACAACGTGACTTTGAAGAGCAACAAAGGCTCCAGGCAGAACAAGCTCGGTTGGCGCAAGAGCAACTCATGCGCGACCAGTATCAACAGCAGACACAGGGGCGTCTTGCTGAGCTTGAGCGGGAAAACCTGAATGCGCGCGCACAGTACGAACGCGACCAGCTCATGCTACAACAATACGACCAGAGGATGAAGGCTCTAGAAGGCGAGATCAACCAAATGAATCAAAACTTCCAACAGCAAATGGGCTCGCGAGACGATCAGATAAGGGCACTTCAGGAGCAGCTCAACACATGGAGATCAAAGTACGAGTCGCTGGCTAAGCTATATTCGCAACTGCGTCATGAGCATCTTCAATTGCTGCAGAAGTTCAAGACAGTTCAGCTCAAGGCGAACTCGGCCCAAGAAGCCATAGATAGCCGGGACAGGCTGCAACGCGAACTCAAGACCAAGAACTTGGAGCTGGCAGATATGATCCGTGAGCGTGACCGAGCACTCATGGAGAAGGACCGCCACACTGGTGGTCACCGCGAGGAGACCGAGAAACTGAAGCGGGAACTCCGCGCTGCTCTGGATAGAGCCGACAACCTCGAGCGCGGCAAGGGCTCAGAACTCTCGGCAATGCTGTCGAGACACAACCGAGAGATTGCAGATCTTGAGGAGGCGCTGCGAAACAAGACCCGTGCGCTAGATGAGTTCCAGATGAAGTACCGCGAAGGTGATTCTGACTTGGAGCGTCAACTGCGTGACAAGGAGGAGGAGCTGGAGATCTTCCGTGCCGGTATGGACCAGACACTGCTCGAACTCAACGAGCTGAAGCTCAATGCCGGCACGAACGATGATGTGCTGGACGGCCACTTGGATACCCTTATCCAAGACAGTCTTCAGAAGATCAACGACATCATCGACTCGGTCCTCCAAAGTGGTGTGCAACGTGTCGACGATGCGTTGTACGAACTGGACTCTCCTATGCAGGCTGGTAACCAGAACGCTACTGGTCCGTATGTGCTCTCGCAGATTGAGAGGGCATCGACATGTACCATGGAATTCTCGACCGCGTTCAACAACTTCATCGCTGACGGGCCGAACGCAAAGCATGCTGAGGTCATTAACGCCGTTAACAACTTTGGTGGCGCAATAGTTGATGTTTTGGTGAACACCAAGGGATTGACGCGATTCGCTTCTGACGAGAACAAGGCCGACCAGCTCATTGGTGGTGCAAGGACTTCTGCAATGTCAACCATCAGGTTCTTCCGTAACGTCCAGTCAGTGCGCATGTACGACATGGACGCAGAGCAGAAGATCAACGTTGTCATCAACAACAGCACCGAGGTTGTGCGCAACCTGCAGAGCTTGTCTAAGCTTGCAGACGCGTTCGCGCCCAAGAGCAAGATCACCAATGCCTCTGGCGACCTTGGCGATCTGGTCGACAACGAGTTGACCAAGGCAGCCAACGCCATCGACGCGGCTGCCGAGCGTCTGGCGAAGCTGATGAAGAAGCCGAGGGACCAGTACTCAACTTATGAGCTCAAGATTCACGACTCCATCCTCGAAGCCGCCATCGCCGTCACGAACGCGATTGCCCAGCTCATCAAGGCAGCGACAGAATCGCAGAAAGAAATTGTTCGCGAAGGCCGAGGAAGCATGTCCAAGACGCAGTTCTACAAGAAGCACAACCGCTGGACCGAAGGTCTCATCAGTGCTGCCAAGGCCGTCGCCACATCGACAAACATGCTCATCGAGACCGCCGATGGTGTCATCTCCGGTCGCAACTCGCCTGAGCAGCTCATTGTCGCCTCCAACGACGTCGCTGCTTCCACCGCTCAGTTGGTGGCTGCTAGTCGTGTCAAGGCCAGCTTCATGAGCAAGACACAAGACAGGCTCGAGGGTGCGTCTAAGACTGTCACGGCGGCTTGCAGGTCGCTTGTCAGGCAGGTACAGGAGATTATTGCCCAGAAGAACAGGGACGAAGGCCAGGAAGTCGACTACAGCAAGTTGGGCGACCACGAATTCAAGGTTCGCCAGATGGAGCAGCAGGTATGTGAACACCGAACATTGTTTGAAGAGGAACATTTACTAACAAATCAATTTAGGTTGAGATTCTGCAACTCGAGAACTCGCTTGCACAGGCTAGGACAAGGTTGGGTGAGATGCGTAAGCTTTCTTACCTCGAAGAGTAGATGTATGCACATTAGCGCTTTGCTTTGTGGAACATGGTCGATTCATCGTTGATAGTTGCGATTCATCCTTGTGTCTTGTTGTAGCGACACGCTAGGGACAAAATTTAATCCTTCTTTTTCCATCGCTGACGGAAGACTATGTGCTTGGCCTTGATCAAGATAAAAACTTTCTTGTACATGATGGAGTTCTTTATGCCTAACATTGCGCACGCGAATACAAACGATCTCAGTCATGGGTCAAAAGATCATGCTATTGATAGACCGAAGCTTCCAGTCGAGGGATTTTGCTCGCTACCCTATGTCTAACAGATAGTCATACTTGCCTTGCGTACGTTGACGGGCGAGCATTCTCCCTGTACAACGTACTTGACAAGCGCCCAATTTACCCTGATTCATTTCCTTGGGCTATCGGTTTCTGTTGCAAAGACTCCCGTTGGTGTATTCTACCAGGTTTCATACTTGTCACTGTCACCTCTCTTTCTGCCCACAATCCCACCCTGAATCTTTTTACTTATAGATCCAATGGAAAACCATCCTTTTCTTGTCTCTCGTATATGGCAATAGCCTGCTGTACGGTGAACATGACGTCTTCACCGAGCTTCATCTGCTCCTTTGTGGCAGCCCGCCTCTTCGTGACTGAGCGTGTCACCCTGATGTTTGTTTTCTCTTTGGCTGTACGCACTTCGTTCATGACTTGCTCCTCGTACTTCCCAAAGATACGGTTCTTCGCATTTCGCTCAGCGCGTGCCTCTTTCTTTTTGAACGCCCGCTTCTTTAGGACTGAGTCCGACTCCTTGATGGTTGGTTCCTTCTCGGCTGCATGATCTATCTTCGCAGGCCCAGCTTGGTCGTCTAGGAAGCCATGCCTCCTGCTCGTGTTTTACTTTTGCTCGTCCTGGAAGTAGAGTATCTGTGGCGGGAGTGAGGGTGTGGTCCGATGGTCGGTGTCTTGGATGATGGCGCGATAGACACGTGAGGGTTGATCCGGTAAGCTTCTTGGCTGTCTGACTTCCTTGGGATCATTAACCCCAGCCGTGCTCATTAGTGGCTTTGTATTCAGGCGACGGCTTGGTTTCTGATAACCATGTCCGTAATGAGCGGCCCCATGTTTAGGTCTGAAGGGAGCCGTGATTTGCAACCTTGGCCCTTTGCTAGAATATTAGAAGTGAGGTTAGTCAACAATAAGAAAGCTAGGTTTGTTCGAGAGTTCTCCCGTACAAATCCAGTGTATTACGTAGATCTCCACAAGTGTCTGTACTGCGTTTGGCGCTCGTTCGGCCAATGTTTCCAGACTCGCGCAATGCTGTCGGCTTGTGGATGAACCTGGGTCCACAACCTCGCCGTGGCATGACGCGTTTTAGGTCTGTACCACTGCCAGCATAGTTTAACCTCCCGGATGTATCCGAAGACTGTGTAAAAGTCATGTTGATCGTCTTTAATCGATGCCAGGAACAGAGTTACAAAAAATTGTTGGACATGGTTGTGGGGAAGTGGGGCTGGTTAGCGGGACACGCTATCACGTGTAGCGGTTAGCGCGCCTTGAAGTAAACACGCCTGGGTTACGATGAGGGCAATGCGACAAGGATAACGTTCACCTCCACGCCAGACTGCCACCCGCCATACTGGTTCACGATCACACCACTATGCCTACCGCTACGAACCCAGAGTCACGCTCTCCGTCTCCCACACCTGCCCGACCTATTGCTGATGCTCCTGGCCCGCGCGCGCAAGGTCTGATCAATGTCTTCAATCAGGCTTCAAAAGCGACCCTAGACAAGTGTTCCGCAAAGAACTTTGCTTCGTGTTTCCCCACGGCCGCGCAGTATAGCCCAGAGGTGCTGGACAACTTGAGAGGGCAGATCGTGGATCAGCTGGACCGGACATGGAAGACCAACTTCGAGGACATCATGGAGAGGAGGAATGTTGTTAAGCTTCTCAACTCGCTAGACCAGTGCATAGAAGATGCAAAATTAAGAAAGAGGCGCGCCGAAGCGAGCGCCAACGGTGGACCCGTCGAGACACCTGTGCCGTGAGTCCCGCAAGAGCATCAATCACTGTCGCTAACAAATACTAACCCATTATCAAAGACCCCATACTCTTACCCCAGCCGAAGTACACTTAGCGCACCTTATGCCTTACCTCGAAAAGCAGGCGACAGAGATGAACACTAAGCTCGTCGAGACTCAGCAATCGAATACCGAGCTGCTTTCGACTATTACTGCACAGTGTGCCGAAATAGAAGCCCTAATACGAGGCCTAGAGAACGTCATACAAGATCTGGACGCCAGTGCACAAATAATGGCTCAAGACCATGTGCAAGACTTGAGCGGAGAGACCAGGGATCTCGAGATGGAGATGCGGACATGAAGCTGGAGAAGACGCAGTGACTTCAAGACTCCGTCCACCTTTCCATTTCGAATACGTCGAAACCCATCACGACTCCATCCCGGGTGCGCCACGAGCTAGATCATCAGCTACAGAGTGCCAGCACCGGATTCGAATACACCCCTACCTACATAGATAGGGCTCTCACCAGAGTCAGGGACAGCTAGTTTGCACCGGATATGCTTTGACTCAATAGGCAAAGGATTGAAGAAGGCTTCTTGCGACACGTGGTGGAATGGAAGCATGATTTCGGACGCAGCGCCGTCGTATAGCAGTCGCTATGGATAGGAGGACGAAGAAGAAGCACCAAGTTGTGGAGAACAACGTCCGCGAGCCTAATTAGAAGGCAAGTCTTCGATGTGGATACCTGAGTGTAGAGGGGCTGATCCGGTTGTTCGGTCAACCCTCTGGAACAGACGAAATTCAACTCGATGAAACGCTGCGAGAGCTCTCGCGGTTAGTTCCGTCACCATATGCGCTTGCCTATTCCAACAGCTTGGTGACTGAGTATAACAAGACGCGAGGGATGCTGAAGAATGCAATTTTGGACTGAGTGCGATGTCGATGCAAAGCCTAATGGCATATAAACGAGTTTTTCATGCTTCGATGTTTTAGTTCACAGCGTTCTTCACAGACGTAGGGATTCTTTGTCGACATGGGGCAGGGAAGTCGCTCCTAGCTTTGGGGAATGTGTGGGGTAGCTCCAGCCGGAGGTTGTTCGACCGAGCCGACCCCTCGAATATGCTCATCAACAACGGTCTTGTACGAACTGTCACCGACACAATTACGTAGTCAGATGCTCTACATGGTATCTTATTCCGACTACGAGCGCCCATCATGATGCTCTAGCGGAAAACAACGTTATTGGAGGATAATTTGTGGAGAGGACTGCTACCTTTGATGCGGAGAGGAAGTACCCGTACCTGAGAAAGATGAAGACCTGGTCTTGATCAGGGTAGTTTCTGGGGTAGATCTGCGACTCCTCAGGCTAATATCTCATCCCAAGTATTTTTCATAGTCGTCGCGGAAGATACCGACTACGCATGAGGGGAAGTGACGCAGCAGACCATATTCCAGCTCCTCTTACAGTAGTTGGTCTTCTCGCTATCAAAGGGACTATAAGGTCTTGGGCATGGCCAATAGCTTCTGAGGCGAACACAGCTTCGCTAAACGGCTAGCATGGCTGCTAGATTCATTTGCTTAGGGTTCTTATCCCTATATAACGATCTAGTGGGAGCATATGCTGTACAAACACGAAATTACGATACATCATTTACCGGTCGTGAACGCGTGAGTCTCAATACAGACTGGCGGTTCTGGCGATCCGAGAAGAACCCGGATGGGATCACCTACGACAACCGCACCGATACGCCTCAAGGGAATGTCACATACTTGAGACCATGGATTCTCCCAGGCGCCAACGAATTCATACAAGATGTGTCGAAGCACTTTGAAGCCCCGACGACCCGCCCTATCGTCAACATTCCGTACATACAAACCTCCTTCGACGACAGTTCTTGGGAGGATGTTACGTTGCCGCATGATTGGGCAATCAAAGGGCCCTACTACATCGGAGACCCAACTCCTATCACAGGTGGGATGGCAAGGCTACCGTCGCAAGGAGTAGGGTATTACCGAAAGAAGCTATCAATTTCTAATGAAGATGCGGGAAAGGTGATCTACCTTGACGTCGATGGTGCAATGTCTTACGCTATGGTTTGGCTCAATGGTAATTTGGTGGGCGGTTGGCCATATGGTTACAACTCATTTCGTCTTGATCTTACGCCTCACTTGCAGCCAGGCAACGAGAATCAGTTGGTGGTCCGGCTCGACAATCCCATAGACTCTTCGAGATGGTATCCAGGTGCTGGTCTTTACCGAAATGTCTGGTTGACTAAGGTCCAGCCGATTCACGTTGCCAATTGGGGGGCCCATGTTTCGACACGAGATGTAAGTGCAGAAGTTGCGACTGTCGACATCTCAGTCCATGTGGAAGCCAAAAACAATGCGAGTCAAGAGGTTGAAGTTGCTACCGACATATATATCTACGATGCAGAGGTGAAGAAGATGGGAGAAAAGGTGGCGGAGTTTCCTAGGACAAGTCTAATACTGTTCGGAAGCAAACAATCCGCGAACGCTACAGTTGCAATTGAGGACCCTCAACTGTGGGGACCTCCGCCAAACCAAAAGCCGAATATGTACGTCGCTGTTACCAGCCTGTTGAGCCACAACAGTAGTATTCCAGTCGACACGTACGAGACACACTTCGGCATCCGATCGTTTACCTACAGTGGTGAAGAAGGGCTTTCCGTTAACGGAGAACGCCTACGAATCCAAGGCGTAGACCAACACTGCCATGACCTTGGAGCTCTCGGGAGCGCGTGGAACGATCGTGCAGCTAAACGCCAATTGGAGGCTCTGCGAGAACTCGGAGTAAATGCTATCCGTATGGCGCATAATCCACCGGCAACAGAGCTACTCGATATGACGGACCGCATGGGCTTTGTAGTCATGGACGAAATCTTCGATAGTTGGGAACAAAAGAAGACAGACAATGATTTCCACCTTATTTTTCCCGAGTGGCACGAAGCTGATCTTCGGTCCTTTATCCGAAGGGATCGTAACCACCCTTCCATTTATTCTTGGAGCGTAGGCAACGAAGTCGGCGAGCAAACATGCTGCGGAGACCGAGGCTACGAGATAGGTCGCCTACTGAACGACATTGTCAAATCTGAAGACCCTACCCGACCCGTCACAGCATCCATGAACGTAGCGAAACCAAACATGACCTTCCCTGAGGCCTTCGACATCCTGAGCTTGAACTACCAAGGAGAAGGTATCCGCGATACACCTCAGTACTCTTTCACAAACGGCACACGGACCCCACCGCAGTACAAACCCTTCCACGATGCCTTTCCGGAAAAACTGATAGCAGAAAGCGAATCTGCGGCTGCACTAAGCTCTCGAGGTACCTATCTCTTTCCCGTCACAGACCTCAATAGCGCCCCCGTGAACGACACAAATGGCGGCGGAAACTCGTCTCTCTACTATGTTTCCGCCTACGAGCTTCATACTGCAAACTTTGGTTCCTCGGCAGACAAGGTATTTGCCGCACAAGACGCGAATCCCTTTGTCGCCGGCGAATTCGTATGGTCAGGCTGGGACTACCTAGGCGAGCCGGAGCCGTACTACGACGCTCGCAGTTCCTATTTTGGTGTTATTGACCTTGCTGGATTTCCAAAGGATCGGTATTATCTGTATCAGGCAAGGTGGCGACCAGATGTTAAAATCGCACATATAGTACCGCAGCATTGGAATTGGGCTGAGAGAGTGGGCACGGTGACGCCTGTGCATGTGTTTACAAATGCTGAGGAGGCTGAGCTATGGGTGAATGGTGTGTCTCAAGGGAGGAAAAGCCTCAGTGCGTCCGAGTATAGGGCTAGGTGGGATGATGTTGTGTTTCAGCCTGGTGAGGTCAAAGTGGTAACGTACAAGGGTGGCGAGGAATGGGCGACGGAAAGTGTCAGCACAACTGGGCCACCGGCCGCATTAAGGCTTACGGTTGATCGAGATGAGATTTCGGCTGACGGGCTGGACCTTTCTTTCGTTACGTTGGAAGTGGTGGATGGTGAAGGGAATGTTGTGCGCAATGCTCACCACACAATTGACTTCGCAATCGAAGGGCCGGGAGAGATTGCTGCTACGGACAATGGGTTCCAAGCAGATTTTATTCCGTTCCAGTCTCTGCAGAGAGATTCATTCAACGGACTAGCATTGGCTATCGTGAAGGCGAGGAAGGGAAAACCAGGTTCTCTGACAATCACGGCTATGGCAGAGGGTCTAGAGGTGGGAACTGTCACCATCACCACAAAAGACTAGATGTAGACACGCTTTCAATTTCATCTCGCAAAACATTTGATAGTGTCGCTCGGCTGCACAATGCTTTTTCCAGCTCTAGGGCATATAGCACTTGAGCAGCGAGCCCAAACTCAACTCACTCCCTGTCTGCAACAAAAGATTCAAGGCGCCAGTGCCAAGATACACGGGACACTTGATCGCTTGTGCCTCATCTACAGCCTGCTTCAGTGATTCCGCGTACCCTCCTAGTGCCTTCCCTTTGCCATCTTCTTTGCCCTCCAAAACCGCAATCATCTTCGCACCTGCGTCCTTGAACATGCTACTTCCGCCTGCAGCATCACAGGCCAACTCGTAGAATTGTGCCAGAGGAATGCCAACGTGTTTGGCTAAGGAAATGGCTTCCGCCGCAGAAACGAGGTGGATACCGGTTAGAAGGTTGACGACAAGCTGGAGTTTTGCTTCTTTGTCCTCGGCTGAGAGGTTGCTCTGGATGCTGGTGACGGGTTCAGAAGTCCATAGGCGGACGATGCCAGCGTCATCGTTAGCTCCCCAGCCTCGGTCGAGCGCGGAGAAGTAGACTTGTTCTGCGGCTGAACAGAGGGTTGCTGGGAACGCTACACTACGAGCTGTAGATGTGATGATGCCCTATATTCCTTGTCAGCGCGTAGTCATGTCGTCTCGTCTTTCCGAAAATGGGATTTCGGAAGACGCGGAGTTACTCACAGTATCCTTCAGAATGATAGTCACTGCACTTGCCCCTGGGAAGTAATCCTCTTTCAAAGTCCTCTGACTGCGATTCTCAAACATCCAGCTCCACCCAGTACTCCCCAGCACCTTATCGTACACATCCTTGCCGTTCAAGCCCAGCCTAGCAGCGAAACCATATGCTTCGCTGAGAGCAAGAATCTGAACTGCCGCAAGGACTTGATGAACCATCTTCATATTGCTACCCGCGCCAATACCGCCATCGACAATGAAGAGCTTGGAAGGTGCGGACATCTCCTCTAGCAACCATTGACCTTTCTCAAAAGCTACAGACGAAGCACCAGCCATGATGGACAAAGTGCCGTCTGCTGCTCGTCCTGCACCACCAGAAACAGGCGCATCGATGAATAAGATATCGTCCCGGCCGATATCCACTAGCTCTTTCTCTACACTCTTCGCGTATGCGCTGGGTACTGTCGAGCACAGCAAGAGCGTAGCACCTTTTGGTAGCGCACCCACAATACCGTCTTTGTCGAAAAGCGCAGGTTGAGCTTGCCAAGCAGCGGCGACCATGACGATATAGAAAGGCTTGTCTTTTGCGGACTCCGAGAGCGAAGTTGATGGAGTGCCACCAGCGGCCTTGAATTTCTCGAGCGAAGGTGGGTAGAGGTCGAAACCGGTTACAGGGTAGCCCTGCTTGACGAGATGTGTTGCCATGCCCATTCCCATGGCGCCTAGGCCACAGAAGCCGATTTCAGGCTTGGATGACATTGTTGTTGTGTTTTAGCGGATTCGTCGTTTAATACTTCCAAGGTAATCTCTAGCAATACTATTGCTAAACGTCAACGAGCACTGTGCTGGAATCGTGTTCAGTGACTGGAATGAGAAACTGTCGTTTTCCTCTTTCTTACACTATAACCAATGTGTAGCTCTTTCTCAAGTAAGGTCTATTAAATACAGACCATGAAGATAAAGTTTAGAGTTACAATATCAAAGATAAAACATCGACCACGTACATCTCTCATATCACCCCACCCGGCCCGACGTCACGCACTGCTCTCTTTCCCCAGGAAAAGTGGCCTTGGTCCGGCAAAAGACCCGTCTTCGGTCATTGATATTCATCCTGGTTGCCCCGCACTATGAGCAAAACCGGCAAGGCGGAGTATTGCTCACCCGCCGAAAGTGGGTCGTCGGCAAATGACCGATGGAATTCTATGTTGGGGAAGCCGGACGCGCAGAGAATGCATAAGGAATTTCGGCGTGTGCGCCGCCTCGAGGACGCATCTCTTGGATATGGCAGTCGTCTTTGTGGACCTAGTCTACGTTCGGGTTGACATACGCCGTTGCTGGAAGCCGGTCTTGACTTGAGAGGACGGGATTGACACCAAAGACTGCAAATGTCACCCATTTCTTCAGAGAAGCATGTATATTATTCACATTATCATATTACTGCAAACTTCCTATAAACGTACCACGCGTTGAAAATCGTCAAAAAGTTATGGAAATCCGTATACGCAAAACCAGACCTCAGCTTCCAGTGAGATTGATAACCAGAAAGCTTTCAATCACATCGCCCAAGCCACATGAAACGGATACATCGGATCCAAAACTGCAGTGCCATCGCTCATTCCATCAGGGGTATAAGTCGCCAGTCCTTGCGAAGACGGACTATTAGTTGACAGAGAGTGAAATACTGCTCAAATCATCAGTGGTACATCTAAGCAGCAACAACCCTCTCGTCCTCACGACCACGCTGATGCTCACTAGCGATGGTCGAGTTAACATCGTCATCAAGGTCCTCACGGTCGTCGTAACCGTTGCCCTGGTGCTCGGAGGCAGGGATCCATAGGCCAGACTCCCTGTCGAGAGCCTGGTCTTGGCCGGAGAGGTCGACACCCTCACCCATGTTACGGTTCTGGTTGCGGCGGCGTTGAGAAAGGGTGCGCGATCGCTGGGAGAGCTTGGAGGAGACGGAGGCATTCTGGGACACCCAGTTGGTAAGAGCATCCTCACAGTCTTGGATGATGCTGTGGTGTGTCAGTAAATGTTTTTCTTGGGGGCAAGGAAGGAGACTTGACTCACGCCTTGCTAGCCTCGTAGCCGTCGTAAGCTTGGCGGGTTTCTCCAGGAGTAACTGGTGTATCGTCGACAAGTTCGAGGAGGTGCTTTCCGTAGCCAGCGATGATGGCCAGCTTCTCGCAGTGCTCGCGCATGGCGTCGAATTGGTAAGTGAAAGCTGCCTTGAGCTTCTCACGAGTGATGTTGGAAAGCTGGGCTTCGGCAACCAGAGACTCGGCCTCGGCACGTACGAGCTCCTGCTCAAGGACAACAATCTTGGGGGAGTTGGGCTCCTTGTACTTCAACTGAGCGATCTGGTCGGTGATCTTCTGCTTGCCTGTACGACTGTAAGCGTCATCCTGGTGGAACGCATGTGGTTAACTTACGGTCACGGCTGGGCTGGACGGAAGCTTCAATGTTACGGATGCTCTTGATGGTGACACGGTATTGGTCGTAGCGGTCAACATACTGGTCCTCGAGCTCACCGATTTCGTAAATGAGAACTCCGAGCTTGTCAGTGACGTCAGAGACGTCGTCGTCGCAGGCTTCGCCCCAAATGGAGAGTTGTTGCTGTGTGACAAGTCAGTACTACGTAGGGTTTCACAGGGGTAGTGCAAACTTACTGCGACCTCCATACGCTCCCTGGAAACCAGCTCCATGCTGCGCATGACGTTCTTTTCCATCTTCACAAGTTGTGACAACTTCTTCGCAAGGTCAGGTCCGAAGGCACCGGCAGACTTGTGGCGGAAGGTGTGGCCTACATAGCAGAGAATCAGTTAGCAGCTATAACATAGACAATGATATTCTTAGCACTGTAGTGACCATCCGGTGAGATCCGCTTGTGGAATATGTGCTGTTGCTGCATTATGCGACAAAGCGCTATTCACGCGGTGTGCGAAGGCGGCACTGCGCAGTCCTTATAGCTCATGTTTCGCGCGAAACGAAAACGGTTCCAATGCAGAATATCTCTCAAGTAGAAGACATACCAATGTTAGCCTTGCCAAAGAAGCGCCCGCTCTTGGTCGAGGACGCAGGTGGCGGGGGGCTCTGAATCTGCGACGCCGTAGGCGCGCGAGATTGGCGCATGCTGTATGTTCGGTGCATGTTGGCGTCGGTGTTGTAGTGATATATCGAGTATGAGTGGGCAGGGTGCGGCCGGGTGTGAAGCTTTTTAGGTGTTGTGTTGATAGGGAAGGCGCAGAGATGTCGCAGTATGACGGAGGTTTTGTTTAGGGGGGTTCAATGACGTAGACCTTGCTTAGCCCCACCCTCCCGCGGCGATCATGTTCCCGGACACGCTACCCTCAAATCATTTGCACATCCTCCACACTGCGACATTGGCAATCCTTGATCAGCGTAGGGTATCCTTGCATTTTGCTTAACCTCAATGCTTCGATTGCGACCCTTTTCTGCGCATTGCACCCGCATATATGCCACATCGCATACACAGCCAGACAACCGTCGCCCTGATTGCGCTGATCTAGGCTAAGGCTAGAATAGTTGGCGCCAGTGGCTATGTCCTCTCCGGCTGATGTGACGTTGATGTGTGCCTGGTTCCGGAACCCAATGGGCGCCATGACAACCACGCTACCAAGAATCCATCTTCCCTAGACCCTTACAAGCAGTCATCCAAGTCACTTGGCATCCACGTTGTCTATCTACTAAGAGTCCTGCCATCTCATTTTACGATTATCTCAAGTTCGTGCGATGTGACAAGTCCATAGAAGCGATGAGGCAACTCGAGAGGGGTGTGTGATTCGAAAGCCGGGCGTTCCGCGACCTGTTTGAACAACGCTGGTGGGAAAGTGACTATCTTGGTTCTAAACTAGGTCATGCCATAGCAAGCATTGACCAGTGGCAGAATCTTGGTTTTCCCAAGGTCCAAAACTGACCATGTATAAAGCGTGCATAAAACATTGGGGTATATCGTCAACTCATCGCACTCAAATCTGGGAATACAATGCTCCATCGTGAAGCTGATTGGCGAAGACGCTGAGTATACTTCCAGCTTCGCCTAGGCCATTGCTAGGACGTAGAGCCCAAAAGATGAGCTCGCCCTCCCGCGGTGACCGACGGTGGTGCACAGCTAGGGATACTAAGCTTATTGCGAACACAGTTGTCACGCCCAAAAGGGTGTTGACAAACAGCGTAGAGGGCAGCTCCGATCGAATGCGCTTCGACGATGCCAGCGGCTCCGAGACAATGACATTTTTCCGCTGTGAGAAGACGGACAGCCCAGGAGTGTTCCCCAAGATCTCTTTGGCGCCGGCTAGCGTACTTGAAACGAGAGTTCCTGATCTTGCTGCCCACGGTAAAGATGTACTTCTTGGCGTCTTCTTCGCACCGGCGGAGACAGACCAGATATCTGCAGAGCTCACCTGTTCACCGCGGAATAGATCCTCATGCAGCCTACCTATGTATGCTACAATGCGTGGGTATTTGGTCTGGAGAGTTTCTCTGAGCCATGCCTGGGGCACTGGCGGGTAGTACAGCAAGGACAAGTATCCAAAGGCAAGGCAATCCAGACTGGATGGCTTGTCCCCACGGAAGAGGTAGTCGTGTTTTCCCAGTAGATCTGACAATGGGTCCAAGAGTTCGCCTGATAGAGCATCAAGTCTGAATCGTGCGGCGTACACCTGACCACCTAAGAGGCCGCCAAGACTCTTTCCACGCCCTATGCTCATGGCATTTGGTTGGTTTTCGGTAGGTATGCCGGCTGCCCGCTTGGCGGCTTCATATTCGGACGAAGCGGTACCTCGACCTGGCGCAAACCCCTCCTCGGCTGTGGTCTCCACATCTAGACTACTCAATCCCATGTGCGCCGTCCTAGCTCTAGCGAGATCTCGTCGTTTCGGAGGGACGGTGTAGTTGGCATACCATGGGAGGATGGCAGTATACGCAGACGAGGTTGTAGAATTGTAGTTTTCGGCAGAGACGTAGAGGGACAGGTCGATCAGAGGGGTTGCTGTGGATTGTAGAAATGTGATGAAGCTGTAAATATATAAGAATACATATATCAACTCATGGATCGGTACCTACGCAGTCCTATCGGTCTGCTGTCGATTTGATAAGTTGACATCAAGGTCATTGGTGACTGAAGGGTGGTTGCGAAGGTATGCGACAATGTCCTCAAAGCCGGAGGCTGTTGCGACATCGTCATCGAAGAGTATCGGTAAGCTCTCTGCGAGTGTGTAAGGGCTTGCTCTGGACACGATAAGTCATGGATCCCGTACCTGTGGTGCCAATCGTAGGGTTGTGCTCGGCCACCAGTGACCATTCTCCTCTGGGGATGACACGCTGACAATAGGCGATTGTGGCTATGCATTCAGGCTCTATTGAAGAAAGCCCAAAGGCTGGGCCCCATACATGAAGCTCAAGCACCATATCTAGTGCTGTGTTGTGGTGCGTCGTGTGTGATTGTGATGCGCTGACGCCCACTTTCCGAGCAACTTCTGCGCATGCCGATCGGAACTAGCGTCGGAACGCTCGCACGTGAACACGCATCATCGTCGCCCGTGTCTATGCTGGCAGTTGCATTCACTTACTTACATCGTCAACATCAGGAATCAACGCCACACTCTCTAGTCCTTCAATATGGCACCACTCCGACGATACTTAAGAATTACAAAGCATTCTGTTCTCGAGGTTCGCATCTATCTTGACCGACCCACTGATGCTGAGGCATGGCTATTGAAGCGCGACGACCCAGCACTACCACGCGTCATTGAGGCTATACGACCGCTTGTACTACCGAAGCTCCGAGAGGAAAACGAGCGGGGTAGAGGCCGAGGTAGTGCCAAATCTAAAAAGAAGGGAGTAAAGGACGTCGTCGTTGAAGGTAAGTTGCATGGAAGTTTGATATCGTATCCACAGTGCAGGCATCCCCGCATTGATGCTGTAGTCTTACTCAGACGGCTAACCTCACGTCAGATGATTTCGAGGTTTCCATCTTTTTGACGGACCTATCCTCCCGGCACTCCGTTCTGACCAAGCAAAAGATCTTCAAAGACAAGGCCCGCATCCAAAGCAATTCCGGGAAACTCACCAACTGGCTGACAAGTGGAACTAGCGATCAGCCTGTCGTTATCAACGAAGATGGCGCAGATCCGATCGTTATCAGAGAAGAGGACGATGATGAGCCCATCAATCTTGCTGACATCCCGGCAGCTGACCAATCTGGGAAACAGCCTAAACGTTCAGCACGTCAAAGACGCCGAAGGAACGAGGATGACGATACTGCACTCAGCAATCGCAGCGATAGCGAAGGTTCGGATTTGTTTGTCCCTGAGCCCACCAATCGACGTCGGACCAAGGCTCGTACACAGGACGAAGACCAGGATAGTGACGAGGAGCCACATGCGGATGATAAGAAGAAGCTTGGTCTCAACACATCATATGATGGCTTCAGTATCTACGGTCGTATACTGTGTCTTGTCATTAAGCGCCGTGGCGTACGAAACGTGGCAGGTCCAAGTGGTGCAAATTCAAGCCAGGCTATGCTTGAGAACTGGGTTTCTACACAAGCTGTGGCAGAGCAGCTCGAGGACGATGAGGACGCTATGTGAATAGAATTAGCATCACTGTACTATACGACCGCCGTCGAGTTAAGACAGTCGGATCTTGTTGCCGACTGACACGAGTACGAGTGCGAGCTGACAGGGACGAAAATAACAACGCCGGCCACGATTCACCGACCCTGAACACGATGGGTTCTTGACAGGCTTATCCACGTGGACGCACTGTGCTGAACCATCATACCGGATAAATGCGCGGTCCCTCAGGAAGTCCTTGCGCATTAGGCGGCTTAGTGAACCATTTTCCCAGAGGAGTGCAACATACGCCACGATATTCGCGCACCATTTTGTGCGTGCGCGTCTTTCTTATTTCCGCTGCAAACGTGGTCCATATCGCATCCGGGGCTTGATGAGGACAATGAACCTGAAACTGAGCATATAGAAGGGGTTGATGTATTCACGGTTGGAAAGTCGGCTATTCGGAACGACCAGACGTATTACATACTGCACCTATGGCCGGGGTCTGTTTGTTTTTTATTCGACCGCAACGCTGAGTGCTGCGTTGAACAGCTCGTGGATCGAAAACAGCACTGGGGAACCATTGCCTTGGCGCATTGAGACTCGGTGCTTTCCCGGCGAATACCCATCTGAATTCTCGTCTTCATCTCGTCTGAGTCTCTGAGTGCTTCACCAGTAGCGCATCGGACTCGCCGGCCCCAAAATGGGTGGCGCAGCGTGCTCGCATGCTCGCTCTCGCCTGAGAATGAAGGCGCATAAGCCACATAAAGTGCGGTAGCGGCGCCGAGAATGTTGCGCGTACCTGCAGCAACGTGCCTGCACATCGTTCTCCGCACCAAGCTATTGATCTGCTGACGACGATCAGCTTAATCATTGCTATCGGACCATGGCTGCCAAAACACGGGCAAATCAAGTCTTTTATTCACAATGACGTTGTGATCGGCTAGCCACCACTACGAATACGGAGCCGGTGGATAGAGTTCAATGCCAATACTACGTACTTTTTTGCGCCAACGCGAACAACGTGATCGTTATTGTGAGCAGGCTTGCATGAGAATCGCGAGAGGCTTATTGATTCAAGCAACATGAGATGAAAAGCATGTCGGTCAAAACCGCCGTCAATTTTCCTTGGTAGACAGCCGCGCCTGCAGCTTCAAGGGACCCTTCTAGGGGCATGGCTTCAAACTGATGACCTGTCAATCAACGGCAGACAGACTAATGCTCGGTCTCTTCTCGTCTCTCCGCGCTGGCCAGTTGGTTGGAACGCTTGTCAGCCGAAAACGTCTTTTGCTGGGACCAGATCTTTGGCTCTGTAGCTTGTCACCGTGTCGCCTTGTCTTTCGCATTGGACTGTAACATATGCGCAATCCTTCCCCACTGTGCTGAAACGACAGCTTTTTAGAAGCGTTGAGACTGAACTAATGAACTACCGAAGGGGGTGGCGATGGTGAGGACGATGCTTTCTGCATTAGGTTTTGACGCACCAGCAGCCCCTGTAAATCTGGTCGCTTACTGTCAACCATGAGCGCATCGCCAGAATCTTCTCTCCAATCGTGGTGGGTAAGGGAAATCTTTTTTGCTTGTTGCGCACAGGCTTTCAGGGTACTGTAAACGCTTCGATAGTCGTGATTTTCATCTCGCAGGTCGCAGGGGTAGAGGTGGCATATTGCGAATGTCAATCAAACAAACGCCTATCTGAAGTCAGACGTAAACCCTGACAAGTCCACGTGGAGTTTGGCCAGCTGCAACAAGCGAGCAGCGGTGCTCCCTCCGTCCCTTCAGACTGGTTGACAGCTGCGCCAAGTGGCTGCATGGCGCCCGTTCAACTCTCTCCTTCCGGACCAGCCGAGCTTCTGTGATAACCTTTATCGAGCAGCCACTACCAGCCAGTTGCGGTCGCCGGAACTCTTTGAGAAACAGGGCACACTGGGCGTCGGTAACTACTCCTACCTCGGACACAAACGCGAGCTAGGATTAATACGAGTTGCCCGAAGACGGCAAACCAAAAAGACAAAAATAATCATGACATGCCTTTGTGCGGTGCTTTGCATTCTCAGCCTAGTTGCCCACGAACAAACGTGTATACCCCGGCCAACCGATTCAGGATAGCAAGAGCAAAGTCATGCCTTGACCTCACACCGCCAGCACGGGCGCCAACAGCTGTGGACATTGTGGAGCGGAAAATTCTAGGGGGCTTCGAAATTGGGTAGAAGCGTCAAAGAAGCACGGGAGAAGGTCGGCATAGGCGCTAGATCTTCCTGCGCTGGAGGTCGGTGGGTGTGTCCGACGTTGGCAAATAGGCGACGTCGCAAATTGTGTGACGGAAATTTACTGTCAATGTGTCAGAATTTGCTCCCGACACGCACGGCAACAGGAACCGAGCGATGCCTGTTCCTGATGCGCTCGCAAGCAAACCCTCTTACAAGCGGTCCCAAGGCGGCGACTGATGCATGCCAGCCCTGCGCACCGTCAAGATGAAAAGGAGGGCTACGTTTCATTCCTCACGACCGTTCGCACTAGGCATGTCTGCTAGTAAGAGCACGGTAGTGGTCAGGGAATAAGTGATGTCAGATGAGCGCAGACACTTCCCGTGGGTCAATCATGCCTCGCTGGGCCTGCTGCCTTGCCTGGAGGATGATGCGTTGTATGAACGACATGCCGCGACGGCGACAATACTGCGACAGGATTGGATCAACGCGATCTTCACGCTGTCACGAGGCCGATGAAACGACAAGGCGGTAACGCGCAAGTTCGTGTTTCTTCTCCCCCTGCTCATTAAGTGACCAGGATCAGCGATGTTTCGGCGTGCTTTAGCTTATGCACAAGCCAGGAGCCACCCCTTTCCTGCTCATCAGCCCAACGCCTCTTTCACCGCTTGGGCCGTGCCATGCCCTGCCTAGCATTATTACACACATCGTCAAAGTACGTAGCTGACCGACATTTTGGGGGGTCTGCAATCTGAGCACAAACATAAATACGTTGACCCCCCACCATCGGAGTGTTCGTTTCATCATCCAGAGCCGAAGACTACAACACAAAGAGTATATCTCTATAGCCTACTACCACTACTACAACAACATCATCATCATCATCATCGTCGTCCAACGAAGTCTCCAACAACCTACTCAACACTTCCGCTCAACACCAGCCTAACAGCTCATACTCACAAACCAACACAATGGCCGCCACTATCTACGACGAGTCCATCATGGCATCGCAGAACCTCCCGCCTTGCCCTGGCCCACCACCAACCCGCCCTCTTCCTCCTGTCCCATCGAAATAGAGGACATCAACTCTCTACCTCGTTTTTGTCTTGTTCGACCTACACTTGGCTTTGGCGCATCTCAACATCGATATCAACTCCGCATCCTTAACCGAACATTCTCAACGCGACCCACCTTACTACTCTATCATCCGACATCGATCTGCACCTTGCCGCCTGGTATGCCGCCATCATGCAGTGCATCTGCAGCATCCAGTACTACCTGATCTTTGGCGCACTCTGTGCCTCAGACTCAGAACAACTCCTTGTCACTCACCTGACATCCGCCGCGATTTCCGGTTAAAAGCAGACTAAGCTTGTCTTCGGAAAGCGACTCGACGCCAGTCCACCTTGCATCGCAAGCCTCCACGTTATTACGCCCTGCTATCATGTGGCATTGCTGCATGTACCAGGATCCGCTCGTCTCACTTCCACCTGAGCCACGGCTACGATTGCATATCCCACACACGCTGGTTCGGGTGTCCGGAACGATCATTCTCTATAGACGCCTACTTTACTTTGGCATATACACATCACAGTCCTTCTAATATTGAGCGTATTATTTGCTTTAGACTTGCATTAGTTGGCGCTTGGGATTGGTTGTGTGGCATCATAGCATCATTAGTTCTTGGAGTTCTATTACTGGTTAGGCGGCATCATAGCCAGGAGGAATACCCAATATCGTCTCGTAGCATTAATTGTTTGATCTAAGATCAATTACGCTTATACTTGTTCTATTCTCGTCCACAGTGAAACTCGCATGCAGTTGAATTCAAAGTCCCCCTGTTCACTAATCCTTCGGCTTTCCCTTTCCATTTGGGGGCTAAAAGCCATGCTCAGTCGAGGACAAGCCTCTAAGGCATCTTCCAGGGCATCTTCCGATAGAGACGTTTGCCTAGAGACGTCGCCAGGTTGCCAGCGCGCGCGCGATAGTTCCCTTGCACACCACTTCAGCTAACCGCTAAGGCACATGGCTGTGATAGGATCCACCATTGCTTCACAAGCGCTGCAGCATGTTCGAGCGATCAGGTATGCATCCTCCACAATCAGGCACCTGTACATTGCAAGCGCTAGGCCATACACACGTGGGCTGTGTGACGTAGACTTGACAAGTTGAGTCGAGGGCCAATAAGTCGACTCGTTTAACCGTGTTGCATATTCAAGTGTCCCGCAGCTACCGAAACCTTCCGTGTGACCGGTTCACGTTGGAAATCACGGCACCACCCCGGCATGTGCAGGAACGTCGATACTTGCCGCAGCTTCAACTTGGAACACTAATCAGCAAGACGGATACGGCCTCACACCACGAATGCGAATATTGGCAGGGTCGTTCTTGGTGGTTTGGCTCGGTTGCGCTTACCTAGCTCCAACCACGGCCATGTAGCCGTTCAGGCACAAGTGCATGCTCTTAGGAATCCATGCCCTGCTTTCAGCTGAGGCAGATGACTCCTCTATACGCAAAGCCAACCACCAGCTGCATTGCTAGTCGTACGCAGACGTGCGACCACTAAGACGCTAGATTAACACCGTCCTTCACTACTACAGCTTTGCATGTTGCACGACCTCACCGCTCAGCAAGACGTGCCTGCAACTCCACAGCCGTTAGCGGTCTGCCAGGTTGCAATACACTATCTCCCGCAGGACAGTACCCCTCCATCAAACACCATCATCGTCAACATCAAGCAGCGCATCCCGCGGTTACGCACTAAGTGCCATTGTCGTGCCTACGCCGCAATCTGACGCCAATCTCCACTCGCTTGAGCGGGTCCGCCCACACCACGTTGGGGGCAGTCTCACCAAAAGTGGCAGCACCCTGAACGTGCTCGATCTCTGATACTCGGATGAGCATGCCGAATGTTCGCAGTAGGCGAACAGACACGGCTCGGCTTGCAACGTGTAGTTTACGCCTGTCCGAGCTGACGACCAGCCAGAGTCCTGCTCCTTGATGGCGCTCAGTAAGCAATTAGACTTTCGAACTGCGCCTTTGTCCTTCGTCCTCTGCTGTTGAAGCTTGAGTTATTGGCCCCAGACGACAAGGCTGCATTCCGGTCTGATGAATACGGACTTGAACAACCATGCAATCGGTCCTCCATGAGCACACAGACCTATCGCTTAGCTATCAAAACTCTCTCAGCACCGATCGTGCTAAGTAGGGCGAAGTGCACAGTCAGCCACGTCTGTCAGACGTTAATTCATCCTGCAAGACGCGAGGCATTCCATGTACGCCATCGGCTGACGCAGGCTGCGCGTTACCGTGCGTGCAACGTGTGGAAACCTGCAGTCGTCCTTCGATACATCAACTATACGCAAGCCAGTGCGCATCAATCACATGCCCACGCAACTCTTCTGTGTGCGTCCGAGTGCATGCATGCTGCTCAATCCCTGGCAGATCATTCTGACTCACGTCCGCAATTCCACAAACCACGTTCCTTTTTCGCAGATCGTGGGTCCGCGGGCAGAGCATGCAGCCTTACTTTGCTGGTGCCTATCACATCCCAGCGCTGGAAAAGCCCGCTGTCAATCCATCCACGCTGACGGCCTTTTTTTGGGGAACCTCTTCGGCGACTAGGTCACTCGACGTGAGTCACCTTCAGCGGTGTACCCAAGCTGTCACCGTTACGACACGGACGCCGTTGCGATTTGACCGTTGTCCCTGGTCACTATAACCAGGTCCTCGGATTTTGTCGCGCAAAAGGGAAAAGCCGTTGATTCTGTAACTGCCGGTTGCCGCTTGAAAACCCTTACATTTCTCACCGCTGTGTACCCAGTAGGTCATGTGGAGTCTACGACGCAGCATCTGTAAGGAGGATTTTCAATCTCGTGACTTGTTGTGTGGGAATTGCGATGTTCGCCTATCACACTCCTACTGGTGATCATTACGCAGAGTCACCACCAGCCAAGCATTGCGGCTGTAAGCGAACCGCGTTGCAGTAACTTCAAAGGAAGACCCCAGCACGGCAAACGTTGTGCCCGGTTGATCAAGCTCGGCGCAATTATTTTTCTTCTCTTTCATCTCGCCGAATGACACCGGTCGTCGTTGTAATACCTCCGTCACCGTAACCCTCACCGACAAATTTCCGTTGTTTTCGTGAAGATCATTGAAGCAAGTCTTGGACGAAATTTCTCTTACTCGCCTACTGCGGTGTGTGATACGCAATGCCTGCAAGATATAGTGCGACAACAAGGATGGGTGTTCTCCCTACACTTCGCTTGCGCAATCTGTTTCGTAGGCATTCAGGCATTCGTGGACAATACAATTCCACATCCACTCTTTCCCACACAATCGTGTGTGCTACCCTGTCGATCAAACAGCAGCGCCCTGAACATGCCGTTCATGCACGTCGTCCGATATGGCAAAGTGGATTCTCTCGCCACCACGCCTGACATCTGAAACCCTAGCCATTATTCGTGCCATGATGCCATGATTCAACATTTGCCACACTTCTTATCGCCGCTGTTACCGCTGGCCTCGGACATTGCTGACTTACATGATCAACAGAATTGGAAATCTTCCGCTCCAGACGGTGCCTCGGGCATTCGGTAGATGTTAAGGCGGTGCTTATACTCATTAGCCGAGTCAGCGAGGTTGAGGCGTGCGAGATTAGATTCAGCCTATCTTTCATGCATCAGAACATGCAGTCTCTTGGGCATGACTGCCACACTGTAAGTTCAACTAGTTGGACTATACGATATCGAAGCGGCTTAGACAACGTAAGCAACTAACACCCCACGCTCCAGACGCAAGATGCTGTGTCCGGCTGAACTTAAGTATATTAACTTCACTACACACCAAGTGCTTATGCTGGTCATCGATTGTCGGCATACTTGCTCGTATGATATCAATCTGAACTATTGAAAATGTAGACCTCTTGCCTCCCCTTAGCATTTTTGCTATGTTGACCATGGAATCAATCAGCAACACATGCTACTTAGCAGTTGAAGGCATCTTACTGTTTCGGGCGTACGAGCGGGCGCCAATCATTGACTTGGCCCCGCACCCCAAGCGCACTGCATGCGAGGCGCAAGTTTAAGGTAACGCCCCGTTACGAGTTGATAGTAAGCAATGGAACATCCTGTGTTTCTGTAGACGGAGATGTATTTCCTCTCCTTCAGCATCATACCGCCAAATCATCACTTTTTACATCACGCAGCCAATCGAAGATGGGACTTGTCGACTGGTTGAACTCCAGCGCTGAGTTTACCGAATGGGCCGCTGGACGCAAGCCAGTACCGAAGAATTCGGATGCATTACGTTTCGGTATCTTAGGAGCTGCTAAAATTGCGTATGTCCGCGCTCTGTTCTCTTTATCAACATGAGGAAGTTGAGATAGGATCTTGGAGCTAAATAGAATCGTTGAACAGTCCGATGGGTTTGATCATTCCAGCGCGCTCGCATGCAGATGTCATAGTCGCTGCTGTTGCAGCAAGAGACAGGACGAAAGCAGAAGCCTATGCGAAGAGGTGGGATGTTCCGATTGTTCATGATAGCTATGAAGGTAAGCGGCCCAGGTGATGACAATCCAGCAGCCCATAAGCAGCAATTACGGCCACTTCATGCTGCCATGATACCATGCTGATACATCGCAGCGCTGATCAACGATCCATCGATCGACTGTATATATAACCCTTTGCCAAACGGATTGCACTACAAATGGACGCTCGCCGCCCTCAAGGCAGGAAAACACGTTCTACTGGAGAAACCCTCCGTCTCCAATGCGCAAGAGGCACGCTCTCTCTTCCATCACGAGGTTCTCAAGGCTCCAAATGCTCCTGTACTTGTTGAAGCAAGTCACTATCGCTTCCACCCCGCCTGGTATGTCTTTCTAGCGCAATTCGAAAAGGCAAATATAGAGAAAGCAAGTGTTCGTGCGGGAGCATTCAAAGGAGCTTTCCCCGAAACGGATATCAGATATGACTACGATCTTGCTGGTGGCGCTGCAATGGACATAGGGCATTACACCCTATCCGCACTACGAGGTGTCTTCGGAGCTGAGCCTACAGATGTCACTTCTGCAACACCTAGTTTTTTTCATTCAACACAACATCAGCTCTGCGATCGAGCCATGGAAGCTACTTACACATTCCCCAACGGCGGTAGTGGTCACGTTCTGTCCGATCTAAGTGCTCGAGGCGGCTACTGGTTTCCGTGGCTAACATCAAACTGGCCAAATTTCAGTGACCTGCTTGCCTCGATCTCTGTAACTTTGCGCTCCGAGAACCTTGAAACAACTAATAATGGTCTACACAAGTCTAGCCAAAAGTCGCTTATGTTCTGGGGCTTCATGGGTCCGCACTCTTATCATCGCATCGATATTACCACCACGACTACTTTGCGCGATCCCTCTTCTGGCAAGATTGTCAAGGAAGAAAAGAAGACGGAGCACAAGAAGGCGTACAAGTGGCCGGAGGGCATGGGTGGTGAGAAAAAGGGTGAGGACTGGTGGGTTACGTATCGGTACATGCTTGAGGAGTTTGTGAATAAGGTTAAGCAGAGAGATGGGAGTGGTGCGTGGGTTGATGGCGAGGAGAGTATTAAACAAATGGAAGCCACGGATCGAACTTATGAGAGAGCTGGTATGTTAGTCAGACCTACTAGTAAGGAGATGGAGTAGGTGGTGAGGATTCTGGAGATGGAGATGCAGTGTTGCGTCATCATTTCTGTATCTGTGGTCAGATAAGGCTACTGGAGTTTGGTATACGAGTTCGTATGGCAGGGATCGGGCATTGAACTTACCATACCTAGGTAGCTCTATTGCCCAAGCATGTGCACATTCCAACTTGCATGCACTGCTTACTTCCAGAAATACCAATCATCCATACTTCTCAGGTATCTGCTGCATCGTGTGAGCAGACGCGTTGACGCTTTCCATAATGCGATGTATATAGGGTCCGCGCGCACCTCACTCGCACGAACACGATTAACACAATACTACCCATCCTTCAGAAAGCCTCACCACACGATAAGACAGTAAGCAAAGAGCTCTAAAGCAGAAGGCAGATACCAAGCAGCGACAAGCTTCTCCAAGCCTGCACAAGCCTTGCATCTACCTGCCTGTATAGGTATCGCCCGCTGCACGCCTTGCCCCGCTTTGAGGTACAAACGAACATGACGCGATGGTATAGCTTCGCGTCCTGCTATCCGGGAAGCCGAGCTTGAGATCTGTATAAGAGTGGTACGGTATTCCCGAAGTATTCCGGTACGTCCGCTGAGAAGCAACCATCAACATGAAGGTCCTGACCTTGGTTTACAGTTTCGTGGCTTTGGGGTCTGCAACTCCGGCTCCGCGCTCGGCTTCATGGCAGGGCAAGAGACAGGCTGCTGATGCGCCAGCTTATGCGGCACATACGATTGATCAACTGGTTTGTTGATGCGCTTCTGTTGATCGTTGTGCTCTAGCTGACCTTTGCGCCAGATTGATCATTTCCAGGATAGCGATCGCTATGTTCCTCACACCAATGCCACCTTCAAGCAGCGGTACTGTAAGTACAAATCTACTACGTGCATACTCAGCATCCACTAAACAATTGATTCAGTTTTCGACTCCTCTTACTACAAGTCCGGGGGACCAGTGTTTCTCTACATTGGTGGAGAGACGAGCGGAGAGTCGCGTTTCTCCAACTTGCAGACTGGAAGTAAGTGGTTACAGCAAAACCCAATCAATACGTTCGCACAAATCACTGACCGGGCTTCTAGTCATCCAGATTCTCATGGAAAAGTTCAACGGTCTTGGTGTCATTCTTGAGAATCGTTATTATGGTGAAAGCTACCCGTACAATTCTAGTACGACAGATGAACTGAGATTCTTGACTACTGAGCAGAGTTAGTGATGCAAGTATTCAGGCCATGATGCAAATGAGCTGACTTTGAATAGCAATTGCCGACAATGCCTACTTTAGACAGCATGCTACCTTCCCAGGTGTTAACGATAGTTTGAACAGTGTTGACACACCTTGGATTATGTATGGCGGTTCGCTTGCTGGTGCCCACACTGCGTTCACCATGAAGACTTACAACGACATCTTTGCTGGAGGCATTGGTAGCAGTGCCACTACCCAGGCTTTACTCGAATACCCTCAGTGGTACGATCCCATCATAAAGTTCGGTCCTGCAGACTGTGTATCCAGGATCATTGACATTGTCGACAAGATGGATGAACTTATCTGGAGTGGAAACAAAGAAGGCATCCAGCAATTGAAGGAGATCTTTGGTCTCGGCGCGCTGCAAGATCTGAGAGACTTTGCCATGACGATTGCATTCCCGATTGGTGGTCCGATGAATTATCCCACCAACACATGGCAAGAACTTAGTACGTAATGGTGTTGTTCAGGGTTTTTGTGAGACGTGCGCTGATCACGCTCTAGATTGGTCTCCCAAATATGGTTCTGAAGACTTCTTCAACTTCTGCTCCAACGTAACGAACATCAACCCGCCAGCAAACATCAGCAGCGTCGATATGGCGCTTGCCAAGTACTCCCAGGGCGAATCTTGGACTGGATTAGGTGGTTATGCCGATTATGTGAAGAAGACGCTCATCCCAAACTGCGAAAGTGGACGAATCGATAGCACGGACGAGGGCTGCTTCGGCACGCAAAACCAGACATACTATGCCGACCCCTCAAACGGTGCAGCACGCTCATACCTTTACTCGACCTGTTCAGAGTCCGGTGCTTACCAAGTTGCGCCTACGAACGGCCCATCTCTCATCTCCCGCGTCCTCCAAATTGACTACACCCAGCAGTGGTGCACCTGGGCCTTCCCACCTGGCGAGCATAATAGCATCCCTGCAACTCCCCAGTTGCACTACTACAACAAGTACGGAGGTTGGGACGTCCAAGCTGAGAATCTCGCTAAGATTGATGGCAATACCGATGTCTGGCTTGATCTATGCTACCATTCGAATCTGGCTCCTCAGCCCAGGATCAGTAGCGACAAGTACCCGAGCTACCTGATCGCGGGGGCCGGACATCACTGGGACAGCTATGGTATCAAGAACGTTAGCGCTGAGCCGGATTATATCAGGGAGGCCCATTATTGGGAGGAGAGGACTGTAAGTCGGTTCTTGCAGTTCTGGGCGGAAAAGGAACACTAGGTGGCGATGAACAGATCAAGCGTATTCTTCGCCCGCAGCTTCTTATAGATTATCGAAGACGCTATATCTGGCACTTCATGGCGAAATGCATTGATCAGTATGAATTTGACGTTTGCTTACTTTGCACGAAGACTGTGAGCCTCAATGTCCGCCCCACTATATTCTGCGAAGGCGCTTGGGCGAATGCGGGGTAGCTGAGGACCCTGAATTTGCCACACGAAGGTTGCGACTGGTCTTTTGCATATGATTCGCGGCCATGTCAGTTATCTATCAGACTGCCCCTACCTGTCTTCGCTGCTGCATGAAGCAATGGTCGATCCTTCGTGTCCAGTGTTCTAGTCCACTGGCTATGTGAAATGATACATACGCGTTTGGTCTTCGTTCGCCACTTGTGTGGGTCACCAGGGGCGCGCTAAACGGTTTTGTCACCGCTTCCAGTTACTTGGCTTCACAGCGACAGCCTCATACCTAGCTCGCTACAACTCTATCATGCGCTTCTGCCATTGACGTCCATCATAATCTTCACATTGGTTGATTCGTTCTTTACTTGTTCGGCAGTACAAGGCGCTTGTTGCCAATCTCTTCAGCGGGCACTTGTTTTTGCTATCGCAGTCATCACGCCATCACGGCACAACCCAACAACGATCTTACCAGGTCGTTGGCAAGATGGGCAAGCTGGCTTTCCCTCTCGATAAAGAGCTGACTGGTCCGGACCGAATTGTTCTGGAAATCCTACAGAAGGAGTACGAGTTACATGAGACCAGGCCTGCAAAATCAACGCTAGATACAGCAGAAGATTCAGATGACTCGGGTGTCAAACATTCCGAGATTGTGACGCCATCACCAGAGGGTCAGTGAATCTCTCCTTGAACCATCATGGCTGGTTCATATAACTAATATCTCACAGATCTCCAAGACCAGGAGCAGCAAGCCATCGCTTACCTCAAGAAGCTGAATGACCCCAAGTCTGATAGTTTCGAGACCACTGTGTGCAGCACTGTCGATGATTCGGACATCAAGAACCCTCTTCTTCGCCAATGGATCATCGATCCCTACATTCGATGGGCAAAGCAGATTGTACGAGTCGAGACCGATGTCATTATGGTTACGCATTTGCTGCTTTACTTCTGCACCAGCGTCCCATCAGCGATCTATCTGTACATCAACTTCCACTGGTGGCACGCTGTGCTTCATTGCGTCATGCAAGGTTACTACATGGGACCATTCACGCTCCTGAAACATCAGCATATTCATATGCGTGGTGTTCTTAGCAAGAAGTATGGCTTCATCGACCGGCTATTCCCATACATTCTCGATCCAATGATGGGCCACACTTGGAACTCATACTACTACCATCACGTCAAGCATCATCACGTTGAAGGCAACGGACCTAATGACCTGTCTTCTACTATTCGATACCAGCGGGACAGTGTTTGGGACTTTGCGCAATATGTTGGCCGGTTCTACTTTCTGATCTGGCTCGATTTACCCATGTACTTCTTGCGCAACCGCAAGCCTAGTCTCGCGCTCCAAGCGGGTGCTTGCGAAGTTGGCAACTACGTCTTCCTGTACATGATGTACAACTTCGTCAGCGCTCGTGCAACGACATTCGTGTTCTTGATTCCTCTGGCTTTCATGCGCCTGGCTTTGATGACTGGCAACTGGGGCCAGCACGCTTTCGTTGACGAGGTCGAGCCGGACTCTGACTTCAGGTCAAGCATTACACTCATCGACGTACCCGTAAGTCTGCATTGATTCTTGCTTGATTAGGTTCGAACGCACCACTTACACTACAACAGAGCAACCGCCACTGTTACAACGATGGCTATCACACATCTCATCACCTCAATCCGCTCCGCCACTGGCGGGAGCATCCAGTTGCGTTCCTCTCACAGAAGAAGCAGTACTCTGACGAGCACGCAATCGTTTTCTATAATATCGATTACTTCTTCCTTACGGTCAACCTGCTAAGAAAGAACTATGAGCACATTGCTAAATGTCTTGTACCTATGGGCGATCAGATGCAGCTTACGCTCGACGAGAAAGTCGAGATGCTAAAGCGCAAGACAAGAAAGTTCTCGGAGGAGGAGATTGCAGAGAAATGGGGCAAGCAGTACGCTAAGCTGAAGTAGATTGTACTAGTAATTTGACGAGGACTGCTCGATTTACAGGATCCATTTGTTTGTTCAGAGAATGTCTATTATAATCAGGCATGTGTTCATGGCACCTGTGGTAACAAAGTGCTCGTATGAAGGTTGATTCCCGTTGTGCTTACCCTGTAACTCCACGTATTGACCTGTAGCACCTGCCGCAGCGCATTCGATCATGATACCGCACGATCCAAACCTCGTTCTTTTGCCACCTCATCGCAACGACTTCCCTAAATTTATCATTATTGTACTTCCAGCAATGGCAAAATCCCAGCGTTTACCGTTTGAACAGAGCCTGTTTGTTACAACGCCGAACAAGATTCATTTGAGGACACAGCTTGCTCGCGAAACGCTGTTCGAGTGCGAGACCGCTAACGGCATAGTCAACGCTCGTGCCTCGAAAGATAACAGTAGCCTGTTCGCTGTAGCAGACGGTCAGGTTGTGATACTACACGATGCTTCGCGAACCAAGGACAAGAAATACAAATTGAAGAGTGGTGATGTATGGCATCTGCCCTAATGACGATACGGTCTACAAACTGACGATAGCACAGGGCGAGCCACGTCTTCTTCTCTTCTCACCCGACTCACGCACCTTGTATTTCACGACGACGTTGAACAACTCAGTTCAAGCCTATTCCATCCCAGATGACAGGCTTCTGCCTTCCTTGCCGTCGCATCCGTCTCCACCGAACGTGATCGCGATATCCAATAACGGTACTGTACTTCTTTCAGCATCACCGAACCCGACGACTATATACCTTCAAGACCAAAGATGGGGACACAGCGCGCCTGTAGACTTTCGTCCAACAGATACCCGCTACTCTGCTACCTGTGCTGCGTTCCAAAAATTGGATGGTCCCGCGCAGCCTTCATATACGAACTTTGTGATCGGATTCCAGGACGGGTTACTAGCGATGTATCGTCTTTTCCTGCCTTCACTCCGAAAGCGGCCCGAAGATTCGCACACAAATCCATTCCAGTTCTACCAGTTACAGCCTGTCCGAGTAGGTGTCATCAAGAAGCTCCACAAGCCTGCCATGGGTGGTGTACTCGCAGCGCAGTTCATACCGGGCTACAAATCGCGTGTTGTTAGCATTAGGTATGATGGAAAATGTCGACTTGTTGACTTTGAAGGGGGAGGAGAGGTACTCCGGACATAGTATGTCTCTTATCCCGCTACTTGCTTGTCGGTATCCACGAAAGGCTCTGTACACTCGAAGGGAAGAGTAGACGGGATGGTGCTACTGGGAGGCGACGCGGCAGAAGATGCCGGAGATGTCTACGAGGGCTTTGAGACATTGATTGCTATTGGTACACAGGCTGGAAAAGTTCTTGTTTTCAACGCCCTGGGCCTACTGATATATGAGATCACTGTGGGTGTGTCTATCACGGCTGTTGAATGGGTCAGCAACATGGCCGCGCCTTCGATTCTTCCGACTCGCGGGTTATCGCTGTCCCCCAAGCCTCGTTCCGTCGTCGATATTGTGGATGCGGAGGGATCAACTCCTTCTGACGATGAGACCGGTACTGTCAAGAAGACTAGATCACCCCGCAAGTCAGCTTTAACAAGAAAACCGGCACCTGTTGGGCCACCGCCGGATCTGTTTTCCGATGAGTCTAGGAAGTTCAAGTCGAGAGTTCCCAGTCGCAGAGCCTCGGATGTGTTGAGAGGCTCGCCTCTCCGCGTTGAGAGAGTGCGCAACAAACACGTGAAAAAGCCATCCGTACGACCACGCATCTCTGTAGAGACATTTCAGTCGCCTCCAGAACCTTCGCCGCACAATTCATCTCATGTCGGCGCCGCAAAGTCTCTATCCAAACCTGATCCTCCAATACAAGAAAGTCGGAGATGGCCCGAAGTACATCAGATGCCAAGTGTACCAGCCCCGTCGCGGGCACAGCTCTTTTCCGCTCCCCATAGGTCGCTCAGCTCCTCTGAAGATTCGCACTTTTCGGATCAAGAATGGTTTACACCTCCTTCCACGCGAAGACGCAAGCCAAAGGCGTCACAGCGTCATATGAGTTCAGAATCACCACTGATTACCTCAACTTCAACGACGATCCGTCCAGTGCCCTTCCCACAGTCCTCTCCCACTGCGTTCAACACACCAAGTAGTCTGCACTCTTGTCCAACATCCGGCATGATGAAGGGGGAGTCTGTTGAACATCAAGAGACTGCGGCGAAAGTACCGAGCGGGTCGCGGATCGTGCAAAAAGTCCAGCGACACGTAACTATAGCCGATCCAGGATCGTCGTCTCCTTTTGGTAGCTCGAGCAGTCTGTACTCCCGTCCCACCGCTCAGATGCTTCAGAGACCTTCATTGAGCAAAGCGCGAGAGCTTGAATTAGATCTGAGTTCTACCCTCTCAGATAGACCTAATCTTCCAATACCGAAGCCTCCTCTCAGAAGAATCAACTCAGAGTCGGAATCGCGCAGCAATGTATGTTCATGCTCAACGCCAAGCACGAGAAGAGACTCGGTTGCCGATGAGAGCGTGAACGACATGGCAGGCCCGAGCAAGATAATTTCTAGATCAAAAGCTCCCCGAGACCACGCATTCGCCACGGCCGCCGCCGCCACCACAGCAGCAGACTCTTCATCTTCGCTCGAAAGCCTCTACTACCCCGCGCCCGGCCTCCTAGCTAAAAGTAATCTTTTCCAAAACTACAACCATCGCAACCTAACACCAGTTCTACCACGGCAGCCCATGACGAACTCGCTTGACACGCGAGCAAATTCACCTAGCAGCGTATACTCCCGCTCCATCTCAGGCGCGGTCAAAGACACTGATCTTGTCGATGCTGGCCTTGCCGAAGGTACCGATCGGTCGGTAACTTCTTCCAACGCACCCACTCCATCACTACCACAACATCATCAACTCAGTATCCATGCCTTGAGTACCCCACTATCCAATACCTCGCCAAGTACTTTATATTCACTCGCTCCACCAGGCACATTTTATGATCGTTCGCATGCTGTTAATAGACCGTCTGTGAAGAAGTCGGATGAAACAGGTTTAGCCAGTGTGAGCAAAGAGGCGAAGTCCGTAGCAGAGGAGATGAAATGCTTGTCTGAGGACCAAAGGGCGTTGAGACAGGAGGTCGCGGCTTTGAGGGAAGAGTATCGGGTTTTGGAGGATATGTTGTTGAAGCCAAAGGCAAAACTGGTGGTGTAAGGTAAAAGGCGGGCGTGTCGTTGCGTAGCATTGTCCAGCCCCTGCTGTCTATCCTTGGGTTTGGTCTCTTGTAACGTACCAAATCAAAGTTGTCGTCCCTACAACCTTCCTAAATCCCTTCTACTTTGAATTGCACGACTCATCCACCTCAAACCCACCCTCCGACTCCCCAAACCCCCGTCCTCCTCTTTCCCTCTGGTCCATTGCCACTACCTCCACTCATCAAATTTCTCTCTTCCTCGCCATCGGTATAAATACTACCTCTGACACTCCTCCTCTTACTTATTCCACTACTATCATACCCATACCCTTTTCGCCCTCGCTGTGTAATCTGAGTGTCCTGCTCAACAACCGCCTTTGCCATCTTCCACAACATCCACGTCTGGCACGAGATCAACACCAGCAGGAGTAGAAGGACGATGAGAATGGCAAAGGCGATGAAGAGGAAGAGCACGGTTTCATCGTCGCGAGGAGAGGATGGGTTGAGGCTGCTGCTACCCATTGTGCTTGGCCTGTGTTGTCGATGAGAAGGAGGGGATACTCGCTAGGCGTGAATATGTGGAGCCGGCGATGAGTAAAGGGAAGGGAAGAAAAGAAAAGGAGTTGAATGATTTTGAGTTGTATTTGGTCCTCGGAAGTTTAGCAACTCCCGATTGCTGGGTGGGGGTGCGGACCGATTGATAGGCAACGTAACGCGTTGTTGCAGATCTGTTTCAGGGATACGAGAACACGACGGGAAGACCCATGTTGACAGTTCCCGTCCAGCGTTCAACGTTGGGGCCACGCAAGGGTCCAAAACGTTTAACCAGCATCCTGGGAGACAACATGCTCGTACAAGGTTCTTTCACGGATGCAGTGATGTAAATGGAGAGGAAGGAGTTCTGATCTTGTTGTTGTGATTGATGATAAAAAAGGAGAATCTGTACAAGATAGAACAAGGGTCATTATACTACTTCTTTTCCCCGTGACCGGAACTGGAACCCAGGCACCGTGCGCTATGCAATACACTGCGATATCGTTACCACCATTTATCCTATCAAACAAAGCGTTGAAGCCAGGTCGTCGAGTCGTAAGATAGCAAATGCCAGCGCCGGATATATCATGACAAACGAAACAATCTGTTTTCCAAAGTAATGTGTCCAAAAATATAAGGGAGAAGAAAAGACAAGAATACTGCTCTGCAGTGACAGCAACAACATAGGACCCAAATATGATCTGAACCTGCAAAGTGGTCAAGCGAACTTGCAATCATCAGCTACTGCACTCTATGCAGCAAGTGGCTCCTCTGCGTTGAGCTCCTCGTCTTCAACATTCTCGTCAACGCCGAAGCCGGAGTCCCATTGACGCCTAGAAGAGACCTTCTTCTTGCCCTTCTTTCCAATCTTGACCTTTTCGCTGGTCTTCAAGACCTTGCCATTAGCGACACGGTGGAGGTCGCCCACGCCTTGGGTCTTGACTTCAACACGCTTGAGCTTCATTTCTTGGACGGCTTGGAGAGCGTCCTGGTTGCGGCGCTTCAAGTCATCAGCAAGACGCTCATTCTGCTCCTGGAGTTGACGTTGCGAGACAGTGAGGGCGTCGATGGTGGCACGAGTGTCTTCTTCAGCAAGACGGAAGTGTTCCTTCATCTCCTCGATCTGGGCCTCCAGAAGTATAATGGTCTCGAGGCGAGCTTCACCTAGCAGACGCATCTCTGTGAGCTCAGTTGTACGCTCCTCAATCATCTCCTCGTACTCCGTAGTGCGCTTCGCAGAGGCATCTTGAAGGCTCTTGATGGTGGCCTCTTGTGTCTTGATGACAGCATTAAGGGCATTGACCTCGTTAGCGTGGGCGTCGACAATGTTCAGAAGCTCGTTGGCCTCGGACTCAACACGCCTTGAGAGAGACAAGTTCTCCTTGCGGTAGCCTTCGTTCTCCGCCTTTTGAACCGTTAGGTCCTCCTCAAGAGAATCGATCCTTCCCTGGAGGGCAGTCGTATCCTCAAGGTAGATGCGCTCCTTCTCAGTGACCTGATCGAAGAGATCATTTATCTCAGCTTGTTGCCGTTGGATCTGGTTGTTAAGGTCTGTGATGTTGGCCTGGAGTGAGGTGATGGTAGAGTTGGTGGAGTTCTCCAGCGCCATGTACTTGGTCTTCAGGTCAGCGAGCTGAGCAGCAAGGTTGGCGACTTGGACGTCACGATCCTGCTCGAGCTGATCGCGAGCATCGGTCATGTCAGACAGGTTGTTCTCAAGTGTCGCGATATCACTCTCAAGGCCGAGGATCTGCTGTTCCAACTGACCAATTGTGTTCTCCTTAGTCTGACGAAGCTCAGTCTCTGCATCGAGCTGGTTGTTCAGTTGAAGCTCGCGCTCATCGGCGTCTTCTTGCAGCTCTGCCAGAGCGGTCTCCTTCTCTTGTTGGAGTTGGAAAAGCTTGGATCGCAGCTCATTAGCCTGAAGGCCAGTGTCGTGGAGGCGGGTGGTGAGATCTTCGATCTTGTCATTCGCCTCGTCAAGATCAGCCTCGGTCTTCTCGCGTTGAGCACGTTCAGAACCTAGATTCTCTCGGGTGTTGGCAAGCTGTTCCTTGAGTTCAACGATGGCCTCGTTGAGATTTTCAATGGTGTTGGCGTGCTGGTAGACCTGCTCGATCTGGTCATCACGCTCGCCCTCCGCAGTCTCGCGGGCGGCGGTCTGCGCAGCCAGACGCTCTCTGAGAGTAGTCATGTCGGTGGTGATGTTATCGACATCGGTCTCCATGCGCGCAATACTGTCCTCCAACTCCTCGATGTAAGCATCTTTTTGCTTTACTTCGGCCTCGGCAGCATCGCGACCCTCCTGCTCAGCATCGAGGTTTGCCTCCAGAGCCTGGATGCGCTCGGTGTATTCCTGTTCCATGCGTGCGATCGTTTCGTGATGGTTTGTCTCGAATTCGGTTGCGGCGGCGGTGACGTTGTCGAGATCCACACGATACTTTTCGAGAGCTTCGCGTAGTCGTGCCAGAGAGACGTCCTTGTCTTGGTTCTCATCTTGCAGACCAGCGATTGCGCTGTCTTGTTCGGCGAGAGTGAGTTCCTGTTGGTTAGAAAGTTCCGTCAGGGCAGCGTTACGCTCCTCGAGATCAAGAATGGCGCGCGCCTTGTCCTCATTTGCCTTGTCAAGTGTGAAGACGTCTGACTCTAACTGCTTCACGCGCTCGTCTGATTCGCCCAGCAGGTCGAGAACACCCTCATATTGTCGTCGGACAAGCACTTCAGCCTTTTGAGAGACACTGATTTGAGAGAGCTGCTGCTTGAGCTCGAAGAAGAGGCCGCTGAAGAGCTCAGGAACCTTTTGAAGAAGTTGTTGGTTGGTAAGACCAACGGTGGTACCGGGGAAGAACTTCTCAATCTCAGCGCGAAGGTCCTCGAAACCATGGCGCAAGTCGGTCAGAATTTCGCTCGAAGAAGCACCAGCCTCAATGAAGCGAAGATTCTGAAGCTCGATGGTGATCAAGCGCAGCGCACCTTGGGACTCACCCAAGGCTTTGCTCATCTGCTTCAGCTCCCGCTCGTAGCGCTCGACGGCCTCGTCTTCGATCTTGTCCATTATGATATCCTCGCCTTCGGTGAGATTGTCACGGCTGAGTTGCGATAGAGATGGCAGGGATTCGAGTGTCATCTGGCTGGAAATCTCTAGCGCGCGGGAAGAGTACTTGCCAACGGGTGTCGGCTCCATGTCAAGATCTTGCGACATGTTCAGGTCGTCAGGGTTGACCATGACCATACCGTCTTCGTCATCCGATATGTCAACTGGTTCATTGTCGTCACCGTTGTACAGGGAAGAAGCGCGTAGCTCGTCAATCTGTTGGCGGGCCTCGTCTAGTTCCACTTGCAGGTCATTGGCGTCTGCGTCTGCGATGTCGATCTCGCCTAACCGGCGGGCTTCGAGGCGGTACTCCAGGTCCTTGATTTTGTCATCCTGGGCCTTGAGCTGACGACGTAGCTCCAGGAACATCCGCTTGTCCTTCTTCTGGTGGTCTTCGAAGTCGTTTACCTCCTGGCTCAGATGGCTTCGGCGGAGGCGGCGACGCGCGCGGCCATCCAGGACTTGTGTGAGGGGCGCAAACTGAACGCGGTTGCCGTTGTTCTCGACCTCGTCGACACGCTCAACGTGCAGCTGAGCTGGCATTGACATGCGGGCGCGGCGGGTGTTGGTAAAGCGGCTGCGGGAGGCACCGACACGGTCGAGATGGGGTGTCAGGCCAGGTAGCGGCTGTGTGGAGGCGGGTCGGTTGAACATGAGCTCGTCGTCGTCGTCATCGGCGGCGACTGGAGGCTCAGAGTGTCGGCGGTTGTAGCGGCGCGTGGTACTGGTGCTCTGCTCCTGGACGTGAAGGTTGTCTCCCCGCTGCGAGCGCGAGAAGGACTGGCGCATCTCTTCGGCGATCTGGTCCTCGTCATCGTCCTCGATGGTCTGGAGGCGCTTGGTGCGCTTGGTCTGCGAGAGCTCTGCTGAAGGAGACGCGGTTCGTTTTCCGACGGATGACATATCGTCGGTTGTCTGATTCTTAGACGGGCGGCCGCGTTTGCGTCGAGGAGCGTCACCGGGGCCCTCGTGGTGGTGCTCGGATGGGAGGCCACTGAGGCGTGCCATGGTTGAGCGGGTCGAAGGGGATTGAACTGTGACTGCCTTTAGTACGCGGTGCCTGACAAACAAACAACAAAGGCTTTGCGAGGCGGCGGCGGCGGCGGTGAATTGCTGCGACACGTCGTGTTGTTGGAGCTCGCGTACCTGGCCAAAAATTCGTCAACAGGGCAGGATCGTCCAATGGCCCGTGATTGACAACAGCGAACGGTTGCAGCTGGTGCCAGGGGAGGGTGCGGTGGGAATGGTTGTAGTGGGGGTATATGGAGAGAGAGAAAGGCAGGGCCAAGTTTTGATATATTCAAATGGGTTGGGTAGTGGGCGAAATGGGGTGGTTGGGGTCGCGGCTAGCTCTTTGCTACGTCAATGCGAGCTTGCGGTGAGTCGAGGCCCCTAGTCGTCCAGCTTTCACGCTAACCTCCGCTGACGTCGACGCGACTACCGCCGCCATCTACGCGTTTTCACCACACTAGCAATCTAACATCTGAAACAGGCCGTGAACCGGTTTGTTCTTTCCCAACCGCTGCGCAGACGAGCCTCTGTCGCGTCGCTATACACAGAGCCAGACGTCATCGCCACCTATTCACGTACTACAGTGCGCCTTCGAACCTCGAGCTAGCTGATCTTCATTGTACTAGAGTCTAGACGTGCAGGCAGCTGTCAGGGCAACAGACGGCCCGGACATGGACTACTATGCTTTTGAGGCGTGGGCCGATGCAATGGATCTCCCCATGCATTCTCCGATCACATCTCCAGCCACGTTTGCTATCACCGAAGCGCTGTTACTTCTTCAACAGGAAGTCACTCTCGAAAAACAACCCCTTCGTTGCGCTTGCAACTCCGTACAACCCTCCCAGAGGCCATGTATCCCAAAATTGCCGGTATGCCCAGTCATTCCACGTTTCCGTCTTCCTCACGCTTGCTCCCCCAGCAACGCCTTGCAGATCAACTTTCACTTTGTCGTAGACACTTGGCAAGCTCTCGGCATGGTACTTTCTCCGTAGCTCCATGTACTTCTTCTCGTCGTAGATGTCCCAGAACTCTTGCTCCGTGTAGTACGCATGCGCATACAGACATTTCATGCCGCCTAACTCGGTGACTTTGGCTTCAAAATCCCTGTTCAGCTTGATGAATGCGTGAGCGTCGCTTGGTCCCATGTCCCATATCCCCACGTCAAGCAGAATGTCGTCCTTGACATTGTTGCCTTGGGAGAAGCTTCGCTCCCCGAGAGGTGCTGATTTCACCGGACACAGCCAGAGCGGCCAAATGCCCGTCCTTTCGTCGGTCCATCTAACAAACTCGTCTGCTGCGTCATATGGTACACCATAGTCCTGAATGATTGTTCGGGAGGCGAGGCCCGATCGATGTAGGGCATGTACCATTGTCCGCGAATACATGAAGGGATCCAGCAAGAAGCGCGTAACACGATTGAAAGGCGTTACGAAGTACTTGAATGCGCGTAGTCCTGACCAAAAGACACCTCGGTCGTAGCGGAAGAGATAAGATTGAACAGGCACTAGTTCCCTGTATGTAGTCTTCTCGCTCTGTGTCCGCTTCAGTATTTCTTCCGCGTGCATATATAGCCAAGGATCTGTCGCTTTGTCGAAACTCTGGATTTTCCTATCCATTGGGGCGTCGGTCAAGCGGCCGATCATGATTACTCCGCTCGTCATCGAATACAGGATACCGTCCATGTAGTCAACCTCCAGGTCATTTTGATAGTGTCGCAACTGTTTGACGGCTTCGTTCGTTGAGCCGACTGGGATGTACTCCAACTCAACATACCGACAAGCATCAATAAGCTCCATTTTGAGCAGGGTAATGACGCCCAAGCTGCCGCAACTCCCCGCTGCTGTGAAAAACAGATCGCGATGCTCTTCTGCTGATGCCCATACTACCTCGCCGTTACCCAAGATAAGCTCGATGCCCGAGATGGTGCGGTCAAACAGTCCATACTTGTATGAACTGCTTTCGCCACTGGTACCAGCAAACCTGTCAACACTAGTTAGTCCTGACACGGAGCAATCTTTGTTTAGATCTCTGTAACTTACCCACCACCCACGGTAATGTTCGGAAGTTCCATAACGACCTTTGGCAAGAAACCTTTAGCCATTGTGGCTTCTACAAGCTTATCCATCGGCACGTTCGGCTCCACAAGAACCGTCTTCTGAAGCTCATCAAACTCTAGCACATGGTTAAGGGAACCAACGTCGATAATCTGATTGCGATCACGGGACGATTTCCGGGTTGATAGCGTAGAGCCATGATATATGCGAAACGGGGTTTTCGAGGCACTGAACCGGGCGACCTGCGATGCGAGTGTTGCTACTGTTGAGTTGTGTATGTCCATGGTGTGAATGTAATGATAGAATGCTATGTAACGATGTTGTTGGCGATTCGAGGATGAAGAGAACATGGCGTCGCATTACTTTTGATGTACACATAAGCGTAGGGCCGCCGCGCCTTCTCCACTACCCGTTTGATCCTGCTAAAGTCAATATCTGACCACTCGCGTCGGGCCAAGAACTACTTTTGTGCGGGGCAAAGGATCGATATATGTTGCTTTCTGGGGATTCCATATCATTGGAGATATCTAAGTTTGGTAAACGTAATTCAGAGCAGCCTGAATCGCAGTCGGACGCGCGAGTGTCGCTTTCCGTCTTGCGGACGATGGAATCGCGCGCTCCCATGGTGACCGGAAGCGCGGAAGACGATCCACTCGCTAAGGTCGCTGACGTACGGCGTTCAGAACGACTACCCAGTTCCACGGGTCTTGCTTGCGTATACTATACGACAGAAACGATCAATGGATGGCTGGAGGTGGCTGATAGACTTCTGGCTCATTTTTTCCGCGATTGCAGAAGCAGAAGCAAGGACTGGTGGTTTAACCTGGATTCGTGGGGCAAGTTCGACCCACTGCTAGCGCAACTTCTTCAGCCTCATCAGCCACGCATCAAGCAGGGAGCCAATACTAGGAGCTTTGCACTCACAATCGCATCGCTGCAGTTGGCTCTACACGATCTTTCCGGATGGAGCAACACAAAGCTACTGTAGAGACAGTCCGCTCTCGCATACAGCATTTCTACAACACCAAAACCGGGTTCCGAGTCTACCATGGCAGCACCAATTCCACTCGCCATGCTAATTTCGACCAAGATTCCATTGTCGATGTCAGCTCCCTCAACCACGTTCTTTCCATTGACAGAGAGAAGAGAATAGCGCTTGTCGAACCCAATGTCCCCATGGATGCCTTGGTCAGAGAAACCATGAAAGCGGGCTTGCTGCCTCCAGTTGTCATGGAATTTCCAGGCATTACCGTAGGAGGAGGTTTTGTGGGCACAGCAGGAGAAAGCAGCAGTTTCAAGCACGGCTTCTTCGATCGTACTGTCCTAAGCGCTGAAGTGGTCTTGGCAGATGGCACGCTTGTCACGGCTTCTCAGACCGAGAATCAAGAGCTCTTCGAAGGTCTGAGAGGTAGTTTTGGAACCCTCGGGGTACTCACATTGGTGGAATTGCAGCTCATCCCTCTGCAAAAGCTAGTCGAGGTCACCTACCACCCAACATTTTCCTTTGAGAATGCCACAGACAAGATGCAATACCACACCACCGACCAAAGGAACGATTACGTTGATGGGGTCTTATTCTCCAAAGGCACCGGAGTCATAGTCACAGGTCGCCTCGTTGACGCAGAACATACGCCTGGGCTACCTATTCAACGATTCTCTAGGCCCTGGGACGAATGGTTTTGGATACGCGCGAAGGCGCTTGCATCTAAGGGTATTATTACAAAGGAACTTGTTCCGGTAGAAGACTACCTGTTTCGTTACGATCGCGGGGCCTTCTGGATGGGCATGTATGCTTACAAGCAGTTTATGGTCCCTTTCATGCGGTTCACACGCTTCTTGCTGGACTACTTCATGCACACACGAATCATGTATCACGCGTTACATGCCTCTGGGTATACGGACCGTTTTATAATCCACGATATCGCATTCCCGGCGGCAAACACTGCATCGTTCTTGGATTACGCGGACCAATCGTTCAATATATATCCGATCTGGTTGTGTCCACTGCGACAGGATGGCAGAAGCTCTATGGGACACCCTAAGCAGTTCGAGGGTCCAGTCGGCGGAAAGCAGATGGGTGCATGCGACGGTAAATATATCAGTGTTGGAATCTGGGGACCATATCCATCCAGCGAGATTGAGTATGTCCGCGCAAATCGCGAAATCGAAGCAAAGATGCGCGAGCTTGGTGGACTCAAATGGTTATACTCGCGTGTCTTTTATACTGAAGACGAATGGTGGCAAGTCTACGACAAGCACGGGTACGATGCTCTCCGTAGCAAGTACAACGCAGATTCCCTGCCAAGTATATGGGACAAGGTCAAAGATAGGGGAAGAAAGGAGGAATTCGGTCCAGGTCTGAAGGGTATGTTGAAGCGGATCGTGAAGAGCAATGACCTGTTGAGTGGGCTATACGGCATCTACAAGGCGGTCAAGGGCGGAGATTACATGTTGAAGAAGAAGGTTTCCTAGGAGAAACTGGTTGAATGTTCGCTGTATGTTTCTCGGAATTGCATGTAGAACGATTTCGGTTAGCGCCATCCCTCAAACGCATCGCTACTTTCCCTATCTCCCCTCGCCTCACCTACTCTTTGCCTTCCCCCTTTCCGCCAATTACAAAAACCATTTTCTCTATTGCAAATAATGGGTTTTTGATGGAACGCACGATTGTGATCGTCACGGAAGCCTTGCTGCCGTCTAGGAATAATGATGACGTCTTAGCGGTCGGACTCCTTCTGCGATCAGGGCGCGGGAATTCCAAATTCTTAGCGCAAATCAACGATCAACACCACGGACACGGCAGACGTGCTCAATGACATCTCAACGTGAATGTATAAGCAACAACGTTTGGGCAATCTCGGCATCGAGACCTTCGAAAATGACGCCTTTGTGTCCAATCACAGCGCATCTTCATCCTCGAACCTCGAAATCGTTCCGACTATACATGCCCATGCAGGTTGTGTACCACTGGTACTTCCGGACACCACCACGAGCACATGGGCAGAGGTAATGAACGATAACTTGGGCTGCAAGGATTCCCTGCGTGTCCGCCAAAACTACCGCTCAAAAGCACAAAGTGGCTGACCAACCCGCAGCGTGAGGAAGCTGTCCGGTGAGGCTTCCCGTTATCTTAATACGTCCTACGCATGTGCTGTTGACGTCTTCTAGAACGGAAGATCGCAATGTACCCGCTTGTGGTAGCTTCCGCTGGAGTGGGAAAGTAGTCTCCACATACTAGAGCTAGCGCTCGAAGAGCTTCATCGATTACTCAATTCAGCCTATGATGCCATAGGAATATCCGCTGCTAGGCCGAAGCTGCGCCCGATTTGAGAATTTACACTCTGGTACCCCACGATTTCACAGTTTCGGATGTTGTCTTGCCGCATTAGCTGCCGATTGAACATGCAAACGGTTTCTCACGGTACTTTGACCAAAACGCCGGTAAGTGACTATTGGTTGCACAACGTCAATTTGGATGGCGAACCGCTGGATAACGCTATGGAATCTTCCGATCGACGAGTTCGTGCGCTATGACTTTACTGATGGCTCCTATTTGGAAGGGCCGGAAGGAAAAGGCAGCTAGTCGCATGCTTACACGGCCACGTACTATATAGTCAGGCAGCCACATTTCATCGCGGTGAAGGTAAGCTCTATTCAGGTCGTGTTTCACCTAGTCAATTGAGCGAATATTTCTTTTCTTTCTTTGTCTCCTCCCCTGGGTAGTGATTACTCCATATTACGCACAACCATGGCTCCAGTCAAAGCAGTTTTACCCCTTGCCCTCGCTGGTTTCGCGGCCGCGAAGCAATGCTCGACCTTCATGATTGAGACGTCGATTAGCTCGAGGCAAGGACAGTTCAAGGAAGTGCCCGTCGAAGGCAACCTCGAGGTTGGCGCATTCGTTGCTCGATTTAATCAATTCGGCAAGAATTACACAGCAGAGCTCCTTGAGGGTTACCAAACGTTGGAGGGTACCTACAATATCTCCGCGCAGTACTGTAAGCCAGACAGTGGCAACGGCAAAACCATCCAGCTCTTGAGTCACGGCATTGGTTTCGACAAGACATACTGGGACCTCGAGTACGACAACTACAACTACAGCTATGTTGATGTGGCCCTGGCTGCTGGCTACAGTACGCTCGCGATCGACCGTCTAGGTATCGGTCTATCTTCTCATGGAGACCCATTTAACGAGTAAGTGGGAAACGCAACTCGTTCTGCATAGTTTACTGACCATTCTCTTTTCTTATCAGGATCCAAGCTCAAGCTGAAGTTGAAGCTCTCAACTCTGTCACTACGCAACTGCGCAAGGGCGAGATCCCAGAGATTAGCTGCGCATACGACAAGGTCATCCACGTTGGTCACTCCTTCGGTAGTGTCCAGTCCTACTGGCTGTCCGCTCTCTACCCTGAGAACACGGACGGTGTTATCCTTACTGGTTTCTCTGTAGCCGGACAATTCCTGGCCTACATTACTGCCGGATGGAACCTGCACAGCGCTCGCCTTAACCAGCCTCTGCGCTTCGGAAATTCCTCGAACACCGTCGTCCGCGCTATCGCTGACCAGTATGATGTGAGCGAGAACGTCGTCAGTGGTCTTCAGAAGATCCTCGCAGCCGCTGGTGTGGACCTGACCTCTGATGAGGTATGGAACGAGGTCGCGACCACCGAAGTCCTCGACCTGATCAACGGTTACAACAAGACCGTTAACACCCTCAACTACCCCTCTGGATACTTGGCACACTCCGACCTCACTGCCTTGCAGTACGCTTTCCTCCAGCCTGGCAACTACGACGTTGGCCTAGCTCTCGTAGCCGAGAAGACCAAGCAGCCCGTCACCACCGGTGAGCTCTTGACCATCGCTAGCTCGCCCAGTTCATCTCCCTTTACTGGCCCCGTCCTTGTCATCACCGGTGAAAACGACGTACCGTTCTGTGGAGGAAACTGCTACGGTCAAATCATGGGTACAAACACCTCCAATATCCCCGAGGGTGTCGCCATGGCTTACCCATCAGCCTCTGCTTTTGAGGCGTACATTCAGCCCAACACTGGTCACGGCTTGAACTTCCATTATAACGCCACCGCTGGTTACCAAGTCATGCAGGACTTCTTGGCAAGCAATGGTCTTGCTGCGCAGTAAACATCTCAAGCTTTGCACTCTGTCGCTTTGACTCGTCGCTGCGCTTCCGAGCGGATTAAAAGCTTTTGAGAGTACGACATAGCTAGAGTTAGCGGCTAGTAAATGAATACGTAATGTTTTGTAATTCATGTATACAATGATTGTTTGATGATCTTTTTGTGCTACGTCTTTGTTATTGCTTACTCATGACCGTGCTTGTTGTAAGTCACAATCGGTACGTACTCTAGGGCATTTCCACCGGCCAAACGCGAAATTAGAATTTCCAATTCCTGACCAAAATGCTTCAAGCACAGATCCTCGACTCTGTCGAAATTGTATGAGGATTGAGTGCAAGCGCGGGTGACCAAATGCTGATGAAGAAGAGCCTTGTTGCTGACTTGCAGCTTTCTAAGGTGGTAACCGGTTAGCTCCGGATGCACAACAGCCTCAACCGAGGCGAAAGTACATGGGGCCATGACGTTAGCAGCAGCGCCCTACATGTACTGCATACTCTATTGCTGGTTACCAAAGACTTATTCAGGACGAAATAATACCGGTCACGTTCCATGCGTGCGGTCTCAACACCGACGATGTCGACGGTGATCCACTTCGGGCATGCACGATGAGCAGACTACGGGCGGTAACGCGGGGGTACTCCGCGCAGGTAACCAGTTTTGTCGTAGTTGGGATGGAGACAATCCGGTCTGCTGGTTAGTCATGGCTTTCATAGCATTGAGGCTGCAGAATTCCCTCATGAAGATAGTAGTCAGCAAGCTGCGCGATGTAGAACTCCACTGCAAGCTCCAACCAGATGTCAGGTTGAACCACAGTATACGAGGCCAGGCTTGCGAGCCAAGGCCGAAGATGCATTGGCACGAAGCAGTGGACACATGGACTGGGCTCTGAGCGGGATGCAAGAGTTGACAGGTAGAAGAGGAGGACTTCGAGGTATAAAGGGAGGTTTGCACCGCCTGTAAACAATCAGCCATCGCATCGCTATCGAATACTTCCCAGACTTCAATAGCATAGCTTGCCTATCCAATTCTATCGCTAGCCCTCAAGATGAAGCTCGCTTCTACCATCGCCCTTGCGGCTCTTACGCTTCTCAACACCGTTCGCGGTGATGGTACGATAGTCAAATAATACATATCTTCCAAAAACTAACATATGTCAGCTGTACCATGGGAGCGCATTGACAAAGACGACGCGGTAAGTTACCATCCCGCTTTTCAACCTATACTATAATCTGACGTCCAACCTAGCTACTCCTGATTCTCGATCTGCAAGTCGGTCTCTTCCAACTCGCCAGAGACTGGGATCCAACCCTCTACAAGCAAAACATCATGGCACATGCCGAGCTAGGCAAGGTCTTTGACATCCCCGTCATCCTAAGTACGTCTGCGGATCAAGGTCCCAACGGTCCTTTGCCCAAGGAGATGTTGGAGATGTATCCCGATGCGCCGCTCATTAGACGTCAAGGCGAGGTTAAGTAAGTGATTTCTGCTTCGTTCACCTCCTTTTATTACCTAGCGACTCGAAAATACGTCCATCGCTGCGCATCCAACTAATACATCCCCAGCGCCTGGGACAACGCTGATTTCAAGGCCGCTATCCGCGCGGCAAACAAAACCCAAATCATCGTCGGAGGCATCACTACAGACGTCTGCACCACCTTCCTCGCCCTTGCCCTCCGCGCAGAAGGCTACTCTGTTTTTGCCAACGTCGAAGCCAGTGGTACTTACTCGGAGCTCGTGCGCGACACAGCAAATTCGCGCATGCAAGCCGCAGGTGTTCAACTTGTCTCGCTCTTCTCCATCGTATGTGATTTGATGAGGGACTGGCGCAACACTCCCGGTGCGAAGGAGGTACTGCCATACCTGGACAAGTACTTGCCGGTTTACGGAATGGTGGCAAGGGGACATGCTGCGGCTGTGGACAACGGAACGGTCATTCCTGGAGAGATTGATCTCATCACTGGAGAGAATGGGACGATTGTCATTTAGAGTGGCGTGAGTGCTTAGATGGTGGATGATGTAGGTGGACGAAAGGCGGATACTGGGGGTGGGATGCGAACCACAAGAGCGGGTGGAGAGGAAGAAAATTTCATGCCAGATTAGCGTACGTACAACGTCAATATCAGAGATGTCAAAGCATAAGCATTCAGTGCCTAGTTTAGATATGTTCATTCACCACCACTTGTCTTTTGCAATCAAGCATGTCTTGCAGAGCGTTTGACGGGTTGTGCTCGACACATCGTACGAATATAGCAACGAGGTCTCTTATCACTACCGTGAGCAACAAGTCGTTCTTTCCGACCGAAACACGGTGGCTGTTGCCTCGATGAGGTACTCAGAGTTGAATATTGAGGAGCGATGTTCTCATGCTTGCTCTCCATCTATGTATCGCTCCATGGCATCATCGGCACACAGCTCGTTCACACTGTCAACTCCAATAAGCTACCGCTATCGGTTCATTGTTCAGTTAACCACATGAGCCGATTATGTCACTCCTAAACAACAAAACTGCCTCCAGCAGGTATAGCACGCTGTGACACAACCGAACACCGGCCAGATACTCCTCCCTCCTTTGCTGTATGGCTTATGTTACGCAACGAAAAAGTCGACAGATTCGAGTTACCGAGCAAACACAGACACTGTATAGTTTGTAAGCAGTATATGTGCAATTACTGGACTGAAATGACCGAAGGTTGCCGTGCTTCTCGTGTTTCCAGACTTGCTCAATTGGTACAATGGACACTCGGGGTTTGGGCCGGCCGCGGTAAAAATAAATGTCCTGCCGTTCGATCCGATGATACCCCCGACACGAGAACGGAATGTTATACTGAAAAGAAGGGCCAAGAACTGCTGACCGAATGTATACCACAACCGCATCTCTGGCGAAGATTCTCAGAAGGTCCAATCGAGCCGTTAGTCAACATAACACAGCGGTTAGCTGTCTCCAAATCAACCATATACCTACCACTAAACCCGAACCCTTTCGCAAGAAAAAATTGATGTTGTTTCTGCGGCATGGTATGGTTCAAGGAAGAGAAGAGCAACCTTACAAGGATGGCACCCCTGAAAGAATGTCACGATGGAAGAGAACATCACGTCGAGCTTTGGGCCGCAAAATCTGACAGATAGAAGGGTCGAGAGTTGAGATGCAGAATGGAAGTATCGGGACGGGCGAGTGGAAGCACATTCCTAACAGAAGGCCAGAGCGGATAATTCTGGGGCAGTGCGAACGCCAGAAAATATAGATTCTAGGAGAGAGGTATTGAAGATGGATCCAGGCTATGTAAACATTTGGAAAGAGCTCGAAGAAGGACTTGAGAAGCAATACTGCAATGTAGTAGCACCATGGAATGTTAGTTACGAAGAAAGTAACCCGTGGGTCCGATTCTGGAGTGGCAGCGAGCGTAAAGGACTCGAGATACCTTATCACAAGGCACCCTACCGTCTTTGAGCAACGGCTGCTGGTATGGGGTTCCAATATTACGCTATGTTTCACAAAGACAATGATTCCGTTGCCGACATGCTCAAAACATCCACTACTTCCACTTTGATAATCGATATCTACCGTGGCCCTCGCCCAAGATATAGGTATCGTGCCATTTTGCGATATGATATCAACCGCGCATGCTGCTAACCGGTATACAACCCCACCAAGATGAAACACCACATGCCTCAATCCTGACCTCTATCAACCACAAGCTTTCCGCGGCATTTCTTAGCCATGGAGATCCGTTTCGGAAGCTCAAGCCATGCGTTTCGCGAGGAAAAGGTAATCCACGACTCCAACTGTTTGGCCTTCCGCTCGCGTTCCCGCGAAAATTTCTGTACGCTTAAATAGTGGTGCGCGGAGAAGACGCCGTGTTCGACATCTGACGTGACAGGTGAGACTTGAATGCTGAGAAAAGGCTATGCCGGCGATACACAACAACACCACGAGGTAACTCGGTGTTCGTATCACTCGCGCAACAGTTTGGTCCAGAGCCCTCCAGAGCGTTCGCGCTTTCAACACCAAGGCTCAAAAAGAACGGTAGGCTATACGAGATATCACACGACTCCGTTGGGCAATGAAAAAAGAAAAGAGTATTAATAGCAGGTGCTGTGGGGAAGGACCGAGGATGTTTGCCTTCGTTCTAGCCTCAGGTACGACTCGGGAAGACGCACGCGGGAGAAGGAAAAATAGGCGTGCTAGAGCTAGAAAAGGGTTGGTACCGTATGCAGACGTCCGTGTGCGAGAGTAACGTTTCGCAGTCCGTGATAGCCCCCTTGTTTGTGAGGTGGTGCGAGGCGAAGCGAGCGGAGTGAGGTCCGCTCTGTGAGAAGGAGAACAAAACTTGCAAGAGCAACGACAAACGAGCAAGTTCGTCATCGAACAGGAAATGTGGATTAGCTAATGAGGTGAGCATCACCAGCATCATCCATCTATCCAAGCCGTAGTAATGATGCTAGAGATCTGCGGGGACTCCGCTAGCTCCAACTCATTCCCAGCCGTGCAGCTGCGCCTCCAGTGCACCAATGACCTTGCAATCTAACCTAAACCTTCCAATGAAGACTACCAAGTCACCAAATATTTCATCCCAACCTCTTTACAGACAGAGCCGCCGTTCGTATACTGCTCAAACCAGTGCTCATCTCGGCTAAAGCTACAGCAGAAAGGCGCAGCGCGGGACCCCTGGGCGGTCGCTGACCTAGAACCTGGTCTGCCTCCCGCTTAGACCCCCGGCGAGATGCTACTGTGCGAAACGGCCGGTCGTGGTGTGGGCGTAGCTGATACAACAGCTACGCTGAAGCAGAACGGGGTGATGATAGGAATTTGCATATAGACTGGGCCTCTGCTGCGCGCATTCAGATTTTTGTCTGCCGTTTCTTTCGAGTGATTCGAAGTAATCTAATTCGTGTATACTGCTTGTAGTTGTCGCAAGTGCATATCATCAGCACCCTTTCATAACCACCAACAACAACAGCAACACCGCACTCCCCTACCCAACTACTGCTTAATCTGCATCGGCTCAATACACCAGGCCTCCAGATAACGACCAACCTGAGCGTGGTAATCATACGGCTTATTATCAAGCAACCCGCTTACATTGCGCTCAAGGCCCAGTCCTTGGTTCTGGTATGTAATCTTAGCCACCAAGCGCAAGTACCCCCGAGACAACAGCATTAACGGTCCGAACAGATACAAGAAAACCACAACTGCTGCGCCCCTTCCCCTCATCTTGGTATAAACGTCACACCGCGTGGCTTTTCCAGCGCAAGGGAATACTAAATATACAACCGACTTTCTCAATCGCTACGAGAAAAGTCCAATCACTGCAGCAAACATGTTTGCCAAACTCTCTACATCGCTTATCGCGACCCTTATCATATCAACCACACTTGCGGCGCCTACACAAACACATTGCCGATGCGAGATCGTCAATGATATCCCATCATCACCGGCTCCTGCATCAGCTGCATACACACCCTCGGCTGCTCACTGGTCGCCCGCAAATACCCTACCAAGTCCCGTGGCCGCAATAAATGTATGCGCAAGCCTAGGATCCAAACTGGAGAAGTTGCAGCACACTGAACCCGAGATCTACGACTCGTATATGCGGGGAGCAGTCAAGGATGCTCAGAAGCCATTACCAACGTCTGTGTTGATGAGCAATCCAGAAATGGAGGAAGATGATGACGCACAATCGACATCTTCGCGGCCACAAGGGAGGATACTATGTTATCAAGAAGTTCGATCATCGCCAACCGAGTTCCACAGCTCGTTTGTGGGGCTATGGGCGCTTCAAATTATCGTTGTGTCGGCGGTATTGGCTTGTGTTGCTGAGGGTGTGCATTTGGGCAAGCGATGGTAAGACACCACCCATCTTCAACTGATTGAACTGTATCACATACTAACTACATTTCCAGGATGGAGAATAAGAGCGCTCCTGAGCCAACATGCCAAAAACACAGCAGGTTACGCTTATCGGGGGCGGAAAAGCGTCTCCTAGCCATTCCTACTGGTCCCCAGCAAGCAGACTTGGTGTGCAGCCCGGGCGCGGAAAAGAAGCTACGAGCATACGAGACAACACGATACTTCGTCACGCAGGCGTCGAGCGGAAGGAGGGAGTTCATTGCATATGATGATGATAGTGATGATGAGGCAAACAGGCCTGTGATGTAGTATTACCTACATCACGGCCTTAATGAATGTATTATGTTGCACTTTCCACTTGTACATGTTTACTATGCATGCATGTTCCAGCGATGCGACAGCGTGATGTAAAGTGACGCCGTACTACACGTCCAGACGAATAACTGGGTCTTTTCTAACCGTTGCATGTCATGGGGTTTCACCCGCCATGACATTTGCGGAGAAACCTCAGCAACCTTTCTTCCATCGCTTCTCAAGAATGCCCCGCACCCCAAGTTTTGCCTAGGGAGACACGCCGGGTGCCTATGCGACAGCATCGTAACATCCTTCATCCTTCATCCACCAACCCCCCTTCCTCTTTTCGTGCATCCGAACACCCACCTCCTTCGTGTAATAATGTTTGATACAATGACATTGCACGGCAAAGTGTGCGACAAGATGTTGCGATAAGAAGAACAGTAAACCCGGTCCACAAACCGGTAAAGAGATTGGGTACCGTAAAGGAAGAGCAGAACCGCTATAGCAAACAATCTACATACAGGTCACCCGGACGATGCATCGATCCAATCGTGGCAGGGCGCAAACGGTCGAACCAGGTGGGTGGGCGCAAGGACGCACGGCCGCAATGGACGAAGTGTCGCGATCGGGAAACACATGGAAGCATCTAGTCATACCTACCAGAAAGAGAACTACTACTAATATACAAACAGTGGGGTATCGCAAGGGTGGAAAGAGGAATTAGTTGTTGCTTGGTAGTAGGAAGGTGTGTCGCTTGGAAAGAGTCAGGTCGCTCGGGTTGTCGCTATGGGCATCTCGATAGATGTCATCATGCGGAACAGAGTCCTGGTATGGGTCCATGTATTATCGTTACAAGTCATCGTAACAGGTCATCGCAGTGGGCTGATTCGCAGCTGATGGTATCGTAATGGGATAGTCGCAGAAGGGAAGAAGGTTGCTGGCATAGCATTCCAGATGGGTACCAGTATTAAGGGTTTGTTTTATCGTAGTTGGCAATGGTAAGGTTGCTAGGGTATCGCGTGGGGGTATCGTAGTCGTATTAGGGCGTTGTCGCAGTAGGCCAGGAGTCCGCATTCACATCACCAGGATGCTTGAGAACCGAGAGGTCTAGGTGGAAGCCGTACATTAGAGTTCGTATCGAGGAACTGTGGGTACAGTCGTACAGGTGAAGACCACAAGATTGGTCTCCGGGAATGGCGCGCGTAAAAGAAAACAGGAACAGGATGTCGAACGCCGTAGAGAAATGCCGTATCCAGGAAAAGCGCTAATGTGACGTCGTAAGTGTATCGTAGAAAGGACAAAGTTTTGGTTGAGGGGAGCCGCCGGATCCCGCTCGCTGAACTGGTGGAAGTCGACAGAGTCAGGCTCACATGATGGTGTGGTAACCCTTTTCGTTCATGACGTCGATCCAGAAGGCATCATGGCCCTCATCGGACTGGCGCCATGTCTCCTTGATAAGCTGAATCATCTTGCGAAGGGGCTTATTAGGTAGCCTAAGGGCGAACTCTTGCAAGCGCCTAATGACGAACTCGCGAGCACCAACAATCTCTGAGTCATTGGCCTGGACATCAAAGAAGTCAATCGATGAGACGAACTTCAGCTCAGAGGCAGCAACGACGAGCAGAAGAGGCTGAATACAGAATGTACCAGACGAAGAGGGCAGAGACTGAAGCGAGCCGATGATGTGCATCGCAAGAGAGTTGAGCCATAACTTCATGTCGGTATCCTCGTACACTGTCTCAAATCGTGGGGCTGGGAAGTCAAGGTTCATGTTGTCGGAGCCCTTAGGCTTGTCTGATCCCAAACGCTTGCGAAGAATGGAAGGGAAGACGCGGTAGATCTCCAACAAGCCAGCAAGACGATATGCCTCAGCAATGGTGACGAAGTGTTCCTTAGGAGTACGTTCATCACCCGTGTCAATGACCTGGTCAACCGATGGATAATCGACAGCTAGAAGGTCTTCTTCGAGTGATGCGGCGTTCTGAAGGTTTTCCTGTCGTCGACGGAGGTCCATAGAGGATTCACGGTCCATTGAGCGCTCCTTACGAACCAGGCGACCGACCTCAGCGAACAGGAAGTGAATCATAGGTGCGATGCCTGTCCAAGGATGAGGAACAATCTTGCCTTGTGGTCCGCGTGCAGCAGGAGTGGTCTTCTTGGAGGTGATGCTCGGTCGCAGTCCTGACTTGGGAGAGAAACTCATTGCGTCTTCTGTTACGAAGCCCATGAGCATCTCCCAATGGATCAAGGATTCCTCAAAGAACTGCGCTTCACGCTCGAACTCGATTCCTCCTGACCGGCTGAAGAGCTTAGGAAGGATCAGATCCCTTGCGAGAGATAGGTACTCTAGTCCAAGTGCGTTGCTGTCGTGCCATGATGTAGTGAGACCCAGTAGCATGATGCTCAAGAAAGTTTTGGTCGTGCTTTTGTGGTCCCTTTGTGCAAGTGGGAGCTCTGCTTCCAATGCCTCACGAGCCTTGCGCTGTAGCTCAAGGCCTGTTGCCGCCATGTTGGGGAAGGTGTTAGCCAGGTGCGCGGCAGCCATGGATTGGATCGCATAGTTGATGGAAGGACACTCCTTGTAGATGCGGCCAATGGTAGTCCGGAAAGGATTAAGAACAGAATCAAAAGAAGAAAATACACCACAAACGTCCTTGAAGTAATGCTGGACGAGCAGCGACTCTACATCATCCGGTGAGGATGGGTCTGGAGAAGGACTTGGAAGACGATACAAGTCGAGAAGCAATGAGCGCGAGAGCCTGGGGCTGGATTCCCGTGTTGAATCTCGTTCCATTGTAGGTAATGACGAGGAAGTCATGTCTTGCTTCTGTGAAAGGTCTTGCATGTCAAAGGTAAGGTCCTCCAGTGATCCAGAGTCGAAGTCGATGGTCTCAAATGGGTCGAAGTTGAAGTCTTCGTTGGGCATTTGCATAGCATCGGCGAATCCGTCAAGCATGATAGGATCCATGTTGTTAACATCCTCCATGGGGAAGGGCTCGTACTCGCGGGGAGAGTCACCATCCTCGGTAGAGGACTCGTGTATTGAGGCTGGTTCCTCGAAGCTCGGTGGAGATGGGATTGCTGATGAAGTCTGTGTTGTTGAGAGTTGCTGTGTAGGGGTGATGTTCTTCCTGCCTGCAGGGAGTACGGCAGCCAACGCAGCCTCTATGCCGCTGGCGACATTTTGGGGAAGGGGAGATTTGGCAGCCGTAGGGACAGCAGAGGTGGCGTCAGGTGTCGATCTAGGCCTAGGAGAGGTGGACTTGGACTGGGCAGGGTTGAAGACTTCATACTTTGTCGACCATTTCAGAGTCTTCTCGTAGCCAGGGCATGCGACGTTCCTTTTCTTGCACTGCAAGCAACCGGGAGCGGTCTCGTCACACTTGAGCTTTACTATTGTTAGCAAGTGGCCAACACGGTAGGCAAAGACGTAGGATTCTTACCCTCTTGAGCTTGCATCGACCACATCCGTTCCTGGATTTGGTCTTTTTAGCCTTCAGATCTCTCGCCAAAACCTTGTCTTGAGCCAGTGTGGGCATGTTGAGAACGTGGGTAGACTTGGTGAGGGGGAGAGGTCTGGGAATGTCGAACGACAATGGGGTGAGATTCCCGGTGTGAAGTAACAGGACTTAAGATGCGGATCCAGACAATGCGGAAACGACCCTTCAAATGCGCGTGACGGCGCAGTGACAGACCCGATGGTTCCCTTCGCCTATCATTAGACTGGGGTGGACCAAGATAGCAGCTGATAAAAAGGTGTCGCTGGTGTGGTTAATGCAGGGAGTCCAAGCCTAGATGCCGAGCTTCGGCCTTTCAGCAGTCTAGTTTTCCCCGATGCATCCGTATCATGCATCGGAGTGAGGCTGATTGGCCAGCCACTTGAACTCGCACTGACGTTTTCCGCTTTTAAACCCCTCTATGGGAGGACGCCCGCAGAGCGGAAAAGTTGGACATGCGATGGATAGTTTATCCGCATCGCCTGGAATTATCATCTACAGCGGGCTCGTGAAGGAGATTATGGCTGAAAAAGCATCATGAGCATGTTGAGAGTCTGGAGATAAGCCTGATCAACGGCTACCCCACAATGAACCAGAAGTGGGATGAAAGAAGTGGAATTGATAACTGTGTGTGGTTAGCGCTGGCGCTTGGCTCCACTGGCGGCATCATCTTGCTTCACGATACCTCAACCCAAGATAAAGCCACGTCTGCGCGCATGCCCCATGACGATGTCGGAGCGTCAACCAAGGCAGTGTCCAGGCCAATCCGTATCAGTGCATGCACACATCGGTATGACTCTGAAGGAAGAACCGCCTTTGTGACCGCCTCGTAACGAAGGGACCTATCACACAAGCTGCCTCATGCCCTCGTAATCAAGGTGTAGCACACGAAGGTGTAGGGACCGTTATCTTTTCCAAGGAGGCTCTGCTTGATCGGCAGTTGCCAACTGCGCTACTGCACTGCTTGTCGAGTTCTTCCCTTGCTCGGCGCCAGGCTATCGGGCTCTTGTTAAGCAATTGCATATCGCTAGTGGCTTCGTGACGAGGCACGTCGCGAGCTTCTGTAGAGTTCGGCAGCCACGACTACCGAGTAGTTGATACCCCGCAAACTCGATACGATGGCGGTAAGGGTGACAAAAGCATCGTTGCAGAAATCCTGGGGTAGAAATCTGGGGACGGTGCATTCCAAAGTGCGCGATGTGTAATGCCAAGCTTGACATCGTGAGTTCTCGTCTGGGGAAGTCCTGCGCTAGAACACTAATTCCCCCGGAGATGCACGCAATGATGGCCCGTCCGCAGCTGATCGCATCCGACGGAAAATTCTTCATGATGCCGGGAGGTTGAACGACAGTATTATCTTCAGCCACGCAGCTCAACAAACGAACGATAGCATCCGGAATGTATTCCGAGACGGTTGCTGGGAGCGATAAGCCTAGAATGCTACTACTGCACGACATGCGATGGATATTTATGTCCGGCATATAGGGGCGCTTTCCGATGTCAAGATGAATAACGTGGTTCGTGTACGGCCCCATTATGACTTGACAGTATGAATCCGTGTACGTGTATGGGTGACGACGGCATACGAACGTGAGACGGAGAGGATACGACTGGACTCGGCCTGTTAGCACACTCTGTGGTTCACACCAAGACTGCTATAGTCATGTATCACCAAAGACAACACATGCTGCGCGAGTGATGCCATTGCTGCCTCATTTGTGTAAAAGTTTTAACATTGGTTTTTCACTATCTTATCTTCCTATCATCCACTCACGCATCCAAGCAACCCCTACCAACAGTCATCCACCCAAGTTCTCCATCAGAAGCTTATGTACAGTCCATTCCCCCAAAACAGTTTCCGCGTCCCCTCACTTGGGAGTTCGTTGTTAAAAGTGCAATAGTCCGCCCATATCCCCAGGGCTAATCGTTTACCTGACCCTTTCGCAATGAGAAAACAAGAAAAGCAGAAGCGGAAGAGGACGAAGAGCGCTCATGTGTATTCGTGAAAGGGAACCAACAACAACAAAATGCAACCAAAAGTCGACAAAGTCGGCTGGGGTATCCGCTACCATGAGGACGTTGAAGCTCAGGACTGGCGGAGTAGAGATATCTTCATCTCCCTTCGATCCGGTCCAGCGGAAGAAGTAGAAAAAGAAAAATATTGAGTGGCAGCGGCCAGGGTGAACAGCTCGCTGCTGGACTAGAAATTAAGGTATGCTCAAGTGTGCAGATGCAAACGGAAAGTTTTGTACACCTTGGAAGAGAACCTCAGAAGAGTAAGAGAGAAAAGAAGAGAAAAGAGGTCAAGGAACAAAAGGTATCCCTTTACCGTAAGAGACTCAGATGCCATCCCTACATGGCATTAGCACCTGGATACCTCGATTGATTCGACAGCCCAGGTCCTGGTCCCATCATAGTAGCAGGAGGTATCATCATGCCTCCACCACCTCTTCCTCTGCCACCACCAGGGCCCCCACGTCCTCGACCGCGACCGCGACCCGCACCAGGAATCATAAAGTCGGGGTTAGCAGCGTTGGCTTCAAGGATGACGTCTTCCTGTCGCATGGGTCTACGTGGGCCTGGGAAAGGCGCAAATTGACCGGCTGCAGCACCCATCTCGGGTCGCCAGTTGGGGTTGACAGGACGTTGTGAGACGGAGGTGAAATGTGAGGCTTCACTCGCGGCAGGTGAGCGAGCGCCTTCTGGGAGGTCGTCGTAGGAACTGTTGCGTGGGAGATTGGTGTCGCTGGAGTTTGTTGTTGAGAGGAAGTTGGGGTTGGGTGGAGCGAAACCACCGGGCATGAGAGAGCTCGGTAGGGGTGGAGGTGCTTGAGCTTGTGCGGGCTCTGCGAACCTGGGATCCACATCTTCATAGTAGTCGGAACTGCGTTCTGGCCTGTTGGGCCCACCAAGCTGGGATAGCTGAGCAGGCATTTCAACAGGTGAGTCTTGAATTGGCGATAGGCCACGGCTACTGCTGTTCAAAGTGTTGAGTGTTTGATCTGATGGAATCTGTTGTTGATTCCATCCTGCTCGCACTGGCATGTATTGCTGCTGTTGTTGTGGCATAGGCGGCTGTTGTTGTTGTAGGGGCTGTGGCCGTAATGCGGATTCACTGTTGAACGTTAACAAAATACACTGAACTCGAAGATACGTAGTACTCACTCGGTGGAATATTCGCTGGTTGGGCTCATGACCCCATCAGATGGTCGCCTTTGGGGTGCACCAGCAGGGAAGCCACCCTGCTGAAGAGCGAGCATGCCTGCAACGTCGCCGTCACTTTCCCTCAGTCCATAGTTTGTTGGAGGCGTTCCTGTGCGGTTGTCCATCTCAATGGCTTGGCCAATTGGCAGTGGTGGTCCCTGACCAGGCGGAGGTGCTCTGCCATATGGTGATTGCTCACGGGGTGGTGGTCCTTGGTTGTAAAAGTTGTTGTTGTTGTATCCTGGAGGAGGCGCTCCGCGTCCCATTGGTGGCTGACCTTGCATCGGAGGTCCATTCGGAGGTCGTCCACCTCGTCCGCCACCGTTCCATCCTGGTGGTGGAGGTCCTCGCATGCCTCCTCTTGGACCGTAGCCTCCTCCTCTTGGGCCACCATACTGCCCGCCTCTTGGTGGACCTCCACGACCCCTCATTGGACCTCCTCTTCCGCGCGGAGCACCGTTCATCATGGCGAATCCGTCGTTTGGCATGGGTGGAACAGGGTTGCCGTACTGATCCATTGGCTGTCGACGACCAGAGGGACCACGGTTTGGCGGGTTCATGTTCTCAGAGCGATCTCCTCCACTGCTAACCGTCTTGAGCGAAGGGTTGCGCTGGTTCAGAGGCTGCATGTCGTCGTTGGGCGATGGCTTGGAGGAATCAAAGTAGGCCGCATTACCGCCTGCCATACCGCCAGTCATTGTCTCACCAGAAAGAGGGGGCGGTGATTCAGCCTTGGGAAACTCGGTAGTGACGGTTGCATTGTTGCGGTTCGCGTAGTAGGTCTGGCCATTCATGTCGTCGTTCTCGGCGATGCGCCTCTTACGCGCCTTGCGGCTGACCAGTGTGCGCCTCATGGCACAGGTGACGATTCCGCTTGCGACGATGATGATGGTAGCACCTAGCACAATCCATCCTCCCCATCCTACGTGCGGAACGAATAGCAAGATATCAACGAGGAAAGCGAGCAGTGAGACCAGAAGAGTCGGGAACGTGAATATGAGCAGGGCGAGGAGGTAGCGCGGCGAATGAGCGGGCGAGTGAAAGTGGGCAGCAACGGAGAGACCGAAGCATATCAGCGTCATGAGAGCTGCGACAGGGTGCACGATGAGGATGGAAGAAAGCGCATGGCGCTGGGCGGATGGGAGTGAGAAGTCGGAGCTGTCTTCGCCTGCAAATAGCTTCTCTGTATCCAACTGTTAGCGTCTTGGTTGCATATATACGATATATATTTATAGCGAGCCATACCTGTGTTGTACCCGATCATGGGCCCTTTGCAGCCTTGATCGCCATTCTCGCAGTAGCCGAGGACTCCAAAGTGAACACCACGATAGGTAGCGAGGGGAATGCTCTTGATGAGGGGTGTTGACAGCGTCGAGAGCAGCAGCAGCACGAATGCGACAAAGAATAGTATAGACAAGGGGGTCGCAGGGCGCAACATGACGGCGAAGGATAGCAGAGTCTAGGGCGTGGAATTCCGGCTCGCCAGAGACCGGCTCTCGAGATGCGACGGCGTGGTGTTGGAGAACTAGAGTGTGAAGGAGCAGGGCGCAGTCGTAAACGTGCCTGGGGCGCGACTCTTTCTCCCGACGTGAAACGAGCGACGAGTGAGGTTACACAGGTAATGCCTGCTGTGTCATTGGTACCTCGAAGCGTGTATGCGACAGTGGCAGAGGCCGCGATACGGCACACAGCTGGTCCGCGTTGGCCTTCGCTGGGCTGTTTGGGGGTTGCGGGGAAGCGTGGTGGGCTCGAGGGGGCAGGTGGTGGGCGGAGCTGGAGGCAGGAGCGACAGACGGTGCTGCAGCAGCGCAAGTAACGAGCGGACGCGCAGCCAATGGCGGGTGTGAATTGCGCGACGGAGCGAACGTTGGAGCTATGCCAGGCTAGTCGCTGCAATAAACTTGGTAGCAAGGCGGCACACTATCGAGCCATTGACACCTTGTTGCAGCAGACGTCGACCAAGTCTCGCAGTGGATGTATGCTTGTTGGAGGAGTCGCTCGACGGCGCTATTTTTCTTTCACGACGACCAGGCCATCGTGTCACGCCCCTGGCCCGCGCAGCAACCGTGTCTTACCCTGCGACTCTGCTTGTCTTCGGAGCCTCAGTCGGAGTCCCACGCGCGTCCACGCTGCTCTCCCGAGTACTATGACAAGGATATCTATCGTCTCATTTCGCTAGTCGCACGCCCCACTGTCATCTTCCAGGTACACACAACGCCGGCCTCTTGTGTCCTTGTCCTTCAGACGAGGCTGCTCAACGCCTGAAACACACAGACGCTCATCTTCCTAGTTCTGAGGCAGCGCAGCGAGCATCAACACCACCCATCGTGGGCATGAATTTGCTTCTGTCGACGTTGCGGCTCTATACATTGCAATGCCTTATCTGCTCGAAACAGTGCACAAACATAGCGCCCTCCTATCGACCCCAGCCTGATCCCAGGAAAAAAAGGATCAGCCAAACGCCACCAATCTATATCACCACACTTATCGCATTCCACGCGACATCCTCTTTGTCTGAAGTCTTTCGCCTCTAACCCCCTACCGTGTAATAAGGCGACCCGAGCCGTCACAAAGCCTGCACGACTCCACATATAGCATGTCCATTCAGAGCATTTTATTGGGGAAGATGGAAGTGTTTATTTGCTTGATTCTCAGACCTCACATGGTATTCGTATGGAAATGCAGATACGCCAGATCCGATCAACCTCCCCATAGGTGATCACGAACGCCTTAATTTTAGGATCCGAGTCCTGCACCTATGGTCATGAACTCATGGGTACTTCATATGCTAACCTACAACTACGCCCGCCACACGTTTAGTGAGCGATGGCGTAAGCCCGGCGGCGGTCACGCTCCTCAGCAATCGAGAGCTTGACACCCTTGCCCTTGGGCAGAGAGATCCATGGCTTCTCCTTTCCGATGATGATAACGTTGGACTCACGAGTGGTGAACTCGTTGTCAACGGCATCCTTCAAGTGGACAATGTTGAAGCCTCCGTCGTGGCGCTCACGGTGGGTGATGACACCGACACGACCCATGTTACGACCACCGGTAACCATGACAATGACACCAGTGTCAAACTTGATGAAGTCGGTGATCTTGCCAGTGGCGAGGTCGACCTTGACGGTGTCGTTGACCTTGATGGCGGGGTCGGGGTAGCGGATTCTACACAAAAATTTTAGCAGCAATTCTGACATAGCCAGACCCTGGTCTTATGCCTGGTGAAAGAGGTTTCCCTCAGACACCTAGCCCAAACTGTGGTCCAACGGCTGATAGAGCGGGAACTTACGTTCGCGCATCGTGCGTAACCAAGTAGGGAATTCCGCCCTTGCCAAGCTGGACGCGCTTGACCTTGCCGAGCTTGTATTGTGCCTCCTCGTCTGTGATCCTGTGGACGGTGAAGCGGCCCTTGGTGTCGTAGATCAGGCGGAAGTTCTCGCCAGTCTTCTCAATGGAGATGACATCCATCAAACCGGAGGGGAAGGTGGAGTCGGTGCGGACCTTGCCGTCGACCTTGACCAGACGCTGCATGAGAATGGCGTTGACCTCGCGGGCGTTGAGCGCATACTTCAAGCGGTTGCGGAGGAAGATGATCAAAGGAAGGGAGTCGCGGAGCTTGTGAGGACCGGGCGAGGCCTTGGGAGCGTAGGCACCTGCAACATGTCAGTTTTGATCTCGCCATGTCGCATCTTGCGTCGATTGCAGGCGTTGCGCGTACCGGACAGCTTGTCCAGGAGCCAGTGCGAGGGCGCGCTGAGGCGCTTCTGGTGCTTGACGGGTCCACGGGCCATTTTGACTGTTGTGTGAGGTTAGTCGTCGAGGTTGTCGGATTCCTGTCTTGAGATCTGAAGATCCAGTGTGCGATATTTGCTCACGCACGCTAGTGTTAGGCGAGAGGCTAGCGCCACCAAGTCCGGCGCGCCTGCCATTGCCGCATCACCAACACGAGCCCTACCTTACAGTGCACGTTAGCATCTAACAAGAAAACTCGTGAAAATTAATAACGCTGTAGACTTCTAGATTCTCTGTTATGTCTACACAGCTCTTACGTCTACATAGCTGTTGATACGCCTTGCTGTAGTAGGAAGGAGTGCTCTGCTCCAAAGACATGTTTAGCTTCTCTCTTCGATATAGCGCAGCGCAACATTCACAAAGACTCGTCTAACGGAACAAATGGAAAATGCCGTACCATATTAGCTGAGCTACAGCGCAATATCGGTGCATCCCTCTGCATCACGATGGCAGCTTTTTGTGGTACGAAACAGTATCATTGACGTCTCATCTCACATCATGTTGAAAAAGCACTTGATTCTTAGGCACTTCCCAACTCTTGGAAACATACGATGGAACTCTTCTTGGGCCTGAATTATATCTTTTTGTATCGACACTAGGCATAGCCCTTCAGTACCGCCGCTTCTGCGTTCAATATCGACGATCCTGCCGCTCCAATGACGGCTGCGACTAGTTAGCAATATCCCGGATACCTTCAGGTGCAAGTCAGACTTACTGTTGTGGCTAAGTGCGACGAACTTGAGATCAAAGATGCCTGCCTCATCCTCTCTTATCCTACCTACACTGACAGCATATCCCCGATCTGTCTCTCTGTCTAGTCTTGGCTGCGGCCTATCCGCCTCGTCCATGACCACAATAGCCTTTGCAGGCGCTGATGGGCAACCCAGTTTCTGCGCATCGGACACATACTCGCGCATTGCCTGCTTGACCTCTTCCTCGCTGGGTGCCGGGCGGCGTTGGAAGCGTAGCGATACGCATGCAGTGTGTCCGTCAAGTACTGGTACGCGGTTGCATGCTGCGGAGACCTTCATAGGCTGGTCTACGAATCCTGTGACGTCGTCGTTGACGCTGCCGAGGATCTTAGATGCCTCCGTCTCGAGCTTGTCTTCCTCGCCTGATATAAAGGGCACGACGTTGTCGATGATGTCCATGCTGCTTACGCCGGGGTAGCCAGCGCCAGACACGGCCTGCATTGTGACGACTGAGACTTGATCTATGGGACCGAACTTCGCTTGTAGTGCTGCGAATGGTATGACGAGACCGATGACTGCGCAGTTCGAGTTGCAGACAAGGAAGCCCTTCTCCAGCTTGTGATGTTGTCTCTGGTGCTTGATGACATCGAGATGTGGGAGGTTCACGGTGGGAACGACGAGCGGTACGAGAGGATCACGGCGGTAGTTCTTTGCGTTGGAGAAGACGGCCAGTTCGGACTTGAGGAAGGCCATTTCTAAAATGCGTCAGAAATCCTTCTTACTCTGAGCGCATGCGCCTTTACTTACCGACGTCTCCGGCGACATCGCTATCGAGTCCAGAGAAGACCATGTCACAGTCCTTGAACTCTTCAGGTGTGCATTTCTTCACCACCAATTCTCCAATGCGCTCGGAGAAAGGCAGCGCCTGCTTCCACTTGACGGCATCCTTGTACTTCTTGCCAGCTGACCGCTCAGATGCTCCAACAGCGTGTAGTTCAAAGTGTGGGTGTAGTGCCAGAAGGAGGATGAAGCGCTGGCCGACCGAGCCAGTCGCGCCGAGCACACCTGCAATTCAGTTAGTCAATAATCTCTTGAATGAAAAACTACACTGACCGCACTTCTTCTTGGGAAAGCTCTTGCTTTGAGATGTAAACTTTTCAGCGTCCATTGTAGTGGTTGTTGGTGTTGAGGAATTGAGTCAATGGAGTCCATAAAGTTCAGGTATGACGCGGGGAGTGGGGTGGAAAACGCGACGCCAGCCGATCACGGAGGCCTCCATGCGTGCGAGCATCTTGAACAGTCATCTCTTTGCCGCAAATCGTACTTTTTCATTACCAAGCCAGAATGGTACTCAATGATTGAGATGCTAAGAAATCTATGTATGCCCTAACAAATGCACCAGAATGTCAGACCTCCTCCCCATGGATGCTCCCCAAGGAACCAGAACGAGAAGAAATGTGCCGTGTCAGTATGCAACTCTACGCCTGAGCGTCCATGATCTTTCCTGGGTTCATGAGCCAGTACGGGTCCAATGCGCCCTTAATGCTTCTCATCACGTTGATGGTGTCTAGGCCGAGCTCTTTTTCCAGTGATGCTTTCTTTCCCAACCCAATGCCGTGCTCGCCGGTGCATGTGCCCTCCATCTGAAGCGCACGGTCGACCATGTCGTGAACGCATTTCTCCACAGCCGCCCGCTCTTTGGGATCCTTGCTGTTGTACATGATGCTTTCGTGGAAGTTGCCGTCTCCAATGTGACCTAGGATGCTCGCGAAAAGGCCGAGGTCGTCCATTTCCCTCTTCGAGATTTCTGTCGACAAATCAGCAAAGCCGCTTCAATATTAAGCTTAGCGTGACAACACACCGATGATGTCGGGCAGTCTGGAAATAGGCACCGCGACATCCGTTGACCACACCTCGTCACCTTCGCGACGGAGCGCCAACATGCTCCACAGAGACTCCTTGCGCGCCGACCATAGTGTCTTCTGCTCCTCGGCGCTGACAGCAAACTCAAAATCTCCGCTTTTGTGTTTCCTTGAAATGGACTTCACCAGCTCAATGTTCTCTTGTACCTACATACAATCAGTTTCATTCTGGGTAAATGCAGGCCGCATAGGGCTGACATACCCCTGCCTTGGTTCCCGAGAATCTGTGTGCGGCTCTTAGTTCATGCTTTCACATGTCAAACGGTTATCTTGACGACTTACTTGAAAAACATTGTCGGTAATTCTTTCCATTTCTTGGTCGTTGATCCGGCTTTGTTGATCACCCCCATTTGCACGTCGTCCATGATTTCCATCGCAGCTACTGGTATTCCAGCGCGCAATACCTTGGAAGCTGCTGCTGCGGCATCTCGAATTGTGGGGAAAGTCACAACTGCGACACTGGTTTCTTGGGGAACTACAGCGAGTTTCAAAGTGATTTCGGTCACTATGCCCAGTGTTCCTTCGGAGCCAACGAAGAGGTTGGTAAGATTGTAACCGGCAGACGATTTCCTAGAGACTTTTAGTCATTCTCATATCGGAAATTGTAATCATCTTGCATACCTAGGCCTGCGTCTTGTTTTAATGATTGTGCCGTCCGCGAGGACTACGGTCAGATTGATGACCCAATCCTTCATCGTGCCGTATCGCACCGCGTTAGTCCCACTGTGACGTTAGCTATGGAAACCATGTCCCCAGCGGTCGGCGACCTCACCTGCAGCTTGTACCAACCATGCCTCCAATTCGAGCCTGCCACGTCCGTTAACATAGGTTCGGATTTCCGCTTTGGGATTTCCGCTTGTTGGTCGCGATGTAGTGTAACACATGAGAACGTACCGATGGACCGGGGTCAACTGGAAAAAACAGACCTGAGTCTTTGATCTGGTCGTTGAGACTCATCCAGGGTACCGAAGGCTGAACTACGACATCCATACTACAGGTTATGTTAGTATCGTAGATTTGGTATGCTGAGCGAATTCTGCACTTACTCATCTTCGTGCAAGGCCACAATCTGGTCCATGAACGAGAAGTCGATGCTCATTCCGCCAAACGGAGCCGAGAAGTTGGCCTCAAGGCTTGATCCTCCAGAATAGGGAACTGTACGCTATCAACACCCATTTCTTCACCTATCCTCGTAAACATACTCATGGGTATCTTGTATTTGTAGCAGACCTTGGCGATCGAGGCACACTCTTCCGTAGATTTTGGGTAAGCCACCGCAACTGGGAGCTGGTCGATGTTAATGGACGACCATTCCGAGTATCCATGTCTGTGCAAATCTTCGTCATCGGTACTAATCGCATCTTCTCCAAGTGTTGTCCTTAATTCTTCAATCGCCTGCATCCAGGTGAGTGACTGATGCGTGCGAACCTTTGCACGACTCGCGAACCTACCTTCTCCATCTCGTGTTTGGACGCATATTGAGGTCCTGAGGACTTGAGCCATGGCATTTGAATCCTGTGAGGTTCATCGTTGGCGCCATAGAAGTACGTAGTTGTGCCGGTGACGGCAGAAAACAGCAAGACCCTTCCTGAGTTCCAAAATGGCCGTTGAGAATGTTCGGATCTGAATGTCTGCTCGCGTCCGGTACGTGCTCGAGCGCCTCCTCGCTTGAGCAAAGGTGAGGCTATTTGCCTCAGTCGCGCTGCTGGCTGGCGAAACATGACAAATCAACAACGAAGAAGAGAAGAAGATGCAATCAGTTGTCGGGATGATTGATGAAACTCAAAGTCGAACCCGCCTCCGCTAAATATCGATCAGGGCGCATTTACCGAACTAGGGTGAGGGAAGAGGAGATGAGAGAATAGTAGCAAGGCTGCCGTACGCATTTTGTGGATCTAGAAGCCGGACGGCAAGCACAGTGAGAGCGGGGAGAGATATCTCAGTCTAAACGCAGTTGGCGCGATTGTTCTTTCGGGTATCGCTTTGAGCGTCTTTGGCCAACGCACAGGTAAAGTCGCAATACACGTCCCAGAATTCGTGGGACGAGCCAGTGATAGCGTGGGAGGCTGACTAGATTCCCGATTTTATGTATCAAATTTTTCGGCTCACGCAGCAAATGAAGTCGTGCATGATCACCTGCAAGGGGGCTTGAATACACGCAAGGTGATTGCGGGGAAGACCAGGGCGATGACAAGCAAATGTGTTGGTTGGAGATGCATCGTGGCGACAGGTGACGCTGGATGACATTCCGAACGGCATGCCGTCGCGTGACGAGGCGTTCGCTAGGGCCCCGAACGGCTGCAGACGAGGACCGGAGCTGTGGATCTGGAACTCTGCGAGGTGCACTGCTGCACTGTATGCTTCCTTTTCGAGGTCGAGATAAGTAGCAGAAGAGGCGTATGCCAGGAACAATTGCCAACCTCGATACCCGATGCCCATGGCGTTTGAGGCTCAAGAGCGGAGCTTGGAAGCCCTGTGGAGCAGCTGAGGGATGCGGCAGACCTGCCATGGTCTGTCTATTGGGCAACCGTGATACGATTACCTCACTAAACTTTACTCCTCCTGTCTGTGCAGCCCAGACGCTGGCTGACAATCGAGCGAGTGGGGGAACATGCTGCACAGGGACGCTTGTTACACCCCACGCGCGTTTTTAGGCCTTTGCTTGCCGGTGAGGACGGAACGCTCGGGGATGTTCGTAGATGCCGCGGCAACGGCTTCAGCTTCGAGGTGGCCAGCTCTATAGTATAGAAACATAGCATCGTATAGTACCCCCTTGAGTGGCATAGCACAGCGCTGAGTATCACGCGCGAGGCAATGAAGGAGCTGCCAAAAGCAAAGAAGCGTACATTCTAATGCCGCCAATGGGAAGCAATATGTAAGCGGAGAATAGAACAAGCCCCGCCACGCCTGCAAGACTAGCAGTGTTGCGCACAGCGGCTGTACGATTCATAGATGGCTGACGTCAATCGAGAATCATCCATGGATGTGCATGTGCGAGCACAGGATGCGAGACGTCGCATGGTCGCGTGCATTGACACGAATGCGGAAGTCGGTGATGTCGGCGCCTAGTTCGGTTGTCAGGAGAACGCGATAGCAAACACGTTCGCGTTCCATATGCACAACGAGCGCGCTCCACAACGACTATCCGGCCCATCTCCGAACTCAAGCAGACTCAGCCGACATGGCGGATATCACCGCAAAGCTGACGTCCGAACTGACAAGGATTATCGAATGTCCATACCCCCCTTCGCTATCCGTACGCATTGCCCCTCATCTTCTCAACGCCCTCGCGTCGCACCACTAGCCTGGTCTCGAGCCCGAGCACATGACTCGCTGCATATGCGTTCCATCATTGCTGAGCTGACGCGAGATTCCACAGCATCTATACGATCTCCTGGCTGGAGCAGACGTACCGACTATCCGATCATGTGTCCAAGACCGGTCACCATGTGCGGTGAACAGGCTGGCCAGGATCGTCTTCGATGCATTGCCTTTGAATGCTTACACGTTGCGTGTGCTACATCTTTTGTGTAAGCAGCTTACCGCTGTCCGCTCCAACGTCGGGGACGCAATGAGAATTGACGAGTTAATTTAGGTCATGCGCCAGAATTTCGAGATGAATTACTGGTCCTGCGACCGACACTTCTTCATACTTTGCTGAAGAAGGCAAGCTCATCCAAGTCCGACTTTGAGCAGGTCAGTATACAAACTTGGAAGTATATCCCTGTCTAACCTCATGTAGCATGCCGAACTATGTGTGCTTCTCCTCTCTCGTCCATTGCCTAAGGCGATTCCACTACCTGCTGCAGCACAGACATTCTTCCTTAATGTTTTCGAACACGCTACCCAGCAACCGAACTACGATACACTGCGATCAGTGTATCGCATGCTCAATGGAGCATGTCGTCGGCTCTACAGCCTTCTTCCGAGGGACTCGAAACATCGATTCGACACAGAGTTGTGCAATATACTCAGATCTAAGAGAGTTGTACAATCTTCTATGCTATTCCTATGGGCGGAAGGTATAGTACTACTCACAGAGCATCCTGAAGAAGTTGGAAAACTGCAAAGCCCGTCTACTGATGAGGAGCCGACATCTACGGAAAGGCTGAAGCAACATTGGGTAACACCGTCAGGCCAAAAGTTGTTCGGTTCAACCAAAGACTCTTACAAAACCATTGAACTGACCTGTTTGAACGTGGTATGGGTTCTTCGAGGAGGAATCAAAGATGACGAGGCAGTCGAGGGTATACGCATCGCATCTAGAGCTTTACAGTCCATTGGCCAAGATGTAAAGGACAATTGGCATCTATCTAGCAGCTCTGCGGCCACCCTGTACAGCAAGTGTTTTTCCAAAGTACAGAGCTCTGATGCGAGTTTACCTATTCAGTTGGAGGCTATGTCATTCCTTGGCATACTTTCGAGTTCCCATCTGGACTTACCGCAAGACATTGTCTCACGCTATGAAGCGTGTTTATTAGAAGCTCCTCGTATAGCAGAGCCCGAAAACTTTGCCGAGCTTCTTGCGGTTTCTCTGCCAGCCTTTGCAATGCATATCCAGGAGGGAACCATCTTGGCACTCGTCTCAGGTGTCTTAGCAGCGTGTGCTTCACAGCCAGGCTCCCGTGAGGCTTCTAATCTTATTGGCACTATCGATGAGCTGGCCACTGCTACGATGACGTCTGGCATCCTACGAACTACTGTGCTGCGTGCACTGTCATCAAAGACTTTGCAAGAGAAACTTACGAACCTAGCCCATCCCACTGTAACAAAAGAAGGTACCGGCTGCTACGCACATGCGGCATTGGTGCGTAGGCGATTAGTCGCTGCCACAATCGCTTCTCTACTCACCATCGCTCTTACGGCAGAACCGGGAGAGTCGAAGATACCGCAAGCCGTCGTCACTGCTCTTATCAAAAAACAGCGAGACCTTCCTCCAGTGTTGAATGCTTGTTTGCACTCAATGGGAAGCTTGAACCAACCTTCAATCTCTCTCTTTGAAGAAGCAAGCACACAACACACAGGCCAGCATCTAGAAGACTGGAGAAGACGTCTCGATTCGGAGCTAGAAAGTCAAAGCAAATACCAGCGAGATGCTGTCATGCGCTCTATGGCACAGATTTGCAGCGATCTCGAGACGCGCTGCAACACAGTCGAAGAGCCGCTATGGCTAGAGAAAGAGAGGTCTGTGAAGCTTCAAGAAAAAACTGCTCATCTTGAAGATCAGATTGAGTCGTTACGTCAAGAAAGACAGGACTACATCGATCACATAGACGGCCTGGATAAGGACTTGCAAGATTTGAAAGACGACCAACAGCAACTAGAGCAGCAAAAGTCCGAATTAACCAAAGAGAAGGATCAGATGTATTCCAGACTCCAAGACGCAGAGACCTCTCTTGAGGCGTCAAAGCGAAACGCAAGCGAGACTCTGAATGCCGCCTACGAAAGATCGAGCGCAGTAGAGTCAGAGCTTCGCTCAATGACACAGCAGTATAAACAGGCTATCGACGCTCGTGATGAGAAGATTCACGAGCTGAGCGCCACTATAGACCAGCTCAGAGAGTCCCAAGCGCAGCAGAAGAAAGACTTTGAAGACTTGACAACTCAGTGCGGGCAGCACCAGAATCGTAGCCACGAAGCAGAAGATTTGCTTCAAAAGGAACGAGGAAAGGCTTCTCGACAATCGGATGACATTGCACGACTTGAAGCACAGGTAATGGAAAATCAGCATCAATTGGAAGAAAAAGTAGAAGAGCTTGAGGACGCTATTCAACAGTTACATGTCTTGCGGACAAGTTATCAAGAGCTTGAAGAATCATCGGCAGAAATGATGAAAGAGCTTGTAGCAAAGCATGCCAGCGATATAAATGTCACTGCTAGAAGAGCTGAAGACGAACGCAAAGATTTAGAAGCTCAGCTGTACAATGCTCAGAATAGCGCTCGCCAAGAGAGATATGATCACGACAAGACCCGTAGCGTCGTTCAATCCCTTCAAGCCTCGATACCACCATTAGAGGCAAGAACCCTAGAACTCGAGGAGTTCTGCAGAGAGCAGGAGGAGGAACTCGAAGAATTCAGGACCGCTCAGAAAATGATGGCTATGCATCTGCGGCCGGCTCGGCCTGCTTCTCGAACCTACAAAGAGATCGCTCAGCCCCAAACTGTACGCGAGCCGCGAACTCACAGACGGCGGAAGTCAGCTATCAACACTCAAGAAGGCATGTCAAAGGCTCAGGCGGATACCCAGGAACTACTTGACCAGGCCAATGAGCATGTCACAAATGCGTCTTTCGCCTCGTCTGCCGACTCCAATTCCTCACTAGGCGGCGGGCCAACACCTAAACGTGCGAGACCAAGGCCAGCATTCAAAGTGCCAACGATGCAAACGCCGTACACCCAAAAACCGGATTCGATACCCAAGCCAGTCTCACACTCACGTAACTCGTCATCAAGCAAGCGTGCTTTGAGGCCAGTATCGCCGAATCGCCGCCACACAACTGCTGAATTCAAATTACCAGATAGTGTGAGAGAAGGTACAGCTAGCGAACTTGGGTCAGTCAGAAAGTCCACAGGCAGCCTTCGGACTTTTGAGCAGACAGATTTCGACGTCGAAGATGAGTTTGCGACAGGCACGCCACTCACCCCAGGCTTTATGTCTGGGACTGGTCGTATGCCAGTGGAAGACGATGAGACCATGGCTGAACTGTGAGCAAAGAATTATAGCATAATATGACATGGCCAACCACTAAATCTGCAAATATTGGATAGGGACACTTTGATACAAGGTGCGTGAGACATTTGACAGTTCTGAGATACCTAACGGTCTATCCTTATTCAAAGTGTTAATTCCACCTTTACCCTCCGACAGCTTTACCTCAACACTAGCCTTGTCTCCTCTCAGTTTCCTTTCTTGATCTTGTCCTCCTTCTTATACCCTACGGCTACCTGCTTCCTTCACCTGCGCCTTGCCGTAACTCATCATTACATCAGCCATTATCTTTCAACTTCTCAGGTCGCTCCCCGTTCGTGACTACCTCATCTCGACTCAGACATATTGTTGAGTAGTAGCTCTGGATTCGACCACGCGCCTTCCTCATCCGATTGCTCCTCTGAGGTTTTCCATCTACTCCAGCTGCCCTGTCACATTGCCTTGTCCGCTGCTGCCATCTCGACAATCCTCTCAGCTACAAGCCATCTTCTAGCCCCCGAATTCCAAGACTTCCAGTCTATCGTCACTAGGTAAATATCGCGCACACCTGTCGCGACTCGCTCCTACCGGATGCAGAACGGCTATAAGCAAACGCTCGTCTAATTGCCCATCCACCTCGAGCAAACAACGACTTCCATTGTCGCATTCTATGCTCTCGAAATCCGGGTGTCATCGGTATACGCCTCCAAAATTCCTCTAGTCAGCCGCTTCGGCACCGCTACACTGCGCCTTCCTGAAGTAGCGGTCACTCTCGATTTGGCAGCTCGTCACCGTCACCGACACCGACTGTTCCTACCGCCATTCCCTGGAGATCAGAGCGACGGCAAGTGCATTGACAAGCAAACATGGATCGTCATCTTCTTAATCAAGGTCCCACTGACTCGACTCCTGCCTTCAATAACAACACTCCCACATCAACACAACCCTACACTCTAGACCGACAACCGACTGGCAATATTGGACAGAAGTCGGAGACAAGCTCTAACAGTGAGAGGTCTTTCGTCGCCCGCAACATGTACCGTGGCAATCAACGCAGCGGCCCCAGCGGATATCGTGGTGGTAGAGGTGGCGATCGTACATACTCCGACAGCTCTGGTAGTTCCAACGGCCAGCACAACCCGAATCGACCGACGCTCAAGGCCAATCCAGGTTCAAATTCAACTCAGGTTCCTCAAAATCGTGTAGCAACTCCCGAGCAGTTGGCCAATTCATCAGCCAGTGTGGAATCACCTGTTACGCCTGTCAAACAGATCTCTTCGTTCGACTTGAACGGCCACAATATCAATGAGACATACATTGCGGGTACCCGTACTGGATCAAACCCTCCTATCATGAGGTCACCAATTAACAGCCCACCGAGACAGATTACTCGAGCATCTCATCAGTACGGAGATAACCGCCCACGCTACAACTCGGTCGATCAGCGCAACTTACAGCGACCAATGCTGAGAGATGGAGCCCAGAATTGGGCCTACAACCAGGAAGGCAAGATCAAACTTTTGGATATACCCAAGAACTATTGGACAAAGGACATTTATCGCACGATGGCATCGTTTGGCACCGTCTTCAGCATCGATATGGTCCCTGGCACTCGAGACAATACCGCTTATGTGATCTTCCGGTAAGTGTACGTTCTATAGCATCACATAAATCCTAACAATTCGTTGATAGACCTCCCCCTCTCGGTGTTATCCCATATCGGAACCTACGTCTCGGTGCCGCTCTCATACGATCCGAGACACTTTCTCCCCATGTCAAGACCGTTCCTAGCCCTGCTAATCCCACAAAAACATACTATGAGTTTAACATCTTGCCATTGCAGGGGATCGATTTCGGCGTCAGGGTCGCAGAAAAGAGCATGATCGCTATGTGTACCTTAAGTTCGTCAGATGAAGCAGCCGCCGCCACAACAAACACCACAGAAGACTTCAAACCTTCTGTGATGCTGAACTTAACCCGCAAAGAGCTCGATGTTCAGTTTCCTATCAATATTGATGATGAGCTGCGCAAGTTTCGATTTCGTTTGCCAATCCCTCTACTCTCGCGTATCTACCAGACCACCAACGAGATCACAGGTCGACCGGCTTTGGTCATTCCGTTCGACTCTCCACCACAGTTCTACATGCAGATGAAGGAGGGCGAAAGCCTTGGGGATGGAACAAAGCACACTAGCTTCTCTGAAGAGAAGTTCTGGAACGATTGGGGCACCTGGTTCCGAGCGACTGATATAGTCAACAACACGATCAAGAAGACGTTACAGGATTCACCATTGATGAACCACAAGGACACAGCTATTATTGATATTGGTAAGCTTTGCTAGCATTCTTGATGAGTACCTGACTGACTACTGCAGGCCGATGGACCACTTATCGCATGAGCTTCGACGCAGCAGTCATAAATGGGCTCAAATTCAAGGAATTCAGTAATGCTCTTGCCGATCATGGCGTTATGATTGAGAACCTTGAGGAGTACACAGTCAAAGAAAAGGCTGCATCGCTTCTATGGTCTCTGCTACAGGAAGAGATATCCGGCACTCACCCGCATCTTGGATCGACGCCCACTTCGAAGGGATCAGTATTCGACGACCTCTTCGCTGGTCAGATTCATCTCAACTTCCCAGTTCGGTATCAGCTCGAGGCTTGCCTGTCGAATGGCTACTTGAAAGAACATAACATGACGAGCGACTTCCTGGAGAAGCTCGCGGCGTTGGAGCCTCGTCGTGCTGTCTATATACTTGAGAAAGTAGTCGACAAACAACACACGTACTACGATCCGATGGAGATATTCAACATCCGGGTCAAACACCTCGAGAAGAAAGTTCCTAATTACTGCGTCCTCCAGCGATCGGTCACGATTACTCCAACCATGATGCATGTCGCATCACCTATCATGGAGACTTCTAATCGCATCATTCGTAAGCATGCTGCGGACAGTGATAGGTTCATCCGAGTAAAGTTCTCCGATGAAAAAACCGAAGGTCAACTCCGCAATATGCCAAACGGAAGAGCTGAAGCTACATTCGATAGAGTACTCCGTGCCATGAAACATGGCATCGTTGTCGCAGGAAGATACTACGAATTTCTAGCATTTGGCAACTCACAGTTTCGCGAACACGGCGCATACTTCTACGCACCTACTTCATCTAAGTCTGCTGATGACATCCGTGTCGCACTAGGAGACTTCAGTCACATCAAGACTGTGGCAAAATTCGGTGCTCGTCTGGGTCAATGCTTCTCGACCACCCGCGAGATGCCAGACAACGTCAAGGTCATAGCTATTCCTGATATCACGCGCAACGGCTATACCTTCACAGACGGAGTCGGTAAGATATCGCTCTTCTTAGCTAAAATGGCTGCCCAAGAGCTCGGACTGCCATTCGATGCTCCGCCGTCTCTGTTCCAGTTTCGCCTCGGTGGTTGCAAAGGAGTGCTTGCACTCGATCCCAAGATCACTGGCCGTGAGGTCCACATCAGACCGAGCCAACAAAAGTTTGCTGCACCCCACCACGGTCTCGAGATCATCCGGTCGTCATCCCTTGCCACCCCATTCTTCAATCGTCAAATCATCATCGTACTTTCATGTCTCGGTGTACTCGATAACGTTTTCATCAGGAAACAGCAGGAAATGATCAACGATTATGAGAACGCTATGGTAGATCAAACGCTGGCTTTACAGAAGCTTCAGAAGCACATCGACATGAATCAGACTACCCTAACGATGGCGGGCATGGTACTGGATGGGTTCATGAAAGCCCAAGATCCCTTCATCATGTCTCTTCTTAAACTCTGGAGGGCTTGCACCATTAAAAATCTTAAGGAAAAGGCTCGTATCGCTATTGAAGATGGTGCATTTGTGCTTGGATGTGTCGACGAGACAGCAACGCTTCGAGGTCACATGAACGATCCCCAGTCTAGACTTGATGCTACGAGGAGTGAGAAGATGGCAACACTCCCAGAGATCTTCTTACAAGTTGACGACACCAGCAAGATGGGCCACTACAAGATTGTTGAAGGCGTGTGTATCCTGGCGCGAAACCCATCACTGCATCCAGGAGACCTTCGAGTGGTCCGCGCAGTGAATGTGCCGATGCTCCATCACCTCAAGAATGTTGTCGTGCTGCCTCAGACTGGAGATCGAGATCTCGCCAACATGTGTTCCGGTGGTGACCTTGATGGCGATGATTATATGGTACTGTGGGACGCCGACCTGATACCCGAAATTGTCAACGCACCACCTATGGATTTCACGGCTGAGAAGCCCGTTGAAACCGAAGACCCAATCACCGCTTCGCATATCGGAGAATTCTTCGTCACTTACATGAAGAACGACTCTCTTGGTCAGATAGCGCACGCGCATCTAGCACAAGCCGACTCTCAAGCCGAGGGTGTAAACGATGAGAAATGCCTAGCCTTGGCCGAGCTGCACTCCAAGGCTGTCGATTTCCCGAAGAGCGGCTTGCCGGCTGAGATGACGCGTGAGTTAAGGCCGTGGAAGTGGCCACATTTCATGGAGAAGAAGCATATTCCAGAAAATCGGATCTATCGTTCAAAGAAGATCCTGGGGATGCTATATGATCAGGTTCAGTTGGTAGACTTCAAGCCGCAGTGGGAGAACCCATTTGACGAGCGCATCATGAATGCATTCGAACTCGAAGACGACATGCTAAGTAAAGCAACAGAACTCAAGGCATCATATGACGAGTACATGCGCCGTTTGATGGCCAAACATGGTATCCAGACCGAATTTGAAGCCTGGTCAGTCTTTGTCCTCTTACACAATCACGAAAGCAGAGACTACAAATTCGCAGAAGAATTTGGTAAGGCGATTGGAGCCTTCAAATCACAATACCGAGAGCAGTGCCGAGCTGCTGCAGGACTAGCTATCGGAGGTATCACCGACGGGAATGTTTTAGAGAAATTCGTTGTTGCAATGTACACGGTTACCGCTAAAGAGATGGAGGCAGCACTGGTCGAGTGCCGAACGAAGACGAAGACTGTGGGCGGTCAACAAGTTCGAGTGCGGCCTATGGAGCAGGAGCATATGCCCCTTATATCTTTCCCCTGGCTGTTTCCTAGCGAGCTAGGCAAGATCGCGAATGGCGGAATCATACGTCAGCCTGACTCTTTGATTACTCAAGTTATGCCAACCCGACATAAGAAGCACGTCGGAGCGAGCATAGCTGCAGAGACTGAAATGGGAGTTGTCGAAACCGAAGCAGGAATCGCGCGTTATGGGGACTTGTTGGATTTGGACTTTGGTCTGAGCAAGGATGGAGGTGGGTGAGCCGGATGGAGGCGATGCAGTATTAAAAGTAACATGAGAGTTACAGCATGTCTGCCACACGATGCAGAGATGTTTGGCTGGCGTTTATGGCTAGTCTTCAAGGCTCGTATGAAGTTGGATGGATTAAGGCTATGCGCGATTTGATTGTCCGCCATCAAAGTAGGTAAAATGATAAAAGCACCAAAAAAAGTAGAAAATAGAAAATCATGAAGAAAAAAACTCGTTGGTATTAGCCGTGATGTTGTCGGGGAAAACAAGAGTTATGATGACGCGTGGTATCGATAAGCAGCACACGATGCGCAACTCGTAATTTCCTCTTGGTGCCTGCGTCACGATGCCACCCTCTACGCGCATACCACCGCTCCTACAACCCTACGTCCAGCTACCCCGCGACGATTCGATCCTCTTGCTCACGAGTACCCTTGGCGCCAGTGCGAATTGGCTGCTCATCCGGTTCCTCTGCAATGCGCTGAGCACCGCGGCACCGCAAGATGGTGGGGGCGAGGGACACAACGTCGTCCTCGTTTCATGGATGAGAGAACATGATTTTTGGAGGCAAGAGACTAGAAAAAGCGCAGCCTTGGATGTTGAGAAGCTGGCCAAGGAGGGACGGTTCGCCTTTGTTGACGGACTGATTGCTGGTGGACATGAGACCAACGACAGCACGCCCAGCAGAGACTCGCAGAACAGTGCGCAGACATCACCACGAGCTACCGTGTCAAATGCGACACCAGCGCAGAGAGGGCCACAGATTCTGCCTGCACGAGGGCCGCCTGGGCGAATAGTGCCTGCGAGAGGGCCGCCTCCCTCAGCTCTAGCCACCAACACCCCGAGTGCGCCAGTGAGCGCCATTCAGAGCACGCCAGGCCGGTATACACTTAAGAGCCTTGAGGTTGCCGACATCAAGACGACCATCTCTCGCGCCGTGGCCTCGCTGGCTACGTCAGCCACTCAACGAAAGACGCTCCTCATCTTCGACAACCCCGATATACTCCTCGCGCTGAACCCAGCAATCACGCCCTCTGACTTTACCTCCCTTATGCTACAGCTTCATATGCTACCCAATGTATCGCATGTCCTAACGCATATACACGCCGACAACCCGCTCCTCAGCCTCTCCACACCTCCCCAGCCACTCGAAGTGGCGCATCACAACCTGCTTGTCAAGTGCGCACACATGAGCACGAGGATACTCGGCGTAAGGATATTGGACACTGGTGTTGCGAGGGACGTTAGCGGTGTGATACGCATTACTGAGCAGAGAAAGCAATGGTTTGACGTAGGTTTTGGTATCCAAGAGAACAAGGAAGGCGATGATGGCGGGAAGGGGAAGGAGTTTTTATATCAAGTCAAGAGCGATGGCAGCGTGAGGGTGTTCGAGCGTGGTGCTGGCGGCGAGGGCTGAGACCCTGCATTTCGCTGCCCGAGGAGTGGCTCATGAAGCTACATCCTTCAAGGACGCTATGGGATCCTAGCTTCTTGTGTATGTGAAACAAGGAATAGTATGACCGGAAGCGTTCCAGCTGTATATGGTATGCTGCTCGCCATACAATGGACAAGACACAACACCAATGCTTATTGTTCATTGTTGAAACCAAGTCCACGGTCTCATAACGGACATACGCGAAACTCACATGATGTCGCAGCTCGTGCATGCATACATGCAACTATTGACCAATACGGAAGAGCTGATCATATCACCCGAAGCCCCGCGGCCCCAAATCCTACACCCAAATATCTACCCGTAAAATTCGGCGAGCGACTGACCAACGCGGTACAGCGACGACTCTGGCTTTTGGGATGCCGTGCAATCAGCACAGCAAGATCATATCATCCTGCTGCTGTCATATGACTGCGCCGCTCGGAGCTCCGCCTTATCACACCTGTATGCGACAATGACCTCAATGCGTGCGCCGCGACCCATTCCTCACACAACATTTGCGGCTTCACCCCATGCAGCCACAATTCTTTCCTGTAATTCAAGCTGTATGTAGGAGGATAACGTCGTTGGCAAAGGGCAACCCTTACATATCGACGCCAGTTTAGGCAGTTCGGGGTGGGGCCTTACACAGCATCCATGCGGCACAGTCGCTAGCCCCATGGTTCATGCACAACGCCACTACGACGCAGCTTGACGACAAATGTCTGCTTTGATTCAGAGATGATGGCCATTCGGGAGAAATGAATAAGCGCTGTAAGAATGGGAAGAAAGGGGGCTGCAAGATGCGGCGTATGTAATGTGTGTTACACGGTATATATTTCGAGAGTTTCGTTGGTAGTGGAATAGGTACCGAGATGTCTACCTCTGTATAAACTTCACCAAGCCTCGAAATACATTGAAAACAGCAGGTTCATTATCTTAACGCTTGACATCCTCACTTTCTTCCACGATTCCACGTCGGAAGCTCTCAACAATGCCAATCCACCTCCTTGACCTCCCTACGGAAATCATCAGCCAGATCCTCGCACCTTTACCCACATCATCTCTTCTTCGCTTCTCAGAAACCTCTCACCATGCCCGGAGCCTCGCCAACGCAAACCTACACACACTATCCCTCGGCATCGCTCCTCCTACCCTGTCTCATCCAAAGTTGCTAAACATCGATCAAACCAGCGAACCAACTTCCACTACCAGTAATAGCACCAAGAGTCCCTACTCCATATGGCTGCAGATCCCCAAAGCTCAAACCTATGAATACTGGACCTTGTTCAACTTCCAAAGCGCCCTCGTGACCAGCATCCTCAAACGCCATGGCACCATGCTCCAGCATCTTGAGATAAGCGTATGGGCACTCACCTCACCCATGGTGAGCGCAATTGAGAATTTACGTGCTCTACGCCGCTTTTCGCTGAGGATAGAGAGAATCATTGGTGGACGACGGTCTTGTGTTGCTGTCAAGCGTAAAGAGCAGGAAAAAGCTTGGGAGTTGCTCACCAAGAGTACGCCGGTTTGGAGCCGTAGACTGATGGCGTTGAAGTTGGAAAACTGCGATCTGAAGGTTGACCAGTTGGCGGTTCTGCTGGAGGAAAGTCGAGATTGTGAGGAACTGGGGTTAGACCGGTGCCGGTATTTGGGTAAAGGTCTTTGGACGTGGTTGATGGAATGGGAAGGGATGGGAAAGCTGAAAGTATTGAATGTGGCGGATTGCGGGGGGCAGTTAGGAGAGGTGTCAAGAATGGCGATGGGTAAACTAAATGGATTACAGGTACGTCCCTGCTCAAACTCTCCACCCTCATTTGAGGGCCTGGGGAACTGTGTGTGTATGCAAGCTAACGTTGAAGTAGTCTCTGAATCTTTACGATTGCCAGGAACAAGAGCCTGGCGAGTTCGAACGGTGTAACAGGAATTTGTGGCATATACCTAATTTTGTAGCACCGAGACCAGGTGGTTACGGTGCAAACATGATCTTAGAAGTGGATCCGAATTACATACAGTAGCATATGAAACCTAAAGCAGTTCTTTCGAAGCAGAGTATCTGTATTCTGCACTTGATCAAGCAACGGATCGCAACGACGTTGTTGTCGAAGATCAATCATTTCAGTTACTGATCATGTGTGCAAAGAGCTGTCTAAATAGAGTACCAGGGTATACAGTTCTTGCCTTGTCTACCCACCTATCCAGCCATTCAACTGTCATACGTCGTTGATATCGTCAATTGGGTCCCGGCCATAATACCTTCCTCTCGCCAATTGGAAGCCATTGTCTACCCTTGGAATTGCATGTACTGACTGTAGTTCATGTCGGGGTGATGAATTACACCACCACTACCACCAAGTGGCAAGGTAGAGGAGAAAGAACTAACAAAGCTGTCTGTGACCGAGCCCTGAGTACTTTGGACAGCACGCTGCGACTCCTGGCTAGCACGAGCACGCAGGTAGCCGCTGTACTCTGATACACGCTGCGTCTTCATCTGCCACTCAAGAAGCATGAGCATATCGTCTGCGTTCGCAATGTTTTGTTCGCATATGGCCGCGCTATGCTCTTCGTAATGGCGACCGGGATGGAGCTCCGCTAGACACTCGGGGGAGTACTGCATCGCTGCTTGTTCTTTGGGTAGATACTGGTGGTCAGCCTCAATGCGGGCTTTGGTATTGGCGTCGTGAGCCGCCTTGCGTGCAGTGCGGGCAGGACGGCGGTCAGAAACCTTCTGCGCTACTGGTGCACCGGGAGGAAGTTCGCGCGTACTCCTCACTTTGGCTTGACGGCGCTCTTGCCTCGCCTTAATAGTTGCCTCTTCCTTCTCCAGGTCGAGTATGTGTCGATATTTCTGCTCCAAGTAAGCACCGACCATGGTCGGCGCCCAGTCCTGAACAAAATTGAGTCCTGAGATGCCGCTGTAGACATCCATGCTGTTGAGTTGCTTCAACTGCTCGAGCGCATCTTCTACTGACATGTTGTCGCCCTCGACTTGCCAGGCCAGTTCATCGCGGAGCGCCTGAACCTTTGCCTCGCGGATTGCATCATCGAGCGCTTTGCCACATGATGGATTGTTGAGAACATCCCAATACTCGGAGAGACTGTTGTGGAACTCAGCGATGCTCGGACCGCCTTCGCAAACCAGTTGAGTCGCAATGTTGAAGCCACTGTTGATACGAAGGTTCAGTAATTGACGCATCTCTTGCATGCGTGCGACGAGCGCGTAGTAAAGGTCCTCGTAGTCGGCAAGCGGGCGGCCGGTAGCCTCTTGGTCGGAGCGCAGGTAGATTCGTGCGTGAATGCGCTCGGCAGTGAGAAACCCAGGAGGTAGTAGGCTGGGACCGAGCTGCTTCTTTTGCAGGCGGTCGAACAAAGTGTCCAGGCTGGGGCTGTATAGATCGAGTTCGGGTCTGCCAAAGAGAATGCTGCTGCCAGCGAGATTGATGATATAGTTACTGAGCTTGAGAATGTGCTCGACGATATAGTCAGCCGGATAGGCTGTGGCTGCGGCCTGAACAGCCATGTGACTGACCGCCACTGCGAAAGTTGGAAGGAGAGTCTTTGCAGACATCTCGAGAGACTTGTTGTGTTGTACCTCGTGAGGTGGGAGATGTGAGACGATCAAGACAAGACTTGCTCAGGATAGGTACAAATTTGAGGACAGTGTGAAGAAGTCGATAGCTTCTCATTGATATATCAGTGTTTGATAAGTATTGGCGAAAGGTTTGTTGATTTGAAAATTTGGAATCGGGGAGGCTGGAAACGACTTGGTTAAGTGAAGGTGAAAGGGATGCCCGGATGGTGAACACCCAGTGTGCCCTGCTATTGCTGGTATTGTTCTTGCAGAGATTTGACAATAGAAGTGACTTGATTGTACCAATGAGATAGGCGCTTTGGGGCTGCGAACGGAGATATCTAGGTGTGATGGCCACTCCGTTGCTGGAGGGATCACCACTGGCGGCGAAAGACTTTGTAGCGAGATATAAACCACGAAATTCGTTTCAAAGATAAGATATCATACCACCTGTTCTATCCTGTGGGTATACCAACTCTTCGCTGCCTTTTTCGGACGACGTTGCTGCCTGGAGGTGTTGGTGATGAGAATAGTCGCACAGTCATCCCACCCAGTCATGCAGCAACTCACCACCACATTCATGCACGACAGTTCAGGTAGTCATCCTCTGAGCCAGTGCCCTAGCATCAAAGTTTCTTAGTCTCCGAGGCAGTTCATCTTGGATCCAGTCTCGTCCTAAGAAGGCGCTTGCCGCAAGTGCTCCTGCTGTGGCTAGCCAAAAGATTTTCTTGCCTGTGCCCGGTCGGAACTCTTCGCCGGTCTTCTCGTTCCGATAAACAAAGTCGTTCTTCTTCCAAAATATGCTCCTGAACCAATAAAGGAATTGCCAATCGGGGTACATCACTGAACTGGTTAGCACGCAGACCCATGTCAAAGCTTCTTTGACTACTTACTGTTATTCAGGCCTGTCTTGGGATCGACAGCCCAGTTGACACAGCCAGAAGCCCATACTAGCTTCCTGGCTGCCTGTTGTGTCCAGTGCGAATCTGCAATTGCGGCGTCGTACTTGACTTCCACAGTTGCTGGCGGTGGCGCCAGCATCTGGGGAATGAATGACCGCGATCGATATGATGGGAGTGATTTGAAGATAGGCTCGAGGAGTCGGAGGGTGAAGTTGATCTGGCATTCGACGGTGTAGATGACGCTCAGATGACCAGTGACAGTGTTTGGCCCCATGAGGATGAAGAAGTTTGGAAACTCGGGGACCACAGTTCCAAAATACGCTTGCGCAACACCCTGTGAAGTTTTGTCCCACTATAACATGCATCAGTATCTGGATTCCTCGCGATTCCAACGGCTCAACTTACATATCTGTTCAGGCTAAGTCCGTCACGCCCCACAATCTCCATCGGGCATAGCATCTGCTGTGTTGCAAATCCGGTCGCAAGCACAATTGCATCCGCCTTCACTTCGCGGCCACTCCTTGTCACCACACCGTTTCCGGTAATTCTCTCAACGGGGTCGTCGGAAACGAGCTCGATATTGTCTCTCCATAATGTCTTCAGATAGTCTGTGTCCAGGACTTTCCGCTTGCATCCAATCTCGGTCTTTGGAATGAGCGCATTCCAGTACTTTGGCGGCGCCATGCTCTTGACATATGCCTCATTCTCTTTCGCCAGATTTTGTCGTATATCACGACCCGTCTCGATATCAAACCCACTCCAGTCGCGCTCCATGTCATAGTAGAACTTTGCACGGTAGAGGCGCATCGCGAATGGTACGTAGCGCATCACGGCTTTGAATGTTTCCGAATAATGTGGGTTCTGACGTTCTGCGAGGTACTGCGCCTGTCGTCCGAACTGTACAAGTTTACGCACAGGATTGGGTTCATTAGCCATGATAGGAACAAATTGAGTCGCTGAGCAGCCATTGCCTAAGGTTTCGTAAGCATGATATTTGATGATTCGCTAGCACTACGTATCGAGACGTACCAAGTACAACGACATCTTTGTTATTCCAGTCGAAGCTGTGGTCCCACTGGGCTGAATGAAACAACTTGCCCTCATACGTCTCTACTCCGGGTAGATCGCACGTCTTTGGAACTGATAGTGAGCCAACACCCGAGACTAATACCTTCGCTCGCCTCGTTGTTCGCTCCTTGGTTTGTAAGTTCAGGATGGTTGCCTCCCAGATGTTGTCAACATCGTTCCAGACTGCTTTCTCGACAATGGAATGGAAACGGACATGTTCAACGACTCTATACTTCTCAGCTACGGAACGAAAGTAGGCCTGGATTTCCGGGCGCATGGAGTATTTTCGTGACCAGTTCGGGTTCAATGCGAAACTGTATGAGTAAAAGTGCGAGGCAACCTATTCAGCTCAGCAAAGGTCTCGGTGCTAACAAAAGATTGAATCCAACACCACTTACATCGCATCCACATCCCGGGTATGTATTTGCCAGCCAGGTACCACCGACATCATCACTTTTCTCGATGAGCTCAAAGTTGCGAAGACCATACTTTCGAATGATTTGGACTGCAAGGCCCAGGCCACTCATGCCCGCGCCTATAATGAGGACTTCTGTATCGTACGACATGGCGAAGCAGCTTGTAGCGACTCGGATACACAGCAGAGTGAAATGGGAAGAGTCGCAGGATATGGTACGAAGGAACAATACCAGAAAAAGGAGATGGAAACATTTATACTATGCTCATTCTTTTGCCAACCCGTTCGCTGATCCACCCATCCACTCTCCAGAGCTACCAGATCTCCATCGGTGGGCCCTGCATCCTCCGTTCAACCTCATTATGTGCGGAGTATGGGTGCCGTCTAACCACTTCGTGTCTATGTTTGCGGGACGTCGTTGCGATGTGGTCGATATTTGGGCAAGTTTGCCGAGCAGGCAGGAAGGAAGTCTGCCGACATCCAATGGCAGGCCATCGGATCCTGCGGGGACCCCACACCTCGCACACGCGTGTATGCTGCTCGTCACGATCCGGAACACTCGCTTTTGGCATCCCGACCTCTGCTCCTTTCAAATGCTCGTACGACTGTTGACAAAACCCATGAGATGCTTGTGGTGTTCAAAATTCGGAGTCGCACATAGATGACGTCACCGCTTCGACGCGACGTTCGTTGAACTCGACGCGCAATTCACTTCCAGATCCCACGCTAGCAAGAGAATCGCTAATCGCGAAGCCTTGGCGTGGCGTTGGTTCGAAGAAATGAAAAGACATAGATGTTCGGACCTGCAAGCATAGATGATACATCGACTAGGGCAGTGATGGACTTGCCACAGAGCCTCACACGAGATGTATCGCCGCCACTGCCTTCGAAGCGAAGAAGAACGCTCGCGACAGAGACTGCGCATAAGCTTCCAGACTCGGAGACAGCTGCACCTGTAGATGATACACCAGCTATCCCGATAACTATGTCTACGCTGGCAGCAATTGAAGCCGGCAAGGTTATAATTGACGACCATCTTACCTTCTCCAGAAACCAATTGGTAGGAGCCTCTAGGGATACACTACCTGATATTCCAAGAATCTTGATTTACGGTTTCGCCGCTCTCTATCAGTCCAACCTCCAGCTCCATGGCCACCACTTTGTCTTCCTCAACATAATCACCCTGTCGCGGGTGTGCATTATGACTTGCGTCTTCAATTCTCCAAGACGACTTCCATATCCTCCGCTCTACCTAAAGGACTGCCTGGCGATCCAAATTCGAAGAGCACAGGTAGAATGGCGATAGAAACTAGAGTACACAACGATTGGAACCAGTTGATTGAGTGTGCGGGTGTTAAGACTGGAAGCTTACTCATATGGGATACCGGAACTTATAGTATCCTTCCTAGGAAGAAAAGGAAGGATGACATGTCAAACCCTCAGACTACAGATAACGAAGAAACTGATAATGACTCAGACAGCGAAGTAACAGTGAGAAAGCGCAAACATGCAGATGAAAGTAGTTACGAGAACTCCAAGTTAGTAGCAGCTTTTAAAACTGGATACATTCGCCTACGTCTCCACGGCACGCGACTTCCAAAAGATTACGCCGTCACATTACGCCTCAGATCAAGCAAGATGGCTAAACAGGTGGTGGTAAAACGAGAGAGCCTGAAGTCTTCTCAAGCTTGTGCTGAAGCACAAACTCCTACTACCTCGGATGATAAGGCAGGTGGTGCGAACATATCTGTGTAGACGGATGCAGAAAATCAAGACTTAGATACCGACACAAATGTGGATGACCAAACACGCATCACCAACGCATATCCTGGCTCCTCGAACGATATTGGATCAATACATCAGCGACATTGGTTTCTTCAACTCGATCGGCAGAACAGTGGTTTTCGATTGGAGACATCTGGTAACCAACGAGTGACATGGACAGGAGGCTTCAAGCCTTTCCTCGTCCGTGGTCGGGATCACGAACGCAGCGTCGTGACGGGAAGACTAGCACGGGATGTGGAAAGTGATGAGGCACTAGAGGACTTCGTAGGAAGGAGAGGATGGACAGGAATCGAGTATTGAGCGTAGCACACCCTCTATTATACATTAAAGAGGGCACAAGCAGCCTTTGAATTATTCAAAATGTGGTGAGGACCTCCATGTCTCCCTCAACATCTCTCATCTCCAAAACCCCGCGTTTTAGCTTCTTAGTACCGCAAGTGTACACACTTTCGAAGTACCATCGATGAGCTTCAATGTCCATGATAAGCCAGGCCATGTTACCCCTCAAGTTCATAGCCCCATCATAGGTCTTGATGTCGCCAGCCGACACCTCTTGCCTATTCGGCTTGTTGATGTAGTACTCAGGACTGATATGAACATAACCCATCGTCAACAGCGGCAGCTTAGGAACCGGGTCGTTCCAATGTGTGACCCGATAGTTCCCACCAGCTTGGTTCGTGATATAAGAGCTGATCTTGCTGCCTCCTATCCTCGGTGATCCGAAGTTGTACAGCGCCACAGTGTAGCCAGCGTTGCGCATGCTTGCCGCTGCGAGTGTAGCGATGGCGCCGCCTAGCGAGTGCCCTGTTACGGTGATCTTGTAGCTAGGAAATGCGGCAGACGCTTGCTTCACAGCGGGTAACACAGTATCGCGCGCATCCGTCCAAGACTGCCAAAAACCGCTATGCGCAGTGCAGCCAGGACAAATGTCCGTTTTAGTGGTGCCGAAGTCGAGGTTGGTGCGCCAGGCATCGATCGTTTGACTACCACGGAAGGCCACTACTACAAGTTTGTTGGTGTGGTCGACGGCGACAAAGCCGGTAACATCAGTCGAGGTCTCCTGTCTAGCCTTCGTTAGCATATTTGTAGCTTGTGGTCATGTAAAAATTATCCTGGACTGATGAATGCAAAATTGGGTTGTGAACTTACCTACTGTACTCAATGACAGTAGTAGAATCTGCATCTTGCACAAGCGGGCAGTTCCCAGTCGAGCACTCAATCTGATCACCGGTAGAGTCATAGTTGTTTGAGCAGTAGGCCGCCGAAGCATACTGCTCCATCAATTTGAAGCTACCCAGAAGGTCTGCTGCGATTCCTGCGACTTATCAGTTGACATTGTTGAGGACATTCCGCAACTCCAGTATACCTCGCTCCTGAACGAGTGGCGCAGCATTGCTAGCTATGGCGCCTAGCAGCGCAGTGATAACGAGAGACGAGAAAGGAAGCATGTCGTAAATGAGTGACTAATTGAAAAGAATGACTTCGGAGGACGATAACACAACCGACTGAGCAACAATAAAAGAGCGAAGCGGATCTTAGTCTGCATATAACGAGGAAACCACCGACTCACCTTCACGGCTCGTGGTTCACTACAAGAGCCATGGTGTGCTTCATCACATAAAATGGAAATCTGGACTGCCGAATGCGGAGTACCAAGCAGCCACGCTATAACCCGCTCTTTCGGTCACACCCTGTAGATGTTCAAGACGAGGTAATCATTGGCACGCGTCTGTATCGGAAGGCTTGCTTGTGGTTGAGCTTGTCACGGTCCAGAGCGCGTTCTGTGTTGCTATTGGGTGAGACGAAATGCGACCCCAAAAGCTGTGGGGCGGCGGCTCGACCGCGCGGCACGACTTGCATACCTGTGACTTTGGGTTTGATGGGACGAGTGTATTGGATTAGAATCATCAGAGAACCTTCTTGCTAGTGTACAGCGCGTGCTTTTGCTGTCGGGAGAAACAGATTGAAAGACACCAGTCTGCAAAAGGAGGTGGACCTTGGGAAAGGTCAATGCACGCGCTAATTACTTAGCGCGTGGCGCAAGGAGGTTGCAAATGGGCACTTCTACGAGATGGGCGAACGATAGCATATTCCTCGCATTCCTTACTATTATATATCACATAAGAGTTCGTCTATCTCAACACTTCTTGACTTTGCCCAACTCCCACACCGATAACAGATCTAGAAAACCTTGCTACGTTTAGACTGTCTATGCTGCGCGACTTGATCTTGATCAAAGAGCATCCGCTGTGCATCTCGGCCGCATTTCTTGTGTTCGTTTGCTTCTTCTTCTCAACTCTCGTTCTGTATATCGGTCTTGTTGTGCTCTACTTGCAAGTCCGAAATACTGTAAACAAACTAGCGAGCCTGCAACGTCAACGTCGACGCATCCAGAAAGAACTCGACCGATGTTCAGCTCTTATCGAGTCGTGTCGTTTAAGAATCGATGAGGTCTCTGACCAACTAGATGATGATCCGCCTATGAGGCGCGTACACATCATCCGCCGAAGCCAAATAATCTAGAGGTGGAGGTCATGATCTGGAAGAACATCTTGAGGAGGCACTCTCGTACAGGAAACCATCGGCTGGGACGGGAAATGCTTAGGCCAGGTAATGGATACAACGTATGCGGTTCAAGGAGGCCCTAGGTCTTGGATGTCTCAACACTGTCTTTAGACAGGACCAATGAAAATCGTTTAGCCAAACAGACACAAGCATACGATTTTCCGATGTCTGAGACAGCCTTCAGTACTTTCAGTGACCTTAATATCTTTCTGTATAAGAAAGTTCACACTCACCGTCTTCACTTTTATTTCTTGTACTCATTTCTCCGTCCATTGCTCATATGCTTCCACATTGAAGGTCTCATTAATTGACCAGTCTCCTTCATCAGACAACCATCATGAATAGAGCACAAAGACTCCGTCAAGGTCTTTCCTTGCCGAAGCACACGAAGTTTGCAGTCGAGCACACTGCGCGGCTGCTGTTTGCGATCATCATCCTCGGGTTTCATGTCGACATTATCCGATTTCGTGCAGACGACATTCTGGTGTACTCTATAGTACTTGTGCGTAACGAAACCTCGTTTTGCATACCTAGCTGATCTTGTTATTAGGTCACCTTCACGATCCTGACGTGCACCTACTATATCGTACGTCTATGTGCATCTACAGCAACGCACAACATCAAGATCTCGCTAGCAATACACTTGTTCATGAGCCTTTTTTGGCTGGCTGATACTGGATTGGTTGTTATGCTGGTCATGGATTGGGAAGAATTAGATCCTACAGCCCACCTCAAAACATTTGTCGCAAGGATTGTCTTGGGGGCTTTTGAATGGTGAGTATAGTTCATGACGTATGCAGAGCCATACTAACACATGAAAGCTTACTCTGGCTCATGCCGATAGCTGATCTCGCACTCGCCGTTGTCGATAAGAGAAAAAATATGTCTACCGATGAGCACATCCAACTGCCGCGAAGATATGCCACCGCCTCCAGACCGACACCCACAACGCCAACACAACGAGCCGAGCCATGGGACGATATGGTAAGCCCACCTCCCCAAAGAATTTTTCAGCCGTTACTTCCTGAGAACTAAGACGACTTTGCGTTGACCCTATAGTCGGACCTCATCCAAGAATCTCATTCTACGTTTGGTCGGCATACGTAGGTAGCAGGCGAAAGTGAGACCCCGATCACCGGTGAAGTTCTGGTCTTCTACGATCAGGGGGAAGAATTCAGTGGATGGAATAGACAAAACTGATCCAAACTTAATATTGATTAGGAGGATGACCGATGGATACACTTAGATACCAAGACTAAATATGTTACGCTTGAGGCACACATAGCTGTTCGTGATCTATGCCTGACCTCAAGCATCTCGTCCCCTTACACCATACCTTACCACCTGGAACGCCTCTGGCACTTGCCTTCTCGCACAAAAGAAATTTTAACAGCTCATTCACTCCCCTTTCTTCAGGAAGGTCAATGCAGCAACAACATATCCCTCCATTCCCACCGTCAACGTAGGCTGCACAACCGGTGCAAAGAACGGACTATGGTTTCCTGGAACATCCTCACTAAGCCTTCCCTCCTTCTCCGCCTTGTCCCAAACCGCTGGATCCGTTCCCCCATACAAGAAAAAGCAACTTGGCTTACCGATCGCGGTAGCCAAGATACCAAAGTCTTCTGAACCCTGCAAGCGCGCAATGTCAGACTGATAAGAATGCTTGCCAGGTTGAAAGTGAGCTGAGAACGACTCTTCTAGTGCATTGGTAATGTCGGCGTCATTGAAGAGCAAAGGGAACTGCGTTGTTGGTGTCAAGGTGGGAGCATTTGGATTGTTTGATGCTTCGGCTTCAGTAGCGACGATACGCTTCACGCTAGCAAGTACACGTTCGCGAGTCTGGGGCAAGGCGGCGCGGACGTCGATCTTTAGGTTGGCTTCTGAGGGAATGATATTTTCGGCGTCGCCGGCATGGAAGGCAGAGACTGTTACGACGGCGAAGTCCAGGGGATCTACTTCTCGCGCTACGATGGATTGGAGACGCATAATCGTGGAAGCGGCTTGAAGGATAGGATCGATGCCGCGGTGTGGGGTGGATGCGTGGGCTTGCCGGCCCTCGATGCGGAGTTGAAATCGATCTGCAGAGCTGGCGATCAAACCATGCTTTGTTCCTATGACACCGGCTCTTTCTGGCATGACATGCGCGCCGACAACGACGTCTGGCTCCTTGACCTTCTGATAAAGCCCATCGTCGACCATGTTTTGCGCACCGCCTGCCCTCTCTTCCGCTGGTTGAAACACCAGAATCAGTTCTCCGCTCCATTCGTCTTTACATTTGACTAGAGTTTCTGCCGCCGCAAGCAACGCTGTAATATGCATGTCATGGCCACAGGCATGCATAATGGGTTTCTCAACATCATCCAAGTCCTTCATACGCTCCGTACTCGCATAGTTCAGCCCAGTCTTCTCTTCAACAGGTAGCGCGTCAATGTCAGCACGTAAGAGAAGGGTCTTTCCAGGGCCGTTGGAGAAGCTGGCAGCAATACCGTGACCGCCGATAGAAGTATGGATCGTGAAAGCTTTGAAGGTTTCGAGCTGTTTTACGATGGCCTCGGCAGTTTTGGCTTCTTGGAAAGAGAGCTCGGGGTGCGTGTGGAACCATTTGTCTGGATCACCGTTAATGCCAGTATCGACAGAATTGGAAGGGTACCTACAAAGCTCCTCATATGAGGCCAGGTCGGGCTGGTTTGCCTTTACAATCTCGCTTATCGAAGGCATGATGTCTGCTTATCCAGTCTTGCGAGGTTTCTGAAAAGGTGAGATTGGATTGCTGTGAAGTCAGTCACTCATATATACGCTCGAACACAAGGCCGATAGCACGGTAAATGACCTGCCTTTGTCGCGTTAGTGTCTCCTAGGCTGGATTAGTGAGGTTGTGATAAATGTGGTTCCCGACGGGGAAAGTTGAAAATGACGTATGAGCGTGCGTGAGAATGTGGGGTAGCGTATCTGACCATAACGCTCATATCTCAATCGGCAACAGCGACATACTACGGAGATATGCGGGAAAAGAGCCCCCCGGCAACTAGAAAATGAGCAGCGGGTGAATCAAGGAAAGTAGGTCAGAAAAGTGATAAGGTCGTTGATATTAATACAATGATGTGCGTAACGCCTGACTAAAGACTAAAGCTATGCTCAAATCCATAAACATATGCACCCACAGTTCCTCGCATGTGGGCACACGAGTTCCTGACTCTGTTCTTTGGTTGCCTTCCTGCTGCAGTTGCACACAATGTACAGCAAATGAAACAAGCTTTTGGAGTGCGGAAGGATTTGGCTTGGCCATTCTATGACCCACTCATATCCTCGTTGTCTTTCTCCAACTGTCGCTCAAGACTCCCCATAGGGTCTGACTCGGAACGTGACGTAGAAGGAGTGACTGGTGTTTGTTGCACAGGCTCAGGCTCAGCTTCGGGCTCAGCTTTGGGCTCAGCTTCGGGTACTGGTGCAGGAACAGATTCTGGTCCGGGTTCGGGCTGAGACTCAGATGCTACCACCGGCGCTGGTGCCGTGCTCTCTTCCACGGTTGGAGCTAGGACTTCATTCTGGGCATCTCCAGGAATGAAGGCTTCTGTGGTGGTATCAGAAGTTGAGATCTGGTTCATAGAGTTCTGGCGACTATGGGAGACGGCAGAGAGCGGTAGATCAGGTGAACTTGAAGGGTCACGCTTCGGCGTTTGCATAATCGTGTCGGTCGTGTCGGCCGGGACAGATTCGAGTGTGGTCCTTTCGATTGTTGCGGTATTTTGGGAAGGCTCGTTGGAAGTCGGCGGTGCTTCAGTAGCTAGCTCGGCGCTTTCTGCTGGAGCAGGCTCTGTGAAACTAGATATCTCGTTCGCTAGAGCGCTGGTAGGAGCCACAGAAGATGCCTGAGGGGTCGCTGGGTTAGAGGTATGTTCCATGTCTTGGTCCTCATCTTCTGAACCCTCCTCGCCAGAAGCCTCTTCTTCCTCGCCGCCGGCGTCTGCCATTGGTGTATCTCCTCCATCTGAAGGTGCTACTGATCCATCCTCTTGTTTGACGCCTGGTACACCCAGCAAATCACCACCAGCAAGTGATGCTGGCGTTCCTTGCTCTACTCCACCCTCGGCGAAGACGACTTTCTTCTTGCCTCTGCCCGGACCTCCACGCTTCACCTTCTTCTTTGGAGGTGGTGGCCTTCGCCTAGGTGGCGTTTGTTGTAGAATGTCGTTAGCGACGACCACGCCCTCCGCGTTCACCACACCGACTCCTTCGACAATGGTGCCTGGTGCCGCGGTAGCTGGTGCGACTTCAATCGCGGCGTCTGTGGGTTGAACTTCGCCTTCTACAGCCTGACCTTCTGGGACAAGCACTTTGTAAACAGCCACATTGCCATCGGCATCGAGCTTCTTTACTTTGGTTTCTCGCAATGCAGGTTGTGCGACCTGACCATTGACGTAGGGTGACGGTAGACCCTTCCTTCTCTTTGCGAGATATTCTGGTTCCGGGACTTCTAGATGTCGTGCAACTTTGACGTACTTCTTGATAGTGAATCCGGTACGAATTTCTTTGGTCTCTTCTTCTTCATCTTTCATCTCGTTGTCGTCTTCTGGAGGTGCGGGTGGCTTATATAACTTCCCAGATCGTGCTGCTCGCAGTAACTGTTGAGAATGCTCAGGCAACATGTGAGAGTCTCGAGGCATGGGTAGTTCAGGCCAAGCATCCTTATCCAAAGGTTTGTTATCAGCCGAATTTGGTTCAATAGTAATTTCTGCTTCCCGGTATTGACTGATGGGAAGTCCTTCTAACACATTATGTTCTATTTGACCACGCCCTGATCTGTTGGATCGGTCCCTGTTCCGGAACTAGTCACATGATGTTAGCTTCCAGTCTGACAAACATACGAGCGTATATGCTATCCTGCTCAGGTTGAAGAAAAATAGGTCATGGCCGCTGCTTTGCATGAGTGGAAAGTAAGTACCAATGAGGTACTCATCACCACCTGTCGAGCAGGCGAGACTCTAGACCACGAAGTGATCTCTTTGCGACGTTTCCTCCACAAAACGATGTCGCGTCGATGATAAGAAGATGAAATGTTCAGGATGCGATGCACGTGATGGCAATAGCGATGTTACGTCGCGCGCGTGCAAATGGCGGCAACTCGATGTGACAGACGCAGCTTGAGGATGCACGCTCGAACGGAAAGATGAGGTGACGTACCGGAGCCATGGCGACGTGTGGTTTCCTCGATAAAGACTGGATCAGTCGGTGAAAGTGGGTATGAGAGTCGGCGCAATGCAACGGGAAGTCGCGATGCGTGAAGGGGAAGCGCGTCGCTTTGCAGATGGCAGGCACAACCGTGCGCCGCTAGACTCTTTTGAGTGCATCTGCGATCGCTGCCTTGAGACTTGAGACGCAATCATCAGTCTCCTGCATATCCTCTCAATAAAGTGATTTCAGTCAATTTCAAACTATCAACTCTAATTCCGTCAGCTTTCCGATATTCTTCTATCTGATCTGGCATTGTGGTTTGGTTGATTCCAGTTCTGCAATGACGCACGCGAACGAGCCACTCATAAGTTCCGCAAATCAAACAATATACACACGATAGAAGACAAGACAATCAAACATTCACACCAACAATAGTAGTGATATTGTCCTAACGACTCATATTTTTTGTACAAGCGCAGGAAGTACCGATGCTTGTTGTCATGCGAACTTCACATTTAATCTGAACATTCCATTCGATGGAGTTGAATAATAGGCACGATATAGTACAGTATACTCATTCTCGATTTTTCCACCGTCGTCGGGACAGGCGCAGCTGTTCTGCTACCGTGCATGTCTCCGCATCCACATGCAATTTACGCCATATTGTTACAAGATCATTTCGTCTCATTATCCGTATCCGCACTTTTGGGCGGACCACTCAGTCCCAACCCTGATCCTTCACCCTGACGATGTCATTTCTGTCTCCCTTTTGCTTGCCCTCTTTCCCTCCTTCGACGACTAATCGATCGATCTGGTAGAATTGGCTTATTACTGTTTGCCTCTGTGGACCGAGTCAGCGTCCGTCCCAGTACATTCCATGCTACACTCCTGCGCTCTATCTGTCGTTGTCGCATCCCACAACATGCATCCCCTGATAGGTTTATAGGCTGCGATTTGTTTTGCTTGCCACCTTTTCCGCCGCGCGCTGCAGACCCTCCAGTACCGAACGAGCAGAAAGCTATCTTACCTTCAGCATTTGCAATTCGCTCAAGCCCTTCTGTACCAGCTCTTGTATTGTTCGCTCTTCTGTCACATTCTTGCTGTCTCGGAACGCATCGCGAGTCCTCCGTTTGGCGTATTCGCGGAAATTGTAGGCGGCGAACTGGCTGCTCTGGCGCAGGAGGGAGCGGTACTACAAAGATTAATTAGTCAATGTTCTACGACGAGAGAAGCGACACGTGCGCGCGCAGTACATCTGCACAGTACACGTAGGGATACAGTGCAGATTGTAGGCTGCGAATCCCATGAGGCGACACATCATGAGTCGCTGCAGCGGCTGTATCGAAATAATCCAGGAGGGGTACGTACGAGCGAGCGCACTTGATAGGCCATGTCGCCTTTCGTTGCTTGTGCTAATGACATGATTGCAGACGATGTGCGGAAGTGTGTATGGGGACGGTGCGACCTGGGAATAAAAGTCGCTGGTTAGGTCATAGGTCTGGGGCACATGTCGGAGCGAAGCTTCGAAAGTCCGAGCAGTGAACAGAACTACCACAGCTTGCCCCACGCTAAACACTGTGGAAACGGATTGTAGATGGAGCACGAATTTCAGGTACACTTTTCATTAAGCTTTTGAAGCTGTTGTTTTACAACCGAGCTAATGACTCGGAACTATCGAACCTGTGAAGCTCTTTTGGCTTCTGATCGGTGGTATACACAAGTGACATCGCCAAAAACGCCACCCAATGCAAGTAGAGCAATTGATGTCCTGAACAACGAATCACGTGGAAGAAAACTCAAGACTTACTCGTATCCACGCCCTATTGGCGATGCTTCTCTTGAATCCTGCGAAGCTGCTCCTGAACATTCATGCTTTGCATTTGCGAAAGACGTGCAGCGTCCTTGGCAGGATCAGGCTGGCCGTCGTACGACAGTGCAGCTTTCTTCCTCCGAGCTTCTTCCTCTGCAGATATGGGTAATCCTGTAGCACCATCGTAGATGTCTTCGCGCTGACTAGCGAAACGTTTAAGGTTGTTTGCAACGTCGGCGGTGTTGATCGTGGTAGAGTACCGGGCTTCCGCCTTGTCGCGCTGTTCCTTCCAGCGTGGATCGAGCAATTCGACTATCATACAGCGTTAATAAAGGCTTTTGGGAAAATGGAAAAATGGAAAACTTACTGCGAATGTGCTCGTCCATCTCGTTCGAGGGGATTTGCTGCTTGCAGTTAGGGCATACGGCCATCGGAACGTTTGCCTTCTTTGCGGCAGCGCGGGGAACGTAGTCTGTGACAATGCGACCAGGTGCTCCTCTGGCAGCAGCCTGAGCGCGTGCGCGCTGCTCGTTCTCCGCTTGACGCTCCCTTGCCTGCCGAGCTTGCTCTTCCTCGCGCGATATTTGTGCCGGCGTCCGGTAGTCGGGCATAGGGGGAGGCGCGTAGGACGGTACGCCATACGGTGGCTGCACAGGTGGTGCCGCAGGGGCGTAGTTTGGCGGCATCTGAGGCGGTGGTACCTGCTGCTGTGAGACGTTGTAGTACGTCATCTCGTCGGGCATGGCTTCTTCGAGACGCCTTGTTGATAGCGAGACCGCAGCCTTCTGTTCGAGCGACTGCGATTGTAGATCATTCAGCTGTGCGGGAGGAGGCAAATCCGCTGCATCATCAGCTTCATCAAAGAGCACAGTCGCGATGACTGTGAAGTCGTGCCAGTCGACCGTCGCATACTCTTGCTTCTCGGCCTCCACCTTCTTCTCCTCTTTCTCTTTCTGTGCAGTCACATATTTGACGTACTCGGCGCGTCCCTTGGCGCGATCTAATACATGGAATCGGTTCTTAATGTTCTGCTGCAACTCCTCGATGCGTGCCTCGACTGTGGCTTCTTCCTCAAGCAGGATCTTGTATTGTTCAACGAGCGATCGGAAGAACTGGAAGAAGCTGTGATTTGGTCGGAGAAAATCAAACTGAAAGTTGCCAGACTCACGGTTGCGCAAGTCCTTCAACCAGTTCTCACCCACGCGCGCCGTGTACAGAGCAGTGAGCTTCAACACCTCCAAATCCTTTGCGCTGATGTTCGGCATGCGCGCGGAAAAGCGGAACTTGGGCGGTTCTGGAGGACCCTTGGGTTTGTTGTCAACCACTTGCTTAGCACTTCCAGCTGATCGCCCATGACCCTCCTTGAGTTGCTGAAGATACCACAGGAAGTAGGCATTGTAGGGGTCCTCCTCCAAAACGAATACAAAGTTACGGTTGTTCGCAGCTGAAGGGTCAGACGTGACGCGCTGCTTCAGTCCATTGAAATGTGATTCGCCTCGGCGGGCAACGAAATCAGCCGTCTTTGCGATCGTCTCGCGCACGTTGGGCGGGGGGATGACTAGGTTCTCTGGTGGCTTGACATCGAGCTCCGGCGGTCCTACAGGAGCGCCTTCGCCGTTGGAGTTGGCCATGGCGCGTTGTGGTGATGTTCGTTACGGTTTCGAGGGATGGTATCGGTAGTCCTGTTTACGAGTCGCAAAAGATCGGTAAACCGATCGCCAGGGCAGGAACAAGGGGTTCTTTCTAGGCGCCAGGAACAAGATTTCAATCGCGGCTACCTGCTTTTACTGGCTTGCGCGTAGATCGCGTGGGGCGGTTGCGGACGATGGGGTAGCGGCGACTGGGCTTGGAGTTGTCGCAAAGTTCCCATAGTACAACAAGCCCGCTGGTGCGAGAAAGATGTTCCGGGCCGACGATCTTCAGCCACAGTTGAGCCACATGCACCAGCCACACATGTCAAGGTGAAGCACTCGGCGCGATACCCAAGGCGCCTCGGCTTGGGAACGCTGTCAAGTCGTCAGACTACTATTGCTGGAAAGATTGTCTGGACTCTTCAACTTGGACAGAACATTGCGTGGAGTGATTGTTCTATACGGGCCTTGACCTATTTTCAGCCCTCCCAGTTCGGTAAGGCCCGTCGTAAGGAACAGCTTGCAACTAGGGTTAATTGGTACGCAACGCAACCACTACTCCTCGCGGGACCCTCCCCCTAGCTTGAACTGTTGCGCCTACCATTGAGACTCCCACCTCTTCTCTCCCCTCATCTTGATGGGACTCTCTTCCAACTCTCTTTAATTCTTTTTGTTACGACATTGGCCCCAAGCGCCTTCCACCCAGACTATAGTTGCAACTCCGCAGCGGTCCCAACTTTTGGTACAACGCCGTCTACCAGCTGATCGAGCCACGACACATCGTCACGTCCCGCCGTCATGGCGAGCCTATCGGCATCCAATGCCTACCTAGGCGAGAAGCCCCAATCGAAGAGATCCAAGTCGCGTTCCAAGTCGCGGTCGCCAGCACCCAACGGCCGAAAGCAGCAAAAGACGCAGCAGCAGAAGGTCCAAGGCTATACCTCCGAGGGAGTGCAAGACCATGACATTTTCAACCTCCCCGCATCGGACTGGTCTTTGTTAGCCATGTTGACTGGCGTGGCTGCTGTTGTACGCCTCTTCCGCATTCAACAGCCGACCAGCGTTGTCTTCGACGAAGTCCAGTAAGCCGCATCGTCTAAGCAAGAGTCTAAAGAACTTGTTCGCTGACTTCTATCTCAGCTTCGGTGGGTTTGCGTCGAAATACATCAAGGGCAGGTTCTTCATGGATGTCCACCCTCCGCTTGCGAAACTCCTCATCACATTGGCAGGATGGTTAGGTGGATTTGACGGAAACTTTGACTTCAAGGATATTGGCAAGGACTACCTGGAGCCCAAGGTTCCATATGTCACTATGCGCATGTTGCCCGCCATCCTCGGTATTCTGACGATTCCGACCATGTTCCTTACTCTGAAGGCTGCTGGCTGCCGTACTACCACCGCAGCCCTGGGTGCTGGCCTCGTCATCTTCGGTAGGACGCACACATCCATCTATCACCATATATACTAACCATTGCTAGACAACGCACTCGTGACCCAGTCCCGCCTTATCCTCCTCGACTCGCCGCTCGTCATCTTCACAGCCCTTACCGCACTCGCCTGGACAAGCTTCATGAACCAGCACGAACAAGGACCCGCAAAGGCCTTCCAGCCATCCTGGTGGTTCTGGTTGGTCACCAGCGGTGTTGGACTCGGCGCGACAGTCAGTGTCAAGTGGGTTGGTCTATTCACTATTGCCTGGGTCGGCAGCTTGACGCTTGTGCAACTCTGGGTCCTTCTTGGGGACACCAAGAACGTCACACCACGATTATGGTTCAAGCACTTCTTCGCCCGCATGTTCTGCTTGATTGTCATTCCCGTCTCGTTCTACATGGCCATGTTCGGAATCCATTTCCTCTGCCTGGTCAACCCTGGTGAAGGTGACGGCTTCATGTCGTCGGAATTCCAAGCGACACTAAACTCCAAGGGCATGCAAGCTGTTCCTGCTGACGTCGCTTATGGAAGTCGTGTCTCTCTGCGCCACTGGAATACTCAAGGTGGATACCTTCATTCACACAGTCACATGTACCCGACCGGTAGCAAGCAGCAACAAATTACCCTCTATCCCCACAAGGACGAGAACAACATCTGGATCTTGGAGAACCAGACTCTGCCGATCATGCCTGAAGACTACACTGGACCAAACCTCACAAGCCCGAAGGCATGGGATAACATCGGCCCAGATTACATCGAGGATGGTGGCGTCATTCGTCTCTACCATATCACTACCGATCGCCGCCTTCACTCCCACGATGTCCGCGCGCCTGTTACTGAGGCTGACTGGCAAAACGAGGTTTCTGCGTATGGCTATGAAGGCTTTGAGGGCGACGCGAACGACCTCTTCCGTATTGAGATTGTTAAGAGCAAGTCTGACGGAGCAGTGGCTAAGAAGCGCGTCCGAACTATCCAGACCAAGTTCCGGCTTGTTCACGTCATGACTGGCTGCGCACTGTTCTCGCACAAAGTCAAGCTTCCCGACTGGGGTTTTGAGCAGCAAGAGGTTACCTGCGCTAGGCAAGGTACCTTGCCCAACAGTATCTGGTACATCGAGGGCAATGTTCACCCGCTGATGGTGGATGGTGAAGTCGAGAAGGTCAACTACCGTAACCCCGGATTTTTCGGCAAATTCTGGGAATTGCAGAAGGTCATGTGGAAGACCAACGCCGGCCTTACTGAATCGCATGCCTGGGATTCTCGCCCTCCGTCTTGGCCAATCCTACGTCGCGGTATCAACTTCTGGGGCAAGCACAACCGTCAGATCTACCTTTTGGGTAACCCAGTGATTTGGTGGAGCTCTAGCGCGCTCATTGCCCTCTACATTGCTATCAAGGGTATCGCAATCCTTCGCTGGCAGCGTGGCTATCGCGACTACAGCAATGTCACATTCAAGCGTTTCGACTACGAGGTCGGCATGAGTATTCTCGGATGGGCCTTCCATTATTTCCCATTCTACCTGATGGCGCGTCAACTTTTCTTGCACCACTACCTACCCGCTCTTTACTTTGCCATCCTGGCTCTTTGCCAGATCTTCGACTTTGTGAGTTACCGATTCAGCGTCTTTGGCTTGAGGCAGTACCCTGCTATTGGCCAAGCAGCAGCTGTTGGTTTCCTAGCTATCGCCATCACGGTCTTTACTGTATACTCTCCACTGGCATACGGCAACGCATGGACCAAGGATGCTTGCAACAGTGTCAAGCTTTTCGACTCTTGGGACTGGGACTGCAACAACTTCCTCACTTCTGTAAGTATCCTTCACGTGGTGAACGGCCGACACCTGCTAAATGATTCTAGTATGAAGCATACAACACCATGCACTCTGAGCCGATAGCATCTGTCGCTGTACCTTCTTCAGCACCTCCTGCGCCTCCGGTCCAAGCCGCACCAGAAGTCGTTCCCCAAGTTCAGCAAGAGCAACCCAAGGAACAGCAAAACCAGCAGCAAAATCAGCAACCAATCCAGGAAGCAAAGGAGTCGAAGCAGGAGAATGTGATGTCCGAACAAGCTGTAGTTTCCCAGCCACCTCAGGAGCCTCCCAAGGACCTCCCTGTTGTATCAAAAGAAGAGCGTGTTGAGTACCGCGACGAGAACGGCCGTATCCTCGACGATGATGAGGTATCAGCACTTGCCGGCAAGGTCAGCTTCAAGACCCGCTACGAGACCCGGACCCGTATTATCGATGGTGAAGGTCACGAGATCTATGAGGGCCTCGTGGACTCACATGGCGATGCTGAGGAAAATGGCGTTGCCCCTCCCCATCCTGACGCCGAGGGCCGTAATCCCGAGACGCAAGAACAAGCCAACGCTCCCGAGGCCAGCGAGGCCCCACCAACTGTCGAGGTCGTCGAGGACCAACAGAAGGAGAAGAGCGTCGAGCAGCATCAGGAGGAGGCTCAGCCAGCCAGCGAAGCCCAATCGGCTACGCAAAAGGAGGAGTAAACTCATCCTGTCTTCTTCCCATGGCACTACCATGGTCTTCTTTCTCTCTTTTGTATCATAGGGACGGATAAACTCAGCAGCGTACGGAGCTGGTGGCGCTAGGTCTGGCATAGCAAACAAACATGACGGCAGGTGGAGAGTGGGCTGCATCTGTCTTGGATCCTGTATGATTACATATAATGTGATTTTTGAAAATCTGACTTGGCGTCTTGCATGCATCGCAAAAACTCAACTTGCTTCAAGACATTCTCGGTTCGCTTTAGAGATTAGTACCCAGGACTTCGTTGGTACAGACTGACACCCAGGATGAGGACGAGGAAAGTATCAAATGTCGATGTAGTTGTGGGAATATGACCTGCCGTGCCGATGCCAGGTCTTCCGACATCTTTTGGCTTTGCAACAACATCTGCCGGTCGGCAACGAAGATATGGTAAACTAGTAAAAGTAAGTTGCAGACTAAGCATTGCTGTCCCAGGTTCGATGACTTTCAGCCTCAGACCCAGTGTTCTCACCTCACCCGATCAACCGGATGGACCGCTAACCAGCTCTCCCGCAATCGGATGCCGCGGTGCACAATGCAGGGATCGGGTATCTTTGGACAACGTCGCGAACTAGCATCTGATCTCGGAATTTGCTCCAGTACGCTAAGCGCATTTCCAAGACATGCGATTCGTCGTTATCGGCACCTGGAGCCGCACTACACTACTCAACTTCAGGGGTCACCAGGTCCACAGTGTCTAGAACACGTTTGCAGCCAGGGTCACGACTGTGGGCACTCTACATCTAAGCGGTAGCTCATCATTTCTATGTACCGCTCGCACATGCCAGCGGCTTCTTCTTTTCTTTTCGGCCCATGAAGGGACTGGTAACGACGCGAAACCCCACCCATCACATCCGGCGGCGAGGTCGGGCAGAAAAGTTACGCAGCAGCTCGGGCAGAGTTGCTACAAGTCTTTAGATTTGTCCATGATCTCCGCGTGACCCCAGTGACCAACGCCCTATTTGTTGCAAGATCAACAACTTTTGACTTGTATTTCGCCGACAGATCACCTTTGCAAGGAAAAAGGAATTTTCTCGAATATAACCTTGGGCATTAAGCTGTGGCTGAGGCAGGGTGGGTGATGCGCGTGAGATCCCTAACATCTTCCCTGCTTGCGCTGTGTGGCAAATGCAGAGGAAGTGTCGCGAGCCTCATGTGCTCTTTGTGGGAATGTTCGCCACTTCTCATAAGCTAAAAGGAAGCCTTCTTCTCGCATTTCTGTCCTCCGCGGAGCAAATACTGGCACACGGCCGCGCCCACTCGACGCACTGTGAGTATTATAAATTAGAAATGCGGTCTAGCCGCGCATCGCTTTTTTCAGAAAACCCCTCTTTGTGCGTCAGATTCCCATGCTTGCAGCATCGTAAACTTTTGCGTCGGTTTTTTTGGGCTGCGTTTGGAAAGTGTGGTGGCATTGCATATCTTGCAGGAGCCGACTGGTCTCTCTTTCTTTCTTTTTTCTTTTTTGCGATAATAGTCCTATTCTCGCATTTTTATATTTCGCCGCAGTTGTCGTTACTCTCCGTTAGCTGTGCTGTTGGAGAAGAGCTCGTCGCCTGCGATGGCGCCCGACTCTCAAAACACCCACCATTTCATGAACAGCAAGGATGGGCCTACACCTACCCAACACTCCTACGATAACGAAAACAACCAAAGCTTCCACGACGGCGATTCGTACATTCAACAAAGCATCGAACAACCCAATCCGCCAATCGCTACCATCGTAAACGCTGCGACCCCGGGTCCCTATATGATATACATCGTGACCGATACTTGCTATCCGACCGCCTCCAGCTTTCAAAATAACATCGGCACCGCGCACATCACTTCGGTGCATTCCACAAAGGCAGCAGCCAATAGCCGAGCCAAGAAGATTATCTACGAGAACGATGGGGACTGCACGGTTGACCTTGATAAGATTATCGAGGAGGTGAAACAGGGATTGTACACTGGGATCGGGGTCGGTGGTAAAGTAGAATCGAACGGCTGTTGTTATGCGAGGAAGTGCGAGGTGGAAGGCAAGATTGTTGACGAAGACAGCGACAGCGAGGAGACAAGTGGGGAGAGTGGCGACAGTGATCTTGTGGATGGTATGGGAGAGCAAGACGCTGACGTGGAGATGGGTTGATGAAGCAAAGAAGACGATACACATGACAGAGAGAAGCTGTGACCGACGTAGGCAAAAGGGAGATCTGACGTTGATGCATACTACGGGCGTCATTCACAAAAGAGAACATCTGGGTGGGATTCTTCGCCAGCCGTGACAGGCATTGGAAGTATGGACATTCAGGGGACTTGTAGGATGCGGCTAGGCAACCT